>NW_010973409.1:501098-1105079 GCF_000737465.1 Haliaeetus leucocephalus
TGGCAGGGCGGCGGGGGAGCGGGCTGCGCGGCTCCGCTGCTCGGGACTGCGGGTGACTCACTGAAAACTTCACTTCGGCGCTGCAGGGGAAACAGGAAATCTTAAACTTCGCAAACAGCTGGGCAGGACTTCTTACTCTCACAGTAGTTCCTTCTCCCCCTTCCCACAGTCACCCCCTCCCCTGCGCTCGCCCTTTTTCTTTCTTTCTTTTTTTTTTTTAGCATGAAACCTCACCCAGTTCGGTGTCAATCATCTGCCAGAGGCCAGCCCCTCTCAGGTCTGGCTCTCCCACCACAAGCGCGGCGGGGCCAGCCCCGACGTGCAGCCCGGATCCCGGCGCCTGCCTCCCTCCCGAGGCGGGGACCGGGGACGGCCGCCCGCCCGCGCTGCCGGGCCCCGGAGCGGCGGCGTGGCTTCCGAGGGGGCTCGAGGTCGACGGGAGACCGCCAGCTCGAACGGTTCCTTCTCCCCACGAGTTGACAAGGGCCCAGTCCTGTCATCTGGGACGCGGGGGCTTCCCAGAGCTCCTCCTTGCATCCGTATCCCTGACCTGACGGATGCTGCCCACAGCCCGTTTCCCCCACCGCAGAACTGGTATCGGGAAGACGGACGTAAGGCCCAGATGAACCGAAGCAGGGGGCAGGGGAGGTTGAAGTCAGGGTAAGAACAGGAGACCTTCACGCTGACTCGCAGATGTTGAAGCTGACGGACAATTTGTCACCTGCCTCTTTTCTTGCATTTTGCTCCCAAATGGGCTGGACGCGCGCCACTTGGTCCCAAATGCTGCAGAGGTGACACAGATGAAGTTCTTCTCCATCCCTCTCTGAAGCAGGTTTAGCTTTTACCGGAGATTTTCCCTTCTCCAGAAGGGAGAAATCACACATTGGATTCAGGGAATAGGACCGCACTGGTAATGCCAGCTTTGCATGGCCCAGGCAGAGACCGTAAGAACCTGAATAACCCCTGAGCTTTCTGCCAATATGAACCCAGCCACTGCATAGCCAGCAGTTGCCTTGAGAGTCATTTTTGGTTCACAGAGTCTTCCTTCCTCTCTGAGTTAAATGGCCGGGCATTGATTGAAAGATAAACTGATGCACATGGGGTTAATCTGAGGGTGTCTGTTCAAATTTTGGTGATTTGCTTTTGTCTTGGTTACAGCACTAGTTAGAGGTACAGATCTGGGTATTTCAGAAAAAGGGCTAAGCCCTCAGGGGCAATATATGTAACCATGCTCTGAATGTCCCAGATCAACTCTGTATGAATTTGGAAATGTTTGCATAATGCATTTAATTGGCCTATAACAGACATAAAAAATCTCATTGTGATTTTATGTAAATTTAGTTTTAAAAACTCCCTAAATGCATATTTTCACAGTGCAGTCCCAGTTTATGATGCAAATTCTCATAAACCTCTCCAAAAGCATTTTCCACCCTGCACCCCCTTTAAATACAGTCAAGATTCACTCAAACACAGTCGCCGCCTTCCAGAGGTAAGAAAAATGTTGGACTCCCTTTTGAGCGCAGACTGGAGTGTTCTTATCAGTTCCTGTGCACCAGCCCTGTGCTAGAAGTTGGCTGTGTTTTCAGTAATCCACTTAAACGAAAACATTTCTCAACCCTCATCAGTATATACTGTATGCTCTATACACTTCTCTCTCCTTGTAGCTGTCAAGCTGCAGGTGCCGAAGAGTTGCTGTTTTCTTACAAAGTTGGCTGTGTATACTGAACTCTCCTGTTAGTTTTTGGTGACTAACTTCCAATATGAAAAGAAGCTTAAAAGCCATTAAATACAGATTTAATGTTACTGTTCAAACCTGTCACAGTGCAGGCGTGACTTGGCAAGCTGGCCTCCGCCTCACTTGCATCCCTCTTCCCCGCATGAGTGCCATGGTTCTTCTCCCACATGGGCACCTTCTGACCTGTCTCTCTCATCTGGGCTCTGGCAGTAGAAGAGGGGCTTGCAGGAGATGGAGGCCTTGGGGAGGGATGTACTCAGGTCCCCAATAGTCTCGCATCCCTGACTGCAGCCTGGCATCACAGCCCCCCCCCTCACAGGAGGTGATAACACCGCCTGTTACCCAGTAAGTGAGGAGTCTGCTACAAGTGGATTTCAGAAGTCTGATATTTCCATATAAGCATTGTTTTTATTTCCACAAACACATCATGCAGTGAGGATTGTGCTAACAACTGCATTTTGGATGTTCAGAGAGTCCGTGAGAGTGGTAGGTGCTCCTAGGAAGTTTTTGGTTGGAAGGAATATATCTTACCTGGATATCCTCAGTGCAGGAGTAGCTTTGTCACCAAAAGTCAACATGGAAGTTGAAGTAAAACCCAATTCGGTTCACAGATTCGTCCCAGACAGGCTCATTAGCAAAAGCTCAGGTCCTGCCTTTTTGAGTACTATAAGCTTCCCCGTTAGGGTCCAAATGCAGCTTAATCAGGATTTCCTGGACAACCAAATATATAAAACAAGACTAAGCTGGTCATTTCTTTCCATTTCCTTGTTCATAGTTCCCAGTTCCCTATTTGCAGTTGGCAGTTTATTACTTACTTCTAGATTGAAACTGTGAATATTTAACCTCAGCCTGACTGAGGTAAGAAAGAGCCCACTTCGAAGAGCCACAGATTAAAGCTGTAAATAATTAACTCCAGCCTGACAGGGTAAGGAGGAGTCAGCTAATTTCAGTTTGTTACTCAGAAAGACAAAATATTGAGGTACTGAGTATTGTGTTTTCTTTCTGAGCCATAAAAAGAGACAACCAGAATACAAACAAGCTAGTACTTCTTGTATCTGAGGGCCTCCTAGTGAAGACAAGCTAAGTGCTTCTTGCTGCAGTTTTAGATAAATTTTTTTAAAACAGTCCATAAAAACTACTGAGTATGAATGATTTCTCCTTAGTATGCCAACCATTTTTCAGCTTGCAGTATCATATTTCTGTCAAAATCCCATGTGAACTACCGTGTTATTCTCATATGAAGAACACTTTCAAGCTTCCGCAAAACTTGCATTGTTACTAAAAACTGTCATTTCACTGTACGCAACACCTTTAACCCCAAATCGTTCTACCCGCAGCCAAGAACCGCTGATGGGCCCAGTAAAGCCATTATTTTGATTAGTTTATTAGCTCCAGTGTTGCTTTGTTTAAGAATCCCACAAGAAGCTACTTCCCAGATCCACTGACTCAGAAATAAATAAGGCCTATACAGCTGCACTAACACAACGTAATGTTCATGCCTATATAAAGCTGACATGTGTCGCTTAGTGTGAAGACACCTTACCTTACTTTAGCTGTCTAAAAGTTAGCCTCAGAGTGAAGTACCAGGAGATGGCTGAGACACTAGCACCTTTCCTGCCACCTAAAGGAGCAGTCTCATTTAGTTGAATGTAGTGGGTAGTCCCAGATCAGGTTCAAGGACCAAAGGATGGAGGACAAAGGCTGGATGAACAGAACTGCCATTATGGTGGCAGCAAGCTATTAGGTCACCTACATTCTCTCAGTCATCAAAGGATGGAGAGGAGTCTAGATATTTTAAAAACCTCTAGACACATGAGCTGACGACAGAGAGCACAGTTAGCCCAGACACCTACTTTTTAGGTAGCTGATGTTAGATGGCATGAATCCTAAAGAAAACGTTCTTTGAATTGTATACATCATATAATGTAAACTACAAGATGCTTTACTGACTGGCAATCATTGGAATTACTGCCTGTGATTTGTCTGGAATGAAACAAAGCAATCAGGTACATAGTACGCTGATGCTGCCTTGACAAAACTACTAATAACATAACTGGAATAAGTAGTTTGACCAAAATAAAAACATTGATGACCGAATAAGTTTTGTTATAACTACTTTCAAAAGAAAAATAGGAAATCTGCTTTCAAAAGTTGACAGGTCCCATTTTGATTTTTTGGCATGACACAGATTGTTTTTTATTTCGAAGCAGCCAATTAGTTTTGAAATGTTTTTGCTCTCTCCATGTTACATATAAAAACAAAACATGGGAGCAACACAGACCACTTTCATTTCACTGCAGTGAAGTAAGAAGTTTATTTTCAGGGAAATTTTGGCATTTCAGTTCAAATCAAAGTCAAATTTTGTAGCCCTGTATTATTTACAACCGTAAACTTCTGTCCCCTGCAGCGCTCTGTTCACAAAGCTGACATTTGCCTGCTAATTTTCAAATTGAGGGTGCGTGGCATGGAGTATTGGCCTTTCAGCGTTCTTGATAAAAGCTCTGCCTGTCTTGTGCATCATTTGCTGAAGAACACATAGTCCTCTTTGGAGTAGTGTTAAACTAATTGTGCCTTGTATCACTGCTTACATCATATTTCTCTCTTAATTTAGGTTATCGTAGAGCACAGAATTGCAGCTACTATTAAAAGCAGTTTTCTTCTTTTGCATAATCACTGGTTTCAACTTGTTACTAATAATTTGCACCATTATGAGAACACACGCAGCCTCAAGCAAGGACATTTACAAAAGGTTACATTCAGTGCAAAATGTTTTGAAAGACTCATAAAAAATGTTTGGACTTAACGCAGTATTATGCTTATCTCACAGATATAATCAAATTAAAACATCTGTTGTGTGTAATCATCCGTCAGAAGGAGGCAATCAGCTTGTTATCAACTGCTGCATACATCAGAGGCAACAAGAATAATGTTATCTTCAAGATTTATCTTAGTAATGCTTTCTGTACAAATCTCCTGAATGACACTTAGCAAAATAAAGTTTTGAAATATTATTCAAATTAGCACTAGACTCTCAGGGCACTGCTGTTCACATGATCTCGGACTTTTAGCTATAATGCAAATCAACCACTTTTAAGCTTCACTGAATTGGCTTGTTCTGTGTTTACTGTGTATGTATAAATACCCCCAACAGTAAAAGCAGAAGTACATTAGTGTCAGAAGAGGTATCGTTCCCAGAGTGCTTCTGGCCCTGCCAGAATCAGGAAGCACCATTAATCTCACCACACAACCTTTTACATGACGAATCCCATTCTATTTTTCCAAAAGCAAAGGACATTTGGAGAATTTGATACTGTTTTCTTCAGTTTCTTGTACTTCTCACAATGGGTCTCATCAGAGCTGGGGAGAAACCTTGCACATTTTCATAAGCATCTTCTATCTTTTGTCTTAACTCTTTTACATGTACAAACAACTAGTAAAACTAAGTCTAGATGAAATGGCATTTTTAAAAGTCATGGAACCAAATTATTACAGATATACTTGGGAGATAATTTAAAAATATCGTTACCTGTGGAACCTGTCTCCATTACCACATAATTTGTAGTATTTATTATCATCAAAGCTTGTCATTTTAGGCTCTTCATTAGAAAGAATTTGAACATTAGATGCCAAGCCTCAGAAAATATCTGAAGCTATCAAAGAACCTAAGTAGCATAACACAGAGGCCCTTCTGTTTCATTTTTCCCACTGGAACAAAAAGGAGTTGTGAATCTATGATAGAGTATATCCCTAAATCTAATCTGAAAGAATCCCAATACTTCAACTGCAAAGCCCCAGAACCAAGGAAAGTATCCTCCCACCCCAACAAGCAGAAGATCGTGTCTGTGTTATTCAGGAATGCAGTACACTGATGATGTTAAACTGACTCATTTGACCAGGATCTTTAAACAAATTTATTTGCAATAGCGCAGCTGTTCCTTTCAGGAAGGAAATGCATGGTTCCATAATTTTTATCTGCAAGGCAACTTTATGATCTGTGGTCACAGGAGGTGGCTACTGTGCTTTAGAGGTCAGAAGCAAGCAGTACGGGAGGATCCAGAATGCCTTGGGAGTTGGCTATTGTTCCAGCAGAGCTGACCTGGAACAAATGGGCTAACTGTGGCTTCCAAATAACACAGCTAATATAATTCACTTTTGCTATTTTCCTTTTCTGTGGCTGAGACCATCACCAAACTAGCCTGGGAGCCCCATTTTCAGGCTGTGCATACACAGTCTCCCACATCTTCCAGCTGGTATGACATCTCCCCAGTTGGATGATGCTCTCCATGCAATCCTACCAGCCCTGAATGTTGGGCAGGCATTTCCCTTCACAACTCAGGCCAGACTCGCTGGGCTACCGTCAATAGTTTCAATTCTTGGCTGGAGCTGTCTAATACTGGGCAGTGAAAATTACATAGTGCTCACCTGAAACTCTCAATGGGTGTGAAGGATACAAACTCCAGCTGGTAGATGGGGACAAGCCTTGGGGGCATTAAAGACTTCTGCAAGGCTCAGGGAGAGCTTGTTAATCCACAGCCTCAGTGGTATTCAAGGCTCTCTGCATCACTATAACAATACAGGGGCTATTAGAGAAAGCTTTAGTGCAATTTACACCCATTTTATTACCCTTTTACAATATTAAAGTGTAATAAATAGTCCTTAAGGTAACTGAGAATTAGATGCTTTGCAGTTAATAAAAGATGCATGATTGACTTCACTGTCTATGGAGACACAACACCATGCATTTTCTGTCAGTTTGGTATTTCTGGAGTGTCAGTTCCCCAGGTTCTACATCCAGATATTGACTGCAGTGAGGGAACAAATGAGCATTGCCAGTTTAAAGTCAGTCTTCCCCTCTATACAAAGGTACATAACATTTCTTGCTCAACTTTGCCCTGTCTGTAAGAACATTTTTGTGTCTCTGGTGACCTACGGCCAGAGAAAGTGATTTGGTAATTCTGCCTACTACAAATTGAGGGGCAGTTGAGACTGATGAGGGATGAGTGTGAGTGACTATCTGTTGTCTCTTCACATGCTTTGAAGAATTGGTAAGGACACATCTTGTCCAGGGCTACCACAGTTTGATTTCTGAATCATGCAGCAGTTGGAGCCCTCCTGTCCTGAGGGACCGCTGCCCACCTAATATAAAAAGTGCTTAGAAATTGAAGTTTGTAGGCTTTATGGTGAGGTAAACAAGACAGCCAGGCAATGGGGTGGGATGTTGTACAGAAAAGTGTAGTGATGCTCATTAGTGAGTGAGGAGACTCTGTTGAAGTCAGACTGAATTTTCTGAAGAGCTTTTATAGTACTTGCTATTTGATGCATGTATTTGCTTGCCATAAATATTAGCCTGGTTTTCATCTCTACCTTTCTTTGATGATTTTCTACTGTGATTCAAAAATAAGAAAAGATTGAAAAATCAGCTTCAGTAATCTCTATCACAAATGAAAAGTAATTTACAGCTGTCTGCATGATGTTACTCTTGTATGATTTCAATGTTTTTCCTTTAAAGGGCATGCTGTTCTGAATTGGCATGTCTTTCTTTTCTTCATTTTGTTGCCTTTTTTTGCCTCCTTTCCTTGGGTTCCTTTCCCTTATTTCTCCTATTGTCTCATATTTCTTTCCTTCTTTTCTTTCTGTTTATTTGTTCTGAGTGCTTTAATCTATCCCCATTGACTTTTCCTTTGGGTGTCGATTACAGACTGCTATTTTAAAAAGAAATCCTTTTTTTAACATCTTTGCAATTACAGACTGCTATTTTAAAAATAAATCCTTTTTTAAACATCTTTGCAATTACTGCTATTTCAAACTATGGTACTGTTAGACTTAACAAGCTGCTTCTTCAAAAGTGTTTCTGCTTGTGTGTTTGTGTGTGCACATTAACATTTCATTCAGAAGAAATTCCTGACTATTAGTTTCACAACTAGCAACAACCACATTCAGATAGTTTATCAGCGGTAAAACTTCTGGGTCTCATATAGCGTCTTTTAGTCAAAACCCAGTATAAAGGCCATTGTGAAATGAGAGTGGCATAATATACTTTACAGGTCTTTTATTTGTCCGGTTAACCACAATGAACAGTCCCAGCCGAGGCTGGTCTCCATTCCATTACCGCCCTCAACAGTTTCTTCTAGTTATTCTCAGATGTGCTGATAAGATGATACGTAAAGCCCTGGCAAAAAGCCATTGCACTGAGGTCCACTTTTTCTACCAGTGCAATCATATATATGTGTGTGTGGTTCTAGCAGGGTGTAGCTGAACTGGGGTTGGTGTTGCAGAATGAGCTTGGCCTCCTATACAGAACGTGTTTCCACTCCTCTCTGATCTGCTCATGAAGCTTAGTGGCACGTTGGGGAGTATAGACCCTATTTTTACCGCAAAAATGTGCTTAATTTGCAGCAAGGACACAAACTGACTCATGAGAGTGCTGAACACCTTCCAGTGTTGTCCCACAGTTTGCCCTGGCTGTGAGCTCTTCCACCCTTCCCAGGGACCGGATCATTAGCTCAGATGCATGCTGCACCCATACGCGCTGCCGGATTTGCTTGACACACCCTCCCTGGGAGACCCTGAGGGGACAAAGGTAGATTAGGCTAATTTACACACTTGGATCCAGGTTACTAGAGCCTATGCTGACTGCAGTGAAGATCTATCTTCCACGTAACTAAATTGGAAGCTAAAACACCAGCAGACTTTTACCATAACCCAGAGCTGTAGCAGGATGTTTCAGCCTTAGAGCACCTCCTTTCCGTCCTGCCTTCCCCACTGCCATCAGCGCATTCTCTCACCCGCTCCTTCCAGTTCCTGAGTCCCCTCTCAGTCTCCCCACTGCTATTTCTCCAAGTTTCTGCCAGCTGCTACTGCCTGCTCGACCCACTCAGCCCACTGCCCAGCTTGCTGGGCAGCAGCCCCGGCTGGCAGGGTTTGATATACTTGCTTTGGCATGCTGTGCCCCTCGAAGGGATGCTGGGGTATGTGTCCCTGCCCATCCTTCATGGTTCTTGTGGAAGCTTTTACATGATATTTCATGTAAAGTTTCTTAAAACCAATAAAGATTCAAGAAAAAAAAGCAATCAAGAAAAAAACCCCACCTCCTAGGCCATTGTTGAATTTCTTTCCTTGCTTAGCTGCAGCGGGCAAAAGAATTTAAAAGGTAAACATGATTTTTAGCACTGAATTGCCTTTAATACTGTGATTAAAGTTCGCTGGTGCCACAGTCATTTAATCATTGACAAGAGGCTTTTCATCACTGCCTTTCTACACCAAAAACATTGAGTAAGTGCTGTCTTGGACTCTTTAAGAACGTGGATATCTAGCTGCTGCTTATTGATTAGTTTTGATGTTGTTCATCCTCTTGGGTGTCAGTGAGAACAATAAGAATCTGGCAAAGAATGAATACACAGAGACAGCTCAAGTATTGTTCTTTTCCTTCCCCATACCAAACCAGACATGGCTGTCAGCCCAATCATTTAGTACACAGGCTCCAGAAGTCTTCAGTCATGCAGAACATCCCTTGAAAGTCACAATTCCATCCACGTGCCATGACAAATGGGGCCAGCTGTGGTCGTATTGCGTGATACAGCTGGAGCATGGAGCCACGCTCCATTGCCTTCCTGTTTTCTGCTTACTGTCCACCCACTTCATGGCAAAGGAAGCCGTTGCCTTTGAAGGGGCTTCACTGGCAACCAGAAGGCAGGCAGCTCATGGAGGTGATGAAGGGAGCCAGGTACCATTTTGCCTGTTCTACATAGACATGTAGACCTTCATGTCACTGAACTGCAGTGAAGTAGCCATAAGTGTAACTCATCTTACAATATTCCACTGGAGACAACAGCTGGAGAAAACCACTAGAAGGAGCTGAGTCTTTTTTTGCCCTGCTATTTTTTGCAAAAAACTATTTTTTTTCATTGGAATAAATGACTCAAGCTACAAATTATCACAGTTGCACCATGCATGCTGACAGTCTGCACCTCTTTCCAGGGAGCCATATGAGCTTTCAGAGGAAACCCAATGATTCTCATAGACTAAGAGACACACTACTCCCTGTGAAGTGCTCAAAGATCCTCAGCTGGAATGCATGGTGGAGAATAAGGCCCCCGGGAAACACAGGTAAGTTTCTTTCCTCATGAGTGATCATTATGACCTAAAAAAAAATAGTCCCTTTTCTTACAGCACTGAGCAGATTTTTAGACAAGGATGTATATCTATTCTTATATCTGTTGTTGACTTTTGTGTGTGGCACATGAAGGGACAAGATAAGGGATAACATACCTCTGTGGACATGTTTTCTCAAGTGCTTCCACACATGGAAGTAATAATTACTACCCCACAGTGTGGATGGGACATATATTAGGGTATATAAGGCATACTTTCCTTCCCAGGTGAAAAGTACCATAAATGATATATGTACTTCATAACTCTAGTGTGTTTTCTTCTACATGGCCTTTCAGGTGCAAACATCATTGTCTTTGCAGTGTTCATGTTGATGACCCTTAAGAAGACATCTGCAGTATCAAATGTGATTCATCTGGGACATGCTAACATCACCACTTAATACTTGTAACTCAGTGCCAATCATAGACCGGCAACTTGAGCTTCCAGGTGTGAAAGAAGTGGTGACAAGTGAGAACTGGGAGGTGCAGATAGAGTGTGTAAGCCAATGTGCGATAAGCAGGCAGGAACCAGTCTGTACCTTGGTTTCAAAGGCTAATGCGTATTTTGCAAAGGCTGCCTTTGCAGCCCTAGACAGGAATTAGAGGTTGTTTTGCAGCAGCCACAGAATAACCTTCTGCTATTGTGCTACAAAGGATGCACACCACTTTCAGCTTTTGCAAACCCGTTTACCACAGAGACTTCCTTGTGGGCCTACCCCTGCCGTGTTGATACTATCGTACGCAGGCAGCTAGGCTGCTTAGAGTACGCAGCTGGCAGGGGCTTTCTGCCTCCTTTTACAGCAGGCAGCCATTTCTGGCCTTCATCTACACCATTTCAGGAGATGGGCCCCAAGTTGTAAAGTCTGAATTTGGATCCAAACACAATTTTCTTCAGCATTCACAGGAGATCACATCCTAGGTTTGGGCTTGCTCCATTCAGATCAAAGCCCAGCTGCAAAGCTTGTCTTCCAACCAAAACTTCCTCAAAGCTTTGGGGTCTGGGGTTGTAGTTCTCGTTTAGCTCCATTTCTAGATATTTTTGAAAACTCTATATGTAGAAAATGGGACCTTTGTCCCACTGAAGTCAGCAGAGTCTTGCTTTCTTGACACTGATTTAAAAAAGGGATTTAGGTCATATAGGTAAGATCAATGCCAACCGGACTTTCCAGGAATTTTCCTACATGCCTAACATTTTGTTGCTAATCAGACATCTCAGGTCTGTAGAAATCTCCATTTTGTGATCATATTTTATTTCATTAGACACATGGCCTTCTATATTTAGTATTAACTCAACAAACACATCCAAAAAAAAAAGTCCTTGTTTGGTTTGACCTCATACATTTTAATAGTTGCTTCTGGGGTGGTAGGTTGTTTCCTCTAACAGATTTAGCACTGAGATAGGATAACACATGAGAGTGGATTGCTAAGCCATTCCAAGGCAATGATTTTTATGTTTCTGCCATTGTGTAGAGCCAAAGTCCAACCCAAGCAGGTGAGAGCTGACAGTGTGCTGAATGGCTCAGAACACTGGTTGTCCGAAGGAGAGGACAGCAATGTACACAAAGCACAGCACTCCCCAGACTCTCACAGGAGTTTTTAGAGCAGCTTTTGCTCTTAGCTCTATGTTGGAAAGGGTTTCGGAAAACATTTTGCTCTAGGAAAAAGAGTCTTTCTACAGTGTATGCTGTTTGTTAGTTACCTTTCTGTGTTTGTTTGTAACAAAATTAAAGTTGAATAGGTTGTGCTCACTGAGCAGCACAGAAACAGCAGTAGGCTTGAAATGAAATGAGCTCAAGTTGAACATGCTCAGCTTCAGATACATGTTAAGCAATTTCCTGGTAAAAGTGTGATAAAGATTATTTGTATAAACAGTCGCTTCTCCAGCCATGTAGAAAGAAACACTATCAGTAGCAGGGGGTGGCTGTGGTCACTGTTAAGCAGTCTCAGGGACCTCTGATCACTAACCTAGCACTCCTCCACAACGCTGTATGGTGCTCCAGGGCTGTCGTCAGCCTCTGAAACACACCAGTGGCTTCTGTTCAGAGTCTGTGTGAAACTTCATTGTGTTGGATGAAGAAAATCTTCATATATCTGAATTTCATTTCAGAGGCCTGATGACAGCTGGTTTTCAAGTGCTTAGAAAAGCAGCAAGATCAAATAGAGCCTATCAGACTTTAGAGATCAGAACAGAGCCCTGGGAAAATCTGCAGTTGCAGCAGCACCTGTCACATCAAGCTACTATGCATGTAGGTTGGGCTGTGAAAGGAAGGAAAGAGGAATAAACTCATGTGGTTACTTATGGTCACGTCTCAGTTCTGTTACTGCTCTTACCATGTCAGTATAGGCAAGAGATTTAGGATTTCAACACACAAAAAAAACGTTCTGCAAGGAACAAGCTACTAAGTGTCCACGTTGCTGGAAAATAAGACACTTACTTAGGATACTTTCACATTTATGAAAGGGGCAGGGAGCATTTTTGAAGGGGCCAGCCTCACAATACAACAGCACTGTAAGGCTCACATAACTATGTGGGATGCCTTCCAGGAATTGGGAAGTGGGCAGAGAAGTGCCTCGATAAAGTGAAGTCCTTTGCTACCAAAGTCATGTTTTTAACTCTTTCCACATATCAGGTTTTCTATAAGCAGAAGTGCCCTAGCACTGCACCACAGGGAAATGCTTCAAGCTTTTATCTGGAAAACAGCTTCATTACATTACACTCACAAGTGATGTAAATATTTATCACAGTGCATGAGAACTCTCTTTGCCATTCAAGTGACTAGTATATTTACTGTCTAGATGAAGTAGTCCTTAAAGAAGAGAAGAATTGAATTCTGTGAGAAGCCATGATGGTGAATTGTTCCCTCAAGAGAAACAGCAGCGCAGCCCTATGCACGCCTTCCAGAGCCATCAGAACAGCCCTCTGGGGAGCCCTCTGCAAAACAACCCTCAGCACCACAGGGCAGAGGGAGAGGTGAGCCCCTCCAGTCAGTGGAGCTTGTCCTTCAGCTGTACATTGCCTTTTCTAGGAGAGTTAGTGTCTCTCCATCTACTGCAAAAAGAATGTTCAAGCTGATCGCAATACTTCAGCATGCATACAATTAACGGAAAAAATCTTTCCCTACCTTAAAATGGAAAGAAAAAAAAAAAGCAGATTTTACAGCTCTGTGAACTGCTGGATATTTGGGAACAAGCTGATATTTAGCTCATTTTCACAAACCACACCTGGTCCTCCCTTTGACATTGCATGTCTTTTCTTTCCTGTACAGTACCTTCCAAATGTGCTTTAAAACTCTTAGTATGCATAATTTCTTTCAGTAAAGTAAGTTCAGGCAAAATAATCTGCAATGGAATTGTTTTAACTAGGGAGAGAGTTGTAGAGAGACTGCCAAGGGAAATGAGAGAAAAAGTCCCACCCCTTTTTAACTGGGTGGAAGGATGTTCCTGGAGAGTTATGTGCTGAGAATTCATTCGTAGCATAATATCTTGGCACTGTACAATATTTTGTTTGATTGCTGTGGCAGCAGACTTACCTACAATGCTTTCACAGAGAGATTAAAGCCAGGAAAGCAATTTTTACTGATGAGAACTAGAAAGAAATGGCTCACCAGTGACAATAAGCAGTTCTTCAAGGACTACCAGTTTACACGCGCAGATTAGCAGAGTTAGCAAGAGTTTTTGCAACAGTGCCATTGGCCTTCCTTTGGAGAAGAGTGCTGTACATATATGACTTGTTCAGATGGCACGCTGCACAAATGCATTGTTTAAAACTGACTAATGAGGTTAGTGTTCAAGTTCAAGCACTTCTGCAATTTTGTTAGCACAGTTAATTCTGCAGGTGACTGGGTCTCCCTCTGAGCTGTTGCAAAGAATAAAATATGGGCAGTCAAATTCAAAGGTGTTCAACCTTCTTCCTTGAACAAACCATGCCTTTTTCAGAGGTTCTTGAATTGTAATCAGAACCAAATAAATTAAATCAGTGTCTTAAGAGAGAGATCTGTGGATTATTTATCTTTGCTAATGTCAATCTGCATTGGACAATCAGGATTCAGTGTGAATCTTTCTGGAAAGGGTGAAGGCATTAGCCGTCCTTCAGCTCAACTAGCAAGGTGCTGCTTTTAATACTAAAGCAAAATACTAAACCTTTTCCCAAGGACTGTAACTATTTTACTGTTATTTACTCTGGGTGATTTTATAATTTCTAATGTCAGCGATCCTGAACTACTGAAGTCTTACTGGGTAGCAAGAACTGTCACACTGGGAGCATAAGCAATTCATATTGTTCAGCTGATCAGGAATGCTGTCTTCCTTCACTGCGAGCTATAGCCATTGGATCCATGCATTCATTTGTTGTGACACCCCTGAGAAATGACTCCTCTGTGTTGCTGTTCCACAAAGGAAGGAAAACAGGGAAGCAGCAAATACAGCAGGTTTCCCTGATCTGAGGAAGTTGCAGAAGAAACATTCTTTATGATTTCCCTAAGAGGATCTGTTGGATCAACCAGCTTAGTCCCATATTCCCCAGGAGTTCCCCTTGTCCATGACATTAGAAAGGACTGAGATTTGTTGAAGACTTTTTAGGAAATTTAAAGAAATAAATATTTTGTATGCTTTGAAAGGGAACAGCATTTCATTTCCTAAGCATTTTCCATTAAAATCTTTTAAAAATATTTATAATTTTCTCAAGTGTTTATCTTTCTGTTTTTCCTGCCACTCCTCTTCCCCCTGCAGACCCCATTTTGCCCTTAAAATGATCAAATGGAGGAATAATTAGAAAAACACTAAAGTTTAATTTCAGACTGCCCTGAAGAATCTTCTCCAGATTTGAATAAAAAAAGAATATAATTTTCAAAATAATGTAACTTTCTCATTAAAGAAAACATGCAATTTATTTTTTCATTAACTTTTGGGGGTTTTAGAAGCACTGGCAATAACGATGGTGACTGTTATTACTATCCTGCTATAAAGAACACAGCAGCTTTTGTGGCAGGGTTCAAAAGATTAATCAGAACAGCTGGAGATGGAACGAACGACATAGTTAACTGTAAACAGCTTGCCACATTAGCTTGTTTTTTAATTTTTCTTGTTGGTGTTTTCTACATGCAATAAAAGTGATGATATGTAAATGAAAAGTACAGCCAGTGGTTAGATTTGAAGAGTTTATAAAGCACTGGAACTGCCATATACTCCCACATGCAGAGACTGAAGAACAGTGGCATTTCCTTGTTCTCATCAGAGCTTTCTCATCAATTATTAGTGTTCACTGTTACAAAGACATACAAATGAGATCAGGACATTGATCTAGCTATTGTACAAAAATAAATGTAAGTAAGTACAATGAAAGTACAGCTATCATCTGAAAGAGTTACAGTCTTACAAGGCTGGATGAATGGTGAGGGACAGAATGACATGTCCATGGTCATACATTAGCTGTATTGTAGCAATGCCCAAGGTCCCTACAGAAGGACGGTGATGGGGGAGAGTCTTCTGTGCTAAGCAAAATACAAAACTATAATGAATTATTTAAGTTAAACCAATGTTGTGTCTCCATGGACACTGTTAGATAGCTTTACTCATGGCTTATGTTGTTATAGATTAATTCAGGTGGGAAGTCACCTTCACAAGTAGGAGAGGACTACCTAGAACAAGACTGAGATGTCTCCATTTATCACCCTCATTTGGAGAAAATACCAGAAAAAAACCCATACATAACCAGTGACCAGAAGCTTAAAGGAGATGCCTTCGAAATAGATATTTTTTAAGAATTGTGAGGATGACTGATCATTGGACAAACTGGTGCAGGCAGGAGTGGATTCTGCATTCCTTGATGTCTTCCGATTGAGAAGATGTGTTGCAACTAAACACAAGTTACTGGAGTAAGAATAAAAAAATGTGGGTTAGACTAAATTAATAGTCCTTTCTGGCCATAAATTCCAGGCATCTCTGAAAGAGTATGAGAATAATAGGAAAAGATGGGCAGCAGCTCTATCTGTCTAGCTCCAGCTGCTTCATCTCACTGGCTGTGGACTCAGGGCAGAACACTTCTCTAATCCATGGCTACTAGGAGAGTGACATTCTTTAGCTTTCTTGTTCTGGACTAATCTTTCCTTCTCTCTGAGCTTCTCTGCCATTTGTACCAGGCTCTCTTTACTTGTATACATTTGGATTTCTTGCAGAAATTCCTCCATGTATGGCAGAAAGGAAGAGCCATGGCTTCAGCTTCATGGGCTCTGCCTTGCGACAAACAATTTCAGTCTGGCAGGGATGTAGAAATTTATGCTGAAGTATTTGTGTGAATTTTATTAACCTCACACCAAATGCCTTGTCTAAACTCTCTGGGCTGCCCATTCTCCCTAGCAATAATCACTATGAATGGGAAAATGGCTCTTGCCATGAATGGCTCCCACAAGTAATGTCTGTGCCGGATGTGCCTGCCTGCCTACCTACCCAGTTTTTCTACAACAATGGCAGTTTGGAATTATTATTTCCTTTTTCTTGCAGTTGTGACATACATGAGATAGAGCAAACCATTCATTTAATTATAGAATCACAGAATAGCCCAGGATGCAAGGGACCTCGAAGGATCATCTGGCCCAACTCACTGAATGCACAGAACCAAAAGGCAGGCCCTATTCCCAAAACATTGACAGTCATATGCAAATACACATTTTCTACCAGCCTCTACTTTGTCTACTTTGTGAACTAATTACATTCATCAGATATTCAGTTTAGGCTGTGAGGTTGTCCCAAAGCATAGCAAGGCTTTGTTTTGCCAATATATGTCCCTTAGCCAGAAATTAATGCAGCCAGAATGGTGATGGAAAGGGAAACTGAGGGAGAACTTTACAGTCACACAATGGCTCTCTTGCTATATGAACAACCAAGGCAACAACGCCTGATTGGTGTAAATGAGCTTTTAATGCTCTTCTCTGTAGAAATCTGTGTTAGCCACAAATTTACAGCTGACTTCGTGTCATATGAATTCCAGTCAGGTCTATTGCTCGGTTTAATTCAAAGCAGCTCCCTGTTTCCCAACTGGTGCTTCACAACTAAGGCTCAAGCACATCTCCAAAATCTGAGTCTGGTCCATAGAGCCAGGTAAATCTTTTGGCCATGGGCCTCATAGATCTACAAGACATTCTAAAATGAAAAAGGATGGAGGCAAGCCAGTTTGCCCATGAATTTTCCTTGTGATGGGAATACTGTCTCAAGGGTGATTTATACTTTGAAGACCAAAGGCACTTTTGCTATGCAATTTACCTACTCTTGCATGCATTTTGAAGTCTTGGCCTCAGTGCAGTAACAGTCTGCATATCCTCACTTCCATCTAAGCCTTCTGCATCAACCCTTACTGTCCTGCTCTTCCAAAGAAAAACATGCATTTTGATGGAGTATTCCTTTCAGTTTAGTTTACTTTTATTCACATTCTTTACTATCATATAAAAACCACCCTCTCTATAGTGGTTTGACCTGTATTCCTTGGATTTAGCCACTTGTCAAAATAGCCCTAAATATTAAACTATTTCACTGTTTTAGAAGCAAGCTCTAAATACTACCTCCTTCCACCCTCCTGTGTTTTCATTCTAAATGAAACAGTTGCCTTTACTTGACTAATTCCAACATTTTTGTTATCACATCAGAAACACAATATCTTAACAACCTCAAATCGTGTTTGAAGCAGAAGAGAACATCTCAGTGTTTAAGCATCTTGAAACAAATTGTATTCCACAGATAGCCAAGTGAATAAACCACATGAACTGACTTTTGCCCTCAGAAGGTCTCACTCACAGAACTTTGGAATTCAAATTGTTTTAAAACTCAGAGTACGTGAAAACCTCTATGGCCTCCTTTGAAATAAAAGTAACCAAAGCTGGAAAGAGCCTGAAGGTGAAAACATGAGCTACTATGACTTAAATCCCAAACAGAACAAGATACTATCTGAGTACCTTCTACAGGACATCAAAAGCAATAGTAAAGTCCTTCATTGCCTGGATGGGATTATTTTCCATATGCTATGTGGTATCAACATTCAGTAAGGGGTTTTTTTTGGTGGGAGAAAGCTGGGAGAAAGGAGGAAGGGATTATGGAATATAAACAGCTGTTGAATTGCATCATATATGGTAATAAGGTCCCCCCCTTGCCCACCCAATCACATAGGGAAAACTGCAATATTTCATGAAGACGATCAGAATCCAGCAGAGCATTCCACAAGGATTACCTTGGCAAGAGGTGCAGACATAGCAAAGCAAAACCAGATTCATATTGTGAGTAGTTCTCACACATTTTTTCCTGAACCTCCTGATCTAAAGCACATCAGAGGTATGCAGCTGTCCCTGACATTTCTTCAGTTGCTTTGAAAATTATGGCCAAGGCTGTAAACAGGTACTGAGAGAAAGTGGAAGCCTGCTGAGGGACTTGAGTTCAGACATACTGTGCTAAAAGCACCTTACATTATGGAAAAAGTCAGCAGTCACCTTCTGGATCCATTCACAGGTTTCAGATTCCACTCTCGTTACAGGAGTTCAGGCTGGAGGTGACAACTGCATGAATCACTGCGGTGAGATGCCCATCTACAAGGAAATGACAGAGTTTCCTAGTGAGCTGAAGGTGAGAGAAAGCATTTCAGGGACGTGCTGCAAATTTGATCATCTTGCAAGTCTAGTGAGGAGTCAGCCATAACTTCAATCAATAAGGGCTGTATATCTTTGAGGAGAGGTGGTGACAATATCTTGGCCAGCTCTTCAAAGTGTTTCCCCTTTCAGCCAGACACACTTCAATCTTGCCTGGATTCAGCCTGAGCTGACTGTTCTTCATCTAGATAGTTCCTAGTAGGCATATTGACATGGTATAACTGATGGTGGCTGCATTGCTCGACAGTGGGTGTAGAGGAAGAGAAACAAGATGAGGTAAGCTTGGGCGGACACACTTTGCAGTAACCATAAGGTAACTTATATCAAGCCAGAATTCCCTTCTGGGTACTTCACTAACACCCTGGCAAAATCTGTAGCCATGCCATGTACTCTGAACACTCAGCAAAAGGTGCCAACCCTCGTCTCCTGGGAGGAACTCATCTGCAAGACAGAACTGATCCAGAGGACTTGGGCTAATGGGGATTAATTGGCAGAGCCTCCTAGTGGAGACCTGCTGTATAACGCCTCATGACAAAATAACATCAGAAGACACCCTTTTCTTTGGCATAGCTGTGCCTACCCTGTGTTGTTGGTAGGGTTTTAACAGGCTGTGCTGGCTAAGAGAGATTTTTCCCCACACTTCTACCCTGTATGAATATGCTTGCAGAAACACTGCAGTAACAAGCTTGCCTTTCAGAAGGGCTGAAGATCTCAAATAAATGACCACAGATTTTCAAAAGCCCCAGCACCCATGCAGGAACCAGAAAGAAGCTTTCCAAACTGAATAAAACAAAACCCACTTTGGCACCCATGAGAGCAATAGGAATCTTGGACAGTCTGTGACTGAAATGGCCCAAAGGAACTGAGCTCCAAGAATCTGTCCCTGCACGGGGCTACCAAATCCTTCCAGAACACGTCCTTCATTGCTGCGGCCCCATACTTAGGTATGACAAAATCATCACTAGATGCATTTAGCTATTTATATGATATTGATGAAACCAGTGGATTGTCAGGTTGTAAATCTGAGACTGCCATCTGCTCAGTGTTCCTGCGTTCTGAGTACTTGCTTGCTGTTCTTTGCCTAACACACATTCTTGCTGCCATTGAGGTCAAGAGGAGTTTATTGTTACAGGTGGCCACAGACGTTGTACCTACAGAAGATGGTAAGTTGAGCACCAATAGTGCAAAGCTGCTTCATAATGAATCAAAGAAGAAAAGCAAGTTTTAAAAACAACAAAATATATGCTGGTCAGTATTTCTCTGCATTATAATATTGCTGAGAGGATGTATGTGAAATACATATAACAGCATTCATGAGTGATAAATAAACTCTTCTTTTGCTTTAGCTAAAGATTTGCAAACTGAAAATAGTGTCCCTTTTGTGTGAGAAAAAATGATCTAGATCGGACTGGTTCAAGAAAATCTCCACAAACTCAAACTATTCCCAAAGACAGAGAGCAAGTCTCTGAAAAATTTGCCCCTAAAATCATTATTCTGATTGCACTTGCCTACTACTTCATTTTGTTTTCCTGTAGTTCATCCATATTCTTCAAACTTGCAGTCCCAGGATAATCAGTGTTTGCTGCTCAAGAAACTGCTCATTCCACAGTGCACATAAGCAGTATTCTGTGTGAGACTTAGGAGTATGTCTTGGTGGGCTGAAAATCAGTCAAAGGCTGCTGTGCATTTCCAGTTTTGGAGGTTTACTTTCTGTCTTTGTTTCACAACACCGCCTGGAATTACTGGATTCAAATGGGTACCCATACTTTACGGGTTCTTCAAGAACAGTTTAATACTTAAAGATGAGACATCCAACCCCTAAGATAAGGAGCTCTACTTTTATTTATTGATAGATTTTTTGCATGTATCAGATAATATATATTGGAAACCAGAACTATACCATATCAGTAATTTCTTTTACTTGGTGTTTAAGACATATGTAGGCAAGAAAGGGAGAGAGATGGGGGGACTGGACAGATGATGGGGACTTTAAAATGTCTGTTACATTTCCAGAATTCCTTTCCTGGTAAGACTTTGAAATCTCACAGCTGCTGCCCTTTGGCTTGTATGATTATTTCTCCAGCTGTGTGGAAATGCTGCAAAACCATTTTGCGACCTGTCATAGAAAATATTTTGACTCAACAATCAATGACGTAGAAGTTCCTGCTGAATGGTATTGCTTAACTCTGGCGTTAAAGTGGATAAAAAAATATTGTTGATTCTTAATCATTGTATTTGGAACTGAGGTATTTAGGATGCTTTTCCCCAGCAAAGTTGCATTCTTTATTCTTCTAAGAGTTTTGAATCTGGTTCTTCCTATCTCCTCTATGCTTTAAAGCCCTAGTTAAGGAAAGGGTTAAAAGGCAGTTAAGGGGGAGTCTTTCTCCTTCAGTGAAGACTGATTTCTGGCCCTGTACTATGTGCAGGGATAAAACCCCTGCAAATCAGGAAGAATTTTTTTGAACAATAGACTCTAGGGTGGCTACCAAAGTATCTGAGAAAATGAAGACGGAGGAGAGGTAAAAGCGATCTAGGAGAGCTGCAAAGCAGGAAAAGTCTGGGAAAGTACTACAGAGAAATGATTCCAGTTGCTTTATAAAAGCTTCCCCTGACGGTTCTAGCTTCTTTTGCAAAACGTCTCAGTTATCAAACCCTGCAAAGAGATGCAGTTCAGCCATTCCTCAGACAGGGCTGACTGACTGCTAGCCACCTGGTAAACTGGGGACATGCTCAGTGATGGTGAGTGGCTGCTGAGCTGCCAAATAAGGCCCATGGTCTGCAGCGTGGCAGGGGGCAGAGGCAGGCTCACTTCAGCTCCCCGTGTTGCTGTGAGAGGACACCAGAACTCTTGCTAACTCTTTTTTTGTTCAAAGTTCTTCTTTTTTTTTTTTGTAAACACTTCTTGTTTTGTAACCAGTAGGCTGTTACGTTAAAAAAAAAAAATCTACTTTCTCATGCTTGCCCTGTGTTAGCACAAGCTAAAAGAGCCAAGCTCCCAGACCCTCTGGCACAAATGTGTATCATAGGCCTTGACAATGCTTGATGAAACAGTGATTAAACCTTCACAATTACACACACACACACACACACACACACACACACAAAAAGAAACCTAGAAAGAAGCCTGACTACTTGTCTCCACAGCCAAGTATTTGTTTTCTACCATCTTGTGATACTGCCCCACAAGATCAGGCTATGACCTAAAAATGTTGCTTCTCTTCATAATAAGTCTTCAGGGCACAAGCTAATGGTTGGAGAGATCAAGAGGGAATCCTGTTGCACACACAAGTACAAGAACAACATTATATACCTGGCTAAGTGAACAGCAGTGTTCATTATCTTAACTTATATCTCAAAATGTTGGCTGTGTCTGAAGGCAGGAAACTAGGCTAAAACGGGTAGGATTTTTGGAGAGGAAATTAGGCAAAACTACTGCTGGTAACAACTGCCCCCAGATTTCTCAGCCTGCCTTTACAAAGATATTGAAGAGGAGATATAAAATTTGGCAAAAGGACTGATTTTCAGACAGATGCCTTCCCACCTCACTTAAGAATGTCTTTAAGAAGCACCATTCGATCCTCTCAGAAAAATGGTGTTGCCTGGCTTTTGTTTCCCATAAGAAAGACCTCCCAAGGGTCACTTCTTTTGACTCCTTCCAGTAATAGTTGCACATATAAGAAAATCCCAGGGTGAGAGAGTCCAGACTGACAAGGCACACTCTATGGTTACACTGGATTTATTTCTTAGAAAAATATCATATTTTCTGTACTTTGTTTCATAACCTGGCATTTAAGGTCAAATATTTACCCTGAACAAAAAGAAAAAGAGCAGCCAAATTAGTGAATGAGTTATACTGAATTCGTTGGGGTTTCTCAAGATATTAGTGGGCGCAGAATTAGGCTGTTGCCACCATTTTCAAAGCCCTATTTATTTGAAGTAGTGCTGAGCTTCGTAGTTACTCTAGGACAAGCCCTACAGAGGATGGCCAGAGTATACTCACAACAGTCTCTTCTAGAAAACCCACAGGATTAAACAGCATATTATAGGAAAGGAAAGACAAGATAACAGTGGAGAAGATGAAGAGGGGAAAAAAGAGATGAAGAACTTTGTTCAGAATATGGACAATCTAGCAAAGGGCAATAACGGGCACTAGAGAAACATGTCCTGGAAGGGGGATATGAAGGGTGAGGGGCAAAGAGAGAGGGTAGATCTAATTTGGAGAAACATGTACAATCCACAAAGTTCAAAACAGATGAAGTAATACATCCTGCTCCATAAAACTAGTTTCAAGTACTTTCTAAACAATTTCCCTTGAAAATGATGAATCACTAATTTCTACAGCGATGCAGAGAATGCTCTCTTAAAACTTCTCCTAATTCTTCCATAAGATTTCAGAAACCCTCAATTTCACTTCGTCACTTCCATACCACAGCTAAGATGTTCCCAGGCAATGAAATTAAAAGGATGTGAACCTGACGGTCTTTAGGATAAAGGAAGAAAGCACACAAGAGGGAAATGGACAAAAAAATTATAGGTTTTTCATTTTTTTCCCGAGCAATCCAGTGGGCAAAATTCTCCCAGGAGTTTTCTCTCCGAAGTAAGGACAATTGCAGTGCTGTAATTAAGACAGAAAGATTACCAGTTGCCTCTAATTACATTTTGATTTCTACTATTTTTTATGGCTCATTTTTCTTTGAAAGCTATTATTCACTGGAATGAGCCTGAACAGCTGTGAACTTTTCTTGGTGGTGTGGGTTAGGAAATACTACCATTTGAACTGATTAAGTGTGCACATTCCACTTGTCTTTATCTCATTAAACTGCAACACAGAATACACTGTACACACCGGAAAACACACAGATCACACGTGCACTTGTAGGAGACTAGCACTTGATAACTAGAGACACCAGGCTTGCCTAGCTGTCACCTGGGATTAATTCCCACATTGCACAATACGTATCAGTTTCATAGACCTCATAAAACTGGGATTAAGATTTCAACTGTATATTAAGGTACATGACATATTTTCAGCTGTTTAAAAAATCAAAGAGAGAGAGAGTGAGGAAAACTTTCTTACAAGAAAATATGGGGCAAAATTTACACTACAGAAACCTCCTTATCTAGGCAATATGTGTTTTGGCCAGTGCTCTATGTCAGGTGGCAGCAACCTATCTGAAAGGGTTGCATCAGGATGTAATTTTCTTCCCCCAAAATAGAGGTTAAAACCTGCCTAGTAAACCAGAATCCAGGACATGTTGCACCTCCAAGAGAGAAAGTTTTACTGATGGCATCTCAATTGTTTATGGACAATTTAGATTTAAACAGAAGCAGGGAGGTCTTGCCTTTTACAGATCTCTCTTTTACGATGTTGCTCCTAGCTCTAGACCACATAGCATGAAAAAATGCCTGTGTGCCATCTTTGCCCTTCCTGCCTTTCTTGCTGATCTCTCTTGTGAACTATTGCAGCAGCTCTTAGATCTATTCTTGGTAAATGCAATGACTCAGAATAAAGTTTTATTATGCACTGTATGCTTCCTAGATGAATATCAGAAAAAGACAAACTCCTGATACACTCTGTATCCCTTATGCTATTCCTATGCTCTGTTTGCTGAAGTGATAGGGACTAGTCAGATATTAACAACCTTTAGAGCCTTTGCAAATGCCGAGGCTGTTTTGCCTCAGGCCAGAAATTATACAAAAACATTTTCTTAATTAAAAAAACCCCCAACTTTAAAAGCCTGATTGAGCGCCACATATATGGAGGTCAGGTTATTCTCCAGTGAACTGCACTAAAAAGCTCAAAGCCTCATTTAGTAATGTCCAGACTGCCTCTCTTAGCCTGGGTCAGTTGCCATGGCATCTGCACAGCTCTTTTAAAAGAACCAAAAGCCAATGTAAGCTGCATCTGAGTCAGCTCAGTGCCTGACCTAACAAAAATACTGTTGCCTAAAACTGGGCGCTCCTACTTGCTTTTACATGAAGCGTACTAGTTTAAGCCAGATGCTAACACTACCAAGGCAAGATGGTGCATGTGACAGTTATGAGCAATAAAATAATTCATTTAGCCACTGGGGTTGTCAAAGAATTAGAAGGTGCCTCTGTGTCATAACACCAGGTGTCAGAGAAGCTGGCAACTAAAGACAAAATAATACACCAATGCTCAAACAAGCACCAAGTACCCAGGGTAAAGGGACTCCACAGCTTTTTTGTATTGGGCAAGGGTTAAAACTCCAGTTTTGTCTTCACTCTGATGTTTCCAAAAATACATGGATAGGAAGCATAGGTTTGCTAGGAAGGAAGGAGGTGACAGAGACTGTGGTCACACAATTAGTGCTGATGTGGCACATTTACCTCCGGTCAAGTGATGGAGAGATGCCTGTTCAGGAGAGGACCCTGTTCACCTCCAAAGGGACATCTGGGGTCTCTTTCTGTTAGCTGTTCATTTCTCAGCATGTGTGGGATTTCATTCAATGCCCAGGCTTATTATAGATTTTGTGAGGGCAGGAAAAACAGCATGAGAAACAGAGGCCAACAGTTTTGTTTCTCAAGCCTCTGATCAGCCCCTGTCAAACTCATTTTCCTGCCAATAATAGCAAAAGAGTGTAGTGCTTGTGTGCGTAGTAGTGGGAGCCAGAATTCATAAGCACATGGAGAAATTCCTCCTAAACTTTTAGAAGCTACTAAAGATTTTGAACACCACCTTCCATGCAAAATACTGGACATCTATTTTAGTGCAACACACTATCTCTTCCTAAAGGTATCACTGTTAAACCTTCTTTGCAATACATGAAAGAGAAGGGGCGTTTTGTCTTGTAAATTGTCATTTTTTTTTACACTATCATGAGGTTTTTTTAAATCTACCTGAACTAATACCTTTAGTCATTCATAACTCCTACAAAAACAATAAAAAGTGTACATGGTTCCTAAATGGAAGTACTAGGGAGTGCCCTTGGGTCATTTGTCCATGCTCCAGACTCCAGTTTTAAAAAACGGGGACTGGACATCTCCTGCTGCTAATTCTGCTTCTGTTACCATTTGGCTCTGTGATTGGTGAGTGATTGCATTTGATAAGGAACTTTCTTTTGCTCCCCAAACCCTCAAAACCACAGAAAACGCTCCTAGCCTTACAGCCAGGGCTCGAGCGGGAAAAATATCTCAGATGCAATCTAACATGTTCGTAACCTAGGACAAAGATACACACATTATGTGAACCAAACCCTGCCATTTGGCCCTGCAATACCCAAGCCGTTTGCACGCCTGCTAAAGGAAAGAGCACAAAGGCAGATGCATGCAGGTTCCTTTGGAACATTCTGCCCACTGGAAGAGAAGAAATCCGCTTTTCGCATGAAGTCATTTTGCCAGTGTTTTGAGTAGTATTTTCCGCATGTTTTTTCTATGAGATCAGCAGTCATGCCCTACTGTTCCACATTATCAGCCTTTTTTTTTCCACCCTGTGTTTTACATTAGCAAATCAGCCAGCTCTGAGATCATATTACATAAGTTTCTTGTTTTCTTTTTTCAATTTCTGTGTTTCTCTAATTAATAGGAAGTGGCTTTCCATTATGGCCTAGAGATGATAAATGGCTTCCTTTCCTCATTTGTGCGTGGCTCAGCTACGAGCCCATTGTTCCTTGAGCCACTCTTTCCCAGTGCTGCCAGCCCCAGGGCTGTTGTGCTTTGCAGAGCAAGAGCTGCTCCAGAGACAGGACAACCATGTCACGAATGCGTTTGGCCCTCACCAGCTGGAGGGCCTTGCGACAAAGGACTGTTTGCATAATGTAAATGTGTTCACTGCACATGGTAAACTCTGACCTGTAATTTTGGCTCTGACTGAAGTTAGGCCCTCCTGTAAGTAGGATTTGTCTCACCTAACATTAACCTACTGAAAGATAGTTGTCTGAGCTATTGAGCTGGTTACTGAGGCTTCCTCTGCAATCAGTGTGGAGGAGTATTCAACCCATCTGAAGTGGACGACTTTTCTCAGGAGGTGCCTACTCGCCACTGGCTATAGAGTGAGCTGAGACTGCTACTAAATTAAACATCTACTTTCCAGATGACTGAAGTGATATGATATGAATTCCATCTTACATGGTTTGCTGCACCAGTTGAAGCCTGACCTGTGTGCACAAATCTCTTCCTTACACTGTAGGCTAAGACATTCAATGCTACTTCCATTTTCTGTTTTGAAGCTGTTGTACAACTTTTCTATTCTTCTCTCTCTCTCTCATTAGTGGTACTGGTAAATAATTTGCAAAAAATCATATACTTCATTGAAATAAAAGTTTTCAAAAAAAATCTGTGAGCACCTTCCAATTTTCCTCCAATGCATATGCTTTTCAAAGTTGAGTTACTGCATCGTTTGCAGACAGCTGGGTAAGGATATTCAATACTTAAAATTCAAAGACTGTGGGTTAGTCTGGCTTGGATACATTGACCACAGAGTTTTTTTCCTGTTCTGTGGCAGAATAACAACTAGCGGTTATTTGCAGTAACTCATTTGACTCTGCTCAGCACTGGTTTAAAAGCATGGCGATGGTCTGTTACAATAACTCAGTTGCATGGCAATAATTTTGAGGTGAGATGGAATTATTTAAGATGCTGAAACATGAGTGCTTGAGATTATCTTGTCTAAAAATCAGGTTTCATGAGTCGAAAATTTATTTTCTGCAGATGAACCCTAATATGCACTTAAAATTCATAGTTTCTAAGAAAGCTATTAGTGAATTTATTTGCTACAATATTTCTGAAAAAATATGTAAAGGAGAAGAATATATTGGAAATACATTCACTACTTCTGTTTAGTAAGTTAGAAGCTGAGAATTAACACTGAACTAGTAACAGTTTTACAAAACAAAGGGAAATGTTGAATCATTATTGCCTTATAATCATTAAATTTCTTCTCAAAGAAAATGTGGACAATCATTTGGCTGTCTCTGGTATTTAAGATGTTACGAGGGAGCAGTCATTTCAAGCCTAGCAATTCTTGCTTGCATATAGAAGTCTGAAGATAATTTCAGATTTTTGACTTGGGAAACAAATTCTTGGGTCCTGCAGTTATTTTTAAAACAAGGCTGGAACAGTTAGAACTAGGTGATGTCACAGAACAGAACACAACTGTAACAACGGTTCAAATAAGATGCCACACTGACAGAGCTCAGGAGACAATAGCCCGTAAGAAAACAGTCTACACTACATACATGGTCTTCTCTTAGTGTCTTCACTGAGAATCCTTTCCTCAGAGTCCTGGTCACAGCACCCTTCCACAGAACCTGGAATCTCTTTTGCCTTCCTATCCTTGTTCTCATGTCTTGCTAGAAAGTGAGTTGCCTTCCAATAGGCAGTTCTAACGTATTACTTCTTTCTTGTCCTTCCTACGTTTAAATTTTGTTATTCCATATTTCTGTCCTCCATGGGCTGGGATTTCCAAGTCTGTGTTCCTTGCAATGGAACAGACTACTCAGCCAGCTGATATTCTCTATCCCCTATATTAATTGGTCACAAAATACAAAGGGCAGACCTCTGGACGTATTTCAGTTAGTGAGATGAGTAAAGGAAATGGGATATGTCAGAACTAATACTTGGTTCTCTGGCAGCGGAATGCTACTGCAGCACATGCTGATGAGAGCTACTAGACAGAGGATCTGTTCCATGGAGGCGTGCTGGTAAGCTGATTTAGAAGCTGTGCCTAGACACAGCTCCAAACAGACAGGGATCTGAAAGCTGGCTCCAACTCAGCAACCTGGTGACCATTCAGCTAGGCTTAGAAAACATTTTGTTCTGATGCTTTTAGTGTTTTCTATTTTCTACAGGAAAATGTCCACTGAACTGTTATTATGCACCTTGCACTCAACAGAGGCAAAGATGTGGTGATTTCTTTGCAGTCTGAACAGTTACTTAATACTGAATCCTTGTTGGTAATTTGGCAGTGCTACTGATAAACTCCCACAAATTTCAAAAGTGATTGTTCAAAGAGGATGACAGGCATTAGCATGCTTGGAAAAAAAGCCCTCACACTGATTGCTCAGCACATTCTTCCCTGTTTTCCTTGTCAGGTTCTCTGGAGGAAGCACGTTGTAACCACACTCACAGAAATTCCATATTGGTTGCAAGACCTTTGCCCACTCCAGAGAAAGCTAAGCCAGCACTGGGGAAAAGTTACATCCAGAACTGCAAGGGAAGTAAAATATTCAGGAACATTCTTCTTTCAAAAAATATCTGTAAGAATGGCAATCAGTATCACCTAAGGTTTGGAAAACTTCTGAAATGCCTTCTTCCAAAATTTCTGTTGCAGTTTCCAAAGCTCTATCTCCAAGGCCCTGACTGGTGCAAATCTGTGAGATCACATATGTTTAAAGATTTTCCTTGAGAAAAACTATACCAGGTAATACACTCTCCCCAAAAGGAGCAGAACTAGCTAAAAGAAGCTTCTTCAGAAGTAATAGTTTTCAGGAAACCCCAGAAATGAACAGTAATGTCCATCAGCCTGACCTTCTGGTTGAGGAATCCAGATATTTACAGGATTAATAAAGTAATTCTGAGGTTTTTAGGTCACTACCCTTTATCTGGCCTACTTTGGTAATGACTAGAAAGCATTATTATCACTGAAAGTCGTTGTGTTAACACTGATGTACATGGTGGGTTTATGCAACTTGAATGGAATAAGGGTTTTTTTATGGAAAATGGTGATGGTCTTACTCCATTATCTGGAGAAGGCAGACAGCTCCAACATAAAGAAATCAAGTCAAACAAGAAATACGATCGTAGGTCAGAGTGGAAAAGCCCAAACATCCGGAGTGTATATGACCTGTGGCAAGACAAATGAGTATTCTCTAGGCTAGTCAGTCTAGTATCCTTCACAAGTGTAGAAGTCGTCAAAACAAAAAGGAAAAGGAGGCTGGGAAAATTTTCATCCTTACTATTGTAAACCATGCACAACACCTGGAAATGCTTAGGATTCCAGTAACGACTCAGAATATAGCTTTTTTTATGATCAGTGCTAGTACTAGCATTCTTCACTCTATTGTTAATCTGAGCAACATGGACTGGCAAATACTATAAACATTTCTGGAGATACTCACTCAAATTTTGCTTCATTCAGACTTAAAGCATTTCTATTTATTTTCTTGGGTTACTTTCTTCCCTGGGGACAGAGACAGCATCAGAATGAATGTCACCCTCTGAGAATATTAAATGATTGTTAACTAGGTTATGTCTACAAAGCAAGCGAAAAGGATGCTTAGCTATTGTGGCTATAATGCCCCAGTAATACTCAAGTATCTATGTGTACCACTGAGAAGTGATTTTTGTAAGTCAAACACCAAAACTAGGAATTGAATATCTGATTCCCCTGGATCCATTGCACATTTTCTTTGTTTCATGTTTCTTTGTCTTGCTCTTTAAAACAGTTATTACTCAAAGTAATATCAAACAATTTATTAAGGACTTCTTAGAAAAAAAATGTACTGTTGTAGACTCAACCCCAAAATAATAGTATTTAAATATCTTATCTGGGCTGGGCTCCCCTGAAGTGATGACTTGTGCTTTGTTTTGGACAGTCAGTTTTTCTTCTGAAGCCTGCTGAAAACTTTCTTTGCTGCAATGCCCATAATGGCACCGGGTAGTAAGAGCAGGGCTGCTCAGACCTACCATGCCATCCTGTAGTGTTTAGTTGTGTCCTCGTGCTCTCCTGCTCATCCACCCCTTATACCTAGACAAGGAGGTGTCTGATGCCAGGCTGCCTGTGTTTGTGTTGGGTTCGCACAGTGCCTAGTCCCACAGCGTCCCTGTCCATGTACGTACCCCATAGGCTCTCTAATTTATGTAAGATATAATAATAAAAACAAGGTCCCCCTTCTACTTACACATAAAAGGCAAAGAAGAGTAATGGAAAAGGTCACCTATAAAACATTCACGACAGGAGAGCTTTGAAGTTAGTTTTGAAGACAGGAGGAGTCACAACTCCCTAGAGAAGCCTAGGCCCTAGGGAAGAGCCTGCCTCTAGCTCAGGCCAAGGTGATTTTTGGGTGGGAAACAGGACAGGCTCAGTGAAACAGGAAGGTTGGCGGTTACAAAGGACAATGGATGGTCCTTGCCGCTCCACACATTTTGTAGCCAGGCCAGCTGGTTTTGACAGCAGCCTGCTCCAGGAACCTGAAAATTCTGTGCCAGACAATTTCAATAGAGAAATGGAGGTTTTTACAAAATGAAACAGAAAAAAGTAACCACCCACACTGCTTGTCTTCCTGCAGTATTTACCACATGATATTGTCATTCACACCTTACACAGGGCTACAGGTTTCTGCACCTATGCCAACTTGCAGAAGTTACAAATGAGAGAGGTGAAGGTATTGGTAGCTCACTATATAGCTGGTGGGGCAGGTGAGTAAGGGGGTGAGTAAGAAGGCAGTATGGAGTTGTGTGACATGCACAGAAACAGCTCAAGTGAAAGAACCGGCAGTATAGACGCTTACACAGTTGCTTCAATGGTGAAAGCTTCTGAAGTGGAGTAAGTCACTTTTGAAACTTTTGTGCTAGCCTGTCTACACACTCAGGAAAATGCAAGTGCTTTGGTTTGGCCCAGTTTTTTTTTCTTTATAACCAAGAGTTAGAATTGGATTTGAGATGAAAGCCCCAAAACCAGTTTTGTGCCATAGAGCACTCTCCATAACCTGTGCCAAGGCTGCATGCGTGCAGGTCACCTGCAGCTGCAGCTCTGGTATTAGACTAAGTACTCATTTAACAGCCAAACATGCTGTGACCATGTCTTTGAACAGGGCTTATTTCAGCATAGCATTAAAGTTTAAATTTCAAAACAGCATATCCCTCAGTTAATGTTTCCTTTAGCCTTTGATGTCTGTTTACTGTTCCACATACCTGTTTCTATTTTAGGTCAGAGAGTGTTTGTATGTATCTAAGAATATACATATCTAAGAAACTACTTCTGCATGGATAATACAGAGGGTAATTTTAGGTCTAGAACACATACAGAGAGGTGGACGGGCTGCCAGAAGGATTATAAAACCAGCTGTGTGTTTTTCAAATCTGAAGGACAGGTTTCAATTAAGCAAAGCTAGGTTCAGCTGTAACAGAAATCAGTGCCAGGTAGACAAGGCTTCTCTGATCCCTCTCCTGCCTCACCCAGCCTTCCCATTTTGTTCTTTTTGCCAGCTATGAAATGAACATTTGTTCTGAACTTGCAGAAACCCTTGCAGCATGATGGTCTATGGTAAGGAGTCCTAAGGTGAAGGGTTTCTATGTAGCTGAAGGACTAGATGAGTACAAGAGGCATGTCAGAGGCTGGCCCATTGCCAGGAAGATAACCCACCAGTTGGTATTCTTGAACTCACTTGTATTAAACAGGCAGGAAGATGCTGTGTATTTTACCATTGTATAGGCTCTGACTCTGTGCCAAAATAAGCTCCTGAAATGGATGCACAGTGCAGCATCCAAAACACTGCACTGTCCCAACCGCAGTAAAAGGAAAACACTTTTTTCCCTGTTGCTATGTACTTTGGCAGATATCCCATCCAAAGAATTGTGCTCAAAGTACTCTGGAAACACCTGCCAGGAGACTACTTGGGAATGTTGTTTAAACAAGCATACCTGCCAACTTTCCAGCACTGTTGACTTTGCAGTACCAAAAACGCGTCCTATTTTGAAACAGACTTGATGGATAACAGGAACTGGGCCATAAGGACGAAGCACAGAATGTGCTTAAAAATTTCCTTGTAATTTTTGAAGCTGCTCAAAGTAAGTAACTGTCTAATGTACAGACATTTCAATATGTAGCAGTACACGTGGTTGGACTCCAGACAGGAACACATACGTAATAATGGTATGTGTTGATGTTGTGTGAGGAAAGGAAGGATATGTTTTTTCCTACAGTAATTTACTCTAAAAGGGCTTCCAAATTATTTTATGCTGATAAGACATCTTTTTAAGTGTATGTGTGCAATATTTTTAGTAGAACTATAAAAATTTGGAGGAGAAAGCTTTCACATACAGTGTTTGTTCTCAGGAGAGGTCATGCAGAAGCAGAGGTAAAGGCAGCAACCACGTGCCAGATTTGTCCACTGAAGGGAAGAGAAGGTGAAGAAAAATGTCTGTTTTACACACACAGACTTAGCATGCACAAATACACCGGCAGGGCCAGAGTTACTGGGCAATGATGAAAATAATAGTCTGCTTCATTAACATCAGTCAACGTACGACACATGCCAGATCTTCTAATGGGGAAACTGAATTTCCTGCCATCCCCACCATGCACATACTTCAATTCCTCCATAGGGTGTGTTTATTTCCAGACATGGGTAGCTCAGTGTCCATTTACTTAAATCCCATCTGGTCCCTTTGAGGATTTCATACATCTGTTCACGCCTTTGTTCTTGGCCCACACCTAACACATCCTTGTGCTGGAGAACTTGAATCCCATAGCAATTTTCTGAGTGTAAAGATCTGTGAGGTTCTCCCCCCCACTTTTCACTAGTTCTAGTAATAGCCTCACTCCACAAATTTAATCTCTGCAGGAAACTTGAGCAAACATGGAAAATGGCTCTCTAAAGGTTCCCCTCAGGCACAGGGAGGAGGCTCAGCCTCTCTGAATCAGTCATTCACTCTACAGAAGTCCAGTCATGCAATAACTCCAAGAAAGGCTGCATTAGCGTTCTGCTGACCCATGGATGTGCCAAAATGCTCAAATCCAAAGTTGCAGTTAACCCTCAAGAACATGCAGCCATTCAGTGAATGCTCATCAACATGGCACATGGCAAGTTCTCTCAAGCTGTTTTACTTTCCCACTGTTTCATTGGCCCACAGTAGTGAGGGATACATCTGCTACTTGTAATGCAGTATTTTGTGAATTTTAAAACTCTTCTCTAATCAGCTAAAATCCAGAAGTTGGCTGAAAAGCTCTTTCTGTGCAGATAAAAAGAAACTGTCTGCTGTGTCAGCACAAGTATATAACTCCATCCCAAAATATTTACAGTCTTTTTGGGCTGCCTTTTCTCCAGCTGAAGCCAAAGGAGTTTTGCCCAAAGACCACTGACTTTGTAGGTCTATCTATATCCAGCTTCTCTTGAATGTCAGTGGAAAGACTCTTGTTGACTTCGGTAGGAGCTGGATCAAACCTGAAGACATAATTCATGAGACAAAAGGCTCACAAAATTTAGCTGCAGCTATTTCTGTGCTAATCAAATATTGTTTTGGGTAACATTTATTGCTGATCTTTCCACTGCAAAGGCACCGGCACCATCAGAACAGAGTCTCAGCTGTTATTCAACAATTTAGAAAACATTCACTAATATTAGACATCTTTTCTTCACGTAAGGTGCTATGGATCTACCACTCTATCCATCTGCCTTGTTGCACAGGCATAGATATCACTAACTATTAGAGCAGGATGAGTATTGTAGAACCAGCTCCATGGACACCACTGCAATGCAGAGCTTTAAGCTTGGCTTGAGGATGTTTGGCATTTCTTTTTGCAAGCATCCATCTTTCCTATGCAGTATTCTGTCAAGGGGAGAGTTTATATCCCCAAGAAACCATCAGACCCATGAAAATGTAAAAACCTCCCAAGTCCTTAATCAACCACTGAAATCCATAGATGTGCGGCAGGGACAAGTAAAGCCAACAGAATGCATGCGTATGCTTAGATTATCTTTTTTATTCTATGTAGTGGGATTAACTTAACTTTACATGTGGTTTCCCTTTCCTAATGTGGTATATGGGATTCCCTTCACTTGCATTACAATCTTGCCCTGGATAGCTCAGTACATCTCCCCCCATAGTGAATTTTTTTGTTTGTTTGTTTGTCTACTTTTCTACAGGAATACTACAGCATTTGCTCTGTTTTCTGGCTTCTGCTTCATCAGACTTTCTTTTCTTCTTTTGAACAATATAGAAACCAAAACCACAATTGTGTTTCTTACAAATATTTTTAGGAGAAATGGTGCTCTCAGTAAGGTATTTATTTTTAAAAGCCTCTATGGTATTTTAAAATATTTAGTTTAGTGCACAGAAAATATATGCAGTACTTTGATATTCCTGCAACGTTCAGATCTCTGACTTCATGGGAGGAAATTTTGTTTTAGTTATTATGAGCTCTTTTATCCATTGTCTAATTCTTGTTTCCTGTATTTTTAAGTATAGAAGATTGAAGAATTAAGCTGATTAAAATCGGAAAACTGTTATTTTGAAAAGCTAAACATAATTTCTGAGGTGAACTGTCCTATACATAACATTCTTAGGCATGAGATTTTTGCAGCACTCTGACAACTGAAATGCTTTCTATTATAAGGTATTGTGCTTACAAACTCTGAAAGATACTTGAGATACTTGGCTCAGATTTGTCTTCTATGTGTATCTAAACCTTTTAGGCAACATGATAACAGATACGAAATTACTTCAGCAAATATGACTGAAAGGTGGAGGCTGTCTTCAGTTCTATTTGCAATGAAGATCAGAAAGTCACCATTCATATTGTGCCTATCAAGAACTCAAAAAGCTATTATGTTTCTCATATTAAATTTTTCATTTAAAATTCTCTTTTCTGTGTCTGAACCTGAACAACTGTGTCGCAGTCGTATGCAAAGCCGTTTCCTTAAAAATGGGGCCTTTTTTTTTTCCCCAGAGGAACAATATTTTGCAAGCAGTAATTGAAGGTAGTTGTAATCTTTCTTGATAATTTAGTCAGGAAAACTTTAATCTTTCACATAACAGCACACTGAATTTTCTGAGCAGGGTTTTGAAGAAAGAGGAGCTTGGGAACTAAAGGCATCTAACCAAAAAGCCTCTCTAACCTTACCAGATGTTTGGGGAGACCAGTTTAAGAACTATGAAAGGTTCCTCCACTTTATTTCTGGGGTGACAGTTTTGCTCCATCACAAATGCTTTTATTTTCCTTCCTTCTTCTTTCTTTCCCTACCTTTAATAGTTGAGATGGAGCTACTAAAGATCCAGCGACTTTGTTTAAGCAGCAGCTGGCTGCTTTCAGAATTGACTGTACCTGACTTTAGCTACAAACCCTAAGTCTGAAATGCTGGCTGAGCTCGGCAACTTAGAAACCCTAATAATAAGAAAAAACAGATTTAGCTAGGAATTACAGACGAAGTTGCTGGAACTTCACCAAAAAATAGTGTCAGACCTGTCTGTGCTGGGCAAATGTCACTGCAAGAGACTGTAGAGCCCTTTGGGGTAAATGGGTCAGAGCAGGGTTGCTGCCAGTCTAGTGAGAACTGGTAGCTCTACGACAACTTGCTCAGCATGGCAAGAAGGAAAGAATACAGAGAGTATCGTGAGGAAGTGTGACATATTGCTGATGCACAGGCTTTTCTAATCCTAAACCAAAAATTTGTTGGACTTGCTCCAATGTACACTATTGGTTGGTGTCTAATATTCACCCTATATCATTTGACAGATCTTTGAAGGACAGGAAAAATCTGCACTGGACTTCACATCTCCATAGCAAAGAATTAAGATGAGCGGGTGTAAGAACCAGCTACCTTGGTCTTATGCCATCTGAGGACTTCTGGATATTATACACAATTTTGGCTGGACAGCTTGAGCCAATTCCAGCTCCCTCAGTAGTAAAAAAGAAAAACAGCAGTGGAAAAGAACCTGGTAGTGTTTTTCACTAGGAATAATAATAATAATAATAATGAAGAAATGGTATGTAATATAGCCCACAGAAATACAGTGATAAACAGCAGGGAACTGTATGTAGACAGCAAAACTAACTCTCTCCTACACTATTACTGACCTAGTGTTTTTCTACTAAAGCCAAGAAGCAAAGCAGCAAAGCATCAAGCCCAAACCCAAGCAGACATCTAAGGAGCATTCTGGGACTAGAGCAATATCCCCAGCCAGCCAAATCAGGTGAGAAGAGCATACATGTGAAGGGACCAGCTCTCACCCCCTCCATGTACCATGCTCCTCCCCATCATCTGCCTCTGCTACTGCTTATGCTCATGGCAGGGTGGCTGTGGCATCTCTAAATGGCAGGAGGAGAGAGGGAAAGAGGGAGAGGGAGAAGAAGAGCATGCAGCAGTACCAGCAGCAGATGCCCTGTGGGTCCAGGATTCCCTGGATGGCATCCAGATGGGGCACTCCTGTCTCTTGCGTTGTGGCATGTAGCCCAGGTGATATTTTGGTGACTCCTTACATGCCTGATAGTGTTAGAGTTTTGCTGAAGTCACAACAGTTTGTTCTTCTATTGAAAAGTGGTAATCAGGTTCTTTTCCAGCAACTAGCTCCAACAGCATCGACAATCACCTTTTCATTTATGGCCACTAACCTGCTTTCTTAAAGTACATTTTATTTAGCAACCTGCTGTTTTGTAATGGCGTCTGTTCCATTCTGATACAGGTGCAGATGCAAAATTTAACAGTTTTACGTATTCACAGATTTTACATCCTTCCTGCACTCCTACAGGCAACATTATCACAGTTTACTGGGCATAAAATATCAGTCTTGAAACAATTCTGCCTTTTTTTTTAATGAAGATACTAATGAATGTGGAAAATGTCTCAAGTTAATTGGTTCTTCTCAGAGGGACTGGAATGGGAAAAGGAAATGACAAGGGAAATAGGTATAAAAATAAACCATTCTTGTGCTCTAAATTTCCTGATCTCCCAGAATTTTTCATAAGCTGAAGTAAAGGAAAAACCTCACAGCTGGTGCATTTATGCATTTCTGATGCATATGAATAGGAATATTTATGCTAAAATACCAACATAATTTTAAACCACCATTTTCTAATTGCAGCTGATATATGCTTCATGTGTTTCTTGGCGGCTTCATTTGGAAAAGACACAGGGACCTCAAAAAGTGTAGGATTTCATTAGAAAAAAAAAAAGCAGCACAGACTGCTGTATATATTGAGGAGCTTGCCAAGGCCATGGGAAATCAGAGGAACAGATAGGCCAGCCTCCTTTCCCCAAGCTCCACCTCTATGAACTAAAACCAGGAACATTTGCTGCCTGGGACAGCACTACTTCATTGAAGAAAGCAGTATGTGCCTAGGTAAAAAAGAACAGTATGTGCTTAGGCTAAGCCAATCGCCCAAACTCATTTTCCATAAACAAGACTCTGCTACAGAGACATAACTCTGTTTAATCCTGTCTGGATGACTTCATTTGCTAAGCACTCCAGAGCTTGCCATAGACCATGTGATTTGCCCAGCTCCATTCACTCTGGAAAGTGGCTCTCCCTTTGCCTCTGAAGAAGCAAAAAAGGTCATTTATCAAAGCAGTAGAAGGACTACTTGTCCCACTGGATCACGAATACCATAAAAGGTATATCCCTCTTCCAGGAAAAGTCTTTCCAAACCATTGTATTTCATTGATTTTTATTCCTTTCCCTTTGTTAAAATAACCTCAAAACCACTTCCAACATGGATTCACAGGTATTTAGTGATTCCAACTACTGGATACTGTAGTGAAGAGTTTAATTCTGAATATAAAAGAAATCCATGTTTTGATTTCTTACCAATGTTATATTTTAGGTGCATATTACATAACTGCTTCATGCAGCAAATAATTTTTAATTAACTTTTATGCATTTGGGGTTTTTTTGCTGCTTTTCTGCACCCCCTTACTCACAGCACTCTCTTTCTTAAAAAAATTATTTAAACACTTTTGAAGTGAATGTAATGCTTGCTGGCTTGGGGCAGAACTACAGACCACAGGCCTTTTTCTGTAGCAAACTTTGAGTTCTGGCCGCACTGCAGCAAATTTTCCTGATGCTGTTCCTCAGGCTGTTGTAGGGTGCAGTGGGTTGGGGATGAGCCTAGGAAGCAGTGACTTCTCCATCTTAGCTCCCAGGGTGACTGCTCTTAGCTGCCCCACTATGTGTCCAGTAGCAAAGCAGAACAAGCTGGATTTTGAGTGCCTTTATGCCTCACATCCTAACTCTCTGTGAGCTAGCTCTAGCGTGCAGACAACATCTCAGCTGAGAGGTCAGGACTGACTCTAGGACAGTGCAGGTTTGGGCCTTGAAGGTGAGACTTTCAAAGCTGCCAACAAATGTGAGATGCCACATGGGCTTCTTGGGCTGAACTTCTTTCCACCATGTCCTTGAGCTAGAAAAGCAGGCCAGGGAATAACAATCCCTTGAGTCTAGTTAAATGATCCCAGCTTGTAGTGTGGGAAATGCCTCAGTGCATCATTAATAGCACTTTGCTGGGCTGAACAATCTGTTCTTAAAATACAAAATGGATGTGCTGATCATAAATTGTGGAACTGTTTTTATTTTATTTTTACTGAACTAAGGAGTTGGCTACATGATTATGAATAGGGACTGGGCAAATCACTAGAACTATGCAAGAATGGGCTCCAGCAGTAACCAGAGGGCAGTGACTATTAATGTGAAAAGAAACCTGACCTGGAACATAATTGATGTGAAACTCAGCTAAACCTTCATAAAGCCTGAATTTGTCATATTTTTGCTGTATAACAGAATGCAGTGCAGGGGGGGCCAGAGCTAGAACAGCATAAGGTAGCTCAGAAATATCCACCATGGTGCTGCACCAAATATTGTTTTGGATGGCTTGACTGCATTTTGCTAATATAAATTAATTCATGTTCACAGTTCACACCAAGAAGCCTAGAGTAAGTTTTCCATTAGTCTTAATCCATGGTCAGGTTCTTTTAACAGATCAGGAAACCCAAACAGATACCATGCCTTAAATCTGGAAAAAACTGTGATCTCTTCCAGATAGGAGATTCTAAAACCTAGACTGAAACAATTTGTTACTCTCACACTTGGACCACAAATTCCTGGAACTGAAAAACATTTTCCAATTAATATTTTGTCATAAGTGATACACTATCCTTAAAAATGTTAGTTTCAGTATTTTTTTGACCAAGAAGGAAAAAAAAAAAAAGAAAAAAAAAATCAGTGGAAGATTCCAAACCACCTTCCGAGAGCTGACTGGAGTGTGTGGATTTGGGAGCCACGTTTCTCAGGAAGGGATGAGGATGGAGAGCAAATACAGGCATTGACTACTAGAAATAGCTGAACAGAAACAAGGCCCAGCATGTAAGGTGCTTTGCAAAATACCAAGATATGGTCAGCCAGTGCTAAGGAGTTCTTGTAACATAATGTATATTCATGTTAGATATTGGGAGGGGGAAGGGGATGGAAATTTTCTTACGAGGTGCAGTATACTGTAGATTACTTAGAAGTTTTGTTGTTTCTCCTGTTGGCTTTGTATTAATCTGGCTTTCAGAATGGTTTTAAGTTTTTTACGATCCCAACTATTGTAAGCTTTGTTGGTTTTTGTTTGTTTGTTTGTTTATTGCTGCTCAGTTGAGCTGATCCCAAATTCTGGGACAGTGTCTCTTGCAGAGAGATCAGTATCTTGTTTCTGCATTGCCTCCTTTTGTAGACTTGGCTTTTATTCCATTTGCTAATCTCACTGAGATTGCCTGTAAATCATTCCCATTGGGGCTGTTTTTCTCATTTTCTTCTTTTGTTTCTAGGGTATTTTGCTGGCTGCCTTCCTCTAAGGAACAATCCCTGCAGCCAGGCCAAAGAACTTCTTCAAAAGGGAGTTATTTAAATGCCTCTAAAAACTGAAAGGAAGATGACAAAATATTTAAACCTGAAACTATCTTACTCAAAGAAAGGGAATGAGAGGTGAGGATGCCCTAGGAACTAAGCAGCACCACCACAGGGTCCTACTCAGTCTCACAGCACACCAGCCCTGCTGCCCTTGTACATGTTGGCATGCAAGGAAGTACTTAGTTATTCAGCTGCTCCCTCAGTGTCACAATAGTTACTTTCTTCTCAGCTTTTACATTGCAGACATCAGTACCTTCAGATAGCATATATAGTCTATTACCTCCATAAAGCACCATGCTTTCTCTCACACTAGAATTACATGCATATACATATATGTATACATAGGTACATGAGTACTGCATATATTTCTTTTGATGAAAAATGCTGTCAACAAAATTATTATAAAATGCTACAGCGTGGAAAGAAATATAAGTTACATACTAAAATGTGAATTATGTGTTAAATCTATCTCTTGTTACATGAGGATTCGGAAGAGTTCCCCACCCACAGTGTCAAAGGCTCAGTGTATTCTGTGCAGAAAGATGTTTTTTAATCAAGGTTCTGCAGGTGAAAAAACCCAATAAAATCTGTTTGTCTTTTTCACACCTCAAAAAATGAAATATGTTAAAAAAGTTAGTAACAGATGGAAAAATAAAAGACCAGATTTCTGAACCTAGTAAAAAGTAGTTACGATTCCCAGTTAACCCTGCATTTCAGTGGCAGGAAGTATCAGACTTGCCTAGGCATTTTGAAACTCCCAACCAAAAATACCACAAACAAAATATGGGCTACAATCAAGTAATCATCACAAAATGGGTATTAGGAAGAAAGGAGAGAGAAATAGTTTTTTTGTTATTTAGATGAAGTGTTTAGATATAATGTGCATGAGTCAATCCCACTCCTCGCTGGATACTGAGACAGGGACTCTGGTCATGATGAACTGTTCTTCAGAACAATTTAATTGGAGTTACTGGGCTGGACCTTGAAGGACTTGCAGGAAAAAAATCTTAACGGTTTGTCCCCCAATTAACACTCCCAAATATGTTATCCAAAATCCAAATTTTACGAACTTGGCCTACTTTATAGATTAGCTCTTTTCTCCCATCCAACTTCTCTTACTGCTTGAATAAGAAAAAGAAAGCAAAAGTCACTCTTTGGGCTAATGATATGTCTTTAGGACAAAGGGGGAAAGAGAAAGACCTGCTCTCTGCAACTCTTGTGAGTCTACCATGAATCAGCCCAGTGAAAATATCATGCTATACATCTCACTCCTCGCTGCTGCCATGACATTTTGGTTTTGGGAAGGATGTCAACCCATGTCAGCTGGGTTTGCTTGGTAATTTCTTTTTTCCTTTTTGGTCTGTGTCTCTCTCACTTTCCCAGTGTCTTGCTGATGGAAACTCTTGTACTTTTGTCTTTTCCCCTAATACTTCCTGTAAGTCTCTTTTTTTTAATGACAGTTGATGTTGCAAAATAAATGAGAAAAGGATATACTGTAAATACCACATTTTGGTTAAAATCACTTGCCTGGGAAGAGCTAAGACCATTTCATATGAAAAGTGAAACTGTCTCAGACCCACAGCTGGACTGAACACTGTTGAGACACAGACCTCTTAGCAATTGCTGGGGTAAGAGTAGGTGTGATCCCTAGACGTCTTCCTAGATAACTAGAATGGACAGCATTGTAAGTCAGAGATATCCCCATCCTTACCTTTCCAGTTTGCTTCATCTAAAACTAATTGTATTGCCCACAGCATGGGTCTTTTATCAAAAGGGTTGAGCAGAGACAGGGTGGGGATCCTGTTATGGCAGGGTGTGGTTTTTCTGTAGTTGAAAAGACTCATCCCTCTATTGTATTTACAGGAAAAGAAAATCAATCTTTTGAGCCTGTCCTTATCCTAACCCAGTTGCTGCACACACAGATAAGAATGAAATCCAATCTCCCCACCTCCCTTAGGCTTCATCTAATTGACTGTAAACTTCTAGATCTGCTGTATACTCTAACACTGAGATACTACTTGTAGTTTGGGAAGAGAATCCTCAAGGAAGCAAAAACTTTATAAAACCATGGATAAATCTGGATCAAAGTATTATAACAGATTCTAAAACAGGCATTTGAAATAGGTAATAGTAGAAATCTATTTAACTCCTAGACACTATTGAAGGCCCATAAGTTAAAAAACAAATCAAAACCCTACAGTAAGTTTTATTCTAACTCTAAACAATCCTTATTAGGAACATGGAAAGCTGTATCATCTGCAAAGCTGTTCCTTTCTCTCAGCTTTGACACGGGCCTCATGCCCAGACCTTTCTGTTCCTGACTTTTGCTCGGCTTCCTGCTATAGATGTAGAGGAAAAGGCTCGAGAGCTGCACAGCAGAGGGGAGGGGGCAAGGAGCATGCACTGGGACTAAGCTGTAAGGGGGGATTAAAGCTGCAGTCCAGGTTCATCCTCTGGCAAAGGGAGATGCCTAATGAATAAATTGGATGCACATGAGCTTTGAGGGAGTGGAGCGCTCCCCCAGTCCCAGCCCCCAACAAAATTTTTCAATTTTTTTACTGCTAGCCATAATTGACAAACTGATCCCAGTTTGTCCATGGACTACAGCTCCAAAGCTCCTCTCTCCAGTTCCACCAGACTTCCTTCTGCTCATGTGTCACCCTAGACGACCCAAGGGGAGGAATCACATTTTCTGTGCCAGTCAGGGCAAGGAGGACCACAGGACTCCTCCACAGGCAACAGAGCTTTCTGCTGTGCCCCCACAGCATGGGCTCCACTGAAGGGTTGGAACACACCAAGGGACCCGCGTGGCTCAGCAGCCACAGGACCAGTCTGCGTCCCTGCAGTGTTGCTCAGATTTGAAAATGCAGCTTGATTTCTGTACTCCCATGTGACTTGCCCCACAGAAAACCTTTTCTGTCAAGGGGGCCCAGATTACACAGACTTAGAGAGAAACAGAAACCAGATAAATATGGAAAGAGCAGTATGATTTTTACTCTACAAAAGCTGTAAGAATACAGTTCTCCTGGTCTGTCATACGGCCACCACAGCACAGGAGTTAACATTGCTCCTAATTGACGAATTTTCCTGTCTTTAGGCTTGTTATTTTAGGGTACTAAAAATAGTTTCAGTCCTAAAAATAAGTTTTAAAGTGTTCTTAGCTTATCCTTAACACTTAAAAGGTTATTTGAGTAATTTTTTTTTTTTTTTTTAAAAAACAGACGAGGAAACCAAAGAGTGAAACAGTCCAGGTATTTTTCTTAAAATGGAGGAAGAATTATGGGGAAAGCTCTTATATGAACTATGCAACAGTAGGTGTATCAACACAGTTATGGAATAAAGTAGATAGCTATGACCATTTTTGACAGGATATTTTGAAAACAAAGTTGTATCATGATTTTCCTTCTAATTTTTTTTTTTTGAAATTAAAGTGATGCCTTTTTTGTATGCTCCCCCCGCCTTTTCCTTTCCAAAATGAATGATTTTGATCAAAATATACTTTTCCCATGAAAAAAATTCCTTTGGTCAAAAAGGCATTTTTGCTTTTTTTGAAAAAATGTTTCACAAACACCTGCAGAATAGCTCCAGTCAAGAATTTGGTTTCACTCTTACAGTTAATGCTACCGCATTAGTTCCCCTCACACATAATGAGTACAACCATTAACAGTGTGGTTATGGTATATGGAAGGTGTAGTTTCATCCTGTTTCATAGAGCAGCATTCCTTGCCAGAACTTTACTGCCCAGAATATTAAAAATTAAGGCAAGATAAGGTAGAAACAGCCAGGTGAATGCTACAGAGCCAGAGGAGAAAGCTGGGAGGACGTTTTTTCCTGACGCACTTGTGCAGATGGAGGACAGGCAATGTGCTTGGCAGAAATGAAGTGGTTGCATTTTTTAAAGTGTGGGAGGAAGCTTATGTGAAGGTACACAGCCAAAAGGGGGATGAGAAGATGGAGGGAGTTGTCCTGGGGAACAAACATTTCTGAAAGCTTTTAGCAACGCTGCCTGACTTGCAAACTCAGCAGCCCACTGTATAGCCCATCTATAGTGCATCTAATAGCATTGGTGTATACATTAGTGGCAGCCCCTGGAATACAACCTCTTTTCTGCTCTGCTGTCATGTTAAGGCACTGGATGGACATGTTTGCATAAAAACATTAAAATACAGCATTGCAAACATACAGTATTTACCAGGAACTGTCAGTTCTCTACCTCCTACAGCCATTTTGATTCCTCACATATACATATATTTACATCATTTTCAAAATGCATATTTTTAAGCTGACTGTTATGGCTCCTCTGGAGTGGTTACCGTCTATTATGTAAATACATCACTGTTACAATTTATAACACTCCTGTTATTTACCCAATAGAATGTGTAACTGTTCCAAGCAAGCCATTACCGTCTGCCATGTAAAGTAAATCCACCTTCAGATGCTTTTGCAAGCATGAGTTATAATGACACTTAACATTTCAGTAGTGTCACACACATTGGAAGATCTCAGTGCGCCTTATAAACATTAATGAACGATCTTAGATTTAAAAGCAGTCCCATGTGGCAAGAATTAGAACTAAGCCAATAATTCACAACCAGGTCCCGATTCAGGAAGAGGCTTAATCGTGGGCACTGACTTCAGCACGGCTGCTTATGTGTTGGAAGCTTCACACGTGCCCAAGTTCCCAGGTGACTACAGATCTGCGGGGTCCACAGCATTCATTTTTCATCTCTTTCTGTTTGCAGAACATGATCAGCTTACAGTCTTAACACAGGAGGTCTCTCTGCAAACCGGTCTTAATTCTGTAAGACATTTGGTTTGAATTTCATGCACACTCCCCCTCCCAATCACACAGTGAGTTCATTCTTTTCAGGTTCCTTGTATTTTGTGCTAACTCTTCCCAGAAGAGCGTTTCACCCGTTAGTCACCCCACTGCACGGAGTTCTTAGAAGCGCTGGGGGGAGGCAGACGGTAAAGTCAAGCAGAGCTTTCCCCAGCTGGGCAGCAAAGACACAGCTCTGCAATCAGACATTTCTGCTTGCTGGAGGTTTGGAGTCTTGAAAGCTGTTAACAGAGAGAGGAACTGCAGGTGTCCAGACCAGAATGTTAAAAAACCACAGATGTCCTCTCCAGGACAGTGACATAGTAGGTAGCAGTAAACAAAAATCACCTCTGGTTACTGATTTTTTTTCCTCTGAAATCCAAGTTTTTGGATTTCTTAGATATGCCATGACCAAATGGTATTGCCCTGAACTTACTTTCTCATGACAGCTCATCTGGGAATAAGGGAAATGGAAATGAAATTTCATATTAACTTCATTATGAACAGAAATAAAAAAATTGTCCTCTGAATTGCACCAGCTGCTGGAACACTAAAAGCAATGGAGTTACAGCAGCACAAATAAGAAGAAAATCCTATCTTTTTATTTAACTAGAAAGTCCAAAATGCTCGATAAAATGTCTTAAATACAGTCCCTATAATAAATAGCAATAAATTCATTCAAAAGGGCTCATAAGAGACACCAATTTTTTAAGGATACCTACTGTTGATGTATATCTATGCATGCTCCCTTAACTGTGAGCTGAGGTAGTACAACCTCTGCATGACAGCATTTCTCCACAAGAGAAGGCGTTCTGAAGTGAGTCAAGACTTTGCACTTTAAGAAATGGAAGAAGTATTTAAGCTCTAAAAATTATCCCCATCGCTAGTGATGAGTTATACTGGCTTATATTTTGTTCTGACAATCTGTTTCTAAACTGCATCAAAAGCATGTAAATGTTCTCTAGAGCGTATACACTGCGCAACTACTCATAAGTAGCAGACACTGTACAAGTCCACTTCTGATCACAGACAAATTTTAGAACTGAAACTCTGGTACCAAAACTATTTTCAGGAACAAATTCCTACACAATTTGGTGCACAGATATCAGATAATTTACTGTGTTTCCAAAGGTGCCAGACTGCCAAAAGTCTCCATGAACAACATTTCAGGTTCATATGCATATATACGTGCCTTCTTAGATGGCACGTGGAAGCCAGGTTGCATGTATACAGTGCATCAAGTAAACATTGGTTGGAAAATTGACAGATGTGCTAAAACAGTGTGTCTTGCAACAGCTTGACATTCTGTGGGCTGGCAAACCAACTGCAGGGAAAAGCAATGCATGGCAGGAAGACAACTCATGGGAAGGTTACAGTTAATGCTCCCCCCCGCCCTTTATCATATCCTCTTCTGTTATTTACTGCTGCTTATAGCTTCCCATTCACCCTGCAATGATACGGGAAAATGCAACATCTGGAAAATTGGTGGAAGTCACTCCCTTAGCGCTTAATGAACCTGGTTCTTGTCTGGCAGCTGATCGACCTTGCCACACCTCCATTTAAATCCAAGGAGCTTAGTTTTGATTAACACTTGTGTAACTAAGGCAAGCACTATCTCCATAGTCTCTCACACCTGATACTTAATTTTCTTTAGTGACTGAGCAGAGACTTCCATATAAGTAGCACTCCTTGCATTAAAAGCTGCATTCTGGGCTCTGTGAAGTTGATAACAAAATGCTCACTGCTTCTGATTTTTTTTTCTGGCTCTTCAAGGATATCTAGGCAATTTAGAGTGGACAAGTGCACAGTCTTACAGTACAGAGAGACACTAATGTGACAGATGAAGATGAATGATACACTCATAAAAATAGAGAACTTTGAATATCCCTTCTTCTGTAGATTTAATTTAAGTCAGATCCTTCAATATTGTATGGATGTGGTTTATATTAAAGAGTTTGAGAACAATCCCTAAGCAGTGAATTGAACACTTTATCATTCAAAAACGTAATACAAAAGTGAGTTAAAAAATACAAGATATGAAAGACCTGAGAAAAAATTAATGGTCATGCTCTCATAGCTCCTAATAATAAATGATGTCTCACATGCAGATTGAAAATCACTTGCCTTTTGCTTATGATGAGTTTTTCCATTTTAGATTACTGAAATAGAAAAAGAGGACTTGAAATATTTCTAATTACAGGGAAATTCTGAACTGGAAAATGTATCTCGTTTCTTTACATGCCTCTTATTGGTTTTCTGAGAGATACATAAAGTGCCAATTTGAAATCCAGCAGATGTGGATGGATTCCAACTCTCTCCAGATAGCAGAGGTTTGTATGCAGCTGAGCCCTGTGTATTACCAAACACGGTTATTTGAAACCTAAATGTATGGGTCCTTTGTACTATCTTTTTGAGTACAGCAAAAGACATAAGAAAGGTTTACATTTGATCATTCAGCATGAAAGGTACTGTAGGACTAGGCGAAGGAGCCCCCCCCAACAGCCCAGGTTGTGGGAATGACCCTATTCCAGCTCTTCTCTCAGCTCCCACTGTAATGGCACTCCTCTAAAATGGGAACAAAAGACACAGGCAGAGTAGGGAATGCTAAAACTGTATTTTCTTTCTCACGGCCCATTAACAAAACATACTTTAGAGAGGTCTCAATTTACAGTGGGAGCCAGGCAGACCTAAGAGCACAAAAATACAGGAAAATCAAAGAGGTGGTTTAAAATCTTTCTCTCTTTCCATCTCTCCACTAACCACAGTGACCGAAATCAAAGAACACTGTTTATGCCACTGCCAGCAAAGATTTTGAAGTTAGAAATTCTGAACTTTTTCGGTAGCTGTCTTTGAGCAGTAGTTAAATCAGTTGCCTTCCAAGGGTCCCTTCCCAATTAATTTTTTCTGTGTTCCTATGATGATATGTAACAATAGATCTACCAGTGAAAAGCATCAAGAGATATCAGCTTTTTGGACCTTTTAATCCATCTTCTATTTAGGAAACTAACTTCATGCATTTCAGGAAGCAAAGGGGAAGTAAAGTTCAAATGAGAAAACGCAGATCGGAATGACTTTCAAATGACCAGCTTCCAGAAAACTGACCTCCTCTTACATGTGTTCCCATCATAGTGAAGAGATTTACAGAGTCTATTTTCCTTCCTTTTGCAATTGTAAAACTTCAAACTTAACACTAGGCCATCCCTGAGTGGTGCCTTTCCATTTCATTCTTTCCCAAATGCCTTTCAGGCCACACAGCAATTTAAATGCTTCCTTTAGCCATGTAGTTTTGCAGCCTTGCTTCCCAGCACTATTCCCCTCTTCAGAAACAGATCGTGTTTCTGGATGAGAAATTTCAAGGGCCTGTCACATCCACTGATGATAACTCATTGTGCTTTCCACACTTCTTTCGGGCACCATGAGGTTTGCCCCTTGACTACACGTAATCGGCTTTTGATAGCCTCCTGAAAAGACTATGGTTGGCAATATTTCCATCCAAATCCAGGCATTTAAGCGAGGGCCCAGAATTAGGAGCGTATTCACCACCTGTATTCAGTGAATGGCCTTCTGGAAGGCCTTGACCACCTCCGCACACAGAGGCACACAAAACTGTAGTCAGGTGCAAAGTGTCAGCCAGTAAAGAACCTGCGAGTTTAGACTTGATTATCCATTTGAAGAAAAAGCAATGGAACTAATAATTCCATGTGACTACTCAGATGCTTGCAGCTGGGTTTATTTGCATGTTGCATGGGATTAGAGTGCTTGAAACTTAACAAGAGTAGTTTTGAGCAGGGGATAACAGGGGATATCTCAGGGGATAACATTTTTCTTCCATTTCTGTTGCTGCACAACTACTGGGTATAACAAACATTACTGTTAATTTACCAGAATTTGGATTTCTTATTCCTAGTAATCACACCTTGCCAGTATAAGGTGCAATTGTTTGTACTGAACCATGCATACGTTAGCCTACTAGTCTTGCTCACTTAAGCACACTACTGAATTTTTCTGCCAAGACATCGGCTTTATCAGTATACATTAAATCAGCATGCTTCGGATTTGTTGCCTGTAGTCTTGGCTTGAAAGCATAGGTTGAGCTTCTATCAGCTCCATCTCTTTTCACATCAAATCCATTAAAGTGAACAGAGTGCCATGAGGTAATCACTGAAGATGAGATTTGGCCCAAAACTCATGAATGGTCCAATCACTCCATCCAGCTGCATAGTACTTCTGTATGACAGTTTTCTTTTTGGCTGAATGGAGATGACTGTAAGGAGAAGTGGCTTCCTGGCAAAATCTGAAGCAAAGGCCAAAGTCTAATGACTTTGTATTTGTAGTAGTGGCTCCAGGTAAATTTATTCTTAAAAGCATTGGTTTCATTATTGCAGTTACAGACTTTTCTAAGGAAAAGAGAAATACAAAGGTAGAGTGCTAGAGTAGAATAACCAATGAGAAGTGGCACTTTTATTTTGGGGAGAACTATCTGTTTCAAAATACCCAGATTAAGGCTTACCCAGAAATTACTTCTGTGGGTTTTGAGGCTCCTAGAAAGTGGTTAGGTGCCTGTGAGATGCAGAGTAGGCTCTGCTTCAATACTGAAATAAGTTACTCCCCAGTTCTGATAAAGGCTGAAGGAAAGGGTCTTTTGATGGGATTTGCAAGACTGCATTCTTCCCCAGCAAAGGTTGTCACTGTGTATTGACTGGAGACATTTTTGCAGAGTCGCATGGCTAGGTGGCAATGAGATCTGCATTGGAGATAGCACCCCATACAGGAACTCTACACAGGGGGTCACCACACAGTCTGAAGAGCCACTGCTCCCCAGCTCACCTTAGGATCAGGCCACACCATGGTAAATATTTTTGGAACTTAAAGACCTCCCTCAAAGTGGGCTGTTCTGGTCATATTTTGCTGGCCTTAACAAGGAAGTTTATCTCATACCATTTCCTTTATAAACTAGAACTATAGATAAGGGACTGATCCGGCAAAATACAAGCCTCCCTGAGCCCCATGGGTTCTGTCAGCACGGAGAATGCTCTTCCAGGCTTTAAAACAAATATAAATCGCTCCAGCCATATTGCCTTTACCACTAGGATTCCCAGGATTAACCTATCCAAACCTCCTTGTGGAACAATGATCCCCGCTTTCCCCTCTTTATCAAAGTTACCACAGACACAGGATTCTATAGCCACTGAGTCTGGCTCTGCTTTACACCATGTCTCCTAGAATGCCGCTTTGGCTGTATAAACTGTTGATTATGGCAGCTCTAGGGCCCTTTGCCATATAGGGATAAATGCTTTGCATTTTATTTCTGCCAAATGTAGACAACTCTTTACAGATTGTACAATATCAGTGCAGATTTTTTTTTTTTAAATATATGTATGAAAAGAAGAGAGGCATCATTCTGCAAGGATCGTGCCAACTGATTTTATATCCACCTTTTTTTCCTTTAGTGCTTCTGAGAAAAACAGATCAATTAATAGTAAGGGGGGACAGGGAAAAATCTAGGGTTTCACTTTGGGAGAAAGGGCTCATCTCACCTAGCTTCAGCTATCTTGAAGAAAGGTGATCCAAGACAGTCACACAGGACTATTCATCCTCTCTTAAGAACGGTGGGTTGAATTACTCTCAGGAGCTGTCTGCCTCTGTTCCTCTGTCTCCAGACTGAACTAAGATAATTCATGTAGATTAAGGGGCAAGCCTTAAGATGGCTGAAGTCAAGATATAATTAATATGACCCATGTATTGAAGCCCACTTCTTGCATGAGAGGGAAAAAAGTAAATTCCAGTGAGTAAATGACAGGCTCTATTTTCCTTTTAATGCAGGATACACTTTCAAGCAGCTTTTTATACCCACTGTTTCTAATCTGGAATTTAAATGATGAATTCTTGCTTCCTTGCTTGCCTAATAGATTTTGCTTTTATTTACAAAATGCAAGGTCTTATGCTTGGTCCTTAATATTTTGTAAATGTAAAGGTATTGATATGGATATGAATAGACACCAGAGAACCAGCCTTCAGGCTGGAAGGGAAATGAAGCTCTGCAGGGCTGAGGGAATATGGCCTGGCAATTGAAACAAGGTAAAAGAAAGGAAGGCAACCTTAAAGATGCCTGCTGATAAATAGTTTTGTGACCCTGTTAAGCAATCATATTTGCTCTGGAGTCAGACTTGTGCAAGTAAAAATCTAGGAAAAAGTGCCAGACAAAATCATTTCAGTTTGAGGAACTGTTTCTTGTGCAGAATACTAAAAATTTGAAGTACACACTTCCCCCCAGCTTTCTATTTTCTATTTCTCTGGCATTTTTACAGAAAGCAATACAATAGTAGCAGTGTTTTTGTAGCCATGATGGCTGAGCAATATTAGCTAGTGTGATCCTGCCTGCTGCTTCTCCCTCAGACCAGAAGAAAAGTTTGCATGTGTGAAGACTTGCCTCTGTTCTCCAAGTGTTTCAGCTGGTCTAATGCAGCTATTCCCTCTCCCTTCAAGCTTATAGTTGCTTCAAAGAGAACATGCAGACACCTTTAGTGTCTGAGGTTACTAAACAAGACCAGGATCAATGCTTCCCTGCAACAAAGGCCTAGCAAGAACTGAATGCATGTTTCAATCTAGCAAGCAAAAAGGCAGGAGCAGGGCTGGGTGTACACAACAGCAAGCACAGAATGTGAAGAGGACTTTGGGAATAACACCCGACACCTCCAGCCTCACTAGCAGACAGATACTCAGCTCTCTGCAAAAATGACTCGTACTAATTGGAAAGTGTAGAGGAAAAGCTTTGGCAGCACAGTGAAGGAGGCAACTCTCCTTCCATGGAACCTAAAGGCTGTTCTTCAGAAAACAGCATTTTCGATGCCATATTAATCTCACCGGGATCATTTCCCAAGATCGAGAAAGGAAAGAAACTGTGAGTGATTGGCTAATCAACATTCCCCTGCTGACAAGCGCTATTGAAGAGCTATAGTGTCACTCACTGATAAACAGATAATTTCAGATTTGTTAAAAAGTTCTAATTATTACAAGTTATTTACAGAAAGAAAAGGTGACAACAGGCTGTTGGGGAGGGGGTGGCAGAGATGAGATTTCAAAAATGCTCTGCTTTTTCCTAAAATTCTTTTTGCTAATTTCCAAGAGCGATGCTATTTCTTAATAGACCTAACAGTTGAAAAATCCCAATGTGAGAACAGCACAACATGTGGGCAAAATTTGGCAGTACAGATGACTGCATCCAAAACTCACACCTCTTATGATTTGCAGGCAAGTCTGCATCCCTACATTCATTACAGCTAGAGCTCACTGTGATTTTGGCTGTCATGGCATTAGCACTCTGCTGTTCCCAGATAAAAGTAAAATGACATCACAGAAAATGGACACTTCATATTGCCTCCAGCTATTCCATCCAGCTCCCATTGTTCCTAAGGCTGCAATGCTGTGGCCTCTAGCAAGGATATTCCTGAGAACACCACATTAAAAGTTGACATTTCTTCTCTGTAGGAAATTCTAGACTTCTTTTCTTCCTTCTTTGGAATACAGAATAGAAATTTCAAGAGTTTCCCATGAAAGTGAAAAGTTTCCAAACATTTTGTTTCCAAATAGTTAAAATTACTGTTTTTTCAAGAGTGTTGAAGAAATTGAAACTGGAGACTACGACAGACTCTTGCTTAATGCCCAGCTCCTAGAGTAACAACAGGGAGTCAGAAACAGCAAAGCCCGGAGAGTCCATGAGTGAGGCAGCAGACTGGGAGTGTGGGAATCAGTGTTCCAGCTCACTGGCAAAGGTGTCCAGAGTAGGGTTTTTACACAGAGCAGGCTTTTTGGTTGACTTAAATAAGTCCTGCTTTCCACAGGAGCCACCATCAAAAAATAGAGAACAACATCTCACCGTTTCTTTCCTTCTCCCAAATATGGAAGGAAGACTGTTCTGGGCAGAATGAAATGTTGGAGTTTGAGAATTTGTGGGTTTTTTTCTTCTTTTTTTTAGCTTTAAATTTAGGTCAATTTAAGAAATAAATGAATTGAATCTCTTTTTCACTCAAAGTATCTGTAAATTACTTGTATGGATATAAATAGCTATTTTTTTCAGGGAAAAAAAAAAAAAGGCAGTTTATATCTGGAAAATTTCAACAGTGTCTACATGAAAGTCCTGAGGGAGGCCCCCAGCATGAGCTCTCAGCTGTACAACAGTGGGCCAACCTCCAAGTGGACCAAAGGCACTTTGGGCTTCTGGCCTCCAAATGCCTGAGAGAGCTCCCGGCAGCTATAAAAACCCATAGAAGTCCCATGGTACTGAAGAAGAGACTGTTGCTGGGGTCTACAACCTCCTGCCAGGCAAACAAGCGTGAAATGATGAAAACCTCCTTATGGTTCGCTGTCAGTTTGCTAAAATTGACAGAGTTCCACAAATCATTCCAGATGTGATGAGTCACCATTTTCTGACAGAAAAAATTGGTTTGGCTGGAGAACATCCAACCCATTCTATTCTTGGGATGGCTAGAAATTCCGTTGTACTAGACTTCCTCTTGTTCTTTGACCTATGACAAAACACGACCACAGCTAATGGAGCCCAGAGCAGCATGCTTCAGTTGGTCAGGCTTCCAAGCACATTTCCCACAAGTATCTCATTTCAAGGAGTACCACTAGTTTCAAGCTAAAAGCACCTCCAGCACTGCCACAAAATGTGCTATCCCTTTCACTGTGATTGCCAAAAATCTTTGCCCTCAGAAAGAATGTTAAAGAGCAGAGATAACAGGAAGACCATTTTATACTAAGAAAATTCAGCCAAGTGCAGTTTACTTTTCAGAATGAATGATTTTTTTAAAATATCCCTAAATTTGTTCTGCAATTGAATTTTGGCAGATGGAGAGGCATGTATCAGTCTTACAGTAAACTGGAAGAAAGTTAACAATCCCCTGAAAATCAGGTATGTCCTGAAATGTGAGTTTGACTAGCCTAGCTACAAGCAACACTTTTTTCTACCCTTGTTAGCAAGGTACCTACCCTCATATGACTTGTTAAGTGCTGCGCCTATCTGTCCATCCAGTTCGCAATAATATGCTTAAGCAAGCGTGGCAGAGTGATGGCAGTCTCAGAGACATTAAGCTCCTAGCAGTTTCATGAAGGCTGGGTAGAGTCAGGCTATCAGTGCCTCCCATGAGGAAAAAAGGTGCAGTGTTTATTAGATACCAGAAGGTCTGCAATATCCAAAGCCCCTCTGAACAACCCACTGTTGGTAAGGCTTGAGCAAGACCTTGCAACTTAAGCTGTGAAGTCAATCACCAAAGAAATTCATAGGAGAGTAAGTTTCCTTCCCTCTGATGCTTACAGAAAAACTGGATTTTTCTAATAGAAAGCAAGACAATGTTAGTAGGAGATTAGATTTTTTTCCCAACTTTTAGCAAACCAGTCTTAGTTGTTTGCTGCTGCTTCTTTAGTACAAGGATTAATGCAATTAGTAGTTTGCCAGTTTGGGATAGTTACAGAATTGGAGTCAATCTGGCTGTGATAGTCCCTGTGAGACAAGGTGAAAACAGCTTGTACAGGCAAAAACTTGGCTATCTTTTAACAACTCTGTCAGTCAGTCTAACAAAATATCTAACACCTCCATTCAGAGAATGCTTCATCAGTCATTACATTGGCATAGCTTGCAGTGATTTTGAAGCAAGCTTTGTAAAAACAATAGATGGCAGAATAGCCGTAGGATTTTGCGTGAACAGCAATATTGTAACCTGTGTTGACTCTTGTTTTGGTAAAACAAAAAATTATATGAATAATGAACATTTTGTCATTTTTTGAAAGACCATTGCCACAAAGTCCCCTCTATATTTTAGATGAAGTGATGGGCACATTCATACTTTGCACAAAGGAGAAATGGGGAAACCTGGAACCTCCTGCAGTAAGTGAGAAGAGGCCCAGAGCGGATGTTGAAAAGACCATTATGATTTAAATAATTTTATCTAATTTGGAGAGCAGAATGTTTGAATTGCTAAACGTTAAGACAGCAAGCAAACCATTCCAAGATCCTTAAGTGAATTTTTGACAGACAGTGTAAAATCTGCAAGGACTCAGCAGCAGTGTAAATTTGCATTTCCATAGTCATCCCTGCTGAGATGATCTCAGATGAAACAGTGGGATCCACATATGTAATTTAGTACAGGAACTATTCAAGCCTTCTCTAGTGAAACGTATAGTATATTCAATTATTTTTATGCATCCTTATTTGCCAAATGCTGATGTTCCTTAAAAAAATTCTAACCAATTTAGCTTCATTCCTGTCAGGAAATTAGTACGAAATGACAACTGGCTTTTTTAAAGAAGTGTTGTCTCGACTGTTCTGATGTGTTTACCAGGATGATGCAGTGCAGCACCTGTTGTTAGGGCCAAAGCAAAGATAAAAAAGTAACAAAATGGGCACTCACCTTATTCTCGTGTTTAAATCCATCCTTGTTTAGCAGAACATTTAAACACCCGCCTTGCTGACTCAAGGGCCAAAGCATATCCGCTGCATACCTAGTACTTGCTTACACAAGTCTCTTTTATAATGTTGAAGTGCCTCTGAATTATTCACTTCACAACATACTTGACAGCGAAATATTCATTCTATCACTGGGGAACTGAAGTATTTAAGTTTCCCCTTTCTGCAGTACCCATCTATGGGTGGCCCATTGCCTTGGCCAAGGGGTCCAGAGCAGCTCATGTTGTCACTGCTTTTGCCGCACCCAGCACCAGGTAGCCAGTTCCACACTGCACACCACTTCATGCAAACCCTGGCTCCACAGCTGTCCCATACACCTCCATTTTTCCTCTGTCAAAGGCATTTCTAGCACACGGCTCATGCCATGCACAATACTTGTCTGCCTTGTGCTTGACATGGCAGTTTACCTCCTTGGACCTTAGTATAGATCACATTTAGTTTCAGTGCTGTTTTTAAACTCCTCTAGATGAAGCCACTCCGCATCCCTGTAGGTGACCAATATCACAGTCATGAACTCTCCTATCTCATGCGGCACAGCTTGAGGTACATTGGTATAAAGATCCCATCTCTCCTCCAGGTCCCTCATGGTCCCTCTTTTGGGTTGAGACATCTTAAAAACCTTTTAAAGGTTCTCTAAGCATTAATGTCTATGCTATTGCAGGAGGTCACGTGCTGCTATGATACTTTCTGCAATGGCAGTGGACGACCAGACCGGTTGGAGGACCAATACCAGAGGACCCTCCTGCCCAGTGGAGCAATGTTTGTTCAAACCCTACGTAGCTGTTAATTTTTGTCCAGAAGGAGACCTAGTTATTCCATTCCAGGTGAAATCTCAGGATTGGTCTAGCAAGCAGCCAGCACATACAGTCAGGAAAATGAGATGCTGAAGCATAGCCAGGTGTCAATCACACTAGTAAGTGCAGTGGAATAAAAGCAGATCAAGCAGTTGGTACTGAGGATCCTGTGCAAGTCATTTTGTGTGTTTTACTTCAGACTTGAGTTAGCCTGATTTCCCAGACTGAATGTTCCCACATTTCAAGGTGGGTCTCTCTAGGTAAGGTGTCCCACAAGCCCAACTAGGCATGATAAGTCTGCACAAGCCAGACACCACTATGAAAGATCTAAACATTGCAGCATTTACTGCCCTTTGTTTGCATATTGCAATAAGGGATTTGTGGCAGGTCACCAGATATAGGTCCGTGGCAAAGCTGCTCATCAAATTCAAATTTCAGTCTAACCACTGGATTATCCTGGGTTAGAAGAAGGGGGCTTAAAGCTTTATCAGTGTGTAGGTGGCAAATAGAACAAGTGGTTATCTACACACATAGAGCAAGGGCAGAAAATATAGTTAGCAATGGCATTTTAAAGCTTTCTGTGAAATGATCCATTACTAAATATATCTTTTCTTTTACATACCGTATCTGAAAGGGGGATTATGATCAAAATGTCATTTTTAATTGTATTTTCTATCCTCGACTTTGTAACATTTAGAATAAACTCCAACTCTTTTCCTCTAAAAAAAGAGAGACTGTACTCTTCCCAAGCATATAACATAAAATGAATTATTTACAGTTCCAGGAGAGAGATTTCTTTTTAATCAGTTGTATAATTAATGAATCCTTAGTGTCTGTTTTACCAAATGGTTAGTACTTTGTAAATTCTTAGAAAACTGATTTTTACATGACGATATGAATGGTAGCTATGTAAACCTGAGCAAAAATGAGCTGTTTTACAAGACAGACAGAAAGCCAGGAGGAAAACATATACAAACTTTGCCATTACTTCATTTAGGATTTGGTACATATGGTCCCACATGGAGTTTAGTACACAAATAAAAAGCTGTTTAAGATACTACTTTTACCAATGCACATGTGAACCACAGAGAGCATGAACAGGAAGAGATGTATATGCTGTGTGGCAGACAGTGTGAACAGAAGGTGAATTCCAGAAAAAAACTTTTAAAGGAAATGTGTCACTTTCTGCCATTCAAGTATGTTTATTTTGACCCTAGGAAACTTATAGCTGATGTAATTTTATCAGATTTTTTATTTTTAGTAACCTGAAAACCAGAATCCCTAATTTCAGCACTAATTTTACTGTAAACAAACAGAATTAGACACAAAGACCAGAATATTTTTATCTTCTGACGTAAGGACAGAAGCTGCAGCTGTTTCAAAGGTACTAAAGCTTTTGCATGTCTAATCAAGGGCAATGGTGTAGGTGTAAGAGATTAAGAACTCAAAAAGTGAAACAACCATCAGCTGCATTTGGACTGCTTATATGAGAAAGGGATTCTGTTATGTTCATCCGCATTTTGAACTTCTTGATTAAGAAATTTTTAGGGCAGACTCCTGGCCTCCTCGAAGTCATGGCATAGCTGCCTGGACCCACCATGTATCAGAAGTGCCGGCACAGTACAGTCTGGTAGCACCAGATTATATATTAGGGAGTAAAAGCAGGGAAGGGAACTATGGCCATGACTTGTGCTCCTAAATACATCAGAAGTTAGGAACTTTTGCAAATATCCTTCATAGTAATCTGTAGTGTGCAAAGCAATCAAATAATCTCCTTTAGCACTGAGACTGATTTGAGAGGGAATCAGGAATCTTGTAAAGCTTTTTATATTGAGACCTCTGTGATTTTGTTTGGATTTGCTGAAAAAGCCTGACTGAAAAAAGCACCATGGTTACTGTCACTGTCTTCCCTCCTTTGCCACTGGCAGGAAGTCTAGGGCAATGAAGCATTTTAAATTTCAAATCTTAACATTTTCATGAAGCGGGATTATGTCAAGACATTGGGGAGAAAGCAGTTCATACAACAAAAGTAGTCTTTGAGGCAGAACAGTGAATATTATACATCTGAAGTTAACCATTTCAGAACACGCAACTATCTCCTCCAAGCACAGAGTAGCTGTCTTCATTTTATGCCATCCTAAACGTCTAAAGAACAGGCACAGCAAGGCAAGCATGGCCTGCAACAAAGAACCAAAAGGAAAAACGTTTGCAGGAAAAAGAGGAAGCAGCAAATTGACAAAGATCTGATAGTTTAGGCTCCTAAGACTTGAGGATGTGTTGAATTATCAATTTTTTTCTAATTTACCAGACATGGCCAGATGTTTGAAGCCACCCTCCATGTCAGCAGGAGTTTTGTTATTCACTTGCAGAGGATAAGGAACTCAAAACCTCATCACTTTAATTCTTCTGGTTCTTTAGGTGCAGACTTCTGGTTTGATGTCTTTGCATTGCATTGCCTAGAAAGGCAAATTCTGTTTCAAGTCCAGAGACTATTGTCGAGGTAGTGCAAAAGCAATATTGCTACACTAAATTTATATATTTTTAAAATTTCCAGATGGAGCTAACAGCCCAATCTACTGATTCCGAACACAACAGAAAACAAAACAGCTTTTATTTGTATCATTATTTTTAATAGTGACTCGGGAATCTGGAGAGATGGGCATCTACTTATAATTTTATGTGGTGTCAAATATTATTAAGGAAATACTAATGCTTGCTGCTTTGCACCTGCAAAAGTCTCTATTTTGAAAAAAGACTTTTTCCTCTGTCCTTTTACCAGCCAAAATGTTCACTCGTAAAGTTACCATTTATGTGACCATAAAATCAGAATCAGAATCAGGATCCAATTCATAAATTCCTTTGAGGTAGGTAAATATTTCTTCCATTACATAGAAAAGCTAATGAGTTGTGTAAGCTGAGCAGTTTTCCCTTAAAGGCACATCATTAGAACTGGAGAATTCTTATATTTAATTTTGTTCATTTCTCTACCATGTTGTCTTTCGAACTGGAATTCTTTGAGGATTTACACTAGGTCATGTGTGGACAACATGACAATTTGAGGGTGAATTTTTTTATTTTCTTTCTTGATTTTTTCCTATCTCAATTCATACACAGTGGGTTTTATAGCTTTCTAATAAGGAAGGCCAAGCAATTGCTTGATGGCTATGAAAAAAATAGAAATCAAGATTTCAACATCAACTGAAATTGAATTTTCTCAAGTTATCTTGTCTTCAGTAAGTTAATTTTCTTGAGAAATATATGTGCAGTTGCCTTCTTCCTTCCCCTCCCCATCTCAGTCTATTCTTATCCTTTCAGATATTTGGAATTTATGTGACAGGAAGAGAAAAGAACACGTGGATGCTTAAGGTCATCTTCATAATTTCGTACTTTGACCACATCTCCATCTACTTTCTCCTTGTCTCCTCTACAGAACTGACTGAGAACAACTCACTTGGTTATGACCAAGATGAACAGAGACATGTCATGTTCAGGATCACACCAACTGTCTGTGGTGAAAGCCAGTTTTCTTCCCTACCACAACACTGAGTCCACCTTCTCTGACTACTGACCATAGAGCTGAGGTAACTACACAGTTTTGGTAAATCAAAGTGAATAATCAAAACTAAATAGGTATTTCCTATTGAAGTATAGGCTTGCTATGTTCTTCCAGCTAACCTTACCATCTCAACATCATCAGATGAAACTTTCTGAAGCTGGTCTATATTAATTTCAACACCCTCATTTATTTCCCCCATTCTAGTAATAAGAGCATCTAAAAAGATTTTCCCTTATAAACTACCCACTAATTGGAGACTGCTCTTTGCCCTAAGGTGTCTTTGTATTCTCCCCTCCCCTTGGACACAAGAATGCAGCTTTGAGAGCCTGGCCATTCACTTGTCTCTTCCATCTGAAAAAAACCCCCATCTGTTCCAACATCCCTTTTTAAAGATATTTCTGCCGTTTGCTGGCCATCTTATTCCATTTGGAAATGGAGGAATGTGGCAAATAACATTTACATCAGTAAGTTGTGCTTTGGATACTCCACAGCTGACTTAGATTTTAATTTTCTTAATGCTTACAAAGTTTTATCTCCGGAAGTTAGAGCCTTTTTGAACATGTTAAGCACTTGGTTATTTCCACTGACAAGATCAATTCAGTACCAAATTAGAAACTGTCTAAACTTTGGTACTTTGAACAAAACGAGTGTAAAAGAGACAGAGCCTGTATTTGTTGAACTCAAAGTGAAAAAATTTCTAAACTCCAAGTAACATTCCTGAGCTCACTTGTACTCACATTACCATCAAGCATTATGGGTTAGATTTTGAACTTGTTCAACAATGTAAGAGAATCTCAGTAGCCTCTTAGAGAATTTTCCATAATGCAAGATTAATGCTAAACTTGTATGTGAAACCTTAAGCTGCTCCCTGAGAAGACTAGCACAGGAATGAGGCCAAAGAAGCTGCAAAACTTCAACCATTCTGGGTCTCAGGGTTGTTTCTAAACACCAAGTAAAAAATAGCAGAAGTTACTGTCTCCAGTGGGCTGCTTTAACTTTCAGTGCTGGTAACATTATCACTAGGCTAGGCAAGGTGCTTGGTGTGTCCCAAGTCAGAACATCATAAAAAAGCAAAAGCCAAGACAAAAAGTGAATTTTTAATTAACCAGGAATATTTGCAAATGGAGGGCGGCGGGGGGAGGAATCTGCTTTTTGTGGAGCATGGGTATTTTTCTTAAAATATTTCTTCTTTTAGATGACAAACTCTCCCCTCCCTTCAAGAATATTCTGGACAAGAAACTCCAATATTTTTGTGCTCAAGTCAACATTTATTAAAAAGGCATTTTGATGAGCTGTACATACAACTATAGCTCTGTTCCCAAGAGGTCAAATGTGATAAGCATCTTAGAGTGATTTTTTAGCCAGTGCACATCCTGTATCTTTCAGCACAATCAAACAAGCACAACTCATTTTTTATCGATATGATTTAGCTGAATGTTTCTGGAGCAATACTGTAAAAATGTGCCCATATCCTCAAGAGCCTGGGCTTTAACATAATTTGATTTCTGAGAAAGTATGGCTGAGATTGATGTAAACTGCACCACTGTTCTTGCTGAGGGATTTCTGCAAAGTAGCTTTCCTCATGCATTCTGACTTCACCCTGAACTATTCTTCAGGAAGGGGCCTCATTCAGAGGTGCTGAGAATCCTCACTTCCTCTGAAAGTTACTGAGCTAGTGAGTATTTTGTACATTGCTTCAGGATGCTAACATTTTGAATGCTGCTTCAAACCATACCTGTCTCAGCTGACTGTGTTTTCTGCTCTAATTTGGGATTTGGCCAGAGCACAACATTCACATCAGTCCTATCTTGACATCAACAGTTACTTACATTTCTTCATTATTCCACTTTTACCAGCTGGCCTATTACATTATAACATGTCACAAGGGACCGTATCAATTACATGAGGTTATACTACATCCGTGAGCATAATGTAAAACTGGGGTTGGGAGAATGGGGTTTTCTCACAACTGTGGGTAAGCAAAATGGCAGCTTTACAAGAATGGGTGCTAAACAGTAAATTAGAAACCTAGAGATCTCCTGATTTATGAGTTACTGTTACGTGAATGAGTTATGTTACCACAAACCTATACCAAGCAAATATGCAGTTAAACTGCTTGAGCAAGTCAAGGACTCTCTTTGCTTATCTATCCAGAGGTGCTCTGGAAGCTTACGCTTAATGTTTGAAGTTGAAAAAAGTAATCCTTAAATGCACTTCAAATACTCTATTGTGTAAACTCCAGTGAAAAGAAGTCTACTTCTAAACAAGAGCAGCCTGATGGGGTGGGGGGAAAAACGCTCAACTTCTGTATGGATTTTATATCACTGAAGAGGCTATCAGAATCTCTAGGTAGATGAATCCTGAGCCAGGATAAAATGAATGTGCCAAAATGTTTCCCTTAAACCATATGGTGGCATATGACAAAAGAAAGACTTCAACACATCTGAGTTAATTGATACCAGCTGGGAGTTTCCTCCAAAAATCACTGTTTTCATTCTATTTTAGAAATCATGAAGCTGTATTCACATTTTGTGAAGGTGTATTTCATGCAGTAATACTTTCATGCCCGTGGATATTATGAAACAATATAGATTTGGTGAGAGAAACCAACACCTGCCTCTACGTCCACGGGTGCAGAAGAAAATGGTACAACACATAGGACTGTACTGTGGCATTTAGTCTTCTACTATTCAACTACTGCTGTGAAGAGAGCTTTTGAGAAACTAAAACAATAATGTTATTATTGTCACCAAACAATGCTGCTCAAAGAATCAGTGCTATATATAAACTCCTAAGAATGTTTTCATCAGGTTGGGAAGCCAAGTCTTTGTGAGGCTGAAAAGAAGTTTTAGTAACTAAACAAGTGTCCATTCTGCACTGCATTCCCCAAGGGTTAGAAAAATGGCAAAAGGCTACATAGTTTATGGCATATCTGCATTTTTTTCATATGCAGAACTAGAAAAATGAAAATATATCTTTGTTTTATATGGGTTTTCTTTAGACCTCAGACTACTGAGCTGTTCTTCAAATGCCTTTCACTAACAAAGACTTAACATTTACCAGAGGATTGGGCAAATTCCTCAGGCATTAGAAGCATGGTTGATTAAAAAAGCCTGCATTTAGTAATTAAAACAGTGCAACTAATCCGCAACTTGAAATATTTTGGAAGCATATCATAGGGTGAATAATGCAGCTGTCAAGTAAAGAAGAGCTTTTCTTATAAAGGATCACTTCACAATATGAGCATCTCCAGATCTCCCCCAGCTATAGTGCACTTTTGCATAGTTGGAGATTTTTAATATTTCTTAATAGCCAATATAAATCACAAAATTTCATAACAGTGCAAGATTTCCTAGGGTTGGTTTAACACTTAGAGAGCAGCAATTTGCTGTATTATCCAGCTAATGCTTACATGCAAGTGGTTTTGATTCAAGCAATGTAATTAAGATGGGTTTTATGTATTGCTGGTCACCCTTTTGTAAGAGCTTTGCCATTCCATATACTAAGTGGCTTAAAACTTTAGATTATGTAATTAGTCATGATGGACACATCAGGAGGACTGTGGAACCCCCAAACTTATGTGAAACAAGCCTCAAGGAACCAAACACTGTGAACTTAATAGCAGGAAGGCCCCTTTTTCTTTTCTGTTATCTTGGTGATGGACACTGTCTGCTTTCCTCACATCTGTACTGCTTTATCAGAACATGCAAGTCTCACAGAACATTTGTGGCAGCCTCAGTAAGAGCACCTGCTATTTTTCAAGCCTGAGCAAAGTCAAGGTATGTTCTTATGTAGGTTTTCAGTCAATAAAGTAATAAGGGAATGTTATTCACAATATTTTTTTACCCCAAATTTCTGTTACTTCAGTCAACAAATATGTTAATCTCTCTCAATTATGTTCCTCTCTATCAATTATGGAGGAAAAAAAGGTCTTCTTTGCTGTAGAGGAAAATAACGAGGATACTTATTCTGTGTCAGGCATTTCAGAAACCATGACTGGGGCCACAATCACCAGCAAACCCACTTTACTTGTGGCTACCATCAACCATAGCTGTCTCTCTTCATACTGCATAGACCCTCAGTCACAAGAGGCGGAAGACAAGAGGGTCTTAAGGCTCACATGGAATTCAGTCCAAGAGATAAATAACACATAACTAGGTAGCTCGTCTAGGCCTGGCTGAGAGGAGAACAAATTACTCATTTGTGAACTGGAAAAAGGTTACAATGCATTTTGGGGAGATTTCACTTTCAATATCTTTAGGCACTAAGACTAAAGAAAGAAAAAATATGGGAGATTTCATTTCTATTATCTCTGTACTATGCATAGTTGTGTAATAAACTAGAACTGACAGGTAGTATCTGCTAGCACCTTCCTATTTAAACTAATCACACTGAAACTGATGATGTAAATTATACAGCCTCTTAACAAAGGGTGCATTACTGCTTACCTTTACCTCCTACAAAAACATCTCTGCAGATATTCTCAAATCACACAAGAATACAAATGCACACAGTCAAACTGGATCAAACTAAGATGATTATTTCTGCATTGATTGAAAGCCACTACTAAATCCCTCCAACATTCTTACAACCCTCCAAAAGAGGTGAACAGTTTCTCTGAGAAATTTTCCCTGCACTCCCAGTTGTCTTCTTGGTACTCAAGATTACATAACCAGAAATGCGTAACATAGAGCTGATGGGATATGGAACTATAACACAGTGGTTATTTCTAAAGGAATAATACAGATGAATCAAGAGGCTCTTAATTGCTATTAAATTTAACCTGGAGTTTTAAGAATAAAAAAAATAATATTTTCCTCAAGATTACTTTTAGCCAATTCAAAGCCTTAACTCTGTTACAGTATCACAAGAGAAACACAAATTGCATTGCAGAATGTCAGTACAAAGGTGGGCATGGGAGGTCCTAGCTAGTATCAGACAGTGGAAAACCTTAATTGGTATTTGTAACTGCAGTAGAAGATGATTGTTGATCCTGGATATTGCAGAGTACAAAATGAACATTTCCTTCCTCAGCATATAATTGTGCATATGCATGTTTCTGCATATATTCTGTTGATGACACTAAATAAGAAATCCTTGTTTCAGAAAAAGAAGTATGAATACATAGACACATCTGGGAGACAATCTCAAGAGGTTGGTGGTTGTGGGTCATCTTTGTATACGTTCCCTCACAACCAAACAAGATGCATCATGATGTGCCTTCTTTCACTTCACTATGGAGGCTATAGAGCTGAACTTAGACATCCACATTTTCTTTTCCTCAAAAGGGGTGGCATGGGAAGAGGCTCTGTTGGCTTTAACCCAGGTAAGGACTGCTAACCTCCAGGCAAACAGTTGGCTGGCTGGCCAGGGTCAGAGGTTGATTCTTTGTTCTTAGTGACTTGATTCAGGACTTGGCTATTACACAGCCCTTGTATTCTCTCCCTTGTCTTTTCATGGTATTTTTTTCGGAAGCTGGGACTGAATCCTTCATGTATATGAAGTCACAGCAAGCTTTGCTTTTGGCTTTGGTGGGAGCAGTATTCTGTGTGAGCACACTGTAAGCTCTGTCTCCCTTTAACTTACAACATGTCAACACATTTTTGCAGCTCTATAGAAAGTACTGTAATCTTAAAACAGATGCTTGTTGCAGATAAGCAGGGAATGGCATACTCTGTGCTGATTCTAAATCAAAACAGTGCTATCTCTGTGAGCTATTAAAAACACTTTGGTGTTCTTCACCAGCCAGCAGCAGTGTAAGGGGTACTCTGCTGCTAGCCTGGAAAACTGTCAGCCATTTGTTTCCTAGAGCCAATATTACCTGCGGTTCTTGTATAATAGTGTTTGCAATACACAAGAAGGAGGAACAGAAAACTGAGACTTCTCCAAACATTTCCACTGTGTGCTCCTTTTAATCCCTGGGAACCATCAAATAAAGAGATGATTTTATTTTTCACTCTGATTCCCAACTTGCTTTGTTTTTAAATCAAAATTGTCACTATCTCTTCACTCTGTGTTCAAATCTAGTGACAGCTTTCAATGCATTATTTTAATTAGGCTTCCAAATTTGTTCATAAGCTGTCCAGGTCACAAGGAGAATTAAAAACAAACACTGGTAATGTATTTCTGCACTACTTCTACCGGCAGCTATATTTGACTTGTATCCAGAAGCAAAGCTAGCAGGATCCACATGACTGGAAAGGGCATCAGTGAAGTTTGACATTGTTTAAGCTTCTGGAAGCTTTGCTCTGAACTCTGCAGTGCCTCTGTTACTTTGGGATTTATACAAGAGATACAGGCTTAGTAACTCTCAAACACCACACAGGTATTAGAAATGAAAAGCTCACCACTAAACTGCATAAATTATTTATGCAATGATAACAGTTGTGTTTTCAATACACATAATAGATTCCTCAGTCATATATACTCCTGGAGACTATACATTAATAATGCCTCATCTACAATTTTCATGATTATCAGTAATTTCGCCCTCATTCTAAAATTTGCCCCCCTACTTCCCCCCTGCCCCCCGAAGTCAAGTTTCAAAGCAAGGGCTAAGATATAATTTCCCCTAAGCTTGTGGTTACGTAGAAAAGATAATTTTATAATTATTACAATATTCAGTGCCTTCCAGGAATTCAAAGACAGTTTTTCAGCATTTATGAGACAAAACAGAAAACCCACATTCCTTTCTCAGTTTTCACCATCTCACAGAAAAAACATGACAAAAACCCCGAGATACATCATGATTCAATCAATATATCAGTCAGAGCTAAACACACAGAACCAGAGTTTTAGTGATTAGTTCCCAGCAACCCATCCTGACATTCTAATTTTAGCTCATCAGTAGCTCAGGGACAGAGAAGAGCCAGCAAAAAATACAAACACACACACACTTTGATCCCTTCCTGGATTTTCTGTGGAAGTACAATGTTTTTTTCAAATTCACTGACTTCTTAAAGTATTTTAAAAATGCTTGGTCAAAAAATACCATTTACTACAATGTAGATAAAGAAGAATTTTTTGAGGCTGCTATCATCCATGGGAGTGAGCCAAGTAAGTTTGTGGACCTTAACTATGAATTTTCAAATTTTCAATTGTTCAATGGCTTGTGAATTTAATCTTAACTCCGCATTCCCTGGGCTTTAAAAATCCATATAAAAATACCCTTCTGCTAACTACAACATTCGTGTAGGAGTCTTGTGCTGTAATTTACTACTGTTCACACTGAAGCCAAACTGCTTTCACTTAAAAAGCAGGTTTGTTAAGGCATATACCATTTCTGGTACCTTTTGCTTTAGTGCTTTGGTCTCCTTTTATGCACACTGAAGATTTTTACACAACGGTGATTATCAATACCTTTAATCCCAGTGATGCTACAGGCAGAGAAATGAGATTCTTCCTCCTGCTCCCCCAGACAGTTCTGTAGGGTGGCAGTTTGACATGCAGAGACCTTGCACCAGCTGCTGCAAGTTTTCTGTGGACCAATTAACAGAAGACTTCACTGTACAGAGCTGTCAGTTGAGATCTCTTCACAAGTGCTACAACAAACTTCTGAAAATGACTATCCAAACTAAGCTATTATAATGACAAATATTGCATGAAGTCTTGTAGATGCTAGTAGAGTAGCAGACTATGTTTCAGATGCTGGCTAGGGGTTCTGAGGTGAGACTGAAGGGCAATCATTTGCCTTTTTTGCTCTCTCCATTTCGCAGATGCTATTTACCTAAATGCAAAAGAAACTGAACACACAACTATACTCCACTGGAAATTACAGCCATGGTTGTGGGTTTTGGTTTTGTTTTTTTTTTTTTAGTTTACAGTCAGTCTGCACATCATGGAACAGCAAACAAGTTGACTACATTTGTTAATCACCTTAAAATTCATTTTCTTATTCAAGTGGCCATGATAACTCTGTGTGTAACCAGGGGAAAACCTATTCCTTTAGGAGACACCTGAAAAAAATTTTTTTTTTTCATGTTTTCAAGCCTGCAAAGTAAGCGCTGAATGCTTGCATTTCCAAATTATATACAGATACAGTCTATACAGTCTTTTCTGTGGTATTGACTGTGAACCAGTAACCACAACATTCAATTTAAAAAAAAAAAAGAAATATTTCAAAATGTATTCAGCCTCATCATTCCATTACAGTGAAGCATTCCTGCCTTGACTTATCATTTGTCTGCATGATTTCTCATTTCCTACAGTGGTATTTCCTTTTGTGATGAAATAATATTGCTATTATATTCTCACTGTAACCTAGAGATCCATTTTACATATAGCCCACTGAAACAATTCAGGTCTTTATGCTCCCTTGTTAATGAACATTCAGGATCACAAAGTTCACCCAAATCGTTCTCTGCATTTCTGTAGTATTATCTACAAAGTAGTCTTTGTAAAGAACTCAGAAACATCTTTTTTGTGAATAATGAATTTATCAAAGAAAAATAATGATGAGGCAACTGAAAGTATTCTACTAGTCACAAAGTTTGGCAAATACTTTTGATTAAAAACTTGCGCATTTAGTTAAAAAAAATTAGAGAAAAAAGCAAAGTAGAAGGACTAAAAAGTGATTAAGAAACATTAAAAACACTTAAAGACTTGAAGACCTACCCTATAAGCACGGGAAATTCTAATATAAGAATGCATCCTGAATAAAAGTCCATAAAAGGAAGTAGTAGTCAGAGTGTTACTTAAATACAATTGTTAAGTATAAAATAAATACCATTGTTAAATATCATACATTGCTTAAATAAGTTTTTTTTTTTTAAGTAAAAATTTATATCTGACAATTCACAGCTATTAAGAAATATTTGTCTTGCTGGATTACCAGAGGTATTTAGTTATTAATCTTCTAAAAATGGTTTTTATTTTTTATTATTTTAGTTTGAGACAACAGAAATGACTAAGCATCACTGTAGCTGAAGGAGCTACAGGATTTTCATGTTTTATTAAATGAAGGTTCATAAGAAATAACACAGATTTGGAAATTCAGAGAAGGGAATTAGAAATATAAGGTTAATGATTTTTAATTTTAGTGCTATCAGGAAGAAATAAAAATTTAGTTTTCATAAAGCTACATGTTGCCTTTCAATTTTGAGATCTCATTCATCTTTTGATCTTCCCCATCCTGGAAAAAAATAGTATAAGAGCAGGAATAGAAAGAGAACATTTTGAGCAGCAGGAGGTTTGAGAGTGATACCTTTTTACTATATTCAGTTGCAATCAGAGTATCTTAAATGAAGATTAGCCTTTAGCAGCCAATATACCAGCTGTTCCTGGGATACTCAGGGTTTGATGGTCTGGTCATATATTTAGAGGTGTACTAACTTATACGGGCCACTAAGAGTTTCACATCTGCAATAAGAAATGTCTTAAAAAATTACTCTTGTCCTTCCTACTTTCATGTTAGATGGCATAATGATGAAAAGAATTAAATGAAATAGGTATCTTTTAGGGCAGAAATCTATTGGGAGATAGTTGCATATACTACATCTCTCAGCAGGCAGCCAAATCATTAAGTCTGCATAGAGCTCTGCTGCTGGAAAGAAATTGGTGCAGAGAAATCTATCCTGTTTGCATTTTGACTCAATTCTTAGTATAAGGGAAAGTAGCCTAATGATTTGCCTGTGCCCTTGTTTCCCTCCAAGACAGCAAGTCCTCCTGTGATAGCACCTTCTGGGGTGACAGGGTGAAAGTGCTGTGGATCCTTTTGGACAGGGGCTATCCTTCAGTCAAGGCAGGTCTCAATATTGCAACAGAACTGTGCAAGGCAGCCTAAAGAACCAGCAAACTGGGGTAAAACTTCCTTCTCTGATGCTGAATGTTGTTGAGCAGACATGCTCAACAACAGAAAGGAGGAAACACTATCTAGAAATATAGGAAAAACAGCCATATATACAGAATTACCTCACCACCTGTAAACAGTCATCAAAGCTATCATTCTGCCCATATACCAAGGTAGTTAATTAAACCTAGGGGCTGCAGCTGCTTCTGGAAGGTCCTGAGAAAGGCAAAACAGAGCTTCTCTTTGCAGCAGCTGTACACAGGATAAGTAAAGTTTAATATTAAAAACTCCAACCAGCTTTCCCACAGTGCTATTATCTGCAGACTGGTTTGGAGGTGTAGCTTGATGGAATGGATGGAGCAAGAACCTTGAACAAGGAGCAAGTCTGACTGTGGACAAGCTAGACTCCAGTCTAGAGGTCTTCTACCCTTTTCCGCAACAGTGGCAGAAAATAGCAGCAGGCATAATGATTGCTAAGGAATCTGAATTATTTTAAGTTCACTAAGTTTCACTTCCTCGAGCTCAGTAGGTTGACAAATGTCAGCAGCAATATTTAAAAAGAGATGGCAGTTACAGCAAGAGTGTCAGATTATATAGAAGCAATTAATGTTCAGTCCCAGAAAGTCTCCTTCCTCCACACCAATTGAATCAATGAGATTGAAAATTAATGTAAATTCATTTTCCTTATTTTAAACAAACAAATAAATCCTCACTGATCTGTGAAACACAAAGTATAACAGGCAAATGGCTGGTTTAAGCACTGCTACACAATTAAAAATGAATACCTAAGTCTCCCATAGATCACCACAGAAAACCTGCTATCCCAGCCTTACAATGTGCCTGGCTATCTGAACACTGACTTAATTGCTAGCAATTGTTTTCACATGCTGCTAATTAGTTTCAATTTGTATTAAAAGCAAAGCATGCACGGTTTGAACAGTTGACCTTAGCAATGTTTTTCAGGAGGAAGGACTGTCTATCTATGATATTTGAAGTGTGCAGACTGTATGTGTGTTTTCTGTAGGTGCTTGATATAAGAATCAACAGGTGAACAACAAAGATACTTAACTAATCCTAAGGCCCAAGCATGTGAGTCAAGAAGCAAGTTCTATTTTCAAACTCTACTCAACAAAGTCCTGAACTACAACTTACATCCTAGAGCTGTTGGTGACTCAAAATCAACTTCTGATTGACTGGGTCTGTGTAATATCAAAGCAGAGGTTCTAACAGTATCAGGAATAAATAAACTAGCACTTTCACTTCTGTGAAAGTTTGAGTGCTTTGTGCCTGTTGCCAGAGCTCCATGCTGTATAGATAAGTTTGGTTGATATGACCCTTCCTGATTTTTGTCCATGTCACATAGCAGAGTAGTACTACTTTCAGAGGAAAAAAAAAGAAAGGTAAGTATTCTCTGAACTATCCTTTTTACTTTTGATCACTATTATGATGTTTTTCTCTATCCAAACGTAGGACCTCTACAACCAGCCATGAAAGTCCTACTTTGAGAAATCCCATTTCCTCTAACTTCACTACACATCCTGTATAGTGACTTGAGGATGCTTTCTGTGTAAATACAGAAATGGTAACTCGTGAGGATTTTATGCCCTTGTTTCCAGACAAGATTCTAACCCATCCCCCTGCAGCTAAGCAAATGAATTGAGGAAAAATGTAGTGCAGACCTATAGGTTCTCCCAAGGTTGTAGAAAACCTCACATGGCTTTTCCAGCTGACTTTGCAGTTGATTAATAGGCCGTCACCGAATCAGCAGTCAGAAGCGGACACAAAATGTCTTCTGCAAGCTTTGATTCCTTATTCATTATAATGTCTTCTTCATTTATATTCTATTGAACCAAACAACCCAGGATTTCCTCTCCCTTTGTTGGATAGCTTCCTGGCCCTGCAGCTGCCTTCTGTGATGTCAAAACATGAGAGTTAAGCATTGCCCAAGGATTATGTTGCCAAAGTCCACCAAAATAAATCAGATTTGAGTGTTTAATCCTTTTAGCATCTCTGAATATCTGAGTTTAAACAGCAAAAACTCCTGTAATGAGGCAACTCCTCCCCTTCCCCAGACAACTTCTTGACAAGATTCAGTATGACTTGCCTTGAATCTTACACATTGCAATATACTGAAAGTTTCCTGTTATCTTTTCTCTTTTGCTGTAGCAGAAAAAGACTTTTACTGCATCAAAGCCTTATATGAGCAGGTTTCACTGTATGTATAATTACATATCATTCTTGCCTTCCCATCTGAGCTAAATCAATTCTTCTGGTGGCAGAGTCTGTAGTCTGACTCTGTATTTGAATAAAGCATCAGTTGTATTGAATGTGCTGGAATTGGCAGATGGTTGGTCAGTCATTCAGTTTGATATTAATTGCTTCTTTGAGATCCCTTCCAGAGAACTGAGGACAAAATGCATAGTGTCTTATTACATTAAGAAAAAAATCACATCTGAAATTCTTTGATGGAAGATTCATCTGCCTGGCAGACAATGCACTTTCTCCTTACGAGTTAAAAAATTACTAAAAAATTCCATGATTTAATGATTATCTCATTTCCTCCCAGTGAGTAAAAAAAACAGACATAATTTTTTTTGGAAGCAAAAATAATTTTTTTTATTACTATTCGAACAATATTTGTAACTGATGAAGAGGGGGTTGTTTGTTTTTTTCCAGGGAGGAGGTAATGTTCATTATAACTTTTTATTATTATTATTATTGTTATTTAAATTCCTCACCACTCATTTATGAACATGTTCAGCTGTGTTCATGTGAGCCTTGTAATGGCTCCTGTTGAAGACGATAGTAGCAAGCAGTGGCAGGATCAGGTAAAATCAAGAATATTTAGCACTTGTTTTTAATGACTGGACATCTAGAAGATGAGCTAAACCTCTGGGATGAGGGCTATAGGTCTGCTCTTCATGTATTATGGTAGGTCCACTGCTGGAGCCAAATAATTTTCTTCAGGTATAGAATCACAGATTCATTTAGGTTGGAAAAGACCTTTACAATCATCAAGTCCAACCGTTAACCTAGCCCTGCCAAGTCCACCACTAAACCATGTCCCTAAGCACCACATCTACATGTCATTTAAATACCCCCAGGGATGGTGACTGCACCACTTCCCTGGGCAGCCTGTTGCAATGCTAGAAGGTACTCCCAGGAACTATCCAACATACTTGTAATTATATTCATACTTCAGATCAAAAGCAATTTTTTCCTTAGTATATTAAATATGACTAGCACCTGAAAATCATTATGTATGATTTAATCTCAAATTCATTACTTCACAGATATGTAAAATGTATGTTGCATCATTTATTCATTGGCCATTAGAAATACATAAAATAGCTGTAAGCTTTTTAAAAGTGTGGCACCCTTTCTTCTGATAGTTATGTATTGCTATTTCCATCATAGCAATTATAGCAGGTGCCAAATGGCACCTATTTCTTTTTGATAAACGATATCTTATGCCGTATTTAAGTAAGTAGTGTGTCTGCTCACCCTAAATATTTTTTAAGAGATAATCAGTTAAAACTGGAGGTTGGCTGCTTTTGCCACTGTAACATTGTACTAGATAAGCAAGCTAAAGTCTCTCTCCCATTAATGGACACAAAATTCCTATGCCATTCCTATGTTCTCCCTTTTGCACTTTTCCCTGAGTCTCTCCACAGTAATATTTTCTTTTTCCATAAGCACAGTGGACACTCCAGTTTTCTCCTCCTCCTATCCTACTTTTGAAGACACAGTGGATAACATCTGGGCCTCACACTCAGACACTGCAAATAATGAATATTTTAACATTGCAGCCTATTTACAAACAACCTGGAAGTACAACAGTAACACACATGGTGTTTCTAATTTGAGTAAAATCCTCTGCTGAGTCTCGAGGCTAGATCCTGAGCTAGCAAGAATCACATTAGCTCCATTAATTTTAAATGGACAATGTGAATTTACACCAGCCAAGTCTTTGACTTCAGAAAGTCACAAGGCCTCTTGGCACCTCACATGCTTCATCTGGAAAGATGGATCAACTTGGGACCAAATTTAAAAAAGAGATTTTGCCTCTAAGCTGAGCTTTCTTAGGTAAACAATAAAACCGGCTTAGTTGTATATTGCTGCATTTTGAACTATAACTGCAAAAATACGCATTAGCCGGATATTGTTGACATTGGCTAAGGCTCTTCACTTAATATTTTACTACAGTAAAATATTAAGTCCACATGGAAGAACCACCGGGACAGCACTGACAGCAACTTGGATACTGTAGGCTTACGGTTCGTCGGCTCACATAGCTGCATGGGAGACAGGCCAGTCGGGATCAGAGCAGAGCAGGTCTCTTGGACCCTGTCTGAATGCTGTGACCTTGATCTACCTCTGCCCTGGAGGGTATCACCATCATTGGTCCTCTTTCCTCTCATCTGCTCACCCTCAAATTAATTCTGCCCACAGTTGTTTTATCAGAAGAAAGCAGCTGACACAAAAAAATTCATTAACAGTCTTCAAAGCACCAAAACAAAGGCAGCAATATCAGCCATCCTTGCAGGTGGCTTTTAAAAGTTTGCTGGGCTCAGCCATCATTATTATGCTTGTAGACAGAGTGTACAAGCTGAAAAACTTGTGATGATAACATCTTCAAATAAACATCTTCCTGTGTCATTGTCATGTGGTATTGCATCAAGTCTCTTTGGGAAAGGTAGTTTTGCTACTCTCTGAGTAGTAGCTCTCTCTGTAAGAGATGTCATACTTTTCCCATTCAGATCTACAGATAACAGAGCCATTCTTGTTATGCTGTTAACAATGGCTTCAGCACGTCTCTCTTCTGCTACATAAGTTTGTACACACCAACTCCAATAACAAGCCAGGTGCCAGAAGCAAGGGGCTTTAATAACAGGAATCTTTATTACAAAGGTCAGGAAGATGTTCCCTAGTTACAATTAATGGGAGCACACCAGAGTGATGCTCAAGAGTGCTGCTCAGACATCAAGCAGCCATGCCACATATTCAAAGGAGGAAAAATAAGGTGTGACCTAAGATGCTGAAAAGGTTTAGGTAATGTGGTGAGCTTCTCAGGGGGCCTAATTAGCCAGGGCTTAGTGCTGGGCTGATGTAGCTCTGCTGCCTCCATTTCTGAAGCTAGTGTCTGCTTGGAGCGGAGTTGTGTTATGTATACAGACCAAGTCATTCGAGGTCGCCAGGTATTTCTAACATGGCACTTTATCCCATAGTATACAAGCCCAGAGAGCTGCACTGAAGCTGACAGACACTCAAGTGGGAGTAGTAGGACACAATTACAAAACTCTGCCTGAAGCTATTAAAAAAGGAAAAACTACCATATCAGCTAACCTATTAATCATGCAGGTAAGATGGCAAATGCAAAACTACAGAGGAGTTAAGAGGAAGGATTCTTTTCTTTGTAAGCTTATCTGTCCCATCCTTTCAGCAAAATCAAGCCGACAAATGAACAAGAACTTATTGTCAGAGGGAAGATCTGCAAGGAATATTCCTAAAACAGAAGAAAGCATGTTCGGCCACAGCAGCAAAAGAGGAGGTTGACACACTCAGCAGAATTTCTGAGCTTATGAATAAAGACGACAACTGAGCGAGAACAGAGCCAAAACTCAGAGTAAAAACTACATAGCAATATTCACACCTCTAACGAAGCCAGGGAATTTCTGGCTCTGCATCTTTTGTGCTTTAAATATGACTTTTTTGGCATTTTGCCTCTGTGTGTGTGTGTGTGTTTTAGTAGTGAAAAGAAATCCTACCTTGGAAGAATTTAATTTTGCTTTTTCCAATGAAATACCCTACTAACAAACTCTGAGGTCAGGGCCACATGAGCATTAGAGAGTTGGGCTCAAAGATAAGCAAAAATCAAATTAGACCAGAGTGAATTTTAGCTCCCTCAACAGTGTCCTGCCATGCACACAGGTTATCCTTTTCATTATGTAGGTCTCCAATTCTGTTTTGGGCATGCTGGCACGCCTGTATATTTTTTTCTGGAGGTACTTTGGAGCTAAGCCATAACTGAAGTCTAAGTCACTTCTTACTAGCCCCATAAATTTGTTAGATAGGAAAACGCTGAAGTAACATAAAAAATTACTCCATCAATTCCTGCCGCCTTACAAAATATCTTGGCAGCCTAATTTTGTTTTCTTTAGACCATCTTGCAACAAGTTTGCTGGAAACATCATGTTTGGACAGATTTACTGTTGAAATTTTTTCTAGTACTACACTTGCAACAATTTTAGCTTTTAATAAAGTACGGATGGAAAAAAGTTACACACAAATGTTTGTAAATGGTTACAAGTGGAGTTGCTCAGGGGCCTGTCCTGGGTCTGGAGAAGAAGACAGATTTACCCTTATCAGGTTTGCAATGACCTGAAATGGAGGGCCATGGGGGGCTGCGCAGCTGGTACGCTCAAGGGCAGGGCTGCCATTCAGGAGGACCTAGACAGGAGAAATGAGCTGACAAGAAACTCGTGAAATTCAGCCAGGACAAATGCCCTGCCCTGTGTCTGGGACAGATGAACACCCAACAGGAAACAGACTGGGATTGCCTGGCTGGGGAGCAGCTCTCTGGAGCAGGGCCCGGGGGTCCTGGGGGACAGCTGGGTAAGCCCAAGCCAGCAGGCCCCTGGCAGCAATGAAGGCTAAGAGCGCCCTGGGCTGCGTCAGCAGGAGCACAGCCAGGAGATGGAGGGAAGCAGTTATTCCTCTTTGCTCAGCAGTTGCTTGACCCTATCTAGGATACCAGGTTGAGTACATGAAGGTTGTCAACAAACTGCAGTGAGTTCAGCAGAGAGCTCCCGAGGCAGCCAAGGCTGGAGCACTTCCCCTGTGAGGAGAGCCTGAGGGAGTGGGGCTGGTTCAACCTGGAGGAGGGACGGCTTCAGGGGACTGGTGCCCCCAGTACCTGTGGAGGTTACTGAAAGCAGAGAGTCAGGCTCTTTGCTGAGGTGAACAGTGGCAGAATGAGAGACAGTGATCATAAATCAGAATGAGGTGATTTTTCCTGGATGTAATGAAAGTAGTTTTACTATGAGGATAATTAAGCAGTAGAGCAGGGGCAGACCTGGTGGGACAGAGCCCTGAGCAACCTGGGTCTGTTAATACAGGCCTCTCGTTGGTTGCAATGTGTTCTCTTCCTCTAGCACTATCGCTTGTCCTACTACCTCAGCTGCTCCAGCTGCACATTAATTCCTTTGGAGGGGATGTAGCTGAAGAAATATGTTAGTTTAAAACAGAATTTGTAAGTAGCAAGAACAAAAGAAGCAAGTTTGGGGAGGAGGCATCAAAACTATGCTACAGTGCTGAGGCAGCAGAAAATAACCCCTGTATGCCTATACGGTAACAACTGAGATGATTTGTACTCTGTGATTAGATTAATGGACATCAACTTTGATGTATGTTGGGCATTTCATCTTTTAAAATGAATTTTCATGAGAGAATGTGTTTGCCCACTCTATATTCATCGGTGCTGATGATTTTGCTCATTTCCTTCAAAGGGTTTTCTTCTTTATAGACAATCCTCCCATTGACAAGTGAAGAGGAATTTGACCCACATGCTTTAGTTTGGTACTGACGTCTAAACCGCTGGTGTGGAGTAGGCTGTAATAATTTCTGCTTTAGGATGAGGTCATGAAGTTACAAATATACATACCTCCCTACCACCGCACATCACTAAAGACTATTACCCAGATACCTTCTGGATCCTCTAAGGAGATTAGGTTTGAGTGTTAAAGGAGAAGGAGGCACTGAAAGCATTTGGAAACTCATGAATTACAGAGCGATTAGAATGGAAAAGTAGAGATCTCACTGTGGCAATGAAGAAGCTTTCACATTATCAGTTTAAAATTCTATTTCTTCTGCAGTCCACATCTGGTAAATGCTAGTATATATGCTTGATATTCTAAAAAAATATCAGTGTGCCATACTATTCCATAACAGTCCACTTCATCCACTGATTTTACAGATGCTCTCCCTGTGGAACTTTAAGGCCAAACTGCTCAACGTCCTCTGCCAGCTCATGAGGACCTTCTCTCTCCTTAAGCTGAGAATAGTTTTGGGATTTCCCCACCTTGTGGTACAGTGGGCATAAGCTCTTGGGCTGCAAGTGGGATGTATGGTGCCTATAGTGAACTCGCTGGCTGCAGAACTGTCATTGCAGCACACACTGCTGAAGAGAATTTCCTGTGTGAGTCAGCCAGAACTCTCCCCGGGGCTTTTCCTGCGGTACAGCTCCTCACAAGCTCAGACCTCAGAGTCACAGCTGGGCCCTATCAGATGCTATTCTTATCACTGGTGTAGGCTAGGCGATACGGCAGCAATATGCAAATGGAAAATCCTTGTGGTAGCTACCAATACTTTCCAGACTAAAACTTGAACCACTAGCATTCAAAACACAAAGGATCGATTTCAGTCTCCGAGTAGCTCAGTTAACTTCTAGGGAATCATATTGACCGACTCAGAGAGAAGATTTCCCCTAATCCTGAAAGCAGTTAACACAAACAGCCACAAAGAGGCTGTGTTCATCATTGATTTTTTTAGCTTATTTTGCATATAGACTAACTTCACCTACTGGATTTAATGAGTGTTGATTCAATTTTATGGAGTGTTATTTCTTCAGTGCTCCCAAATCACATAAAAATCTCACAAGGAAAGAGTTCTCTGATTCCAGGTGGTAAAAATTAGCTGTATCTTCATCTTCCACCTGCTTTTCTTTTTGTTAGGATCATGTACTTTATTGTGGTTTTGTCAAAAAAGTGAAATACAATTTGATAGTTATGATTTAAGTAACAAAGACCTTGTGGGTTTGGATGTAGTAACCAGGACTGTCTGTAAAAGTAGAAGTTTGTGGAAAGTGATTTAGTATATTCAGTGAGGCTGAGCATTCAAGTTCTCATAGTTATTTAGACTAAGTTGGAAAATTCAAGGCTTGTTTTCCTAATCGGAGTTTCATTTTTTGGTCTAAAAGGTACATAGTAAGCAGTCTACCAGTCTCTGAACTCTCCAAACTCTCAGATAGCAAAATATTTTTTTCTCAATTATGTTGAAATTAAACAGCATTCTATGTTGGTTGTAAGGCAGAGAACAAGTAAAACTGAGACGAAAGATCTGAGTATTCTTCCTCAGACAGTTCTGTAATGAAGAATATAAGGTCTCTCTAGTGACTCTTCCCACTGAAAGAGACCTCTAGAAGATAAGGCATGGATGCTCAGTTATGAAGTCTGGAAGACTAAGAGGCAGGAATATGGTGTGGAATGTAGGCACTGAGCAGCCTTATGGCATGGTATGCTTTAAGTAAACAAACACTTCTGAAAGAAACCCAACAACCTTTGTGCGGTATAAAATTCCCTCTGTAATGTGGCTGGAACACTTACGCTAAATGCAAATCAATAAAAGATGAACTCCAGCACAGAACCACTGAAATGAGCCATGCCTCTGCTTAGTAAAAGCAATGCTGATATTTGAGAAACTGAAAACTCTTTTCTTCTCAGAGAGTTTCCAATGCTCTACTGTTTGCTGCAAACAATGTAGAGCAATATAGCTATACGGGATGCTGCTTGCAAATTGAAAAACCCACAAAATCTTTGTTCTTTTTTGTGCCTGAAAGTATTCTGTGAGGTATAACACCATTATGCTCTACACTTGATCCTGCCTCTATGCTACGCTACGACACTGCTCGTGACACTCGTGAGACCTACTTTGCAAAAAATGTAACAGAGAGGTTGAGTTTCAATTGTGGCCAAGTAATTAGGAAAAATGCTTTTCTCTTGCACAGAAAACAAAACAACAAAGGTGTGCATTCCTGAGATTATGTTAAGATGCATTTGTTTCTGTCTGTCTTTGCCTGTAGTAAGGTAACAGAACCTATGTTTTTTGACTATCTTTGTACTGCAACCTCTTGTGTTAGTCACCTTGCTCAACAGTGGAGGTGGACTTTCAGATACTGTAGTGATCAGCATGCTACATAGAACCACCTTATCCACAACCACGTTCTCCTAAGATCTACGCCCAAGCACTGGTGGAAGCAACAAAGCATTTCATATGGGTAACAGCAAGAAAGGTCTGGTCTGTAAGTACCATTCAAAGTAAATCACAGTCAGAGGTCTCACACTTTAGAAGAAGAAGCTATTTTAATAAACTGCTCCTTTTCTCTGGAGTTAGGTTTTGTTGGAGTAAAAGAAAAAGAAATATATAGTATTTCCTCACTAGCTGTGAAGTATTTGCAATAAATGACAGTTTTGCTGAAAGACAATAAATAAAAATTTTAAGATTTCTCCAAATACAAAAATTCAAGAGGTTCTGGCCTTTACTTCTTTTCGTTAAACACTCTGCATTCCACAAATTTAATACCCACCCTCCATTTTATTGCTGATGGGAATTACATCTTCATTTTCTGTGAGCCATCCATCTCCTCTTCCTGTGGGCTGGCGTAGGTGGCTGACCATATAAATAGACCTATCCTCAGATAGGTCCCCAGCTAGCCTAAAAGTAATTTATGTAGCCTGTTTGTTTCCTTCTTTGGGTTTGGTAAGGAACAAGGTAAGTTATAAAAATAACTGGATCAAGTAGGTTTGAGTTTTCCTTTGAATACAAATGACAGTTATTGTTTGTGCAGCATTGGTTCTTAAATTCTGTTAAAAAGCTGAGTCATCTTACTGAGGACAAAATTCTGGTGCAGATTAATTTCTTTTCAGTGAATCCTCCATACTTAGTGGGAGCTGTGTTCATTACAAATGGGGTGCTTGACTGTACAATCATTACCACTGACATCAGTGAAACTACTTCAAGATTCATGGGCTGAGGACTGACTGAAGAACTGGACTGGTATTAATTCTCATCCTCAAGTAGGGCCTGATTCTGATTTACAGGAGCAGCATGACTTTTCTGATTGACCTGAGGAGGAGCAGGACGGAGCCCCAGGTTGACAGTGTGATTAATATTAACATTACAGTGATGCTCCAGCCTGTTTTATTAAAATGGATCCTGAAATTACAGCTATAGAGCTGCAGCTCCTCACTTCATCTATGTCCCATTACAGGTCTCCTGAAGATTCAGTAGCTGAAGAAATAAGTAGAAACTAAAGGCCACCAGGTCTTTTGCTAGTATACACCATTGCAGCTCCACTGAAGGGCAACAGAGCTTCAGCAATTCATACCAGCTGAAGCTCTCCAGATAAAAAATTTCTTGCAAACTGGAAGGAAAAGCAGAGCCCATATGCCACAGAGCAGCCTCAGAATCTTTCAGTTACTTTTTCTTTTGTACCCAGGGAATGTGCAGGTGCTAAGGGGAAAGTGGGAATGAAGGAAAGAACAGAAACCAAATCATGATGATTGTGCTGAAGGAAGAAAGAGCTGTGAAAATTGAGTCATAATGAAATAACAAATGGGGCAGCTAGGGTGGGGGAAGCCCATCATGTTTGGTGCCTCAGTAAGGTTAAGTAATAGGTGAAAAATATGAAACACTGCAAAAAGCAACATGTGGCAAATACCAATGAGGTAACTTAAGGCCATTTAGTGCACTTCCTATCAAATTTCAAACACATGCAAAAAGAGAACTGCAACAATCCATTAGAGAGTACATGGTTGTTGTTTATAAATTCTGCTTTATGCCTACTGCAAATTACCAAAGTACTTTTTGCACAAAAGAAATTTGAAAGGACTGTGAATATTTTACTCAGCTTGAAAACACTATCAGCTGAAGGCGAGATGCAAGTTTCACATTGCTCCAGACTTCACTCACTGAGCTGTAGGGCTGTGAGCCATTTTCTCACAGAGGCAAGTGTCACTTCTGTGGAGGGACCCAGAGAATTTCATTGCCGTCCACTCTTTGTTAGGATCTACAGTAACATCATCTGTTGGGGTTGCTCAGGATTACTGTGTGCCCTGCTTCCTTAGCTATCTTTCATATTTGCAAGCAGCTATGCTGCTTGGGAGCCCTCTACAAATGTATTTGCGTGAGTGCGTACTTGTGTGTGTTTGTGTGTTTGCCAATACGTTTGGCACACACAGAATACATCTGGCTCAAAGAAACTACAGGATATCTGCTCTGACAGCATTCCAGTATTAGTAATGACATTCAACTGAGGCAGACATATCTGTGGAACAATCATGCATTTGTCTGGTCTTTTGAATCAGAGATGCTAACTTGAATTGGAAAGGGCAAGGCCCTTTCAGAGCGCTCATGAAGCGGTTGGGAGTAGGAGATCTAGAAGGCTAAGGTTTTTTTCCATCTTGTTCTTTGGAGCCTAAATATGCAAGAACGGAGCATAGCCTGAGGGAGGCTTTGCTCATGCCTAAGCCTCTGACCTCAAAATGGAGAGCCTGGAGTCAGCTAAGTCTCCCTGAAAAGAGAGGTGGAAAAACGGAATTGGCACTCCACATTATTCATTTCTTTGGATTACAATATCATTCTCAACTGGGGAATAAATTGAATCAACAAACAGTGATAAAGAAGTGATCTCTTGTCTGCTTCAAAAAACATATATATATATATATATATGTATATCTATCTATCTCCAAAGAACAGAGAGACAAAGTCTGCTTGCCCTTGGGGGCATGGCAGTCAGCATTGGGTGTGCCAGGGCAGGAAACAGCACTTATCCTGTGGCATTTTGGGGTCCTCTTTCAGCCAGGAAATGCCACCATGACCTGCAGCAGATAAGATAAAGAGTTTGAAAGAGGGCTGCAGAGTCTTTAGGAGAAATCAGTTGTTCAAATAACTGCTTATATTCTCTGTATTTAGAGAAGCTAGTACCGCTTTCCCTACTTGGTCCTCACATGCTAGTGACACTGCTGGCATTTCCTCACAGCTCTCTCAAGCCCCCATATCTACTTGTGTTGTAGGAAAAAAAAATAGGAGTGCTTGGAAACTTGAAGAATCCACGATCAAAACAAGCCCTCTCCACCTTCTGTAGTGCAGTTTCACTACCTGGTAAAATGAAGAGTTAAAGTGAAAGGAAATGGAGTATGACATCAGACCTGAGGCCAAGTCCTTAATTTGTTTTTTTGCTGAGGCTGAACTCAAGGAAGTCAACTGGATCCTTGCCTGAGTAACTGCTGAGCAGAAATTAAGGAAGGACTCGAAGACTGGGTCTTTGATGATTAGGTCAATGCCTTCCGTGTAATCCCAAGTGCTCAAAAGAGCACAGATTAAAAAAGAAAACTGTACCCCGTAGCACTTCTCATTGCCAGCTCAGGCAGGAGGACTTCAGTACTTCTCATAGAATCAGGACTCTACAACAGAACTGATAAAACCCCACAGAAATGAGAACAAGGCTGCAGCTGGACAGTTGCAGCCAGGTGGCTGAGAAAGTTAAAATAAAACTATTTACACTTTTGATGGATTCCCCTCTCTTCAAAATCACAGTGAAGCACAAGGCTGTATGCATACATCTCCTCTACAATGCTGAGCACACCACAGGGTTCCAAATCAGACTGTAGATATATTCTGCAAAGCAATTCCCAAGGATGTAATCCAAATGCCTATACCACCTACTTCAGTGAATTCTTTGCCTGATTCAGTGCAGTCCATGACCAGGTTTGCAAAGCTTTCATGGAAACCATTGTACACCATGCAAGCTATGCAATTACAATAACACAAATGCCTGGTTTTACCTACAGGTATGGAACCTGTACAAAGCAGACTGGTTCTACTAACACATATCATGCCAAAAGTTCCCCCAAAGGGAGCCATCAAAAAGAGAATGATAATGCTCAAAAAAGTAACCAGCAAGTGACCCTGCTCAGTCTCCACAGAACTGAGGAGAGCATTTTTCTTGGATCGAAATGTTATGGCTAAATTTTGTATTGAGTCATCACCCAGACAGTCTTATTGACTCCAATGGAATCGTACCAATCCCAATCAACCCTAGTTGTCCAACATCCTTCCCTTGACTCCTAATTCCTTCCCTTCCAGTCCTTTTCTTCCCACTTCATCAAACATGCCTTGAGCTAATTCAGTGACAGAAGTACAAATGCAACACTGCAGAACTGACCAGTTTTATGCATTCATAGCCATAGGAGCCAGAGAGAGTCAGTAATCCTGGAATCATCTGATTAGACTGCACATAAAGCCAAATTTAATTCCATTGTTTTGCTGCCTGCAGCAGTAGTTGGGAAAGGAAAGCTTTTAGTAATCCCCTTCTGTGTTGCTCTCACTGTAAATAAGTGCTTTTAGTGGATTACCCGAGAATGTAGATTTCGTATTTTAAAACTTCCTTATGGCTGTATAAATTGTGAGTATAAATTAAGCTGTAAGAGGTAACGGATATATAACCAAGAGTGGTCAGGGTGTAAGTTCAGCTTCAAAGGCCTTGATTAAAGATTGTAGTATCAGTGAGCAGATTTTTATTTATACTGTCAGGTTGATCTGAAACAAACAAGATCTTTCTAAACGAGAGAGCAACTTAAGCAGATTAAATCAGCTTTGTACAAATATGCAGTTCTGCTTCACCCCATTTTCTCCCATGCACATCACTTGTTAGCATGATTTATTTATCATATTAAATGTAGGGGAAAAAAACATTCAGTTGCTTAGGATTAAACTCATAAGGAACAGAGAGTGCTGAGGTAGGCACTCAATGGTTTGGCTGGCTCCAGTACTAATCAGGCAGCTGGAGCGTGTCCTCATTGCAGGCTGTGTCAGGAACTGGTGTGTGACTCCACTTAGCATGAAGGGGAACCTCACACCCACACCCCCTGGTGCTGAGAGACTTTCCGTGCTGAGTGTGTCTGTCACAGAGCTGTTCTCACCTTGAGGACGAGAGCCAAGTGCTCTGAGATGCCTTTGCGCACCATCAGCTGATGCAGGTGAGCAAGTTGTCAGCCAAATGGGTCCAATCTGGGAACTTTGCCAGCAGGAGAACGAGGAGGCAGAGAAGAGCAAGTCTCTGATAGCTGTAACTAAAGATGTTGTTCCTACAGGGCTCGTAAGGGATGGATGGCATTATCATAGGGAGCTTCTAACAGAAAGTGAGACTTTAGCCTTATGAGTTTTTTAAAAAAATGTTATTTACTATGCAACTGTTTGCATTTGAAAAAGGCAGAGCCCTCTGCAGACATTTCTGCTCTCCCCTGCTCCACTCATGAACATTTAACATCATCATCTTTTTGCTCACAATAAAATTGCCCACCAATTCTTTTGTGCCATGCTCTTAGGAAATGGCTTCATGAATCATTTTCTCAGTAATTGTTTGCTTCTACCACAGGTAGCATATACACGTACCTAGAAAAGGACATGCATCTAGAACATATGACCTCCCTCATTGGCTGGCTGATCGAACATGAGGGCTACACTGCATAAGGCAGACTGACAGAAAGGTTTGGGGAACAGCAAAGCTCACAGAGGCAAAAGAAGTATGCCCGTTTGGCTTCCTGCTGTTTACGGGTTGCCAGCAATGAGATGATAGCATTCATACACTTATCCTTTGTGTACCCAGCCATGTCATGTTTATCCAGCTTTCACATCTGGGCCATACTGTGACTTGATGCAGAAATCAGTGTCTCTTTACAGGAAAGCAGTGTGTGTATATATGTGCATGTATGTGCAGAGCAGAACTCTGCACTGTACAACATAATGCTCACGATTCATTTGAGAACCATGCAAGCTCTAAGTAGTGCATTTTGCCTTAGCACAAGTACATTCAGCTTAGGACACATTTCATGCTAGGTTAGAATAAGAAAAAGCATCTGGTGCAAACACTTTGAGTTTAAAAGTTCAAAAGTCACTTTCTGAGACTACTCCCCCTTGCCCGTATGCAATCTGATGGCAGATATATTTGCTGTTTTCACCTACATATTCATTACCAACATGAGAAGAGCAGGCTGAAAGGCATACTAATGCAGAAAGCACAAAGGTATTTCTTGCAGGAAAAATGGTTTCAGGTAAGGGGAAGAGATAGATGTCTCCCTGCTCAAGCCAGAAGCATGGATATAGACCTAAATATAACTGCAGATCCTGATACCAGATTCACTACAAGTTGGACATTTATTGTTTACAAGGGAACATAATTCTAAGAATCTTTCCCATAGACACCTGTAACATCCAAATTTCAAGGGCAAACAGAAAAAAAGATTTGAAAAACAATCTTCCACCTTCTGCCACATACCAAATTAGTTGTATTTAATTACAGAATTTCAAGTGTTAAGAATACTGCATACTGGGTAGAATCTGACAGCCTTATGCAAGGAAAGCAAATGATAGTCAAGATACAATAAAACAGTATGTTAAAAAACATTTTAAATCATCATTATCATATCTCGCTCTTTTCTGAAGCTGCCAGATGAACCATTGTAGTGCTCTGCAGAGTCTGCCATGACATTATGACAGCCCTTTCCAACCATAGAACATATCAACTGGGGCTCAGCAGCTCAGCCAGCTGCAAAGCCCAGAGCAGGCCGAAGTAGACCAGGGACCAGCGGTGTGTGCTCCCGCCTGCTACCTCATAAGATAAGCAAGCAACCATCTGTGGGCCACAGTAGCAGAGCTGCCAACTTCCATAATACTTGAGTGATACTGTGGGCTCTCAGAGAGGCAGGCAGAAGTCAAAGTACTTAGTAAAATGCTACAGTAAGATTGTGAGAGTTTAATCAGGAAGTCTGAAGCTATAGATTTTACCCCAAGAGCATATGAAAATCTCACCCAGGAGCATAGCACATAACAGTCTCAAGTTCCCTTAAAAACCAACCAACCAACCAACCAACCAGATAAAACCAAATCCCAGTTTATGTTGAAAAAAGCAATTTTGTTTTAAAAAGCCTCCCTCAGCTATTTCACCCTTCCCTTTGGTTTCAACTTTTATTCAAATCTTAAAAGTTCTGCATCAGCCCCTTCATTTTGTGGAACCAAACTTCTGTACTGCAGAGAAAATGGAATGTAGATTCAATAAAAAAGCAGAAACTCAGTGAAAAGCAAAAATAGTTTATGTATTTCAAAAGTACATGCCCCTTTCAAAAAAAAAAAGTTATTCAATTGGAAGTGTGAAACTGATAAAGAAATCCTGTAATATTTTGACTTGGAAGCATTCAAACTGTTGAACAATAACATAGCAGGGCTGAAGAAAAAAAAATCAAAGTCCATTGCCCAAATTCTGCTCTCAGAAGGGAACAGCTAAGATCAGAATCTCTCCCAATTGCTATCTGTTCTCCTATTTTATAATTAAATCTTGCAATCTTTCCTCAGACAAAATCATCCTCTGGGATTGCTGGCATTTTTGTATGACTTCAAAACTTGGCACTCAGTGTTCTCAGGAGGAAAATCTTTACGAGTTAAAAGAATACAGCTGAATTGCAAAGAAGAACTGGCCAGAAGTGGCACGACCTCATTCCCTAGCAACAGAAATCAATAACAACAAAGATAACATAATTACACCACAGAAAGGATCCAGAGGGCAGATTATGTCAAGTATTATGTTGTTAAGAAAGAATGACATGTGAAAGAGACAGCATGTTTTAAACATAGAAGAAAATACAGAAAATGTGGAAGGTAAATAGGGAAAAGTGAAACACAGACACAGAATAGATTAGCCTGCAGACTTTTAAAAGCGAAAGAAAATTATTCCTGTTCCTGCTTTCACTGTTTTATTTATTCAGTACACAGAATTAGATTCCCAGGGGAGCAGAGGAAGGCATTTTATTTCACAAGAAGCATCGGGGCACAGGGAAAATAGATGACCCAATGATGACAGCCTTGTTCTGGAGCTCTGGAGACCCAGTTCATTTCCTGCGCAGGTACAGGTGGTCTGTACTACTTAGGCAAATCGTGGACTTCCTGTGCCTCAGTCTCCCATCTGGAAAAGAGTGCCAATAGAAGTATAAGGATTTAGAACCGAGATGGATCAGATACTACTGTAATCTGGGAATTACGTGGAATTACGTACAACAGAAAGATTCCTGTCTGCATTGACAGGGAACATATGTTTGCCTCTCGAACAACACACTCCTCTTTTGCTGTTCAGGTTGCTCATACGCTTAGAAGAGGCAGGATGTTGTGATGGGGCAGTCCTCCATTTCTCTGCAATATTCAGAATTCCAGCACCACGCACCTGCCAGCACAAAGGTTATTTAGGAACGTGTTCACTGATATAACTCTCTGCTAATACTTTCATATAGCTTTGAAACACTAACCAATGTGAGGTAACTTTTCAAGGAAAATCTCATTTTAAGCAAAGCTGACCAGTACTAACAAAAGCTTATATGCCTGTTGCATTACATAAGGCAGTAATGTCCTGCTGCCAGATCACCTGATCCCCCTCCCACACTTTTGCCTGTTTCTTCCCTATAGCCACTCAAGTTCACCGTCACAGCCCTTTCTTCCTCTCTGCTACACAGAGCAGTAAGATGCGGATTCCATCACTCAAAGTTTTCCTGTGTATTACATGACGGAAACAACCACCAAGTCATCTAGTTATTTCATTAACGGTCTTCAGACACCTTTACTTGTTCCTAGCCAGCCAAGCCTACTGCATTTTACCTTCTCACCCACTGACCACAGCAGAGGTGGCTCAGCCACTAGGACCATCCCCCTGCAAAGCCCCGGGCTCTCAGCCATGTGAACATAGCTTTCTACCCAGGGCCCTAAGCAGGCTCTGACTAACATCATCTTGCCCTTTTCAGCCACACGCCAGATATTTGCTGAAATTAAACCACTTAAACTATCAGAAAAACCAAACAAATTAACAACAGTAAAAGGAACATGGGAGGTTAATACTCCTCTCTCATCGTGATTTCTACGTACTGATACATGGGCTAAGCTACAGCTCAGTGAACTTGGTTTCCACGTACTCAGGGAACTCAAAACCAGGATCGGGGTGAGATGTTTGTAGTAACAATTTTTGGCGGGTGAAGGTGTACACTGAGAGTGTGCTGGTTTTCACTTATTTTTTTCTGGTGTTTGTGAAAGCACCTTCTAAACCACAAATATATGCTCAAGAACAGTCTTAGCAGTTCAGCCAATGATAATGGAAAACCCCAAATTAGAAAAACAGAGAGAGGGGGAGAGAGAGAGAAAGAGTGTATTAGGATGTATGTGAGGTGTGGGGTTTGCCACAGTTAGACACTCTTTATTGTACCTGTTTCCATTATCCTTGTGGCACCTGGTGTAGTCAATATTTCTACCTCTGCATCAAATTTTGAATTGACGGGGTTCAAACGTCACACATGGGGGACACACAAGCAGAGATATACCTGAACACAGAGACTACGTCTACAGCAGCAAATGAAGTGGTGCAGTGGTGCCAGGAACAGTCCTGGGTACTGTGTCTCAGTCATCAACACTGTTAAATTGTTATAATGTTCCCAGTCACAGTTTTGGCCCAAGGGTGACAGCCCATCTTGCAAACAATTCCTGGGCCCAGTTCAGAAGTTGACACTGGCCAGGGATCGTTCCCAATGGAAATTTGGATGCAGCCACCTTGATTTGGAGGGTCAGAGAGTTTAACAGTATGGACAGGCTCTTCTGTGCCATTTGGCCTCAAAGCCAATCCTGGACACATTTAATTCACTCGTATGTATATAATCTGTGACGGCTTATGCCTTCTCACCATGGGAACCAAGCCCCAAATGTGTTCCTATTCTCAAAGTCTTCCTAATTCTTTTGATTTTGAGCTAATTCTTAGAGAGCATTGCTTCTTGCCTCCAATCTATGCGGACTCCTACTTCATTTTTTGAACCTTTGCAGACAAGAGCCACAACTGGGCACCCATCGAGGCCTGCTTTGCCATGGTACCCATCTTCACATCTCTTTTATGAGTAGCAGGAGCTGATAACAGACCAATTATGGCCATTATTTCTGTCGCAAGATGTAAAACTCAGCACAGATGGTATCTTATTCAACCTTAACATGATGCAAACAAAAGAATTATTTTAACATGCTGTATAAAATCAGGGGACTTTCCACACTCTTTCCCAGGAGTGCTTGAGTGCTGACGATTTAGCTATCTTGGCACCTACCCTAGATCCACCAGCCAAACTAGATTTTTTTTTCTTCAGAACAATACATTTTGCAGATATTACTAAATCCTGGTTTTTCCCCAGCTTCATATGGAACTGTGTTTAATCACAGCTCAGTGGATGGGAGAATCAGTGCAGTGGATGCAGTTTCATAAGCCCTTCTCAAAGCCTGCAAAGTCAGTCTCCTCTAGTACTGGCTGTTACAGTTCCCCCATTTGAGCTGCTGTTTAACTTGACTGTTTTCCCTTTGTGTCACCCTGCTCATCTCTTCTAAATCCTAAAAAGGTTTATCGAAGACTACTCAAGTCACTGATGATGTCTCCATACGATAAAAATGAGCCAGACCCTTCAACCAGGGCAACCTGTTAGTTGATTTGAAGCAACATCATTACCTGCATTTATTAGCAGTTTTTGAGATGAGAAATGCTTTTGAGGGGTGAGGTTAAAAAAATCAGGCTGAGATCAGTTAATACATTTTTTTCTGTCCAGTAATCTTGCAATCTGCAGGGACACTAAGATTACTTGTATTAGTTCTCTTTACTGGTGTGTATTCACATGAACTAAGAATACTTTCATTTCTTTGTGGCAAGTATGTTTTCAAAAAAAAATCAGATGTTACTGCAATTTAACACAGAACAACGTAGAAGTACACAATAAACAGGTAGAAAATACAGCCACTTCAAACAATGCATAGATTCTGTCCCAGTAACAAAGAATTTACATAAAGAATCCTGTCAGTGGTAACATTCATGATAATTATAGGTTGTGTATAATATTGGCATTCCTTAAGGATACTGCAGTTATTTCATAGGTTTTTAAATGGTACATGACACCTGCCTGGATAAAAATTAAATTGTGGTTGGTCTCGTTGGAGCTGTGGAGAAGAACAGAAAATCTTCACTATTTTATAATTATATTTAGCTGTTTGTCAGTGATAATGACTCTGAGTCTGTGAATGTCAGCTGCTAAAAATGATTTATATTTTTGTTTAGAACTCACTGTAAACAACAAATCTCATTAATTTTTGGTCAACTTTTTTGGAAGGACTGCATATATATGGTAAGCCATATATTTCATTGCCTCTAAAAACCTCCCGGTTTAACTCGAAACCATTTAAAAATGAACCACTGTAGTACTGAATATATGTTTATATACATGAGCATATTATTAGCCTTTATCCAATAAATCACACATTTCAATAGCTACAGGAAATGGCACCAGAATTCGATGGATCAAATAACACACACAAACCTCTACAGCTAAACTGAACGCAAGTTATTGAAAAATTCCTCTGTAATTGGTGGAAACATTTGACTACTTCCCCACCCCAGCTTCCTTCATAGCTGGTACATAAGAAGGCATGGATTCCAAATTCCAATAACGTGTTCAAGATCACATACATTTATAAAGAAGTTAAGTAATTTATGATCTAGTTTGGATATAGACAATATTTGTGTAACGATGTGTGAGGTAGAAATGCGATATCTTTAAGAGGTATGATTGAAAGAATGCTAAAAAATGTTAACTGATTTGATGTACAGTAAAAAGAGAAAGGGTTTGTGTCTTGAGCTGACTTGAGAAGTGTTTGAGAAGAATAATGCACTGTTAAAATCAGTGATTATAATGTTAATATTCAAGTATTTGCTGGTTTTTACACCTGCTGGAATCTGAAGTCCAATATAAAATCTCAATTTTCATGTTTTTGTGTTTGGTTTTTTTGTTGTTGTTGTTTTTTGTTTTGTTTTTAAATTGCAGAACCATAAGAACAATAAACTAGTAAAAACTTAAATACAAGTTTATCCAAAAGGTTCCGTGGGCTGAAGGCAACACACTACTTCCCAAACTCTGTTTAAAATACAAACACACACCCTTGCAATCTTTTAGCAAATCTTATTGTTACAAGTGCTTGACTAGGTTCTTCTAGAATGTGGCTAGACAATACTCCAGGAGGAAGTTACAAGGTGCTTGTATACAGCTAAAAGAAGGGAGAAGCTATAAGAGAAGAATTACAAATAGCTTAAAAGAAAAAGTACCTATAGCCTGGTGTGGAAGATGAGAAGTGAAACCTTACTAGGATTCTGAAGTTACTAAGTGTGCGATATTGGAAGAGAAAAACACTGTACATTGAGTGATATAGAACTAGCATGATAATACTGGTAATTTTATTTCAAATGAGGCCTTGACTTGCTATAACTGATAATACTGCAAGTGTTGCCAAGGGGTAATCTGACTGCCTTCCTGAGTATGTTTCCTAAAGAGCCGTCAGAGTATGGAGCTGTGAAGGAAAACATCCTGGGATGCCATTCACTTCTGCTGCACAAGGCCCTGCAGAAAGCAAGGAGTCATACAAAGCTGTAGCTAAATTTGCCCTTGGCATCTGTTTCTTAGTAGATCATTCCTAAGCCCAAGGTAATGAGGGGAGTAAAGGCACTGGTATTCAAAATGAAGGGCCTGCCTTTGACCCTGCTGATCCATCTCTGCTCCGAGGAGGATATTATTTCTTAAATGAAATAAGAATATGTTTGGAATATACGTATACTTTGTTACAACTGCTTCTTCCTCAATGGGAAGCCAAACAGAAAAGGCTTGCCCAGTTTTTACCCACTGGCAGAATGGGCCTGTTATAAGAACAGTTCTTCCTTGCCCCTTAAAATACAAAGGATGTGATTCTTCTGTCTGCAAATGATAGCAGAAATAACTGCTGAAGTTAGTGAAGCTCAACAGTAAGGAAAATGAGAACCACATCCTAAATGTCAGCACAATCCCTCTAGATTTTCAGTATTGTTTGGCACTTAGACAACACTTTTTATCTGAAGAACTCAAAAGGCCAGTTCGTAGTTCAATCTTGTAATACCCCTCTGAGGTTGGTAAAATGCCCAGCTAAGGGAACTTGAGTACAGAAAGGTTAAGTAATTTACTGACAGTCACACACAGTCAGTAGCAGAAACCAAAGGCCCAAATGCCCAGACCTGTGCTGTAAATGTAACAAGCAATAAGAAAATTCTGGCCACTATCAGTAGATTTGTGTATCTATTCTTTAACGGAATGCATTGACTATGCATCCTTTGGGGCTTAAATGCTCAGTAAATCAAACTGAGCTAAGGCTTGTTTTAAATAGATGTAGATTTCTAAAACAAATAGCAGCATTCACTTGGAGAAGTGGATCATAACTCATGCATAGGCTGTTGTTTTGGAAAGAATAATCAGCAAAACGCAAGAAGAATTTTTACAGTGTTGTCTACTAACAGTTATCACTCCCGTCCCATATTACATTTAATAGTGAAGTCCCTGCTGAAACTGCAGTACCGCCAATCCTTAAAATGCTTCTTTGTGGAGGATAGGAATTATTACATTTAGTTTCCACGCAAAGAAACTGATGTCCATTTGGAAACTGGAAAAGAACAGTATTCAGTTCAAACCAATTTAAATTTTGATTGCCTCAATAATGATATTAGAAGGAAAATGGAACTAAATGGAAGCCGCATTTGAGAATCAGTCATACAGGACTTTCAAAAAAACTTGATGTAAAATCTAGACTTGCAGTTCAGGACTTCTGCAATTCTAGACCAATATGTGACCCACATTAAATCCTGTTTAGCAGCATTTTCATAATTAGTGAACTTCCAGCAATTAAAGAAAACCCAGCAGCATTCATATGAATAGTTAAGTCAGCAATGATTAACAATTATGGAAAATCTTCAGGGTGTTTTGTAAGCCATATGTATTATGGGAATGTATTTATTAAATTTGCAGGTGGCATGGAGCTAAGAAGAATTGTAAGCACCTTGGAGGACAGGATTAGAATTCAAAATGATCCTGCCAAATTGGAGAAATGACCTAAAAAAATAGGATGTAACTCTAAGAATAAATTTGAGGGTCTACAGTTAGGTAAGAATAATTAACTACATAACTCTGTAATAGTAATAGGAAGGGCAGCTCATTAGATGGGGATTCCTTAGCAATCATTTGGGGTTTATAATGGCTCAGAAGCCACATTAACAGTGTCATGCTGTTTGGAAGAAGAAGGTAAATATGATCCTGGGATACAAATCTAAACCAATTTTCAAGATATAGGAAGCCATCCTCCAGTTTTCTTCAGCTGCTGCTATATGAGTGCTGAGTGAAGTGGTAGTCCTGTGTCCAAATTTGAAGTCAAGGACCATGAACAATGAGAGGGGGGGAAAGGGATACAGATTTTGGAAACACAACCTTGAAGGAAAGACTGAATGAACTGTGGTGGGGTGGGAGGAGTTGCTAAGTTTTCAAACACACAGAAGGCTGCTGCTGCAAAAAAGGGAAAATCCATTCCCTGTGACTAGTACAGCCTGAAGTGCAGTAAGAAAGATTCAGGATGGGCATTGGGAGGAGCTTTCTAACAGCAAGAAAGTAAAACACTGCAGTAATTTGCAGGAAGCTCTACAATCTTCGCATCCTGGTGAGCCATATATCTATCAGGAATGACGTAAGAAGATGGCTAGATGATTTCCATGGGACTCTGATTCTATTCTGCTGAAATAAGTTAGATTCCTTTAATACTTCACATAAATACCTGCAGTATTCATTTTGCCTGATGTAGTGTGAAAACTGTGCTTGATTGCATCACTTGATCTAACTCTCCACTCAGGCAAAGATGGGAAGGATCTACCTGGACCAAATGGCTCCAACTATCAGATGCCCAATCCACAAGTCCCTTCTCAACTACCACAATGCCAACATGCTATGGGAAATCTGAAGCAGACATTACTTTCAGAAGCGCTGTAAGTTTCAGTTGTAGATATTACAATAAAAAACAGTGAGAATGAGTTTGAACTTAATCAAGATGACAGTTTTGCTTGAAGCTAACTAGGGTGGTAAAGAGAAAATGATGACCTAGAGCCATCTCATGCTCAAGTAGATCACATGTAGTAAGTTGTGCTGACAGAAACACCAAAATGCAGAGTCAAAGAGTGTTTTAACAGATAAATCATGCCTGGCTTTGATCATGTATGTAGTGCATCAAAACCATTTTGATTGAAAAGAGCTGGGTGGACATATATGGTGCTCCCAAGACTATATTCCTTCAAAATTATTTTTGCTTTGCTGCTTCTTACAACTTCAGCTGACAGAGGTCTCTACACCAAAGTTTTAAACAAAGTTGAGATTTTAAAATCATCTTCCAGCTATTCTTCTCCCTCTTGATAGCTTAAAAATACCTATACTGGCCCTGAAGAAGTAGGCATGCGTTAGCTGGTCCTGACACCAATTATCTAGAATTATAAAAGCTTACTGGAAAGGCATCCTCAACTGCAAACAAAAACCTTTTTTGAGATTTAAATTGTACTGACTACTTCAGAATGGCTTCTTATTTTTGTATACCTCCACCTGTATGGACCAGAGACAGAGTAATAGAGAGGAGACATGAGGAGAGAAAGAGGGGGAAAAAAAGAACAGGGGAGAGGAAGAAGAGGGGAGGGAAGGGGTGAAGAATATTCCTAACCCCAGTACCTCATCTTTGGTTTTGGACACTTTGAGTTTAATGTCACAGAACTAGGAGGTACCAATAAGCTCAAATCATACTGGAAAAAAATGCTGTTCCATAATTATATTTGCTCTGGATTCAGTAAATTTATATGAATGTTAATGACAGAAGAATTTGGTCCCTGCAGTTTTAGATGTGTATTTAAATTTTCTCCCATTAAAGCACTTGAAACAAAACCCTCTTTTTATTAGACTTTGTGGCATTCACCAACTTAAAGAACAGAAGACCTCCCCCTGCATTCTTCACAGAATTCCTGGGTTAATTGCTTGATAAAACTATATTTATTGTAGCCCAAAGGTTTCTATAATTAAGCACCTAATAGGTGCTTAACAGTAAAACACATAGAAGCTTGGGTCTTGTACGTATGCTGAATGAACGAAGGCCAGAGTGTATATGACTTCCATTGTGCAAAACTAAATGTGTAGTTAAATTAAGAACAATAGGTATTCATAAATTAGCATGAGTGCCCATGAGAAACAAGTCATCTAATTAAATAAGAAGAGAATCAGTGTTCCTTGTTCCGGGAATTGTTATTTGGCATTGAGGCAGAATATATTGATAGTTAGTAAAGAGACATTTTTTGTTAGAATTATTGGGTTTATTTATCAAACCCAACCCCCTTCCTACACATTATTAAAGTTAATTTACAAAAATAACTGATTTGGAAGGAAATCACATGCATGATTTTAAAAAGAAGCTTTAAAGTGCTCTTACAGAAAAAAAAATCTTTGTGATCAGAATAAAACAAAATTAAAAGTAGTATTTGCGTGGAAACCACTGTGGTATTCCACTCTGTTTTGCTTATAAGCTCAAAGAAAACCCAAACCCAACACAAAACCAAGACAGACATTAGTATCCCTTCTAAGAGAGAAAATTCCCCAGAGATTTGAAAAAAGAGTTGGATGATTTCTTGTCTCAACAATACTTTAGAATTTGAGTAGAAACTATTCAAAATATTCACTACTCAGTGAGTAAATGTGGCTTTAGGATGGCTTTGTAATTTTCTGATCCTGATGCTTGTTGCCTATAGCCTCACAAGCACAGTGAGTTACATGTTTTCCTATCATCTCATCAAGAGGAGACAGAAAGCAGCACATTAATGTTTTCTAACTTGGGTGCTGCAAACCCAGCCTTTATCCACCCATTATGCCTTACAGCTCTTCAAGTACAAAGAAGAACCTGAGTAGGTTATACTTGGTAATAAAGTCAAGAACATGTGCATTTCAAATTATGGGGACATTAAATATCATATTTGCTTTAACCTCTTCAAAAAAACCCCAGTATAATTCTAAAGAGACTTTCAGAAATTTGTCTAAAAGTCTGCTGTTAAAAAAAGTCAGCAGTTATAGAAACAATTTTTAGTATGCCAGATTGACTGATTCAATCACGTTAATCACAGACTGAAGGAAGTTAGTACGTGTTTCCTGTACAAAGTGCAAGTAGTTAGATCACCACTTTAGGAATTAGATTCTGTTCTCAGAGTTAATCTGAATTCCCTTTCAAGGCATATTAATCTCTTGTGTAGACACACTTCTACAGACTTGAGTTGGCTTTGAATTTCTATCTTCAGTTTTACTCGAACTGCCTTCAGAATAGTTAATATATGTAAATTCTAGTTAATTTTCCTTTATGTCCCTTGATGTACAAGTTCAAAGCAGGGAAATCCCACAAAGGCCTTACTTTGGATGAGGCTAAAACTCTATTTTGAGATTGTCCTCTAGAGTATTTCTATGTTAATGAACACTAAACTGCCAGCACACCTTGCTCGCCTAACCAAGAAAGTACACCACACAAACTGAAATATATAGTGTATCTACCTGACACATTTGAAACTTTTTGTCTTCACAAAGGATGATTTGAATACATTTTGTCATGAGTAGTACTTTAGGGTATAAAGGCACCTTTTTGCTATAAATGCTTTTTTAATAGACTTAATGGCTTTTGGATTAGTATTTTTCCACACAAAGTGAGACAGCTTCTAAACATACGTTTTGGTCCTGTGAATTATAGCCCCGAAGATGATATTTGCTAACCTTGAGATTCCTCGCTGGAAGAAAGAGTCTGTACTTGAATAGTCTGGGTTGAAAGTCCTCAAATGAAGAAAAAAGTTAGACTTTTAACATTCTGGGTTCAAATTGTTGTTTTCTTGAAGCTTTATATGCCCCATTAGACCCATTGCATCCCTGGGTTTTGTACCTTACTAGTGTTCTTCAACTCTAGTGTCAGTAACTTGGAAATGAGGTAGCGGGCATTGTACTAACTCTCTCTGTCATTTAACTCTGGTCAAACTAGAAGTAGGATGGGATTTCTAAAGCAGCCTATCTTCTATTGCCACCACAAGTCAATGGGCTAAGACACTTTTGAAAGTCTTACCCTAGGACTTCAGATCATGAGTCCTGCTGGAGCCCAGTCAGTGTAACAGTGGAGGGAAAGCTTTTGAAGTGTTTCCCTGCTCCAGTCAGAGCTCTCAGAGCTGATGATTCGTCTCCATTATCAGGTTATTTGCATCGTTCGGTGGCAGCTTCTAGAATATTCAGTAATTTTAGTCATTCATCAATGTGCTTTGTGGATTTGTGTCCACAGAACTGTCATTACTGGTATTTTGTGTCTTTTAACATGAGGCAGGCTTTTCCCACAAGGCTCCTTTTAAGCAACCACTGTAGAAAAACTAACAACTCTCCAAGTGTTTATAAAGCTTTACCTTCAAACCTGTTGTGGGTCATTGTTCACTTTATTCCATGCAAAAATAATAACTACGGAAATGTTCCTGACACTCTTTTATTCCTGGTTTTGGGTGATTTTGGTGACACATCAAAAAGACAGAACTCAGAAGCGTAAGGAGATAAAAGCACAGTATTATTAGGTCCGATTCTGTAGTGTTGAAAAACTCTTGTGAAGGGTGCTTGTCCAGGACATTGTGCTCCCCTTGAGCTTCCAGAAACCCCGAACAGTAACAGACCACACAGCAGTGACCATCAAAGGCATTCTTGCCTTCTAAATTCTTTGATATTCAGCCCTACAAACTATACTATTTTACTGGCCATTGTAAGGCTGTGTTTTTTCTCTGCCTGCAGCATTTTCTACAGAGTAAACTCATAGCCCATGTGTGAGAATGTATGGAACAATTCATATAGAATTTTGCCATCATGTCACAGAGGACACACATTGTCACTGCCATTGTGCCCAACTCCAAACACAGGATGCTGGTCCCCTGAGTGTGCAGGACCAACTAACAACATTTTACAAGACAGAGGAAAGTAGTCTAAAGAAACTGAATTTAACATGAGGAAAAAAAACCCAAGAACAAAAAAAACCACCCAAGCAAGCATAGCTAAACAGAAACTAATTAAAAAGAAAAGATTAGGACGACATGACTATTTTTTCCCCCCATTGTTAAATGTAAACTAAGCTAATGGTCAAAAAGTCATGGAGGACGAGGGAGGGAAGTTGTGGATGATTGCTGCATTCTTTATTACGTCCCCTCTCCATCCTGGCGAGCTGGAACATCAGTGCAGTTCTCATGCCAGCTTCCAAGTAAACAACACGTACTTCCTGGCTATCTCTAATCTGGGCAGCAATGTGTGTGAAGGGAGAGTGCTGAGTGATCTGTGGTTCTGACCAGGTATCCTGTTTTGACAAGGGTGTTTGTCCTTTACCCAACATATCGCAGAAGTTATTCTTGACATTTCTGTGCTATGTTTTTTGGGGAAAGGCCTAATTAGGTCTTTTGGGAAAGATTTAATTTGGATTACTGAGAAGTTTAGAGGGCCAGAGGTAACAATTAAAAAACAACAAAAAAGAAGCTGCACTGATAAAATGAGGTTTGCATTCAACATTTTAAATTACAGTTAATTAAAAGATACTCTCTTTCCTCTAATTAATATTTACACTATATATTACTTGACAGCCTGTGGTTCAAAAGCAAGTTTTAAATTTGCTTCTATAAGTTTTTGAGGAGCTAATGGAATTATTTTAGCAGCTAGCTTACCTTTCCATTCAATAAGTAGAGCTGCTCAGAAATTATTTTCAGCAAAAGACTTCTACTTTGGAAAATCCCCATTAAGCAAACCCCCTGATCAATGGCAAGCAGTGCTTCTAGCAAAGCTTTGCTTGCAACAGCAAAATTCTGAAACAAATTTTAAAATGAACAATGTGCAGATTGGCGTAATTAGTTATCCAGTACTTGGATGAGATGTGGTTCAAGGTCCATGTTTTAAAGAAGGACTTGCTGTCTCCCAAGGGAGTAGTCTATTCTGTGGGCTAAAGAGAACTCTTTAGTTTGACCCAATGAGTCCTTAGAGCTATACCGAGCTGAAGAGCACCCACAAGAGAGTTTTAAAAGTGGCTGAACACTAGGGATTAGTGATTAAGTCACTCAGTTGACATGCAGAAGATCTAGGTTGCTGTTCCTCTTCTGTCTAATGTAGAACAAAGACTTGAATGTATGGTTCCCATATCCCACCTAGATGCAACAGCCGTCTAGATACTGGCTTTTTCCATCGGGGGGGAAAAAAATCCTATGGTCTTAGTGAGAAATATTAACAAAATTGCACTTTTGTTTCCCAGCCAGCTTTAGTAAAATGCTTTATAACATGGATGAGGAAAAGAAAATAATAAAGTTTACATCATCTCTATTAACTAAATGGTCTAGTCCTTCGCACACTGAAGACTTGCTGTATTTTATCCCTCTGTGATCCCTTCGCACTTTGGACAAATCTAACAGTTGATTTCATTGGAACCCAGTTCACTGAATAAGATGGATATAACCATCCCAGTTGTGGCCCCAGTCCTAAACCAAAGAATGCTAAGGTAAGCTTGTCACTGACTTCCATAGGAGGGGAATGGAGGCTTGTATTCCCCCAAAACAAATCACTTGTCATTTATGAACCTAAACTAGCTGACTTAAATCTAACACAGCTATAGATTTTACTCATGATAAATAGCACTGGCATCATGTCAGAGAAAGAGACCAAAAGAAGGCAGGTTACTTGCGTTAGAGGCATTTGAAGGATTTAGACAAGCTCTGGGCTGAAAGGACATTTAGGAAGCTTACAATTCTATCTACTGTGTCCAGTAGTCACAGAATTTAATCTTTCTCCACCTAGCTTTCTCCATTTGCTACATTTGCTGACAATAAGTATTAATTAAAAATGGCTTTCAGTTAGCTACAGAACCTGTTCAAGATGTTCAACATTCAGAAAAATTTAATTCCTCAAAACAAACATGTCAAAACCAGCTAAAAATCTCTAAGAATTCCCATGATGTTAACTTAAAGAAAAACCAACCTGTATTTTCTTTTTTCTTTTGAAGATTAATTTTACCTCTGAATCTTTTGGAATCGTCAAACCTTTCTATTGCAGCTAAGGGAAGGAAAACTTAAACTACATGTTCTCCTTAAATTCCATCGGGTTGCACAGGGGTGACCTTGGGATGACTTTGCCCGATTATTTTACGATTTTAGAGTTTTGTCAGATAACTCCCCTTGCATCCAGAATCCCACAAATTCAAAGATCTGTGAAAATCACGGAAATGTTAGGAATCTGCTCTTAAGTCCTACATTTCTAACTTACATTTTAAAATGTTTTTGAGAATCAAATATCCATGCACCTATTTTCTATCAGTTCATTTCTGTATTTCAATAAAGGCAATCCAGAGGCACAAATTCTCATTACATAATAACAAATAGGACGTTTCATGGAGGAATATGCAGTAAATATAGGGACTGACAGTCATCTTATATATTGTTGAGAACTTGGTGAGTCAATGAACTTAGAGCAGACCTCATTAAACAGCATTAATTTGCTTTTTCTTTTTAAGACAAAATTCCAGTTCCCTGAGATGTTGTAATGCATAGTGATTCCAGGAGTCTTTCTGAGCACAATGCTCAAATAAGGACCACTGGAGGGAACTAGTTAAAAGGATTTACTTTGAAATTATCTGGTATGAACTGAATATATTAGAAATAATGAATCATTACAAGCTGATGCCTTAGAATGCTAAATCCTCATTTTAGTTAAATATACTGGAGCTGCACAGGAATCATCTTGGAGGGTAATGAAAAGCAAAATAATGACAGATTAGCCAGTTCACTAACTTCACTGATTAAAATCTTTCTCCATAATGAGCAAGCCAAATTAAACAGACGCGTGAGGTAAAAATATAAAACATACTTTTCTGTTAAAGTTTTTAAGTACTTCAGTAAATTTTGTGAACAGATTTCATATCCAAAGACCAGAAATGTAACCTCAAGTCCCTCTTTACATTTTACCTGGGGTATGATGATGTTCCAGTGATAAAGGCTAAATGAGTTCGACAAGTAAGACTCACAATACTGAATTTCTCAAACTGTGACTAGAAGTCAAGACTTACAGTTAATCCCATGACTGAAGCAAATCGAAAGAAAAACAGAGGGATTTTAATCAGGTAAACCTTCCACAAGTTAACTTTGCAGTGTTGTGGAAACAGAAACTTGCAAAAAGTCCAGTCTTGGTACTGCCCTAAGTAAATTTTTTTTTTTTTTTTTAAATTTCTGTTTAACACATACAAATGCAGCTAATTAGCTCCTTTGGGAAGCACCATTAACATCCCAGTTCCCACTGGGGAAAGATGTATTTTCCAAGAAAATGCAAAGTAATCCAAGAATTGTTTGGAAAAGTCTGAGGCCCCAGACTGTCATGTTCTCTTATGGCTCATATAGTTTGCCTGCCTGCACAGTCTACCTGGTAAAATTTGTAAAAATAGTGACTCCGGTACATTCTTTATTATTCCACAGCCCAAACCAACCATATTTTAATTTCATTTACACTGCTGTCAGTTTGAATAAATTCACTGGGTTGCATTAAGTCAAGGACAAATCTCCCATTTAATTCACTGACATGAGGAGTTCTCTCTAAATTCAGTGGAGTTACTCCAACTCATCTCAATGCTATCGGCTCAGTGTCTAGTCTTTTATATCCTGGGGTTACAGCATAAATAAGGCAACAATTAGAGATGCAAAACAAGTTTCAGTATCAATCTTGGAAGTAGAATGTGTCACCCTAGGAAAATAGAAACGCGAATCCCAAATGATTTAAGTAGAGCTGCCAAAGGGAATATCTAACATTTCACTAATAGAAAAAGTGAATGTTAGATGGTAGGCATAATTGGAAAAAGTACAACAATACTTGAAGCCATATGACCAATTTATATATAGCATAACTTCAAATATGTTCAACTGTTATTTCCTTTTTAAGGTCTGCAGCAGGAAAGTATTGGTCATTTTTTTCCAGGTGTCTCTCAAATCGTGACAGATACGTGGGGACGCTTTTCTAGATACTGTTTTTGAAAATTGTTTTGCCACCATCTTTTGTTAAACATGGAATTCTGGGAAAATGACACACATTTCAATTTTCCTTTACGTGTTTTAGTTGTCGTAATTATCTGGGACTATTTTAGGGCTTAGAGTCAATAGACAGCAAATTATTTTAGAAAGGGAACTAAAGCAACCCAGTGCCTCTTTGTTAGCAAAACTGAAAAGTCTGCCTATATCAAGTCTTGCCCAAAAGAATACTAGTTCCTGCTTGCTAGGAGGGCTCCAGTCTTCCATGAGTTGCAAAACAGTAGCACCTCCAGAATTTTCACTATTCTAGGAAGATTTACGGTTGGGCTAGATGATCTTAAAGGTCTATTCCAACCTAAATGATTCTTTGATTCTATAAGATTTTCTTCCTTAGAAAGATTGCTTTAGGCTATTATCTAAAGGGCCAGTTTCTGATCCTGGGACATTCACAAAGAATTTTTTATTATTAGATGATGAGTTGGACTGCTTGCATGCAGGATGGAGTAAGATTTCTTCCAGCCTTCAGCTTTTTATAGATCTACCCTGCACAGGCAGTGTGATTGTGTTTGCCTCCTATACAACGCTGCATATGGGCAAGAAAGCAGGAAACCTTGCTAGCTGACTAAAATAATTGAGGTGCTCTGGAGTCTTCATTACAGTTAACTGCTGTTACAGACCAACCCAGAACAAATATGAATCAAGAAACATAGACAGGAGTGGGTATTTCTGAGACAGTGCACTTCAGAGCCCCTTTTGCTCAGAACTGACCTTAAAGGCTACAATCTGATCCTTTTTTTCAATTTGTTAAAGAAATCCATAAACTCATATAAGTTACAAGGAACACACTTTTTTCTGCATTCTGGCAAACAAAAATAAATTAGAAACTAAAATCCTACTAAAATATTAGAGGTGAGTGAATCATGATTTTTGCTAGGCCTTTTGGCATGAAGGTATGTGACTGAAATACACTGTGAAAGGAAGTAGTAATTACTAGGAAAAATAAGAGGTAAACATGTCTTTTAACTGTAAACCAAACTATACATCACCTTCAAGATCTTAATTAAATTTCTCGGGAGCAAAAAGAAAGAAACCTCAATCTACCTAAGACAACTTCTTCCATAACACAGAGCCTGGTGGTCATAAACTACTAAAGGTAATTCAGAGAGGAAACACAACATGAGCTTTACAGGTAGACTGGCAAGAAACTAAAAATCCTCAAGTGCAGATAAAACAAAGCCTATTTCTACCTCCTTTTTTATAGCAACAGATAAATCTGTCTCATGGTTTTAATGAAAAAAAAATATTAAATTTCTTTCCATTATTTTTAGCTAGGAAATCACCGCCTGCCTGTTACATTCCTAATGGTTTTACTTTTTACTCATTTCTCTTATCCACTGCAGTCTTCCTTTCCTCCTCTGTACTCTCCTTTTTATATAAAGCTTGGTGCATCACAGGTTATATTTATGTGCCCAGTCTGCACTCCCACAGAGCTTGGTTAGTATTTTTGTCATTTACTGGATGGTATGCGTGGAAACCGTTCAAGTGCCCTCTAGTGACTCAAACTCACAGTAAATTTATGGCTCACTACAGCAATCATGAGTATTTGATGGAACCAGTAATAGCAATAATGTGGATGTGATGTGTTGTGGGCATTAAGCTTTCCCATTTTAACTTTTGATTTCCCTGTTGCTGTGACCAACACTGGAAAATCTCACAAGCAACATACTGCCTGCAAGCTATAGGGTAGAAACCATCAACCTGATGTACAGTAGAAGATAGATGCTAAGATGACAGGAAACCACATATGTTTATTACTTGGTGCATCTTAGGACTAACTAAGAGCTGCAAGAAATAAAAAATAATGATAATCTATAAACACTTTATTGCATTCTTCATGAAGTAATTTCTGCTACTTTCACTACTCTGTTTAAGAAAATAATGGTACAAAAGTAATGTAGTAGTAGTAACGGTAGGCAAAGCTTCCATTTGACTACTCAGTCTAGAAAATGGGTTGTAAAAATTATGCTCTTTAAATCAATTCAGATTTTGAACACTCAAACGTAACTAAGCCACAGGCTAACAACTTATTCACAGAAATGTACTATTTATTTATCAATTTATAGGCTTATTAATCTAGAAGCTTAGCCATTGGCAATGGAGAACTGTATAATAGAATACATGTAAATATTAAAGCCAACACAGCTTGATAAAATGAATACAAATTTTAAGCAGTAAAGTATGAAGAATAGAAGCATAAGTTTAGTTTTAAATTTCAACCATTTAAGATAATAAAAAAGTGGCAATAATACATGGAAATACATTTTTCATTTTAGGTTGTAAGTAGCATTTCCAGTCTAAACAATCAGTCAGATAAGGGTAACAAGCCACATTACGGGGACTTTTTGGCTCACTAGAAGATATCCTGGTATGTGGGTTGGTACAATAAAAGCAATCTGATCCAGGAACAAATTATCTACTGAATATACAGGTCTTAGGGAAATAGCAAAAGATACTCAACCTGCCCGTGCCAGCATGTGCAAACCAATTTTTTCTCTCCTGCCTAAAGGAGGTGTACCACTCCTTTACATACTATTGTTCAAAACAAAAAGGCATACTGCACTGAATTAGCCAAGAAAACCATACTTATTTATGGCTCTCTGGCAGTTGTTTTATACCAGGCTAAGTTTGATCATGTTTAGAGATATGTTTAGACATTAAAGCCAGCTCAAATTCTGTGAAGCTTGAAGAATGGAGAAAGTAATGAAAATTCAACAAAGGGCAATTCTGGGGTTTTCATCTTGGTAAGGTATTCCTCTGAATACCCTTGGAGGCCCTGGTACTGTCACAGACTGAACACTTCCAATAAAGGCACAGTGCTTTAATCAAAGTATCCCAGTCTGCAAACTCTTCTCAAAGTGGATAGTTGGTGAGTAATTGGTAGTTGGTGAGTTGACACAGTTGGTGAGGCAGAATAATCACTTTTACAGGGTGTTTTGCAAAATGTCTGCCTTCCTTACATACTTCAGTTTTCATGAGTTATAACAGTAAATACCAATCCTTGTGTGGATGTCCTTGAAAATTTCTTTAGTGTATGCTTCAGTAAACCCAGAAAGCTCAGCAAAAAAATGCAAGCTGCCACAGCTGCATGCTTAAAATTATAGTCGACAAAAAGTTTCAATATATGTTAGAAGAGAATGAATCTGTTCAAAGCCAATACACAACATGACAACAGATCCTCTACAGGTGTGACTGTTCTCCAGCTTATTACTAGTGCTCTGAAGTGCTGTTACTTCCCCTGCTTTTACCTCAAACTTTTTCAACCTGCAAACCATTCATCATATAGCATTTTAATCCATAACGTCCTTTTTAATTCTCCGTCCTATTTCTCCCTTGTCAGTGTCCTTCTTAAAACATTACCTGCAATATTATTTTCTTGGTATTCTCATTTTCCTTTTTTCGTCCTTCCTTTTCACAATATGTAAGACAAAATGTTATACTGCAGTCCTCTTACAGAATTAACATTCCTGAAAATAAATCAAACTCAAATTTAAGGTTGAAGAATAAACCCTAAAAACATACAAAACTTCCACTGGTGTTCAAGGGTCTCTGCCTTTCAAAAAAAGCCTGCAAGAGTGGGCTTTAATAGGGATGTTTTATTGTTTTATTTATTGGAGCAGGATCTTTTAACTGTGGTTTTATTTTTCAAGTTTGCCTTAGAGAAACTCTCTAAAATGCTTTCTATTCCTCTTGAAGGTCTCAAAAACAATCTTTCAGCACTACCAATTTCCCTTTAACAGCAGGACAAGTTTGTCTGCCGGCAAGCCAGTTCTTTGTCAGAATGAGGAGCTTCTCATCAGTAAATGCAACATCTTCAACACTGCATTTCAGTCTCTGCAGTAATAGCATAGCCCTACTATTGACTTGAAAATAATTAGCCAGCAGTATCATTGGTATTTTCTTCATTGCCAGCACAGTTCTTCAAAGCAATAATTCGTGTCTCTTCAGGAGCATCAAGCTCTACAATTGAATAATGATGGACTTGAGCAAATACTCAGTCTCAGCAGCAAGATTCCTACTGTGGGAATGTGTAATCCAGTTTTCTTATGTAGTAATCTAGTGTTTTTAGAACTACAATCAAACCCTCCATGAAAGTGATATAATTGTGTGCAATTAAAGCAAAGTAGCGGAGATCTAAGCTTCTGAGGCCAGTGTTTTCCTTTCAACACCCACTTCAAACCAGTCAGCAATTCCCAAACTTCCCCCATGTTACTACCATGTTCACACATCCCAAACAAATTCAGTGACTGGTTTGCTCTTTCAGCATTGACAGTGCAGCAGGCAACACTGTCCCTTTTGTATCAGCTTGGCAATCCTCTAACCGAGCCTCTCTGACCTAGACTTCAGTCTTCTGAACAATCCATCCAATCCCCTACACACATGAAAGTCCTGAAGCATGTCTTGTGTCCCCAAACCAGCACTTTGATTTACACTGCTTCAGAAATTCACACACACACAAAAAAAAAAAAAAAAAAAAAAAAAAGCTAGTTCATATGCAGGCTCTGGAAATATTTAGCCTTCATTCTCAGCAGTCCTTTTTTTTTCCCATGCACACACTATTTTTGCACATGGGCATAGGACTGATACTGTGTATTTGTACTTTAGCAGGACTAAACAAGGTGCTGTCCAGCTTCCTCCAAGCCTGCAGCAATGCTCCAACAATTTAGGAATTACTGGTAAGAAATAAAACCCATTTATTAAAGCTAAGCCTGATTTGATAGAAAAACAATGGTGAAAAGAAATATCTGGAAAGGAACATTACTGGACTCTTCATGGACATGGTCAGATTGCTCAGCTGGGTGGATGTCTTAATCTGAGTAGCAGTAAATTCCTGACCTAGCGGAGGAAGCAGGTGAGGGCCATGGAGGCAATGTACAAGACAAGCCTGAAAACAGGAACAGGTATTCAGTGAAAAGGCAGTTTAGGTGAACTACGAAAATACAAGTTCTTCCTGTGTTTGTTGGTGGTACAGTCTGAAGTAATTTTCTTTAATGAATTACTCCAAGACCACTTTTTGTTTGCAGAGGGTAGTTTTCTTTCTGGAGAGTTAATCAAAACCACCAGACAAAGTGGTTAGGTATTTTTCTGAAGTTTGTTTTTTTTTTTAAATCAATCAAGGCAGTGGGTTTACATATGCAAATGTATTTGGAATATTAACTGTGTAAATCAACAGTTGATTTCCCAATTAAGCTAACTGGTAGCAGCAATTAAGACAGCAACTGGTAGGCTGTAACAGTGTAGTCAAGAGGCTATCTCCATTTTCAAACTAAATAGATTTATGTGTGCCTTCTTAGTAAATAAGCAAATTGTGGTTTCTTTTACTATAAAGTCTGTTTTGGTTTGATTTGAAAATAAACCTCTTTTTCCTCTATGCCAAGAAGTATGTCCTTTGAAGCTAGAAATGAAAACTTCAGACGCAGTCTGCACCCTTTCTAATAATCAAAGAGCTCTTAACTGAGCACTGACACACACTCCTCTAAACAGGGTGCTCTCTCAGATCTGCCTTACAGTACAGCCACCCTACCTCATTATTTGCATGACTAAAATCCACTTGTCCTCTCCACTTCCCTGCTGATGAACAACTCACTTCTACTGATGTCTAAGAGAAGGTTCTTCCCTTTCCTTCCTCTTGAGACTCTGCTCTCTTCTGTTCCTGCTCCAATTCCTCACCATGTTCTTCTCTGGTCACCTGCCAATTAGGCAGAACTAGCTGAAATTTGTCAGTTTTAAATACCCATATTTTGGAGAAAAAAAGAATAATCAGAATGTTCTGTCTACATGTTCACGGGGTTTTTTTCCTCCATTTCTAAACCCTTGATGTACTGCCTCAATGTACATAACATGGAAAAAACTTGATTAGGATGGTATTCATACAGATCCCATCCATTTTGAACACATTTCCTTTTCTTCACCTTGCTTCCTGGTAAGTAGAGCTGGTTAGAAGATTTTCTAAGGCGGCCTAATCACCAACAGGACTGCTGATTGAAAAGATCTGTTCCAGTCAAGCAGCTGGCCTCTTGGAGAACAGGGATTAATCCCTTGTTTTTCCAACATATTACCGGAATCATAGTGCTTCGAACAGTACTGATTCACGAACAGCATTGTTTTAGTTTGAGACAGCTACTGAGGCTACCATGCTCTGTTTACTCCTCCTTACCCTGCTACATCAAAGCAGAAACTCTTGTGCACTGATTTGCCTTAAGATGCTGTGTGGGGAACTGAGGCTGCTTCAGGAGTTAATTCGTGAGTAGTGTTGCCATCCATTTAGGACTGGCTACTCTGTTAGCTATTCCCAACTATGCTCTCATGAGGAATACCTAGGTAAGAAATTCACTCTTGCACGGCATGTGAGTAACTGCTCTTGTACTTTTGCAGTTTACATTGTACACTGGCCCTTGCCTAATATGAAGCAGTGAGGAAAAATCTATGTACTAAGAAAGGTTAACTCAAACTGTAGAGCAGCCCTTTCCTCAATCTGTCCTTAATTTCTGTCCAAGCATACAAATCCTGAAACATAATTAAAACTTTAAAAAGCTTCTAAATGATTCTTAAACATGCTAAAAATGGAACAACTGTTTAATTCGCAAACAACTCAGAAGTTTAGGACTATGCACACTTGCTGCAAGCAAAACAAAAAAATAAACAGACAAGACTGTCATAACAACAGGAAAATATGATGAAAATGCCTCCAACCACCACAAGCTAAACATTCTGATACCATTCATTTCACCCACAACTCAGTAAAACCAATGTTAAATAAATACAGAAATGGCAGATTCACTTGGACTGAAGTCATTTGACGATTCTGAAGTGAGTCAAGTGAGTTGTGCAGGAAAGCGTGTGGAACTCTAAATTCACAAAATGCAAGCTGCCATTCATTTTCTTGCAGTAGTGACTAATGAGGATGTAGGTGGTGGAGAGTCTGGGAAATATTAACAGAAAGAAAAAGTAAGGCATTGCTAAAAATATTGCAGGCTCCAATTCCAAGTTTATTATTTTATGGCAAATTACATAGCTAACATTATTAAGATTCAGTCTAGGTAAAAAAAGGCAGACAAACTACAGGATAAGCCCAGCTGCACAGAACATACAACCCATCTTTCGCATTTGCTCAATAACTCAAAGATTACTTTCCACTTGAGCAAGCTGCTGTTTGTTCCCATACATACTCGCCTTCTTCCATTAATGTTTTATACTAATTGCTATTTAACTTGAAGTTTTTCTTTTACAAAATCAGAACTGGAAACTAAGGTTTCTGAAATAAATTTGTGTCAGCTTATCTGCAGAACACTTCATTCTTCAGAGTAAAACCATAAGCTACCATTTTGTTTGCTTATAGGACTAAAGAAGTGGGTTTTTTTCCTATTCTAGTCAACTGAGCCTTCTATTTCTTATTATCAAAACAATCTTGCTCATAACAAGTTCTTGTAACTGCTTTATACTGACTTCAGAAAATATACATAGATAATGAGAAATAGTCTACTAACAGCCACTCTTTGATGAGCAAATGTTTATAGCCACTACAATTTACACAGCTGATACATGACTTTTGTGTCTTTGAATACCTGTCAAATTCACATCTCAACAGCCTTATAGTCTTTCTTTTGCTACTTTTGCTACTTTCTCAGTGTGTTTGCACTTCACTACACTCTTTTGGTTTTCTGTGCAACTATTCAGTTTTGCCATAACTGGCATTTAATTGCATTATTTATAAATGTGAGGTAAACCAATCAAGACTGTGTTGAAACCTTATATGACAGCTACAGGTCAGTTTACATGACATTGGTGCAGATTAGCACAATATAGGGTTTTAATCTATTGTTCTTTACCTAACCAAAATTTGGGTTAAAGGGAGTAGAAGCTTTGCCAGTAAGATTTACACTGACATTCTGTCTCAACTCTGTGCATTAAATTCTGTTCAAAGGAAACCTCCTTTTCACAGCATAGACAGTAGAAATTAGAGAAAGAATTAAGAGATCAATGGAAAACAGATTAATTAACCTGAAAAAATGGGAGTATTCTGGACAAAAGTAGAGTATCTGAGAAGCATGAAGAATTAATCTCCCAACACACTTTCACAGAGGTGTTTGGAACACAGTGGGAAAATAAAACAAAGCTGCAGCAAGACGTTAAGTCTAGAAGGCGCTGGAGAACAGAAAAAAACTAAACAGTTAATATCTTTACCATGAAGACAGCACAGCAGAACATTTAAACTATTCTGTTTCAGATAGCTGTTTTTTTGGTTGGTTTTTTTTTTTTTTTTGTAAAACAGGGTAAAACAAAGCAAGCTGACCAGAAAGAAAGTAGTAAAATTTCAGTTTAACCACCTCACAAATTCCACAGAATATGTACTGCAGATGTTCGTTTTGCACAGACAAATCAAAACTAATCCTTTACTGAAAGAATAAGGTGATCATTTCTCAGATAAGGTGACTAGTTCTCAGTTGTAGTGTGCACTGCACTCATACTTTTCTGACTCACATTAAGGCAGACCCAGGAAAAGCTTATGAAATGGTTGCAGTAGTGAATGACTCACTTATTCATCACTGTAAATCCTGATGCTAATCAGGAGAATAAACATTAAAGTTCTGTAAAATGCCCTGAAGTTGCAGTTAGTCAGAAGAAGGTGAAAACAAAATCTTGACAGCTTTTCCCTGGAACAGTATTGAGGTTATCGCTGGTGATGCATCACCAGCTCTTTAAAGCTATGACTGCAGAGAAAGTGCAGTAGCCAGATTGACTTGCTACATGAAATGACAAACAATCAAGGAGAGGCACTGAAACTGCAGTGTGCTGTGCTGGGTTTGCACATACCAACCAGAGCAGGGACCAGTGACTTAAATAAAGTTTTTGGCAACAAGGAATTCCAGCTATTTCTCAGCCAACACATGATTTTTAACACTGATCACTATCCTAGAAAGTGAATTTGTTCCTCCAAAAAGCAGAGTGCTTTCAGTTCCTATTAAAGAAAATTTTAAAGGCAAATGACCTGAACCCCAACAACCTTCGTGGCCTCAGCATCTGCCTGTGGACAGTTAGCACTGCTACTAGTTATGATTTGAGGATAGAACTTCACTGTGTATCAAGCATAAGACAAACACAGAAAAGATAGCCTCTATCTAAACTAGTTGCAATCCAGACTGAAAAATTTGAAATGAGAGCCAGGCATGATAAACAGCAGGGTATCCAAGAAAACAGATGACAGGCTGAGATACTGAAAGGATTTAAGTCACACATTCTGAAAGCCACACGTGAAATCATTGAGCAAACGTCCCATCTCCTACTTAACTGCTCTAAACATGTATATCAAGTTACCTATGGCAGATCAAGTAAGAGACATAGTAGCATGTAAGTAAAAAATCTGCAGCATCTCATGCTTAGACTCCTGCCCTTTCAAAATATATACCAAGCTCATGCTTGAGTACTGAGAGACCCTCATAAATGACCGGCAGTCAGAATGATAACCTAGTGGCATCAAGATGCAAGGGGAGCTTTCTAGAGAGAGCCATTTGGAGACACTAAACTCAGGATCTATCTGAAATCCTGCATCTCTTTGGGGCTTAAAGCCTTGAACTAGAGCTTGGGCAGGTGCCTGAACTCCCTTAGGATTAAATCCTCTCCTGAGAGTAGATGTTTACAAAGTTTTTTTTCAAGCAGGTGAGCAGGGCTCACTTTCGAGGATGCAGCTGCTAAAGGAAATAGAGTATCAACTCTCCTATTTCAAATGGTAGCCTTATTTAGAAATTATAGCACTCAAACGAAACTTCTGGGCTCCTAGAAAAGCACCTAGCCAGACAAAGTGTCTGTGAGATAGGAAAGTGTACTTCACCCTTTCAGTGGCTACCATGTCCCTGTGCAGAGTTTTATGACAATCCCAGGGCCAGGAGAGAAGTATAGAGGTCTGACAAGTTGCTGTCCTGCCTCCCAAGACTGTATGTATGTTTAAACTGTGGAAAAAGGAAGTCCTGGAGGAAGAGTCTAGGACTGCCCATGCTCACCTGAATCCCCTAGCCATGGATGCATAGCCTCAAACCTCATCTTGTGCAGCCCAGTGACTGTTCTGTGGCTGCTCATGTTTCAGATTGATCTACAAGCACTATCAACCCTTACCTTTCCTTTGGGAATAGCTCATAGTTTCCTGTCCTGAAAAAAGAAGAAAAAAAAAAAAAAAGACATCCAAACCAACAAAGATTCTTAAACAGTAAATTAGCATTCTCTGTTGAACTGTTCCTTAGCTGCTGTGTCCCCAGTGCTGATTAATGTTAATGGGACCTTCTGTGAAAGCACAAAGGAGACCCAAGGCCACTACTTTGTGCCTGGAATTGTACGGTTCCCGTTTCTTGAGATTCTTTCCTGCTGCAGGAAACAGTGTGGCTGTCTCAGTAGAAAGGTCTGAGTCAGTGTTGAATCACTGCCCAACATGATGTGAGGGGGCAGGAGCATGCGTGCGGTTTTTGTTTTGCTTTTTTTAACGATGGTGTCTTTTGAAGATAGGCATAAAATTAAGACCACAACCACTTTAAAGATCAGACACCCCAAAGTGCTTCTCACACAATTACCTATGATGGTTGCATTCCTAAGGCCATTTCAAACAGATAAAATATCTTGCCTTCTGTACAGTGTTGCCTTAACAGCTAAAAAGCTCCATATCCTACCGGGGAGGTAACATATTTCAACAGTGCATAGGAACAGCAGGAGAGGAAGGGTGACCTCATGCTACAATATTAGTCAGACGCTTGAAAGATCTAGATCTGAGTTCTGAAGTGAGAAGTTCAAACTTCTTTGGTGAAGTTGGATCAGTTGCTTAGATACACATTCAAAGGAGGTGCTTCATGCCTAAACATCAGCCACATCAAAACTGTAATCCTTGAAACCATGATCTCCCTTAGGCTGATCTGCCAGGCTTCCTGGAAAGGCTAATTCTCAGAAGACCCCAAATAGATAAAGCACTGCAGAGAACACTGATTTTGATGCTGTCTGTGGAGGAAAAGTAGAGAATTTTGTTTCTTCAGTTAATGGCTACAATAAATGAGGCAAGACAAAGTTCCAAGTTCCAGGTCTCGCTCCAAAGTCAGCACAGGTACTTCATCCAATAGCTGTTTTACGTAAAACACAAACCCTCTCCAAAGCAGTAACTTCAACCCAGTCCTTTTCCCTGATAAGTGTCAAAAAAAATACACTAAGTATCATGTTTTACCTCACTGGGCCAGTGAATCTGCAACAACTTCCTATTACCAGGATCAGCTTCAACAAAAGGGAGGGGCGCATGGCCAATAGCCATAGGGAGTGCTCACTTTTGGAAGATGTGGGTGTCTTCACCAGTCAGATGAAGACAAGAATCAACCACTATCTCCTCCATCTTGGATCAGTGTTCTAGCCACTGAGATTGTCCTACTGCAAGACTTGCCTTCATACACCTGAATGAAAACAGCAACTCACTGTCGTCTTTGGCAGATAGATTGCAGGCAAGCTACCTTAAAAAGAAGGTATTGGGGGTTGCAATTCCTAGGGAGGGAGTGTTTTTTCCTTTGTAGAGTTGCATGGATGGAGAGGGTGGGATTTAGGATTTAACGCAGCAGTGCTTTGCATTGTGCCATTGGACCAAACATGCAACTCCCTGTTGACCATTCTGGTTCCTAAATCTCTCGGGGCCATCCAGTCCTCCCCAGGCAGTGTTTACTGGGTGCAAGAAGGAACCTAAACACCAGTTTGGAATTCTCAGCCTGTCTTGTGTTGGAGGAAAAAACACAATGGGCTGTGCTTTGCCCAAGGCCTGTGGCAAAGGCACGACTTAATTCATAGTTTGTGAAATGCTCAAGGGCTCTTTCGAGACAAAGAATTCAAGTCCAAGATACTGTTGGACTGATTTCCACATCAGAAAGGAAGCGAGCTGTCTCCTATTGATGCTGCTGGCAAAATTCCTTCTTGTCATTGACAGCAGGAGGAGGTTCCAGATAACTAGAAGCCAGTATGAGATAGTAAGGAATACCACTCTAAGCAGTTTACATTGTGATTTATTACATTGTTTGTACTTTACGTTAAAGCTCTTTCCTGTTTTGTAGTCCATGGTCTAGAGTGCTGAGGGTGTGCATTCACTGCCCTGAGCCAGGCATTGTCTCTGCTTCTTAGTGATGGTTTTTAATTGGGCACACCACCCTGCTGAATCCACTGGCACAGGAAGACCAGGTGCAAATAACTGAAAATCTAGAAACAGTAGGGACTGAAACAGAAGGCAGTTGCTTCAAATTTTGCAGTGGTCAAATGCCAGATCTTTTTAAAAGTGAAAAAGATAGCTCATTTATCAGTCTCATCTCCTTCAGGCTTGTATGTTACATCCTTTTTTAAAAGGAGTTTCTCCTAGTGCAAATAGACTGACCACATTAGCAGTGATTAGTAAGGAGGCCCTGGATATCACTTTGCATGCCCAGAACATATATCACTGTATCATTCTACACAAAACGTATCCAAAGCTTTTGTATATAAAGAATGTCTAAAGCTGTAATTTCAACAGTGGTCTGTGCATTGAACTAGAAATAGACTGGACAAGTTGTGCTACTATCAAAATAGGTAATTCCTCTTCCCCCCTAGCAGTGGGATATAAAAAATAAGAAGCAATATTGCCAAGGCAGAAATTACTTTCTGAATCCCCTAAAAAATCAAGAGTCATTGACAGTGATACTAGGTGCTATTAAAAAGCTGGAAGATTAACTGAATTAGGAATTGAAAGAATGGCAATGATGATTTAAATCTGAATGTGTGAAATTCCTGACAGATCCCTAAATGATATCCTCAAATCTTAATGACTTTATGCGTTAGTGCAGATAAGAAGTTACTGTAAACTATAAATATGCACATGACTGCAACAAATTATTCTTTTTCTATTGTACTCTTGTACTATTATGTAAAATAACTTTAACTATTAAGGAAAGCAAAGAGATTTCAACACTTCAGAGAAACAAGAAAGCCCTAAATAAAATGATCCTAGAATGAAAATTCATGCAAATTCACTAACTTCAAAAGTGAGTGCATCTAGCAAAACACTAAAGCAGCTTATTAAAAAAAAAATCTATTTTTGACAAAATTCCTTTTTCTACCTAGGCTGAATGGAGACTGTAACTCCCTGATGCCATCTGAACCTAGGAAGCTCCATGAATGATGAGATCTGGTGAGATCAGCAGCAGGACAGTGCAAAGCCAAAGGCTCAGACATATGGAGTCAAGTTTTGGACTGATGCGAGTTCTCGCACAGATGAACTACAAAGCCCTGAAAACATTTATAAGGCCCATGTTGACAGGCCCATAACTACCAAGGAGGTGCTACTCTAAAAAAAAGTTCCAGAAGAAAGAGAACAAAAACAGTTAAAAAAGATCTGAGTGAGGTCTTGCCCATCAGTCAGAAGCCAGATAAAATGTTTAGGCTTTGAGTAGGCTCTCTGCCTTGGGACAATTTCACCCTAATAGAAGATGTTTTTCCTGTTAACATGCAGCAGTATGTGTTTCGCCACAGGATAGGTTAAGCTGTATTTTTTAAAAGCTCGGCCTGTGTATTCTGGGTTTGCAAGCGTATGTTGAGCTGAAGAAGACAGGAAAAAGCATACTAAAAGTTGGAGGGATATGTTTATCTTCTCTCTCCAATCCAGTGTTCTTGTGAGATTTTAACTACACTTTATTTGTTGTTTGTTTTTTTAACTTAGTACTTCTGATTTAGAACATTTTATTCATTAATTCAGATATGCAGAAGAGAGGTCTGATACATGACTTGTAGGTGTTACTTAGGAAAGTATGACCCTTCTCATGGCATTTTATTTATTTACTACTTTTTTACTCCCACTGTGACTTTGTTTTGCTTAAAGATAGGCAGAGGCATTATTTCACACTCACTCTTGGCTCTACTTGCCTGTCCCTTTAATTAAGTTGCAGTTTTCTCTTTTAATAAGCCTAAAGTCATTCGTTATGAAAGCAGTTTTGCCCACTCTGCAAAATGGGAGTTGTTGGTTTATTCATTCCACCTAATTCACAAAATGGTTTTGGCATTATTAAGTGCTTACAGCAATAAATCACTCTGTAACAATTGTAAGTCAAGGCTCTTACTTTATACATCACAGGACAGTTAGACAGCACCATCCACATTTTGCGCAGTGTCTGTTGCTTTGAAAGGCACCGGAGTGGGATGCCATGGCCCAGAACTGAGAGGGGGCTGGCTGGAGAGCCAACAGGGCAAAAGTACCGATGAGTTGTAGAACTTGAATGTATCCTTTCATGACCATGGACCATCGCTGTCTACACTATTCAAAGCAGCAAGCTGAAGAGTCAAACTAGCCCTCCAAAATCTGACCACCCCAAGCCATGTATATTATTCGGTGCAGATAGGCCCCTTTGAGTCCCTGGCTTAAAAATACCTGTATTCCACTTCAGGAAAAAAGCATCAAGGAAGCCTTATTTCCCAGAGGAGAATCCCCATATCTCCTTTCCTCTTCCACCCTGAAATGAACTACTGTAGTGGACTTGGAATTGCATTAGCATGTCAAGTTATCTGAGATTGTTTTCAAGGGCTTAATTAAGGTGTTTAACAGAAGCCAACAATCACAAGAAGTGTGATGTGGATGTATGGAATACAACTTGCATTGTAGCCTTTAAAAAAGTTATTGTTTGCTTCTGGAAAGTATTTAGTTCCTTATGAGTTATCAGAAACTTAACATTTATAGAGATGTGAGAATTTCTTCCCTGAAGCTGGTAATACAGTTCCAATTATCACAGATAACCATGCCATCTGTGAGCAATTACCTTCACTTCCTCTTTAAAACATTGTCAACATGCTAAGCTATGTCAGGCCTCAGTTCTTTCCTGAGATTTGGATGCGTGAACAAAGACATATAAGATGAAGTTCAGCCCAAGCCTTCTCCTCCAACTTGGCTATACCAAGAGTTTCTGCTTCAAAATTGCCCATTCTGTACTCTAGATTCTCCCTGCTTTTCTGTCTCTAGTTCAGAAACACCTTAAATGTCCATAAGAACAGTAGCATTCTTTGGATGGTACTTCTTTTTTTTTTTTATGAGCCATATAAAAGGTTGGTCCTCTAGAGGAATGGATGCTGCAAAGCTAGAGTTATTTCTGCCCCTTTTTCCATGACAGACTGTTAACTTCTCCGTCCTTCTATGTTATCAAATTTGTTCCTACACCATCACATTAGTGAGCATGGTAACCATGGGGACCTGAGTGACATCATATATTGGGGGGGGGGGGGGGGAAAAAGAAAAAAAAAAAAAGGGAAAAAAGAAAAAAAGAAAATTAAAAGGGTATTTTACTTTTCTGTAGCAGTTGAACTACATCTTAGACAAGATTAAAAGTGGCTGTCAGTACATGGTCAGTGCTGTCCGGGTTCTATTTTATGTAGTGGAATGAAAAAAGCACCACATCACTACACAAGAAATGTCCTTTTTAAAGCCTTTAACTGTTTCTGCAATGCAGCCAATCATTTTTTCCATATTTTTAAGTGTTCAGAGGACTAGAGGATTAGAGCAAGGACCAGCAGGGCTGGAAACAACTATAATACATGCTATTTATATGTATTTCTAAAGCACGTCCTCTAAATGGAGGTCCTCAAAAGATTACCAAATTTATCAGATCTGAATGTTCTGAACAGCTCAGATAAGGATTGGAAAAGCACATGTGTTTTTGAATTTGCATCAAAAGTTCACCCAAATATACATTTTCTGAAATTTCCTACTCCCATAATCCCTGGGACCTGTGTTAGCACCCACTTATTTTTAACCATGGACAGCTGCATTAACAGTATTAGCATCAGTAGACACTGTTGCCAACTGGAAGCATTCTCCACAGAGAAGTCTGAGTCCTGAATGGGATTAGAAAACCTCAAAACAGAGCTGATTTATACTGGTGGAGCACTGAGAGGCAACTGATGCTCACCCCTGTTCTTGCTGCTCTCTGGAGAAATTTTAATCTCTGTAGTCGTCAGTCCACCACCAACCTCATTTAAGAAGAACAAATGCATAACATACAAACCAGGATGATAACAATATGGCACTGCTACCATGGTCTTTGCAATGACCCTAACTGCCAATGCAGTATTCCTAGAATGATCTCAAAAAGTCTCCAGAAGGTTTTCAAATAAAATACTAGAAACACTTTTCTCCCCATTACTTATCCAGCTGTAATACTACCAGTATTCTTTATTACTTTTCTAGATCCATACCATGTTTCTACCACTACTGCCTACTAGAGGTTTAGTCCAAAGTTTAGGGTTAAGGGAATGATGCATGATTCAGGACTCCCAGTCAAAGACAGGCACTTTCCACAGTCAGGGGAGAAGTGGTTACAATAACTAAATTAAGCAGATAGTGGATGGTCTGCTTATAGTCCCACAGGCCTTGTTTAATTCAAATACATATAAGATACCACTTCTGCTATTCACAGTAATAGTAAAAAAATTCTATTCACTGTTCAGCTATAAAGGAAGACAAAATCTCTGCCTCAAGACACATAAAGGCTAATTCTTATTGCTTCAATAACAGTCTAATTGATAGAGTACAAACTCCCTTAGAAAAATATCATTACTTTAACTGTGATGATGGAGTTTCCCATAGAGCCAATGTGTGAATTTTCAGGTTTTGGAGCTCCTTTGGTGAGAAATTAGTGTGACTTTAAGCACAAAGTGATGGCTACAGGTTTCCTAGTGTAACTTCTTGTGCTCGCTGTACCAGCACTCCTCTAATTCCCTCAGTGTTGCATACTGTCTATCTAATTTTGCTCACAGGATTTGATAGTGCCAACCCAAACCATTCTATGATTCTATGAAACATCAGAACAAAAGATAAGCTGTGAGCATGACATTGTTAATGGATAGTGAAACTGAAACCCACTGAAAAGATGTGACCGGCTGAAAGACACATAGGACACTGTCATAAAAAAAGACAGCAGTAGAGTCTAGTCATGCTTCCTCACAGACTCTACCACCCTCAGCAACTGATAGAATGATGAAACATGAAGGGTGAAATGGAAGGCACCATATATTTCTTGCAAACACTTACTTTCTCATACACACACTTACGAACTGCCACTTCAATCCCACATTAATCGTTCCAGCATCCTCTGCCCATGTTTCTAAGTCAAGCACTTGCACTCTCCTCAAATTTTACACAGGACAGTTTCAGCTGTGTATGAAAATTATCCTCAAATTTCTCCATACTTTATCATTTAGTATTTCTTCTAGTTGTGTCACAGGAAAAAAAAAGAGATCTCAAAGATTCGGAAAGTAATGAGGTAATAGTTTCGGGAACCGTTTAGGTAAATATTGAAAAAAATAAAATAAGAAAACAGCCAATACTGATTCATTTGCTATGTCAATTCCATCAAACAAGTGTTATAAATTTCACACAGACTGCTGAGTTTCTAATATGAGCCTTTGATTGCAGAAGCTGAGGTGCTTTGTTCTACTTCCTAAACAAACTTTTTTCCCCCTCTGATACTTATAATTCCCATACAGTCTTATAATTTCTGTAACACCAGCCTATTTTTTTCAAGGGTTTCATATTCAGCCTTAGGCAACAACCATGGTAGATTCCACAATAATATTGTCAATGGTTTCTTCTTTGCAATTCCCAGCATGGTTTCACTTGTTGGTATGTGGGGTTGCACAACTCCCTTTTAAGCCGTGTATGACATTTTTCAGCATGTCTTCAGTGCTTCCTCAGAAACTAGATGCTGCATTTTCACTTAAGTTTAAGAGTTTAGAACAACTCCTGCCAAGAATGACTTCAGACACTGTGATTGATGCCAAGAGGCAGTTCTGGAGTCAGCATCAGTACCAAGTGACAAGAAAGCTGCATTCATGGATAGGGTTTGAAGAACTCTGAGGTCCTCCTTTACAATGACATAGTGGACATTAAAAATAATAATAAAGCAGATAAACAAAACCATAGCACGGCTATGAAATGAGACTGCCAGAAGTCAGGAAATGTGAAAGCAAGCAGGGTCAATGAGCTCTTTCTATACGCAAAGTGTACAGAGCTCACTCTGGGACAGGTACAGAAGGGCCCAGTTTGCACACTGAAGTGCAGTGGTGTGCTGGAAGCTAGGTATGGCTGTGAATGCATTTTACTCAGCACCAGTGTTTGTATTCATCACAGGAACAGCTCACCTGTGCTGCCGTAACTGGGCAAAGCACTTATGGAAGTGAAGAAAACTCCACTGTCTCTCGAAGTCCCCTAATAGCCAAGTGTTCTTCTTCAGCAACCAGTAGTCTAACAAGGTGGAGAGAGCTGAGCCAACATATAGCCAACTAGTAATATTTAGAAGGTAATTCTGCCACTTGCTCTTAACTACCCTGTGTGCCACTTGCATACAGCTATACTCCTGCCTGCTTACCTCCGCTCTTTAATCCAGTGGCTCCTGATTTTGAGCCTTGGCTTGGTCTGATCTTAGGCTTCTTGATTCTTGACAAAACCTTCTCTTGACTTCTGAGCTTACCTGGCCCAGACCTCACCATGGATGGGCACTTCCCAACTCACACGGCACAATACAGATACTGTATAGAGTACATGTATATTACATAGGTAAAGAACTCAGATATTAACTTCTTCCCAGCAAAGCAGAAATTTCTTGACTCTCAAGGCCAGCAATGCCTCATACAAAGGAACTGTGGTGCATAGTACCACTATGTGTAAGATCCCTCCAAAAATAAGAAATAAAATTCCTGGATTCATGTCAGGATCAGCACTTTCAGGCATCCTCAGGGGCTAGGCTCATCATTCAAAGTCCACGTCTGGTGAGGCAAGGCATGCAGCACAGGCTATCCTAAAAATTCAACAGATTAGTACTGGGCTCCTGCCTGCACAGAGCGACTCCTGTAAGGGAGAGGCTGCTCTGTAGTGTACCGTACCTCAGCTGGCTGGGCTGTGCAGAGGCTGAAGCCTAGCACAAGCCATGCCTGTGCTTCCAATGCCCACAGCACCTCTTGTTGGCAGTCTGAGCTATGAATGCCCGTGCATCCCACCGGCCCTTCCAGCAGATGATGTCTGGGCTCCTTTAGGAAGGCCTTTGGCATATTGTCTGCCTGAGGTTGCTTTTATGACATTTCCAAGAGGGGAAATTGAGTGCCAGGCCTATCACAGTGCACCAAACTACCTGATACGCAAGCTCAGGATGAAGATATGGGTGTCATAAGATAAAGTTTTCTCTAGAATTCCCTGATGCCACCTTAGCCATCACCTGAGTGAAAACTTAGTATAGACAAAGCTATTGCCCTTGCATGCAGCATCATTTCCCTGTGTCCCTTTGAGAGCTGTGTAGAGCTGATGGCCTCTTAGAGACAATTGTGGCATCAATGTCAAAATGCACATTAAACATAACCCTACTTAAAAAATCTCAGAACAGTCAAATTTTTTGCAGTGTCTAGTAGAAAAAACAAAGCCTTATATGAACTAATTTTCCTGACAGTTTTTTTCTCTCACTCTTTTACGCTTTTTTTCCTGATCATCACCAATGCTTTTATTCATTTCGTGTGAAGCAATTTAAAATTAGTTCACGCATTTGTTTGCTCACAACAACAAACACCTAAACAAAAAAAATTTTCTATGTAATTCATTCTAAAAAGCTGCACAATGAAAATAAAGCTTTCAGATAGGTTCATATGGAATATTACTCTACTGGAAGCATAATGTCACAGAAACAATTTCCAATTTCACTGTTTCTGTGCTATGCAACAATTCTCCCCATTTAGTTTTATCACCCATGTCTTACTGTATTGGCAACATCTGTAAAAGAATTTCCTTTACCTGCCAACATAAAAAAACCAAAACAAAGCAAATCACAGACAGACCGTGTGTTTCTTTGGAATTCTATTAATTTATTTTAATTTATTTTTGCCCATTCAACCAATGGATTATGGATATGGGTAAATAACATTTCAAGCTCAACTTTTGACATGGACAAAAAAGATACTTTATTTCCAGAGTGAAACATTTGAACAAAATACATGAGTATTTTTAAAATCTCATGTCAACTTCAGATTATGTTAGAGGGAGATTTTTATTGCCTTGCTATTTAGTTTGATTTTATGACACTCCTTCTTCAAAGAGAGTCAAATCTTTTTGTTTAGCTCTCTATATACTGACTGAGCCATATGTAAAGGGGTCCCCTTGTGTGAGCTATGGGAGGGGTGTAGATTGTCTTGCTTATAGCATTATGTATTTACAAGCCAAATCCCCTGATCTTCTGATTTTGAGAGAGTAAGAGATGCATATAAATCACTTGAAACACTGTGGGACTAAATTATAGCTGAAACTTTTTATCTGTGGTTATATCCCACTCTTCCCACTTCATGCAAAGGTACAGTTATAATCTTCATACTGTTATCTGCTGCAGACTCTCTGTGATTTCCATCATGGAGAATATGAGACACAGCAGTTTAGTTATTTTCCCTTGTAATCTATTCAAAGGTACTTTTGGTCCAGTTGCGTACCAGTAATTGTTGCTTTGCAAGACAACAGCTTTGAAGAGCTGAGAAAAATTAGTAACAATTTACTTAAAGCTCTGATGTTTTGTCAGGCTTTGGTAGTAATCAAATTTCCATTTTAATCACATAATGATACCAAAAGAACCAAAAAACCCTATTACGCAGTGTCTTGAAAATGGTCATTAGACACAAGCTAATTATCTTGTATTGAAAAGGAGTGGTTAGCTAACAAGCAAAAGCAACAGTTCAAAAGGGAAGGATTTTCTAAGTAGAGAGGAAACACACAAATGTATGCAACCACTAACATAGTAAAAGAGATAATTATTATCAGGAGTAAACACTGATCAAGGAAATCTCTCAGATTACTAGAGCCAGGGTAGTGTGAGAATGCGAACAAGGAAGTGCACTTTCACTATATAAACTGAAAACTTGGAGGGAATAGTGTTGACACACACAAGTTAACAAGGGCTTCTTGACAGCTGATCCACATGACATAAGGAAAATGTAGCAGACTTTTATGAAAAATTTTTAAAAAAACAATAATCACTCTTTCTTAATAAAAAGACTATTAAATGAGAGCTAAATTATCAAAATTAACTAACATTTGGCAAACACAACTACATGCCTCTTCTCTTTATGTGCTGAAGCTTATAACTGTTTGAACTACACAGAGCAGATACTTTCTGTTCTAATGTTATCAAATATTCCTAGCCCTCTCACAGAGTTTTTTTTCCCTCAGCTGTTACTAAAATGGTTGGGGGTTTCTCAAACCATGCTCACCACTCTTGTTTCTGTAATATCTGTAGAGAATAAAGATGATGATAGCTGTGCATTGCAGCAATGAATTTACCTTCTGAATATAGCGTTTGTGGTTTATGAGCAAGTTATACTTTCAGTGGAGGGAGACCAGACCACCTCTGTGGAAAAGAGACATTTTTGCAGTTAAGATGTCATGGATGCTGAGATACGTGACCATATCTAAAAGAGAAAGCGGTGTCCTACCTCCTTGAGGTAGAGAAAAACTTAAACATCCACATGGAATACCTACTAGCTAGGATAAAATATTAGAGCTAGCATGCAGAGATATGCAATCATACTTTATGCCACCCCTTGAACAATAATTAGATCCAAATGATAATATTCAAGCCCAATATTTCTTGGCTGGCTTCCTTCACTCCTTTCTCCTATGTGCTTTTTGGAGCAACGGATTAGAAACAAATCCGACTCACACAGAATTTGAATAGAGGACTTTAAAATAAAGTGACATTGTGGGAATGGTAATTACTTTGCTAATAGTTAATAATCTAATCATGCCTCTTCCCAAGACAATGAAATAAGAGGATTTGGTGTCCGCTTTGAATCACAGAAAAATTTCCAAGTCCATCCAGTAGGACTAAAACACAAAGAACACAGAAGCAGAAAATGTCCATTTTATTTTAAAGGGGTCAAAATTGTCACCTATCTTATACTTGCTAAAATTGACAACAAAAAAGCTACTGATATGAAGTGAAATGGTACAAATGCAGCTGTACTTGATGTACTAAAAAACCACATAGCTCTTTTACTTTCCTCCTCACCTTTCCATTTTGGCCCTACTATTTACTATGATCTAATAAGAGAGGACAGTTAATGTTCTTGGCAGTAGGAGACACATCTGGATAGTAATGGATTCCCAGGGAGAAGTGCTTCCCAACTCCATCGTCCTGTCACAGAATCCGTGAGGAAGCCAGTTCCCTACAAACTAGGGCTGCATATTACCTTTCCTTGTGCTGGTTGGCTAAACGGGGAAAGGAATATTTTAAGTAAGCCCAAAATGTCCTAAACTGGGAAAACAACATCATAAACTTACTGTCTGATATAATTCTGTGTGACTTGCTGGAAGGAATGGAGGGAGGAAAAGAGAGAGTTTAGTCTCAGTGGAGTCATGCCAGAGAGAAATCTGGCCAACTACATTCACAACAATGTAAGAAGAAATTAGTCTCTCCAACCACCAAAACTCCCAAATCAAACCAAACTCCAAAAAAATTTTTGCAACAGCTTTACTGACAGAGATTTTTAAGTTTGTAAGAAAAATGACAGTACGCCTGAAAGAATAACTCCTAGTTTCTGCCAAATTGTAACCAATAAAGAAATCTCTATTGATATCAGAGGATGGGGAGTTCTCAAAACAAAGCCATCCTATTTCCAACTTTGCCAAATACTAGCATAAGTTTATTTTCCAAGGGAACACATCCAACACAAGGCACTTTTCCTAGGAAAAATTATATTCTACTAACTTACGTCAAACAACAAGGAAAAATAACAAGCGAGTTCCTAAACCTTGAATAACAGGTCATAAAACTCAAAGGAGGAGAATAGTTTCCTCAAAACCAGAAGAAACTGTGGCAGACTTTCTAGACCCTTTCTGCAGTGGGAGCTTGTGTGTTCGAGGGACGTTTGTACAATATGGGAAAGGAGCAAGAATAAGCAAAGCAAAGTGGTGACTCTAGGGAAACGATCGTAGAAAATGTCTGCCTTCTTCATAGTCCAACAAGGGACTCTGTGCTTTAGGAAAGCTGTGACAGGGAGCTGCAGCAGCACTGTATCTTACAAAAAAACTTTACCTACCTGAGCATTCAGAAGTGTACTCTGCATGCTTTTCTGCATACCAATTCCTTACAGTTTACAGTTCAGGACTGAAGAACCTTCAGTATCTCATCCCAGCACATTTCAGTGCAGTATGTAAACACAAGCAATGTGTTTTAATTGGCAGTCACCAGTGACCTGTGCTATGACAGTACAGGATGCAGCTGGACGTGTCACGAATACAGAGCAACAAGTTCAACACACATGCCATTGTGCAGAGACCACATGCCCAAACACAGAAATTTAAAATAGCCCTTGGATGTTGTGAAACCAAGCAGAATGAAATCTGGTGTTCACTTACATGAGTGAAGTGAGTTAGTGGAGAATGAGTAGAGTAAGCTTTTCCCCGCTACTCCCATCCCAGGGAATCATCAAAAAGGATTCCAGCTTGAGACTCCCTGAGTGCCAGTAAGGGGTTCTGACCTGGAAGTTAGCTTTGGAGGTCTGTCAGGCTCCTAATTCTGTCTCCAATGACATGAATTAGCATAAGCAAATACATGCGAGCCTACTATTTGTTGTGGAAGAGGGAGATTATTTTATTTTCTGTGCTCCCTTTAGTAAGGCTGCATTGCACCATTCCACCACTCCCGCACCTTCAAGCAGCAAAGAGCTGTAAGCTTATAAAAATGCCTCTAAGTGTTTGTTTCCCTTTAACCATATCCACTTCCTGTGATTAATATCAATCTGCCAGGATAATTTTCCTGCCAGTACATTATTTTCAATACTAAAATAAAAATTAACACTTAACTCAAAGCACAGGCTGCTCTGCATAGTTCTACTCAAAAGCAGAATTATGCATCTATGTCCAAAACTCACACTCCTGCTACTGAAAAGCATTCATGCTTTAATTATACTTAATTTACCATTCTTTACAAATGAAAACAAAGAAAGAATGTGTATAGTTATTTGCTTCTTCTTTATGATATATGAAGTACTGTGTTTACTGTTGTTTTTGAAATAAAAGAGTTTTCTTCATTTTTTTGGTAGTGGTTTTACTTGGCAGTTCTCAAGATGGCAGGAAAACTAACTGGAAAACAAGAAACGTAATTCTATTTGAATTAAGATGGTAAAATACAAACAGGTTTTTGTACAAAATATTGTTTTTTTTGCCGAGGTTTTTGTTTTTAACTTTTAAAATAAAAACATGAAGAAAATAAAGACAATTATTTTCCTGATGAGTTAATGTTTACAAGTTTTCTCTTTTATTATCAAAGAAACCAGAAAATTTCAGAAGGAAAAACAAATTTTACTGAATAAGGTTGTTTCCATTAAAATACTTTTTTTTTTTCCCCTTTCTGAACTAAGTTAATGAAATTTTCAAAATTTTATTGAACAAGGCTGTGGTAACCTGAAGTTAGACCTGCTTTGAGCAAGATTTGGACTCTGTGAACTTCAGACATCACTTACAACCCCTATTTTATTATAGGTCTAAATAGCACAGCTATTTCTATTTCATTCTCTATCCAAATTAATTGGTTAAAAATATCCAGTCAGGCCAGGTTCAGAGTAAGGCTGAAACAGCTACTTACTCCCAGTATCAATACAACTATAATAACCTCCACATATATCTCATGCTGTGGTCATATCCTTGTTCTCTTTCCTGCCTCACCTTTACATTTTAAATTAACACCTTTTTAATTTAAATTCCTGGCAAGTCCTGAAAGAAAAGCTTTCTTTGTGAAATGTTCATTATCTGTATCTTCTCAACTAAGGACAGAAAAATGATCAATGTTAAGTTTTTTGGTTCTTTCAACAAATTATGACTACCAGCTACATTAACAACATCAATAGCTATTATTGATTACATTTATAAGATTAGTATTTGTTTCCACATTCTGTATTGATTTATTGGGCTGAGACCTTTCTTCCTAATTTTGAAGTATCTAAGCTGTAGTAAAAACTAGCATCCTAAAACTAGGAACACAGATATAACCCAAAGCTAATAAAAGTACTACATTTTTGACTTACAGATCTGGCGACTAGCACATGCTTATGCTTTTACTGGCATACAATGGATATATGCCAACATAGCTTGCCTTTTTTTTTTTTCATAAACACAGCTGTTTGCAATGAATCAGTTCTTATAATTTCCCAGTTGACCCATAATGAAGGAGAGCAGCCAGCTTTAAAGCACCAGTTGTTAATATCCTTTCTTAATCCAGGTTTGTGAGGCTACCTTTGCAAAAAGTGTATTTTGTGAAGGTGAAACTGGAAATACATGTGTGCATACACACATATGTATGTATATTCTTTCTATAGAGAAAAAGAAATGCAAAATGTCATTGGAAGCAGCTGGCAAATACATGAAAATTATCAGATGAACCACCTCAAAGAATGAGGTCCTGCCTTGGTCACACAGCAGTCAATGGTATGATGAACATGTCATTGTGCTATGCTGTCCACACCCTAGTCTGGGTGTAATTCAGATCCTAGGGATTTAAAAGCTTTTTGAAAGTTACGTTCAATAATTATGTTGCTCAAAAAGTTTTCAACTTATTTCCCAGTGAAGACAATCAGGAAACCCCTGATGCCACCAGAATGGATAGCAGCAAGATTATGATGTTTTCAAGAAAAATTGCTTGGAGAGTTCATAGTTATTTAACATCATACCTATTTATATCTTCCTGAGACCATGATAACAATCATGGGAACTGAAAATCTGAGTACCAGGAAAGAGGAATAAGCAAGATTAGTCTCAATTCTACCTTTCTCGGCTTAGTACAGACCACTGATATGTGAGAAGTAGTGTTCAGCTGCAGATTGCTACTCTGACAGATTTTTCTGCCTTGAGGAGTGAAGCCACTTCTGCTATATTTAACAGATAAAGCCAAAGGTGGATACTCCTGAACAGATTAAGCAACGGTAACAATACAACATTTTCTGAAGAACATCGATATTTTTCCTGTGATTAAAAAAAGCTTTTCTAAGATCATCTATAGAAAAGTATTACGTAATATATGCCACAGATTATAACAGTTTAAATAGACACCTAAGTTTATGAAATAGATACACAGATACTACATTCTGTCTGAAGTACTAAAAAAGGTACATGAGTCAAAAGACACATGTACGTGGTATGATCTTCATAGCAAAGCTAGAACACAAAGGATTTGTCCAGTCTTTGCCCAATCTTTTGCCTGTGGTTTCCTTTGGATGATGTGACTGATTGTATTTCCTAAAGAACTACATAGCAGCCCATTTAAAGAAACTCCATGAATTACATGCAGCAAGTTGTAAATGTTGCTGCTTTGAAGCAGCCAGAATTCCTCCAAGATTCTTTATTCTGACAAAGTTTGGATACTTGTCAATTACTTGCGTTGGTGTTTAATGACACAAAGACCAGACAAGAGAAAAAGATGCTCAGAAAAAAGATGGGCAATGAAAAGCTATCAGACTTTATCCACACTGCAGGTCCAGATCACAGCATGTAATGGGTCTGTATTACAGATAGTTAATAATGTACTTTGTCCATTCTACTTGGGTAACTCTGTGGTGGAAGCAAGGACAACTAGCTTTGAAACAAGCATCCAAAGAGGTCTTTTGAAAGTCTAACTAAAAAGACTTGATAATACCAAGAATTAAGTGCAGTACATATTCTAAGAAAAGTAATATATTTTTAACTGCCCCAAGAATGGAAATTTATTGGTAGCATTAGAGGTGCTATAAAGAGGAGTGATACTGGGGGGTCTGAATATATTTGGCCAATAACCATTGTTAACATATAATACATAGCAATATTTTTGTTTAGCTCTGTGAGAATCTGGTAATGTGTTTTCCAAAGAAGGGTGATATACCTCAAGTGGGAAGGGGTAATCTATAATGAAAAGGATTTACTGACAACACCAGTTTTGCTTTTATCTGCATGAATTGGGACATAATACTGAAACACAGCCTTGCAAAGAAAACCTACCAGTCAGGGACCAGCATTCTTATGACATGACAAGCCTTGAAGGTGGCAAAAATATCCAAGACATTTTACCCATAGAAACTAATCCACGTTGGGTTGTGGGGATTCCTCTGTGGAAATAATGTTTTGTTCAGGGGCTCTCAAGTAAGTGAAGATGGGCAAGATCCTTTATTTGATATCATTTTCACAGATGGATTGGAACAGAAAGGAAAATGTAAGAGGCACAGGCAGGTCTCTCCTCTCAAAATCATTTTGACAAAACTCAGTGGTGAGACATTACTTTACTAACTTCACATATTTTAAATCAAAGGTAATTTTGGCAACAGCCCATTAACAGGTGACCCGAGCTGTAACTCAGGAAAAAAAAGAAAAAAGAAGAAGAAGAAAAAAAAAGAAAGTACATTCCAGTGTTTCCTTTCTGACAGTATAATCCACATGAGCTATGCAAAATTCCCTCTACAACCTCAGCTATTTTCCAGCAGGCCAAGCAGGTGAAAAGTAGCCTAGAGGTAAAAAGTGATTTTTAACAGGCAATAATATCTTATTATCTCAATGCTAATAATAATGTACAGTGTCATAGGAAATAACATATTCCTTCATGTGAAAATGTAACCATACACATTGGGAGTCTTAATTCAAGGAGTTATTTGGGGAGAGGCAGGTGGTAGGGGTCACAGTCATAAAACAGTTATACAAAACTATAGATGTCTCCATAGATATTTGTTTACATTGGATTTGCTTTCTGATATTTTAACATGCACTAACAGAAAGACTGGAGTTGGAGAGAGAAGGAAGAGACAGATAGAAAATGATGAGTAGAACTTACCCTTTACCCTGAAGGGGAATTCTGTAAGAAAGGCATATCATATTAAGAAAAACCATTATTCCCAAATCAACAGGAATCAATTAGCTGTGGATTATATGGTTGGTTTGGTCATCAGTTGCTGTATCTGCATTATTATACATGTTTTTTCACAGCATGATTTACTTTAGCAAAAAAGACATGACAGACGGCAGTCCGAGTTTTACGACTTCGGAAGTACAAGGGTGAGACCTAAATTTCAGAAGGACTACCTTTCTATGAGTATGTGGAAGAACATAAGCTCAGAAGACTGGCATGATCAGTAAGAACTCACCTCAGTCCTGCAAGACTCCACTTAAGTCCCCTTTCTGAACAGATAAATGAGTGACTGCATGAATGATAACTTATTTCAGCTCTCAGTGACAAAAACAGTAGAATTCACATTTAGTATTATTTTATATAAGCAATACCATGGGCATTTAAAGGGAATGAGTCTTCTTAATGTGATTTGGTCTGCCTGACACACTGCCTTGAGAAGCTGCAGGTTGCTCCTGTCAGTATGTGGGTTTTCGAGTCCTGCTTTCAAGACCATTTCCATTGCTGGCACTTACAATCTTGCTACAAGGGTTTCTGCAGCTCTAGGTAGACTAGCGCAGCTACGCTCTCAGAGGCTCTTGCTGGACATATGGCAGCTGCTGACAAAGAGTTTTGCTACCTACAAAGATATACCACCTCCTACATGACAAACTAAGCCACCAGAAAACCTCCTCTGTTGCCATAGGTTCATCCATGATTTTTCCTGCCATCAGAGATACATTGATTTTTTCCCCAGTCCTGGCTAAGGATACATGCCAGAATAACTTTACTTTATGCCAGCCCTTGTGAAAACTGTCCCTGTCTCCTCCACAAGCTAGTGCAATTGTTGGAAGACACAGAGAGCAGGAACAACAGGCTTCTACCTTCTCTTGACCCTTTTAGAGGACTTTTGCCATGAGCATTCAATAGGTTTTTACACACCACCAACATTAACAAAGTAATTCCCTTACATTCCTACCAGAAACAGATGGATGCAAAGAGTAAGTTTGAAAAATTGGATGAAGCTGAATCAAATTAAAATGTTTAAGATGCAGTATCCTGAATATGTGTTATCACAATACTGATCTAACTCTTCCCATTTAGTGGTAGACCTTGGCGAGAATTTTTATCAGACTGGGTATTACAATAATGGCATGTTGGACAAGGACAAGGTTATGAAGCATTCTTTTGGGGGGTTTATTATTGCAGTGGGGATAAGGAGTAGCAGAATTTCAATAGGCTTGACTTTAAAGTACTATGTTGTGTACCACATGCAGTGATTTGTGAGACAAACCCACATATTAAAAGCTACAGCTCTACCAAAGAAGTACTTTTCTAAGCCTAGTAATAATTCAAACCATATAATCAAATGTTCCAGTCCATTCTGATCTAGTTCCGTCAGACACTCCTAAGCCACACCATAAAAAAAAAAAAAACAACCCAAACAACAAAAACCACAAAACAAACCCCCCCAAACCCCACCAAGAAACCTGACGGTAATCACTTGCAAGCCTTATTTATTTTTTTATAAAGTAAGGCTTTTGGAAAGCTTTCAAGACAATGCTTATTCTTGAACAAATGCCATTACAAACTTCACAAATGTATAGGATAGGCAAACCAATTTCTGAAGAGACAACAATGAAGCATCCAGCTGAACAAACCACAGTGCCCAACTGCCCCACTCTTATCCCTTGTTCCACACAGAAGCCGGAAAACAAATTTCTTCTGGATAAAGTGAATGCTGACTGCCTTTTTTAAAAAAAACTTGCCACCTTGACAAAACCTGCCCATGTGCTCTATCCCTACGTGCAACCAAGATTGCTTTTCTGAAACACTTTCAAATTCCACTTGCTGCCAGGATAACTGAGTATTTTATCTATTAGGCTTGAATCCCCCTGGCCATGACATTATTCAAATACTGCTGATACAATGGTCTCCACATACAGCTGCTTCTGCTAACACTTACCAGGAAGAATTTTATCGTGACAGCTTATGAAAAAATTTACATAATCAAAGGAAATGTGGTAACACTTTATTTTAAGTGTCCAGTAACCAGTACTTCATCACAGCACAACACCTACAGGAAGTGCATATGACATCCACATGAGTATTAAATGAATCCATTAGGATTAGTGGTATTAAAATGAATACCAGATGCATTAACAAGGGACTGCGTAAAACAAAATGCTGCACAAATGTTTGCATCCCAATCCCAGCTTTCAAATAACATCAGCATATTACCCTAAAATCATTACTTTGCTATTCTAGTTCCTTTCCTAGGGAGCTCTAATGATAGTTCTTGCCCTACAGTGAATTCATATTGCATCTGGCACAGGAAATTTGGCATTTCAATTTACATAACTGTTTTCAATTGCACGAATTTGCTGTTCCCTAATTCTCAGCGTACTTTGGACAACAGTTTTCAATGCTTGACTGAGAAAGAGCAAAACTCTGAGCCAAACAGCTTTTCTTTCCCTCCCTCTTCTGTCAGTAGGTTCTTGTCCTTTTTCAAATGGAGATAAAGGAAGGTTAAATGTCAGATTTCAAAGAACAGAAGTTGCCCATCATTTTGCATAGCTCAATTCAGATAGCTGGAACTCACTGACAGAGATTGGATCATGTATTACAGGTGAGAACTGCAGTCTAGGTAAAAACCCAGACACCAAAAAATATCACATTTCCCAAGAAATAGCATGCTCATTTATGTCAGCATCAAAGAGAAAAGATAAATGATAGTATTTCTATGAGACCAAACAAAATCAGTACAGCTTTATTATTAACTGAGTTTCAGCTGCACCTATGGAAGGCAGATATACTTCTCTAGAATATGTACAACTCCAGGCTGTATACTGCTTGATGTTGAAGGAATAAACTATGAGTGAACAGTGATAATACGCCACACACAAGCTCTGTGAAATATTAGTGCAGGATTTGGAATGAAGACAAGGGACAAGAGGTGTAGGTGGACCGGAGAGGAGGGAATGCAACACAGAAATAAATCAAGTTCTAAGAAGCTGCAGACCCTCTAGCTTAATCTAGTGGTAAGCAAAGTCCTCAAGTGCTTGTAAATCAAGGGAAATGCCATTACAGCGCAACCCAGGGTTTCAACTCACACACTGAAGCTATTCACATTTCTTGAGAAAGAAACACAAAGCTGATATGGAGAAATCAGAGAAAACTACAGCAGTGGAGAAGGAGAGGCAGGCTGAACCTAGTGAATTTTGTTGCCAGTGTCTCTGCCATTAGGAGCAGCAGTGGTAACATTATCTCTGCTTGCCATTGCCATCCATGGTTTAGATATATGTTGCTCAGTTTTCTGACGTTGGCTGCTGTGATATATTCCATGCCTGTCATTACCTGCCTGTGGCAAGACACCTAGTTTTTATAGTCATTCTCCATGACTGAGTCTGGCATCTGAGATCTGAAAAGAGAAAACTCAGCTTCTGAACAGGGCATGTCCTGGGTAAAGGAAGCCAGCACCATCTTCATCCAGTACAGAGAAGTCTACTAACAGGAAAGATAAAGCCACAAAGAATGGTGTCTCCTAGCAGCTCCCAACAAGATATGTGGTTCCTCTCGCTGAGGCAACAAGATAGAATTGATAAGCAACAGAGCTCAAGGGAATAAAGTTTGCCAGAACTATGCTGTCTTGATACGGAGCCATGTCCAGTGCCTCCTGGCCTTTTTGAAGATAGCAATGGCAGCCACAGGGTAGGCTGGGGACATAGATGCAGCAGGAATTCCCAAGTGGAGGAGAGAGGAGGAGCTGAGCTCAGTGAAGTGAAACACAATGCCAAATTCCTCAAGTACATCTGAGCCACAGAAAAGACAGGAACCACTGGTCTATGCAAATCCCTTCTGTCATGCTGAAACCTTCTTGGCAGCCTGGCCCTTCCTTTTTTTTCTGCTTCCATTAATGGCTGCCACCCGTTCAACCCACTACAGCTGTTCGTCCACCTCCTGCTGCCCACTCACTAGTGTGTCCCAGTCCCTTCTTTCTCCTGGCCTTTGTTGCCATTTCCCACTGCCCAGAAGAAAAATATACCAATCTTGGGATCAACAGGTGTGGTGGGTTGACCCTGGCTGGATGCTAGGTGCCCACCAAAGCCACTCTGTCACTCCCCTCCTCAACTGGGCAGGGGAGAGAAAATAAAACAAAAGGCTTGTGTGTCGAGATAGGGACAGGGAGAGATCACTCATCAATTACCATCACGGGCAAAACAGACTCGACTTGGGGAAAATTAGTTTAATTTATTACCAATCCAATCAGGGTAGGGTAATGAGAAATAAAACCAAATCTTAAAACACCTTCCCCCCACCCCTCCCTTCTTCCCAGGCACAGCTTCACTCCCGAAGTCTCTACCTACCCCCTGCAGCAGCGGTGCAGGGGGACTGGGAATGGGGGTTTGGGTCAGTTCATCACATGTTGTCTCTACCGCTTCATCCGCCTCAGGGGGAGGACTCCTCACTCTTCTGCTGCTCCAGCATGAGGTCGCTCCCATGGGAGACAGTCCTTCACAAACTTCTCCAATATGAGTCCTTCCCATGGGCTACAGTCCTTCACAAACTGCTCCAGCATGGGTCCCTTCCACAGCATGCAGTCCTTCAGGCACAGACTGCTCCAGCGTGGGTCCCTCACGGGGTCACAAGTCCTGCCAGCAAACCTGCTCCAGCGTGGGCTCCTCTCTTCACGGGGCCACAGGTCCTGCCAGGAGCCTGCTCCAGCGCGGGCTTCCCACAGGGTCACAGCCTCCTTCGGGCACCCACCTGCTCTGGCGTGGGGTCCTCCACGGGCTGCAGTTGGATATCTGCTCCACCGTGGACCTCCACGTGCTGCAGGGGGACAGCCTGCCTCACCATGGTCTTCACCACGGGCTGCAGGGGAATCTCTGCTCTGGCGCCTGGAGCACCTCCTCCTCCTCCTTCTTCACTGACCTGGGGGTCTGCAGGGCTGTTTCTCTTACATGTTCTCACTCCTCTCCCCAGCTGCAATTGTGCAGGGTTTCTTTTCCCCTTTCTTATACATGTTATCCCAGAGGTGCTACCACCAACACTGATGGGCTTGACCTTGGCCAGCAGCGGGTCAGACTTGGAGCCGGCTGGCATTGGCTCTGCTGGATATAGGGGAAGCTTCTAGTAGCTTCTCACAGAAACCACCCCAATAGCCCCCCCAGCTACCAAAACCTTGCCACACAAAGCCAATACAACAGGTTTTGGAAGAAATTAGAAGGGCAGATTTGACTGTGTAATCTCTGTGACAGAATTAGACAGAAAGCCACAGAAACACAAACTGCAACTGTATGTAGCATAATTATGGCTTTCACAAATTTTACTGCTTGATTTTTCTCTGCTTGTTTACAAATTCACTGCACAGAATAAATGACCAATTCCATCTGGAAGGTCAACCAAAGTAAACAGTTTTAAGAGGTCTTGAGACAGTAATTTTGAAGGAAAAAATATATTGTTTTACTTTAGCACGCTCCAAAAGGTGGTATGGTATAAACACATATAGGTTTCTCACGTACCTAATAATTGAATGCAGAGAGTGCACTCTGGAATACATACATAGATGCATGTGTGTGCAGTGCTGTGGACTTACTGTACTCTTTTAAAATAAGTACAAGTTCCAGTTTACATCAGAGAGGTCTTTTAATTATGAGGCGAGAGCAAAATATTCCACCATTAAAGCAAAATACCACAGAGGGTGAAGGAATTGAAGCCATATTAGTTGCTTTATCCCTGTAGTTAAAAACAAGAAAAATATATCCAAACCCCAGAGTCTGTGTTGAGTCTACTAATGTCACTGCCAATAAGAGCTGAAATTTCAGTTCCTATGTTTGTCTTCTTTGGATACTTTTCAGACTACTTTTACAATATGTGCTCTGACAGGGAGGTCTAAAAGAGAGCTGCCAAACTCCTCTTGCCCCATACTCGCAAAACTACGAATAATCACCTATTCCTTAACCCTCCCACTTTTTTGATATCATGGAAGAAAAAATAAATTAACTAATTAATTAATTAAAGAAGAAAGGAATAGGACAGAAAAACTGAAGCAGTTTTCAAGTGTTAGCATTTTCAGAACTACTAACAAAAAAATTAAAACAGATGCATTTAGAACAGTTGCAACAGTTTAAGGTGTGGTTCTATAACTGTAATTCAGTGCCAAAACCTTCTGTAACTCCAATGAAGTCAATAGGATTTGGATGAATTTGACACACTACATTTATAAATCATATGAACAATCACAGTACTGTCTACTATTCAAAAGATTTTTTTATAATTTTAGCCTAAAGCAGCTTTGAGCTTGTAAAAATGGAAAAATGTGATTTACAATATTTCATTAGTTTATTGATGGTTTAGCTCTTTGGGATTATGCATCTCCATGTCACTTCATATTCAGTAAACACAATTCTATACTCGATCTAATCCTGATTCAGAAACAGGATAGAGAGAATCTGCTTTGAAATACTCAGAATCCCCCCCCTCCCCAAATCATCATTTCAAAGACAGCTTGAGGAAGTAACCTATGTTTATACCAATATTCTGGGGTAGGAAGAGATAAGATTAAACAATCCATAATTTTGTATGCTAAAAAGCCTGTACATTTGAATTACTTACATAACGTGGTCATGAAAGGCATAGTCTGCTTTTAGACATGAATTTAAATAGTTCATATCAACTTCAGTGTAAACTGTGTGCAAGCACTCAGAGGCAGAATTGCAAGAGGGAATGATCCGTTTTCCTTTTTATGACTTCTGAGGAGCAGGTACAAGTCACACAAAAAACCCATTTGATTCTTTACATGGGTTTTATTCTCAGTTCTAAAAGCTGAATATCAAGGAGAGTATTTCACAAATCTCTATTGCATTGCTTGTTGCTTTCTCTGCAGAAAACAGCTGCTAATAGTTAATCCATTTTGGTGTTACCATGCTGTCTTTTCTGCAGCTGTCACAAGAGCAGCATTTTCAGGATGCTTAAATAAATTGTTGGGTTTAGTATGAAAAACAGGGTGGTGTTTGAAGGGTGCTAAACAAGTACCAAAACAGTGAGAGACTATTTTCTAGTGCAGAGCCTAAAGCAGACACTATCAAATACTCTTGGTTTCTGGTTTTGTAATACTGAATAATTATGGCTTGAATTCTTTCAAATGGAAACAACATCAAACATTTGATCCTGCTTTTAGAAGGTTTCTATATGGCCTAGCAAAACCATTGCATTGTGTACACCTCACTGGAGCCTCATAAAAAGAAAGTTAAGGAAACAGAAAGAAATTCCACGCTGCTTTCTAAGGTATCGATTTTGCTTCTCATTTATTGTTCTACCATTCTGGCTATTATTATTTTCGCACTTCTTATGTAAGCATTGTCTTCTGTACTTCCCACCTTACACAGGTTATTAGAACAAAGTGTTGGCTGACTGTCGCAGATTTCCAAAATTAACCCCAAACAGATATCAATGCACAATTCTTGAAAAGCTTTTCAGCAGGCACATTCAGATGATCTTGGTGAGACAACCGGGAAGTTTTGACTAACATTATCCAGAATGAGGTGCTTTAGTGAAAGACAAAAAATGATCTTTTACTAGAGAAGAATGGCATACTAGAAATCTGTGCAAATAAGAGCTCTGGTTATAATCTGCCTTCTTTTCAAGGTGAGCATTTCATTAAAAGAATGCTAAAAGAGAAGGTGTCATTCTAAACAGGAGTATTACAACCAGCCAGCTAGGGCACTGCTTGTTCTGGCTACCGCCTCCCATACCAGTGCCACCATTTTAGGAGGTATAATGGATGAGAAGGTTGAGGACAGATGAAGAGTAGCTCATGATAAAAACACAACAACCCAGAATCAAGATGCAGAGTCTTGTAAGACTGCACTGTGCAAATTCAGAGACAACTAAATTATGCAAAAGAAAGTATCTGGTCAAGGGAGCCCATCAACATGTCTGAGAAATTTCTGTTCTTGGATACATTACTGACAGTCAAAAATGACCAATCTAAGCTATACTGAAGACAGTCTGAAGTTTGAGAGAAACTTGCAGAAAACAAAGCTCTTCCAAGGAAGACTTAGTATAAGGAAGAGTTTCAGTCTTGTTTCCTTAAAGTTCTGTTCACTTTTTGTGCTTGATTATTACTCCAGAACTTCTCTTCCTCTAAAAACTGAATGACAGTCTTCAGGCTGCTCTAATCTGTGGTGGCTGACATTGACCCAGCTAGAGTCTGCTATAGTAGCCAGCTCTCACAGTCATGCCTGACTGGTAGCATCATCCCAGTGAAGCATTCACACAACAGGAGCTGCTTCATTGCCCACTTCCTCATCATTCACCACCTATCAATTGCAGCTCCTGGACTCCTACACATTTCTACGGACAGGCCATCAAGAACAGAAGAGACACCTCAACATGACCAAGGAAGGGTATGATGGTCCACCCCACGTTTTGATCTGGAGCCAACTGCATCAACAGAGACAATGACTTCAGTGGCAGTCTGCTGAATTCAATATACTTAGTATTAGTAAATTTCATAAGCTTTTTATATTAATCAGGCTAAATTGCTGCAACAGTTCTTCCTGACACACTGTCAGTGGCTCAGCACAATGCTAGAGCTTGAAGCAGCAAAAAGAATAACACAAAACTCAAGTCCCAACAACTATTTTGCAAAAGGAAAATGGAAAATCTTTAGAAATTCTATCTCCCAGAATCCCTCCCAATCCCCATAGAGAATAAAACCCTTCTCCACACAAGATTATACTTACATGCCAAAATTGATTAAAAACAAAAATCTTGTGTCATCTCTTGAGTTGTAAAAATGATATAGCTGCCAGTAGATGAAAGAATTAAAGCAAAATGAACAAAATGATTAGCATCAGAAAGACACTCGTGTACTAACAGCACACCCTCATGGTCAGTAGTACTGAAGGTCTAGCACTAAAATTGCCAGGACTATAGCGATGCACCTACCAGTAGTGAATCACTGCCTAGATAGCCATTTACACTCTTAGCATGATGATCTCTTGCTTTTCCAGTCTACACCTTCTTCAGCTTTCACCTCCCAAGAAATTTGAAGTGTATGGAAAAAGGGATGTAATAGCTCACATTAGGGTAATACCAATAGTCAGCAGATATCCAACAGATCAAAGTGATTTTGGCTCATTACCTTAGATACCTTCTTGATTACAGAGAGTGCTTGGCTTCTGAACCTGTGCTAGTTAAAACTAGTTCTAGAGGCTCATACTGGGCAACAAATAACAACAAAATCTGTGTATCAGGATTAACCTTATAATTACTTGCTGACTGATTTTATCCTGGGCAAGGAGAAGTAATGATCCACTATGGAGAATTCTCTTGAGATTTGCCTGTGGTTCTTATTAAGTTCAACATTTTAAAGGATTGTGTATGGTTTTTCCAACAGTAAACTGCAATTACCTCATCCCTTGCACCTTGATACTTACTTATTTATTTTTGTTAATCCTGGGATGCTCCAGTTTACTAGAAATAGACAGGAACTCTTTCAGTTCTTTACATTTTTCAGTTCTTTTTTTAATGTTAAAAAGCTTCTCTGCCATTTTCTAATTTTTTTTTTACCATAAACAGTCATGTTCAAATATTGAGTATTCTTTTGAGATATTTTTTTTTTGTCACTTGTGGTTTTCTACTCCAGCTTGTGAGCAGTTTTGCAGATGGTATTCATTTTGAAGCTTAAGTGAGGTGATCTTTTATATTATTACTGTTCATGCTTGTTCATAACTGGCTTTCTTTCAACAAAATACAGTATTTGTGTGCTCTGTTCCACTAGTACATAATGTGCAAGAATTTTTCTTCATAAGAGTCAGGAATCCTGGCCAACTTCAATCTCTCTATATAAACATTTGTCTGCACTGTTCTGTTGTTTATCCCACTCAAAGAGAGATGAGGTGCAACTGGGGTGGGAGGCAAAGAATATAAATAGCAGCATAGACTATTGCATATAAGTTAATTAATCAAAATAGACAGGAGTAGGTCATAGAGAGGGTGATGGTCAAGTTAGCACTTCTCAGAGATTTTGAAAACCCTATCTATTCAAAGCAAATAGCTTAGACTAACAAATGACATAGGTGCTGTTGTTTTAAGTAAATCAGCAATTAAAAACTCAGTGAATATATCGGTATACCCAAAGTCAGCACCAGAAATTCAACCGTATCCAAATTCGGAACAAACTCAGAAAAAACAACACTCTGAGCACAGGTGTGGTCAACCTTAAACCACAGTACTCTACCTTGAATTCCTTAGCCTTGGGGTTTGTCTTTTACCAATATGAAATACACATGCTAGGGAATACAATGCCCCTAAATTGTTTGTCTTTTCTACAGTGCACCAACCACTAGATGTGGGAATGGTGAGGAAAATGGCTTTGAGTTGCTTTCTGTAAGCAGTCACACAGCTATTTTACCTTTGAAAGCCAGAATTTTGTAAGTGTGATATCTTTGCGAGAAACTGTTCGCAAACCTAGCAGATGGAGTGACAAATACTTGTGTTTTGTCTCAGCCCAGAGTAATGCATGGTAGGAAACCGATAGGGAAGAAGAGGTGGGGCTCTGAAGATAGCTGTCCAGGTCTGTGGTGCAGTGGCTGTTGATTGCTATGGAGATGTGAATGTCATCTGGGAACTCCTACGAGTACAGAATCTGCAAGACCTCTTTATCGCTACAGTGGCCATTCAATGGGGTGTGCCCCTACTTTCCATAAGTCATCCCCAAAAACACAGTGCAAAATGAGCTGGGCACTGAGTGCTTGGATGTCAGCTGGAGAGGGACATTGAATGCACAAAGATGTGATAAATATTTTAGGTTTCTACTCCTTCTGGCTCCAACCTCAGAACATTAGTAAAGCCAACATACCCAGTGACAGTTAAACATCACCTTTTTTTTTTTTTTTTTGTTCACGACTAGGCTTCAATTCTCAAGAAAAACTGAGCATGTGGAAATGCTGTAAAACCTCTCTGCAGACCTGAACACAGAGAAGTCTAACCAAATTTTGTCTATAGCCATTCTACTGCTTAATATCTCTCCATTCTTTCAGTTGGAGGAGATACTTTCTACAAGCACTCTCACCTTCATGTTGTAAAACACTGTCGTTCTCCACCCCAGACATAGAAAGTAAGCAAACCATGCTGGAAGTCCCTCAGTGAAAGGTAAAACATTAAATACCTGACAAAGTGCTACTATCCAATAGGAATGATCAACATGCAAAGAAGTACAGCATATTAAATTCTCCTATTAATAGGAGCTTCAGAAGCAACTGGAGAAAAAAGATCTCTTGGGGAAACCATTCCATTAATCTTGCACAACATGGCTAAAGCTGTCTCAATTTTTAATCCCTAATTTTCAAGAAACATGGCTACATGAAAGAAGTAAATGATTGTGTCAGAGCTACAACTAAACAAATCTCAATGGAGTTGAAGATGTTGCAATTTCCACTTCCTATTAGCCTGGCTGGTGAGGGGGATGCTTCTGCCTGCAGCACAGTCTGACAATCACAAGCATTTTGCTGTGATTGAAATGCACTTTTTAAAAAATTTTCTCCCTGTTTTCAACAGACTAGCAGCATACCTAATGTCCCATGCTCTGTCTGAAATAAAGGAGGGAATTTCCATCCCTTTCGACTTTTTGCATTTCATTCAGAATCTAAGTCACTTACTTTTGTTCATGCTCCTGAACTTCTGTAGGTTTTCTTATGTAGACTTGCTTACACCATTGCCCTGTCATCAAAACGTAATTACATAGCATCTGCATCCTTCTGCCTTGTTTTGTACTGAGACTGCACTGGTATACAACAAGCATAAAAATAAAGCTCCAGTTAAAGTCCCAGTTCCTTGGTTGGTGGGTTACATCAACACAGGTTCTTTGAGATATCATTGAAATAGATACCAATAGATCCTAGGAAGCACAGTGAAGTATAACATTGTGTGCCATTCATGCATGAGTTCAGTGCACTTGCCATGATGGCAGAAAGTGTAAGGGCATGCTCTGTTCTTTTTAATTTTTTTAGAAGCAGCAGGAGATTTTGTTTGGGATTTTTACGTTTCAAGGTCATTTACTGCACGTCTTGTCATATACTTGATGTCTTGCATTTCATCATCTTGATCATGACTCTCCCATAGCTAGCAGCCCCCCTCATCACAGAGTCATACTGTGAAGGTAACTGTCGAAATTGATTGTACCCAAGAGACAGGATGCAATTCATGATGTTACGAACATCATTGTTGATGTCAACAGAAAGAGTCACTGCTAAGATAAAGCTGGCAGATGGAAGCCAGACAAATCAGAAATTGGAAGATACTACAGTTGGCTGCCAGTGTGAATTACTTTCAGGTGGTCAGGTTCATCCCTAATTAAGATGGCACCCTCAGCATGCAATCTTAATGAGCCCTCAGCAAAGGCATAATGAGTCCTAATTCTCAGCTTGCATAGTTGCATTTCTCAAAGTGGGTTGGTTACTATGCAACAAGTGAGGCATATCAAGTATCTTGCATTTGCTAAGTGAAGTGGGAGTCAGATGAGATTAAAAATTTGATTAGCTCATTTGTGTGTGCCTGTTTTAAAAAAAGTATTGGAGACAAAAAAAAAGTAAAGTTCACAATTTGTCCTATCAGTAAGCTGGGGAAGTTTTTTTGCTGTGGAGAAGTTTATCTTAACAGCATTTGAATAGGCATACAGTATACATGATAAAGGAAGCTTCCTTTAAGTCTTTAGGTTATTCAAAACCAGACTCAAAGCCTAGAGAAAAAAACAGACTTCCAGTATGGTTGCCTGGTAGTTAAGTGAGCTTTATAACAAAGCTTTAATAAGGAAAGTTGGCAAGGTAATACAAAAGTTAGGTCTTTTGTAGGGATGCATGGCCAAGAGGTTATAGGGCTAGCAGGAAGACCACCTGGCCATTCCTGGCTGAACCATAGAATTGTTCCATGGACTTTAGAAAAGCTATTTTCTCTACTGCAAAGAAAACCAACTAAGTAAAAATACATATGCAGTCTTAGTTGCTGTTTTCCATCTATAATACCAAAATAGATTCCTTGTCTCATGGGCATTTTATGACAGCTGTTGTTTACAATATCCTTGAGCAAACTAGACTTCAAAGGCATTAGTTAACATGATATGGTTAATCACAGACAATTCTAAGGCACAAATGTTTGTCCAGAACCTATTTGACCTATTACTTTCTAAACAAAGAACCATTTTGACTTCAAAACCTATTTGAGACCTGTAGATGCTACTGCATATAAATAAAGAATGACATTAATATTTTTAAACTCTGCGGGTAAGAAGAACTATAGAAAGCTTACCTTCTCTGGCAGTATCATAGCAAGTCACATAATGATGGACATACCTAGTTTACCTTATCACATAACAGAGATGGCCAAGCAGCACCAAGCAACAAGCCTTTTAAATGTGGTCTCCTCCAAAATGTTTGTCCATAAGGCAATAATGAGTTTTAACAGGCATCTAGATTACTATCTACTCAAATCAACTCATTTGAGAGTATCTGGATTATATGTATAGTAAAAGATTTGCATGGCCTTCATGATATGTATAAGCTTGCTTACATTGCTTGCTATGGTCATAAACTTGCTTACATTGCATTTTGTTAAGAAGGTTTGCCTGCTTCTGGTTCTCTCTCGTTAATATTTTCTTATAGGTACCAATACTTTGAGCATTTGGGAAAAGACAACTCAGTTTAGTGAAAAATATGAAGTGCCAGATGTTCAGCTAATGTGAATCAATGTTGAAGAAAATGAGTCTGGCAAGGAAAGTTTTGTTACTATGTCCAGGCTGGTGTGTGTAAAGGTACAGAGCTCAGCATAATGGGGCATCAAATTCCATGGCAATGTAGGCTGAAAATAAACTGGTTGATTTACAAGAAAAGGTTGCCCGCCCCCCCCCCCCCCGTGCCTCAAGAAGCTGCCAATGCAAGATATCAATGTTACAAAGAGTTCCTGGTATTTACACTATTCTGACCTAACACAGATATGCTGAATACTGTTTTAAGAAACTCTCATATATTCTTTTGCCATAGACCAATATGACACAACTATTTCATCCTCATGTCCCCCTACACAACGGTGTTTTTATCTTCCTTTACACTGTTTTTCCTTAGTGTTAGGCATTGCCAGATACTAGCACACACTCTTCCAGGAATTTATACCACTGTTAGAGCTGTCTGGGAATTTTCTGTGATTTTTTATTATTATTATTATTTATTAGGAACTGTCACAAAAACTAAACAGGGCATGGGAATGTCAATTTTGTAATGGAAGGTCAAGTTTGATGTGTATTATGCAGTTGCAAAATTATTATCTTGTTTTGACATTTTCAAACGGAAACAGTTTATTTCCTTGGTCAAAATGACTCTTGCACTGGTTTTGGCTGGGATAGAGTTAATTTTCTTCACAGTAGCTAGTATGGGGCTGTGTTTTGGATTTGTGCTGAAAACACTTACACAGCTTACAGAGCCAAGGCCTTTTCTGCTCCTCACCCCACCCCACCAGCGAGGAGGCTGGGGGGGCACAAGAAGTTGGGAGAGGACACAGCTGGGACAGCCGATCCCAACTGACCACAGGGGTATTCCGGACCATATGACGTCATGCTCAGTATGTAAAGGTGGGGGAAGAAGAAGGATGGGGGGGACGTTCGGAGTGATGGCCTTTGTCTTCTCAAGTAACAATGAAGCATGGTGGAGCCCTGCTTTCCTGGAAATGGCTGAACACCTGCCTGCTGATGGGAAATAGTGAATGGATTGCTTGTTTTGGCTTTTCTTGCGTGCACAGCTTTTCCTTTACCCATTAAACTGTCTTTATCTCAACCCATGAGTTTTCTCACTTTTACCCTTCTGATTCTCTCCCCCATCCCACCAGGAGGGAAGGAACAAGCAGTTGTGTGGGGCTTAGTTGCTGGCTGGGTTTAAACCATGACACTCTAAGTTAATGTATGCCTCAACTAAAGGTTTAGTAAAAACAGAGGGGGAAGTTTGGCTTGACAGGAGCAGGGGTAAGTGTTGCAGCACAGACGAAAACCTTCCTGTGATTACCAGAAAGTACTGTGACAGTGCTATGCAGACATTGTTCAGTTCACAGTAAAGGCATTGGACAGGAAAAACATTGCCAAAATGATTAGAAAAGTTTTGTATGGACACTGAGCCAAGAACTCAGATTCTCGTGATACTCCAGCTAGAAGTGTAAGGCTTCTCAGAGGCACCTTATCATATCCCAAAGGCTAGATCAAGTGTGCTTACCTAGGCCTGAGAAGTGTTTCCTACTCTGCTCTTCAGAGCTGTCATTGAATGGCAGTTCTCCAGGGTCTCTAGTGATTCCCTTTCCAAGTCTTCAAATGTCTCCAGCTCTACAGACGTAGCTACCAGCAGAACCCTTTAGCTTTGCCAGACCTTGACCCTAAAAATTAGCCTCAGAAATGCTGAGAAAGCCTGAGAATTCATGCCAGATGTCTTCTGAATCTAAACTTAAACCATGCACACTCTGGAAGGTCCTAGAGCCACACAATAGCTGCCAGAACAGGTCATGCATTGTTTTAGCACAATTTATAAAATTAACTAGGCCAAACGGATTTTATTTGTTGTTGCTAGCAACAGACTTCTTTCTGGTGAATGACACTAATGGAAAACATCAGTGTGATAAGATGGCACAAGACCATACTTTTCTGTTACAACCAACTTTTGATAGAGGGCTTACTGCCTTAACTGAGTTGTAAAGACTACTTGTTAGGACTACTGTTTTTCCCCTTGATGAAAGCCTTAATTTGCCTGCTTCTGGCAAAGATAGTTCCAGGCACAGACAAAATAAATATCTAAGCAATACGCAAGTAGCCTGCTACACAGTGAGGCTAGAGAAGGGTTGAAAGGATTGCTTGGGTACAGAAGCAGAACCATGGAAAAAGCTTTGTCCTCTGCCTTGCCTAGACAGGATCACAAAAAGCAGAAATAAGGCTGTTGCTTTTACCAAAGTATTTTAGGATAAGTGGGGTAGCAGTTACTGCAAGGAGATGATATTGCACCCCATCAGCAGCAATTGTCACTTGTGAGTCCTCTTACTCCACTTCCCTAACAACAGCTGGAACAATAAACCTATTTTTTCCTATCTGTATCTCAAGTTCATCTTATCCCCTGTCCCTGGCTATGACTGGAAGGACTTCGCCCTTTGTCTTTAGGGCAACAAAATTCAATTTTACCTACACCACTGAGAGGCTCTGAAAAAGATCTGCTTTGGGAGTAAAGGAGAAACAGTGTCAGGGTAAATAACGTTAGCCAATCTCATTTTTCTATCAGTTTCAACTAAACTTAAAAGACAAGCTGTAATAACATTACTCTTCACAAGCAACTAAGTTACTGAATCCCATCTCATAAAATTAAAATTATGTAGATAATTAGAAGCATTCATCTAAGCAAGCTGTATAGTTTTGAATGCTGGAGATGTTGCTGAACTTTATCATGTAGGTTTCAAAGATTAATATGTTTTCCCATGGACAGGGACCTAGTCCAAGGTAGGCCTGAATTTCACTGAATGACTAAGGATGGTACAGAAAAACCTCCAGAATTCTTGGAATTCCATAGTTTATTAAAAAGAAATTTTACTAGCACCTCCAAAACTGCTTTCTCCCAGCTGCATGTTATAAAACCAATTTGTGACTCACATAATTGTAATCTCAGTTATTCATAATAATTAACTGCTTCGTTAAAAGGTTATTTACTATTGGAATTATAGTAGTTATTGTCAACTGATAATATGTTTATTTATAAGTAGAGAGGGGCAAAGGACAGGGGATTTCAGTTTTAGAAACTACACGTTTGTACTTATCTTGGTTTTGCCATCTCAGATACCAAGCTATTCAGGAACAGATAAAAACATTAAACATTCTGCTGGTTCCAGTTTTTGCTTATTGATCTATATGTATTCTTTCTCTTAAAATTTTTTTTTTTCTACCTTTGGAACTACAATTATAACAATAACTTAAAATTCTAGCCATTGCATGATAATAGTGTAAGTTAGAGGATTCAAGGCATCAGTGTTGCAGAAATGTATATACAAAGAACGGCATGAGGTTTTGTAGTGCATATGGCAAATGCTCTCATCAATACTGCATTAGTTCCAGACTAGGAGAAATCAGGTAGATGACCTGATTGCACACAGGATCTAGTGTCCCACTACAACTCCTCAGTTTATATCAGACTGATTGGATCAGCTATTCGCCTCAAAAGGCTCAAGAGAGTTAAAGCAGCTGTTAAACTTCCCTGCTGAGGATCGTAACCATCCTTCTCTTACTTCCACAGAAGTGGTTGTTTAAGAGAACAAATGTAAGCTCAGATGGCACGCAGGCACTAAGAGCTCTTACCAGTCAGCACCACTTAAACAGCACCAAACACTGTGTAAAGCAGAATCAACAACCCAATCAGTCCTGAGCAGCAGAACATGGAGAGCAACAACCCCCTGTGCCTCCACATCTCTGGCCCTGTGATAAGCACAGTTTAACTGTGGGAAGGACCAAAACCAACTATCCAGCTGTGTCCTTAAAGCAAAGCAGACTGGAAGTGTGGTACTGGCCAGGCTGGAAGAGCATATAATACCCAGAATATGACAACTACATACTGCTCTGCATTTCACTGCAGGAAAACATCCAGGGGTATTTACTTCCACATAACCCTAAACACTTAGAAATGTAATTTATGCACCTATATAAAGGAATCATCTGGAAACTGTGCCAACCCTCCAACACATTCACCTTGCAGCATCCATGATAGCAGTGAAGTTTCAACTGTAGCTTCTCCTCCAGATGAGCAATTTTCAAAGCCTCAGAAGTTATTGTTGTAATAGGAGAGATCAAAGGCCTTGTAACAGGTGTTTCAAGCAGCTGTTCCTGTCCAATTTCTGCCCAAACAATTCACAGCTTGCTATGAAAGGGCCTGCAGAAGTAGCTCAGAGCTACTCAGAATTAAGGGAAGTCTTAGTTTCTCTGACTCAGGCACTTAGTTTGTTATGGAGGAAGTAGATTATTATTGCATGACATTTTCTATGTAATAGCATGAGGAAGAACTTTTCTGCTCAGCACCTGGCTAGCTAAGGGCTGACTTAGACTGAACAGCTGTGCTGAATTGTTCTGAAAAGCATCTTTCTGTCTGGCTGAAATGCACAGGAACACTTGCCTCACAGCGAATGGAGCTAGGTGCAAAAGTAGGGAAGAGAGGGAAAGGGCCAAATCCTTTACATGGTACAGGACATTATAGCTCAGTTGCAGTCAAAAAGATCCACTGACCTCCTGATGTTACTGTAATGGGGTGCTTTATCAATAAGTAAACATATGCTGAGTACCAAATTTTGCCCGCTGCTTGCTAGTGTCTCTTAGCAAATGGGAAATGGTCCAGAAAACAGCCACACAGAATAGAAAATAAACCATACAATGAAAGAATGAAACTCAGCTTTTCAGATTTCTCCATGGTTTATACTACATGGGCAAAAAATTTCTCATTAAGAAGATGCACAAAATCCAAAGTGTGAAAATTGAAGCCAGACAGTTTGTGTTGGAAATACTGCACACATTTTAGTACTGACAATAACTAACAAGTCCGTATTTAACAATGAGGTGAATTCTCCATTATCTGACATCTTCAAATAAAGTTAAGAGATGGTTTAAGTTATGTGCTCCAGTTCCACCAGAAGGTTTGGGATGGTGGAAAGCATTGGGCTAAACTGCCTCAGGGCACGCTCGCTTCCCAACTTGGGAAACTGTTTATACTGTCATAAGAAAACCACATAATTGAAGCATATGTGCAGTGCACACCTGCTGTCAGAGCCACCCTTGGGAGACTTGAAGAGTGCCCCTGCTCACTGTGGCTGGTCTAACAGCATTGCATTGAAGTAACTGAGTATTAGCTCAATGCACAACAGACTCAATGATCAGTACACACCAATGTGATTAACATTCAACTTTGTGCTAGAGCTATAAAAAACCCTAGAACTTCTATTATGGAAACAATTTTAGTAGTTAAATATTTGTTTATGTTTCCATTTGAAAACAAACAAACAAACAAACCCACCAAAAAATCCCCAAACAACACAAAAAATCCCCAAACAACACAAAAAACCAGAGGCTTTTTCCTAACAGGATAGAATTTTCTTGGAAAAGTGGGGTGCTGATCTAACATTACTTTCCTATTTAAAAAGTTTCATTTTGGCATGAACTTTGAAATATTTATATTAAAAGCTGAAATACTGATTTGAAATGAAATATGAAATTATTTCATTCCTAGCAATGTCAACACCATTGAAATTGCTAGGTAGAGATTTTCCAAAATGAAGTGTTGCTGAAAGCTTTGACAGAAGGTTCTGATTCAACAAAGTTGCTTTTTCCAAACAGAAGACAAAAAAAGTGTTAGAAAAATTATTAACTCTGCTTTGAGACCTCTGGAGTTGAGTGGTAGTGTATAGTCTTTTACTGCAACTGAGGAAATTAAATACAGTCTACACCCTTTAAAAGGCATCATTTTTAAAAGCGCATTTTTTTTCCTTTAACTTCTATTTAAGCAGAATTTAGCACACCTGCAAAGAGTCAAGGGGACTGTTCTAGAAGCTGACCCCCTTTCACTAGAGAACAGTTTGAAAGCAAGGAAAAGCAGAATTTGCTTCCTTTCCCCGCTCCCTCCCCGGCCCCGATCTTGACCAGATGAACCCTCACCTGGGTAGGCTGTTGCAGTTACAAAAAGACAGCTCAGTGTTCATCTCCCTTCAACTTCTCGGTCCACTTCCCGAGACACACAGTTTTTCATTTCCTTCAAATGTAGAATATTAAGCGGGTACTAATTCTGGCATTTTAAAGCAAACAAGACAAGTCGGCAAAAAAAGTAATGGAACCAACAGCGAAGAGAGGTCTGCTGACCCAAACAATCCTAAACTGAGGAATGACTATAAGGGAGCCACTAAAATCCTGCAGATGAATGCTAGGGTCAGGGATATGGATTCTATCCCAAATAACACAATTTCCTATCCAAGCTACCATAGCATTCCACTTAACCTCTGTGACTGAAATAATTTAACCACATTTATAATACTGAGACCTACAGATTAAAGTAAGTTTACATGCTATGCATTATTAATGTAAAATATCAGATACTAGCCTGAGGTTTGCATGACTTAATGCAGGAGTTTTACTCTTGGATTGCAAGGCACCTACAGCGCAACTAACCAACCAACCCCAGGCAAACAATTTCAGGGAATTTACTCTTTGTCAAAGTGCTTACGAATGTTGCTTTCTTAATGGGTTAAAAAAGAAACTATGACACGTGAAAGGATAACTATGATATCTACTTCACACAATGTAGAAAAACTACCTTTGGATTTAAGCCATGTGTGCAAGGAATTTATATAAGGGTATATATTTATATATAAGTTCCTGGCACATTTGTGTATTTGGAAGAGCTCAGAGGGTTTTATAGTTTTATACATATACAGCACAGATTGTTGGAGGGGTTATTTTGTGCTTTGTAAACAAGACAAATAATGGCCCTTGAATTGCTTTGTGAACCATAAACAAACATATAATTCAAATATTTCAAAAGCTAAAATACGCTGCATTAAATAGGGCCTGGAATATGTTCTTTCACAGGCACATGCCAATTTTCCAGAGAAATAAGGGGGACTGTAGCTTCTGCTCCCACTTCCCTAGTTACCATTGCTGGGTGTGGCATGAAGTCCATGGCAAATAACTGTTAAAAAAAGACAAAAAAGAAAAAAGAAAAAAACCAACCAAAAAAAAAAAAAAAAAAAAAAAAGAAAACCAGCCCATTCCTGCCCTATTTTCTTCTTTCAGCTTCACCATTATAACCAGCCCTTCTCATAAAGTAGCACAGACTTCCTCCTTTTTGGATAGAGGGGTGTATGACTGAAATAAGTCCATACTGCTAACCACACTCTCATGTTGAGGGTAAGACCAGACAGAAGCAATTAGTTGAACATAAAAGCTGAATTCTCCATCTCCTTCCCCCAGCAGCTAGTGAAAATGAGTTTACCTCTTTTATCCTTCTGTTTTGCTCCAGCTGTTTGGCCATCTTATCCCCAGCAAACTATTCAATGAATAGTTCAAAAGCCTTTGCCCCACCACCTCCCTCAAATCAATTCACCCCGTGCTTGAAATTAATGCTGCTGAATTGGTTTCACAGCGGAACAGTAATGCCAGGAGTAAACATGGCTAAGTTATGAGGGCTGAGGCTGTTCAGCCTGTGGTGCTTCTGATCTTGGCCAACAAGTCATTACACACCAATACCATTTCCCATTCGGCAGGAAAGAAGACAAATCTACATAGTTTTGTGCCAGTTAAATGAGCCAAAACATCTTCAGCATCCTGGATCTTTAAATGCATGGCTTCACAGGGTCAGGAGACTCATTACAAATTTATAAAGCTCTCCAAGATCCTTAGAGGAATGATCAATAGCTATGACAGTGTCATTATTATTACGAATGTATTGCAGTTTGGCAGTGTTGTGCCTAGGAGAAGTAAGGGAGAAGAGAATCATCTAATAGGCAACTATATTATGACCTGAGGCATCACATGAGTTACCCAACTGTCAAATTTTAAGAAGTGATGGCTACCTGCATCTTATGCTGAAGTCATCTCTTGGGACTTGGCTCCATTTGTAAGGAATATGGGACTTGCAGGGTTGAGCAATGAGAACAGGGTCAAATGAGGCTGAAACAGCAAGATTAGAGCAGTGTGCACAGAAACGTAGAGCATGGTGGATCTGCACAGACAGCTGCAATGGCCCTTTTTCCTTCTATAAACCCTGCTTAGGGCCTGCTTTGTTAAAACTCCCGAGTATGTACCTACACAGCTACTATAGCTGGCATTAGCTGCCACAAAGTGAAAGTTTTTTTGCAACCAAGATGTCAAGTATCTGTTTCATGCATCATGTTTCTTTTGTATAAACTGAGACAGTAGCCACATCAAATCCAAAGATGAAATATTGCTAGATTTAAACCTCAGCCTTACAACTGGATCTGCCTGGCCAGAAAGGCCTCTTGCAGTATCCAACTATAGTATCAGAGGTTTCCTCCAAAACCAACTCTTCCTCACTCACCTCCCTACCCCCCAAGGCATCTGCTGTCAATATTAGAAAACATAGCTTTGTATTAGTCTGTCTTACTCACATGAGTTTACATATGTGACATTAGGTGATCTGTGGCCAGACATTTAACTCGCAAGCTCAACCCCCCTGAGGTTTTGTCCCAAGGGAATTGTTCCCAGACTAATCCAGCCTTGCTTCCCACCTCCCGCCAAGTAAGCTAAAGGAGTTCTAGCTGACTTCACTACTCAAATAAAAGAGTAGGGGGAGGGATGAAGGCAGGGCAGTGGCATCAGCTTCCATAAAACCATTGCCAGTGTTCTGTAAGTAAACTATCTTGATTCCTCCAGACAAGATCATCAAGCAGGAAACTGGTGGCTAAAAGATGTGCTGATCTCCATGATGGCTTGCCTCTCTCTTCAGCAGAGATCTTGGTGCAGAAGTCTTCACCAAATCCCTTGCCACCACCCATGCTGAAACAGGAGCATGTGGTGGATATAGTCATAGTCAACTCTTAAATGCATTCATGTCCATTCACACTATCATACGGAATCTCATCTTCTTATCCTTGTTCTTTACTTATAGACAGGCCTTTTACTTGAGCCCACTCTTGTCCGTGTGATAAAATCCTGGGTTCAGTTCTGAGAGTCAGGATCAAGCAGTTTCCCCAAGGTGGTCATGATACTCCTTACAGCCTAGAAAGGCATGTCATTTTACCAGCTCTACCAATATTGTTCTCGTCCTAAACCGAAGCATCATGCCACTCCCTATGAGAAAATCCTCCCTAGGCATTTATTTTTTGCCTTTTACTCAATACTTTAAAGTCATCCAAAGTCAGCATCTGCTGCTGCTATAGTAACTGCAGCAGCAAGGATGGGGGCAGCATTACAAGATTACACTTTACTGCATCTGGATTTTAAAATACCATGCACGATTATTAACTGCCTCCCCTGGCCCTTTCCTTCATTTATTTTGCTCAGGCAAGCAGGCCTTGCAAACCTGAGGTTGAGTAGCCTCAGCAGCACCAAATGGTCAATGATTTATTAAGACAAGCTGTAGGTACAGTAATGCTCACCAGGTGGCTAATAAACAGGCTTTGTGAAATAAAACCAAGGGGGGGAAAAAAAAAAAAAAAAATCAGTGGCCTTTTTTGGGGGTAGTTTCAAAAACTTTAAATATGCACCAGAGCAGGCACACACTTTCTTTTTTTTTTTTTTTCCTAAACACTTTGACATGTGCTTTGAATGTTAAACAGACATAAACTTGGCATTTCCTAAATCAGTATAATTCCACAGTGAAGGAGGGGGAATATATTAATGTAGAAATAGTCTCCCTTCTTTGTGTAACAGCGTTTAAATCTCATAGTGACACGGGCTTATATAACAAATTGCAAGTATAAACCAAAGGCCAAAGAGGGCTTTGATCAGGCTTCAATGTGTTTCCCAAGCTGTGGTGACACAAGGTAACTGTGAGGCTGAATAATGTTGCAGCCAATACACTGGGAGAAGTTGAAACAAAGATATGCCTTCTTTTTTTTCTTTGCTAAACACAGTGGAAGCTGCCACAAGAACATGTTCCAAAACCTGTAAAACTGTGGAATAGAAGTAAAGATCAGAAAGTGTGCTCTGGAGTGAACGAAATACATATTTCAACAATAAGATGGCTTTTTCAGACAGGTCATCTATCTTGGGCATATAAAAAGCTTAGACAAGGTAGCCTTGATAGCTTGGCAAGATAATGGTGGATCCCAGATGTTTAAATTTTGATGCTCAAAAAATTTTATATGGAGCTGAAATTTTTCCAGAACAACAAAACATGAAATCTTGCATTAAACTTTTGTTCATGTTTCTCAGCAGCCATAAACTTGAGGGGGGGAAAAAATATCTTTAACTAAAAAGTACATTGATTAAAGGAACAGTAAAATAAATAAAAGAAAAAGGTACTACAGAAAAGAAAAGAACATACTGACAGTAAGACAATAATAGACATTGAAAACTGATACAAATTTTGATTCCAGAAATAGATCTGATTACATAATTTCAATAAAGGAATAAGAGAACTTGTTTTTACAAACATCACTTTTTCCTTTCTTTCATACTTCTTATTTTAGTAGTACCTTGCATTATCACTAATATTAGCTGGTAAACAGGTTGGCATGGATCAGCTATTGATGGGTCATTTGAGAACAGACAGCACCCTCTTTAGATCGCATCTAGTCTTACAGCCCTCTCTTTGTCCATAGGCCAGACCCTTTGACATAGTGTTAATCTCAAGAGGTCTTGTGTATAAATAACAGGAAGAGAGACTATTTCAGTGTATTCAGCCACAGTGTATTTCCTTTACCAGCTGTCCATCCATTATTTACATTGCTTGCTAATCAGCACTAAGAGAAGACATAAAGACTGTCCTGTGATCATCTATGTATTACACGTTATATGAGCTGCACAAGGCATTTCCCACAGATTGGGACCCGGCAGTACTACAGCAATTCAAAGTAACACGTGCAGAAAGCATGTTTGGCTACAGTCGGAGAAAGGCCTCTTACTGAATATGTATAATCAGGTCACTGAATTTGCTATTTGCTGATCTATGAAATAGGCAAACTCTATTTTAGAAAATTTAAACATTTGGGATCCACCATAGTCTTGCTAGGCCACACATATATCATCACACTCCAGTATATTTTTATTACCTCTTTAGCACAAAAGGTCCTGCTTTCCTTCTCTTGCCACTGGGATTGCTTCACTAGACTTCATCAGGTTGTATAGTTCCTTAACAAGGAGAAAAACCTGAGCTCAAAGGTAAACAAAATCTTTGGCACATAGTCTAAGGCTCTAGTCCAGGAACATGTGGTTAGGACTACCCATATTCAGGAAAATATTTAAGCATGTACTGAAGTTGGACTGATCTCAATTAGATTTACATACATTTAAAATGCCCTCCTGAATGGAAGCAAGAGGAACTCCCAAGTTAGCATAGCCCTCAATCTGCTAGGAGACCTACACACTTCAGAGGACTCGCAGATGTGCTGGGATCAACTCCCTTGATAATCCTTCTGGGAAAAACTCTTAATGTAAGTAGTGTTAAAACAGTATCTTTTATTTTGCCATCAGCTTCTCTTCTGTCTTAAGCAATAACACTGATGCCATATCAGTCACTGTAAATATATTACTTATGAAAGGTGACAGATGAACACATTTGTAGTAGGAACAGGTCTTCAGCAAGGATTTGTGGAGATAATAGTGAATCTGCAGGTACACCCAGGTTATAAACTCCAATATACAGGGTTTAATAATGTGAAATACGTATAAATAAAAGCACTGTCCACATCAGAATGACTTTCTTTCCTGGCCTCCACCATCAGTTGTCAGAGGAATGACATCTCTTACTGATGTGCCAAGCAATGACCCCCTCCTCCCTCCCAATTTCAAATAAGGAATATTATCAAGTAACTTGTTTACCTTTTCAAATTGATGACACATGGTAAAAGAGTGCTGCCTTCTGCCCCTCGTAGTCAAATTTCACAGAAATGGGTTGTCACAGCTGACAAAATTTCTTTTGAGAAATGGCCTCTTTTCTACAGAAACACCCAAATTACCAGTCCCAGTGGAGACCATAGCATCACCCTGGAGATGCAAGACCATCAGGATAAATAACCAGACAGAAGGACACTCATCTTAATTCTCAGGCAGCGCTCTGTCATCTTCTGAAACTTCCTAGTCCTGAGAGATTTAAAGTACTAACTAGATAAACTATAAAAGATGGCAAGGAATGATCTACAGTGACTTGTGCATCTTTCTCTAACCATAAATAACTTTATATTTCATTTCTGGCAGCATGACAAAGCAAGGAGGTAATGAGCCATTATGGAAAACCCATCTGTTGCTCATAAGGGGAAAGGCTTTGTGCTGGTAGATTTATAGAGGAAAATTTTCAGTGCAAGTCCCGTTATTGTTAATGAGAATTGCACATCTAATTGCCCATGCTGAAAGTGTACCCCATTATGTTCCTTCACTGTCTAGATGGCTATTGTGTGCTTCAGCAACAAGAGAAATGTATTATCAAAAGAAAACCCAGTGTTCAAATGACAGTGACATTCAGATGATGGGGGAAGGGAACATGAAGCAGAACAGGGGAGGCTGGGAGAATAAGAGTGCAAAGGTACTAGTCAAAATTTCTGATAATACAACAAAAACATTAAAAGATTATTTTTTACATGCAAGTGGAGAAGCTATTTAATACCACAAAACAAACCAGGAAGGTGTAGTGCACTTGGTCTACTGCAAAATCCATGTGTATTTATTCTTCTTGCCAAGTTTTGCGCATTAACCCTCAGATTCCCGGTTAGAATTCTAACCTCATTTTGTTTTACTAGGTCATTCTTGAACACTGCTCTAGAGAGGGTGCCCCAGGCAAAAACATCCTGTCTACACCTACTCAGCAGGGTTTTCAGGCTTCTCCAGAGCACTGGAGACTGTCTTTGGGTCTTGAACACCCTGGCAATGCCTTTAACTTTCCTTTTGCCTATGATTTATTTAGCTCATGCACACACACTGGACCCCGCCTACCAGTTCTGTAGCAGTTTGCCCAGCCCCGACATCCCACAGCAACTGGAATGGGGCAAGAGGCCAGGGGAGAAGGAACCTGGGCCAGTGGCTCCACCTAGACCTTCGGACTATAAGCCTTCTCCACTCTTCTTCCATGCCTGTCTCTGCCTTAACTTGCCAGTGCCTCAGGGCAAAACAGCAAGTGCTCAACCCCAGAGGCTTGGCCCTGCAGGCACATGAATGAGCAGCTCCTCTCCCCAGCTTCAAGACTCTCAGCCTTGGAGACACTGACATACCCTGAGGTTTCCTGCAACCATTTCTCTGGTATGGTATCCGGGGCATGAAGGTACTATTCCTTGAGGCATCCAAGAAGCCTGATCTGTTATTTTAAGAGTTCATCAACACCAAGAAACATGAAACAGGTGGAAAGAGAAGCGTAAGGAAGCAATGATAACAGGTTCCTTCTTGGTTTCATATTTGTGGGAAGGGCTGGTAAGCACCGTGGGAAGAAGAAACAAATGGGAGTGATAGCTCTACCCTGGTGAAGCGAATAAAAAAAACCAACCTCAAACCAGACAGTATTTATTTCACCAAGTACCACATACCCAGTCCTAGCAACAGTGAAATAATATTACTGTTACTCAGAACAAAATAACTTTGCCCTTCTTATTTAAAGAAGAGTGTGCAAGGAACATGCCCTGTAGCCAGACGGAAACAACAACAGTAGATTATCTCAGTTACATCCAGATACAAAGACTTTATGCAAGACAAGGCAGCTTCAAGAGAAGCTTCCCTGGCTACAGGGCCCCAAAGATGCCTCTCCTTCTCCAAACTAAGTCTCGGTGTCAAAAGCACTGGGCCTTAAACAACACTCATCTACTAACTTTATCTTTCCAAAATACAGCTACAAAGGACAATCCACCACTTAAAGGAAAACAGAGCATTGTAACCATTCCCAAAGCTTTCTACATTAATACAGTAAAGCTGATGATGGCCCAAGTATGCTTCTGATGGCTTGATGACCATCAGAAAAATTATCCTGCTGCAACTACACGATGTGGATACAATTGAAGTTATCACTCAACTTAGCAAAGCAGATGTCTAAGTAACAAAAACAACATGACAAATCAGATAATGCACATATTTTGAGGAACTGTTGTTCAACAGCATTTCCTACTGGGAGGCCTCGAACACTGTACAAATATGCCTTTACTTTGCATCAGCTCAGTGAGGTAGAGAAGACACTCCATATGCTATCCCCGAAACACAGTCACATTGGGAATACACAAAATAGTCTGTGAAGAAATCCAACTGAATCTGCTGAATGTAACTGAAATTGAAGAAGCACTCTAAGTAATCAGAATATAGTCAAGAGTTTGGGCAGATGACTGTGTTTGACATGAAGTACCCTGTGGGTCTTTAGTTGCCATTAGTAGCAATATTATGTATATTAATTTCCTCACCAGGAACAGTTCAAGAAATAGTGGGCTCTCTAAAAGAATTACTTACTGATTCAGTGCTACTTTAGGTAGGTGATTGCAACATCATCTTTAAACATCCTCTGTCCAGGTACTAATTCAGACTACTCCTTTGGGAGCTGGTGATAACGGTTTAGTATGGAATGCTACAACCAGTGATTTTTAGAAGGACTAGTGGCTTTTAACTGGATGAGGAGCTTATAGAATCACCAGAGGAGGACTCTACATTGTTGTAAAGATTCTCCAGTTAAAGGATCATACTCATTGTTAGCTTGTGAAGCCTAACAGGAGATTTTGGAAGACCACATGTGCAAGCTGCAGCTTTGTGAGGCAGTTTTGAAAGAAATGCTATAAAGAATGAAGAGAGAGCTATTTTAGTTTTATGTCTCAGCCTGTATGTTTATATACATGCAAGCATGCACAAGCCCTGAATTTATAAAAGTTGGATTTTTGTCTCAGAGATCTTTTGCTGGGCTATGGTTTAAAAATGAAGATAAGGGCTCAGGGAATATCAGGACAGCATGAAAGAAACAAAAGAAAAAGTTAGACGACCAAAACCAGTTTGGCAGGCAGTACAATTTAACAGAAACCACCTCACAACACTAAAAGCAAAAAAGAAGCATACCATGTCTCTAAAGCACACGTATAATGTGACTTTAAAGAAAATTCCTCTGAGAGAAAAGGAGAGGAATAAAAGGCCCAGGCTGAGCTGTGATGTGGTACATCACCATGTCAGCAGATTTCAAATGGCCCCAGAAGGAAATCTGGCACACGCTTTACATAGCATCCTGCAGAGCTCCCATGGACAGAGAAGGAGCATAACTTTTCCTAAAGGCATAAAAAGCATGCCTTTGCTGCCGTGGAGAAAAACAGGATGGGAAAAACATGTGTAGGTAACAATCTAGCTGCAGGGTAAGACCATGACTGGAAAGGGCAATGCTTACACTTCAGCTGGCCAGGGTACAAAGCTCTGTGAAATTTCCCTTTCCTTCCTGAGTCTGTATATCTGTCCAATGTCTCCATGCTGCCTGGGCCTACAAAAGGCAGGAGGAAGAAGCACCCTGCCTGGAAAATTCTGCATTTACAGGTAGTATATCCATAGCACATGCATTTCCCTACTTATTTAGGCTTATGCCACATCTAAATTTATGTGCTAGAACACCTATATGGCTCAGCAAATTCTTCTGAATAAATACAGTTATAGGAACACAAAAGGACAGATCACTCCATTTAAGAACTGCTTTAAGATTCCTTCTCGTATAAGCCATAAATCCCATAGCAGGATTTGCTGTTGCAGTTCTACCAGTGTAACCGAACCAGCAAACCCCTTCAAATTAGACAAGCCCTTATTGCACCAGCAGAAGGCCTAGAATTGTTTTTCTCGGAAGACCTCCTCTCTTCCATTGCACATCTCTCTGACTAGGTTCAGTTGCTGTCTCCCCGGGGACCTGTGGTGTGTACAGGGTTTTTTTGATCTCTGCAAGGCCTCGAAAGCAGCATGATCAAATGGATGACTGAGGAGACTTGACAGGTAAGCAGCTGTGTGCTGCAGCTCCACTGCCCCCTGACTTCCGAGCTCATCTGTCTCTCTTGTCTCACAGCACACAGAGAAGAGGGAACAGCAGATTAAAGCCACATTACATGTTACTGAATTACATAGGAAAGAAAGCAGATATCAGCAGAGGGTAGAGATAATGCTCCCAAGTAATAAAGTAGACAACAAATTCTGTGAGTCCCTTTTCTCTGATTGAAAGGAAGCCTCCATTTCATTCTCCTCTGGATCTGCTCAGGTATTCTTTTTCAGGTTTTAACAATTTTAGGTTCTTTAAGGCCAAACAGATTAGTTTCCTATGAAAGAAACATAACAGCTAATAACTCTTCCAGAAATGACATAGTTATCTGTTTACAAATATTATGAACAACCATCTGAAAACCCCCCTTTTTTTCCTTAAGAGCTACTTAAGCTAGATCTGTGCTGAAGAATGCTGTAAGCTAAAGAGATTTCTCCTGGATTTAAACTGACTTAATACCAGACACAGTTTAACCATATCAGCATAAAGTCAGTACAGGCTGGCTTACCCTACAGTGGAGCATCCAGGCAGGCCTACTGTAACTGCCAAATGTTCAAAACCAGTTATCCTGGAACAATTTTGAGAAGATGCTGTAGCTCTTTGGCTGCCTGAAGGAAGGGAATGAAGAATTGCACATACCTCACCAGGAAATTTATATGAAGTTAATATTCAAAACAGTTTAAAGCCTATGTCTGGGGCTTCAGAGTTCTTCTGTATATTGTATTTCAGCTTCCATTTCTGAAGGCTGTCCCTGCAGGGTTTAGCATTGCCTTGGACTTTGGACAAAGGAGAAGATGGACAGGAATCTGTACCTTGAGAGTGATTCTAAAAGGCATAGACTTCCTGAGGAAACAGAGGGATTAACAAGACTAATTCTTTTATTAATATGGCTGAGTGAAGCATATATGTTCTGGGTTGCATAGCACGGTTGTGCCTGCACAGGCAGCTGGAGGACTTTATGCACAGCTTTGCCACACACACCTAGCTAGCTGTAATGTTCATGGACTCCACTGACTGGATCAGTGCAACAAACAGGTGGGCAACCTTGAGGGACACTTTAGAATAGGCAGACTGGTGGTTCCAAAAGCCTTTAGTGTATCTTCTGTCATGGTATCAGAAGCAGATTGTTAGTTTCTTCCATACCTTTGATACCTAGTGGAAATACACCCACATCTGGCAGGCCAGCTCATAAAAACACACTTCTTATATTTACAGCAAAACCTTCAGCAGGTTGCACTTGTCTCTTTTCAAAAACAAAACAAAACCTCACAAAACCTGTACATCTCCTTTTGAAAATGCATAGTGAAAAGGCCCCCCGTTTTATTTTCATTTTGTAGATGGCATGGCTGTGATCATAAGCTGACAGTCAGAATACTGAAAGTGTGTAACATGCACAGTGACAAGAACGGTGTTCTCAAACCAACATGGCTGGTGAAAATCTGGAAAAATAATTTACTTAAAGTACTTTATCTCACTTTACTCAATGAAAATGAGGGGGGAAAAGGATATTTTTACATAACCAAATTTGAATTAGTCTTTTGATTTAAAATACATCTACTGCAAAACATCAGAAAATACCTCATAATGCAGTTGATTGTCATTTGATAGCACAAGGCTCAAATTCATCAGGCAAGAAACAGATCCATAGACAAAGCACAAAATAATTTGGACCTGACTGCACAAGTCTGGTTATTGCACTGCACGCTTCAGTAATGGTGGATACATCCCCCAGTATGCACTTCTTTTCTGTTCATTGATTTCACTAAGCATTCTGCAGGCCAGAAACAGCCAGCATACATTATACTGGTTAATATGTCATACAGTTGTATTTAACAGCTTGAAAGAAACTTCTTCATTAGACATTTCTGCTTTTGATATCCTAAGATTTTAATTAAGCAGTGTCACAACAGGGTGTGCTTTAACAGACCATTGGCACATGCCTTTGGAGCATTGTGAAGCACTGGACTAGAGACCAATTACCTTCTACCACCCAAGCAGTACAACAGCAGCCCATTAATGCACACCCTGGTGTGGCCTGTTTCAATTAAAGTATATTTGTAAAACGACGAAAGGATGGGCAGTGTTGAACCACTGAGAAAATCAGATGGTTTTAGGCTAGGATCCCACTGATTATGCAAACTTTTACAAATGTACACATCGAAATTCAGTAAACAAATTGCCCAGCTTACTTTGTTACACTGCATTGTAAGAAATGGGGCTATTAAGAGTACAGAATGTTATTTCCATCTGAACATAGAGAATGCAAGGAGGAAGCTGTGGTGTCAGCACTTCTGCTGTCTCCATTCCCCCAAAGGAGGCTCAGTTTCAAAAATTTGGCAGAGACAACATTGAGGAGAAATAGGTTCTACTCACCCCACGAAAGGGTTTATCCATGAAAGGAATGGATAGAGCTCATCCAGTTACATAGCACAGTTAAATTCACTAGGAACTTAATATCCTTCCTGGTTTTTTTTGCTTTTACTACAAAACTAATTTTCTACTTCCATAAAAATTACATGCTTGACTTCAGTAAAAGGCATATACACCCTTGGCAAAATATAATTTAACTAAATATAACTAAAAATCCCATGCACATCAGGCAAGTCTTGTTTCTTCACTGGCTTTCATTTCCCTCTTCTCTCCCCACTCCTCTTCCATCTAATTCATTTATGTCAGAGACTGTTTAAGGTAAGCATGATCCCTTTTGAGATGCTCATAGACCCCCAGATAGAATGCCTCCCACTTTTAATGGGGTGCTTTCAGCTACTCTAACACAAGTCACAGACAGAGAAATATAAAGCATAAACCTGTGGCCAACTAGCGGAGTATAATTGCATGTTACAGAAGGAGAGCACAAAGCTGTAGTTTTTGACCACTTCACTCTAATTCAAGTGAGCAACAACATCAACAAAGGCCACAACAATATGAGTTGCAGAAAGCACAAAGATGGTAAAAGTTCCTTGGTATGAATCTCACTCAATGCCCATAGAAACCAGCTTATCCTAATAGGTTAGCATCAAGCACTTCGTAACTACACTGAAACCATTACCAAAATACAGGGCTGAATGGATCCGACAGGAGCATTAAACGAGCTGAGCCATGTCCTACCTTACTACCTACCTACCTGGGTAGGCTGAGAGATGATGGAATGGATGATAGTCTATAAATATTTGGCAACTAGAAGCATCAGAAAAAGAACTAGTTAAGTAGAAAAAGGGGGTTATATCTAGTAAACAGCTAGGAATGAAGCTAAACAAAGTGATGTTCTGGCTGAGTGAGACAATGTTTTTAAAGAGAACAACTGTGGAGAAGTTCCCTGTAGGAAATTATGGTGGGTTTCCTAGTCAGGGCATTTAAACCGGTCAAACCTCCAAAAAGTAGTGTTCTATAGGGGGAAGGTGGCATTCATAGGAGGATGAAGTGGATGGCACAGAGCTGCTTTTCCTTCTTCATTTTCCTATGTTTCTAAATGACTCATCAGCCCAGACATGTAATGAAGTGAAGTCATATACATCAGCTACCTCCTCCCAAGTCTCAAAGGTATAGCTCGATAAATCTGCAGTACAGCTAGTTAGTTACACAAGCAGCATTACAGCCTCTAGAGATTCTAACTGCATTATTGCATGTAGCAATTGGATTTGCCTCCCTATTTCAGGTTCTACCTGAGCCAAGTTTGAAATGAAAAATGAGCAATGTGATGAAGACACATGGCAAAATGATGAGATATTGTCCCTCCTAGTTTGTTTTCTTTCCTCAGGGTATGGTCTAGTAACTCTAAAAGCAGATGTCATCTCATGTCAAATAATCTTCTTTCTCTCTTGCTGTAATAATGGATTTTGCCAGTTCTAATTTCAAAGAAACTGCGATGTCTTCTAGTCTTGAGTCACTATTTAAGTATTAAGAGAACACAAGTTTTTCTTCTGTGGGTACCCGTTTTGCTGAATGCTGTGCATATTCTCAATTCTGTATTAACAAACTCCCAAAGCAGACAATATGCTGCCAGAGTGATGGACATGGTTGAAATATTGACAATTAGGTACTGACTTCTAATCAAAACTGCAAATATCAAATGAATTCCAAACACATTTGAGCTGATGGTGCTGTTTTTCCAGTGACCAATTCTCCTGGTGTCTTGTCTGTTTTTATGGAAACCTATTCTGCAATTGACAGACTCTGTCTCCCGCCCATCTTTTCACTTTCCTTCAAAGGACAGATCAGTCTTTCAATTTCAATCATAAGGTAGTCAGAGAAGATTGGTAAAGAAGCATCTAAACCTTTCACTAGAAGCAACAAGACAAATTTCTTCTATTTTTTTCCTCTACCACATTAAATAGGATGTCTGGTAGGACTTTCAGGATCACTTAAGAATCAAGTTCTATTCTTTCTTCTCTTTTCCAGATGAAATGATCCCATCACCTGCAATTTCTCTTCAGTAAGAATCCTATCAAATTATTAATCAGATAAAGTGTATGTGTGTGTATATATATATATATAAAGTATAAAGGCAATATATAAATACACTGAATACACATATGTATATAAAGAGATATAAAGTCTGTATCAACAAAAATAGATATGTATATCAAATATACATAATATTAAATGTATTAAATGTGTTAAAATTTCTTTTTAAGGAAGACGCCAAGAACAGCACATTCCAGATATGGCAAACATATTTTCTGAGGAAACACTATAACCTATTTCACTCTAGCTTTTCTAGAAGCTCGGTACACTGGTATCTACTGATAAAGAATTAGTGTGAGTTGGACTCAGACTAATATCTAGATAAAACAAGGTGTAGAGGATTAAAAATTGAACTCAGAATAATGTATAGTGGAGTTTAATATTTATGTTGTATATTTTCTATTTTATTTATAATACATTGTTGTTATGGATAAGATGTAAAACTACAATTCTTATTCAAGGTTAATAATATCTTACCCCTTATCTAACTTCAAAGAACCTTCGAGTAAATTTTTTCGCTCTCACAATAGGTTTCTATTCAGAATGAATCAAGGTATTAGCATCCGGCTTGCAGTAAACATATCTGATTGAGCACTGCATGAACAACTTGCTATGAAGATTCACTTGAACATTTGAGGATAACTGCTTCATTCATAATGTTCTTCTGTTTGCTTTCTGCAAAGTTTCATATGATTGAGAGTTGTTACCATAGGGAAAGCAAGTAAAATATTCCCCAAGAGAGAACTAAGTGTGCTTTCTATAAGCATTTGTGTCCATAATATAAAGATATTAAAATTTGCATCAAGTCATATCATGTTTAAAATACTACAGTTATTTTAGAAATGGGAAGACTGTTAAAGTGATTCCATTTGTAACGTTTCCTAAAACTTTCAAAATGAGACCAGTGAAACAAAGCATAAATTAATCTCCTAAATGGCCCTTTCCAATATGACCTAAGTTAACCCCTTGAATCTCTCCTAACAAAAGTCAATTGCTGACAGCCAAAATGAATAGGAATTAATCTTTGTTGCTAATAATCTTTTTTCAAGACAATGCAAGATAAAAGTTGAATTAGTTCTTCATGGTTCAAAGAATACCTGGTAGAAGTTAATATCACAAAGTGATATAATGGCCTTCCTGGCAGAAAGGGGGCATAAGGACTTTTTTTGCTATAAGGGTACTACTTTACTAGCCCTACAGAAGAAAATTATTCTTCCATTAGGAATGTCTTTTCTCAGCTGCTAATAATTGATTACTTGCTTTAAGTCAGCAGTTTAGTCCTGCACTGCAGCCGTACAAAGTTGAAGCCATTATTCCAATAAATATGGGAAGTTTTTTAAGTTCAAATATTACCTATTGTTAAAAGTTTATTTAAAGTATAAGGAAAAATAAAGAGTTCCTCCATTATTTTCCATGTATTGTGTTGATAGCGCTGTTACAACTCATGAAAGATTTGTAGGTTTCTACTACTAGCTCATGATTTTATTTTGTCCTGACATTTCACTGTTTTTTTGCATATCCTACTAAAAAGGCAGGGAGCGCTAGATTTCCATGTGTCTTTTTAAACAGCAGCTCATGGGGCTGATCACTAGTTGGATTGATTTATGTTTTAATTTTATGGATGATATCACACAATTATCTCCAGATGGAATAATCGGGATGAAGCATTGCCAAAGAACATTAGACACTAAAGAAGTCAGCCAATGCAATCCATTCACTACTGTAATTATTTTTGTTTTGGCTTCAGACATCTATACAGAGGCACAAACTCATTCTGGTAGGGCCTTGTTCAGTATCTATTTAAGTCAATGGAAAGACTTCCATAGATGACAGGAGGCACTGGCTCAACACCCCGCAACACTCCATTCCCTCCACACTTCCACCTATGGAATATGTCAAAGATGTCCTAACTGTATTTCCTTTCTCTTCTCCTTCTCTCTTTTGGCCCCAACCCCTGCTCCCCCCCTCTTTTTTTTTTTCCTTCCCCGCATTTTGCAACTGATATTTGGACCCATTATTTGTGGTTTATTAAACACAGACAAATGAAATCAAACTTGTTCAGCCTGGGTAAACCAGAAAAATATTAATTCCTATAACAATCTATATAGTTCTGATTTGTATTCATTTATTGGATGAGCAAATGACAACAAGACTGATCACTTCAGGTTTCTCAGTGTTGAACTCAGCCAAATATTTCTTCCTAGATTAAATCCGACAAGTCAAAGGGATAGACAAATTTCCTTCTTTTTTTCCTGGGAAAACAAACAGACATTGTCTTGCTTAACAGGCCCCACTTTACTGAGCATCCAACATTTCAAGACACGCAGTTAGTTTTCTAGAAGTGGATTTTCAAAAGGACCTGTCTCAGCTAAGAGCACAGATCTCATTCCAAACCCTCAAACTATATTTAGAAACTTAAATAAAAAAAACCAAAAAAATTGATTTTGAAATGTAAGTGTAGGTTTTAGGTTTCAGGTTGTGACTATTTTAGCGGTAGTGCCTACTGCAAACAAGCACCATGGAGGAACACAGCAGATGGTCCTCTCAAGACGTCTACATTGCTAAATGCACTGCCATTGAGCTAATCAGCTAACTCAGGAATTGGAAGCAGTGTCATGACACCAGTGCAGCTTGCTGAAAGACAGAGATAATTACTGTGGATTCAGAGCTGTACCAGTGTGTTTATAAGGCTTTCAGGACACGTGTGTTTCATCATGGAGCTATAATTCTTCCTATAGAACCACGTGGAAGTAAGTCAAATATCTTCTACAAATATCTCTGACCTGCCCATAGACCTTGAATGAGTTACTTTATCATTTGCTTATGCTATGTTAAGTATGTTTATTTATTATTATGTATTTATATCTGACTGAATGAGGAATGCAATCTATACAGCACAGTGATGTACAGAGTTCTACTTGCTTTTGTTATGGAGTAACAGTGAAGCTTTCAGGCTTCAAGAGCCTGAATGAAAATTCCTAAGTTTCACAGCTTTCTACTAGGCTTTGGATCTGCTGCATAGGTTGTAACTGACATTTATTCTTAGTTGAATGCAAATATAAACATATAAAGGTTTTGGGGTAGGGCAGCATATCTGCTTATTTCAACTAATACCTGAAAACGCAAATGGAATACTACGTCGATGGTCTTGTGTCATGTCTAGGAGTCTTTTAATATAATTTCATTAACCTCCATTGTAGATTTTTTCCTTTATCTTTCTGAGAGATTCTTTGCAGAATATCATTGATCTAAATGTAATTAGGAAGCATTAGGAAAACAAACAGACAAACATTTGAGAGAAGTCACTATATTCTTTCTCTCCTCACTAAGTGTTCAAAAAATTCAGATAGCTCTAATGATAATTTCCTTACAAAATTCCTAAGTTGTTCTGTCAACAGTCACACAAAAAAGTGCCACTTGCCCCTCATTTCATAGAAAAGAAGTTTATACTCAGGTTTTTAGCCATAACCTAATGTCCTGGTTTTGGCTGGAATAGACTTAATGTTCTTTCTAGTAGCCAGTATAGTGCTTTTTGGATTTAGTATGAGAAGAACATTGATAACACACTAATGTTTTCAGTTGTTATTCAGTAGTGTTTAGTCTAAAGTCAAGGATTTTTCAGCTTCTCATGCCCAGCCAGCAAGAAGGCTGGAGGGGCACAACAAGTTGGGAGGGGACACAGCCAGGGCAGCTGACCCAAACTGGCCAAAGGGGTATTCTGTACCATGTGATGTCATGCCCAGTATATAAACTGGGGGGAATTGGCCAGGGTGGCAGTGCAGATCGCTGCTCAGGAACTAACTGGGCATCGGCTTGCGAGCGGTGAGCAACTGTATTGTGCATCACTTGTTTTGTATATTCCAATTCTTTTATTACTATTACTATCATCAGATTACATTATTAGTTTCTTCCTTTCTGTTCTGTTAAATTGTTTGTATCTCATCCCACAAGTTTTACTCCCCCCCCAATTCTCTCCCCTATCCCACTGCGGGGAGAAGTGAGTGAGCGGCTGCGTGGTGCTTAAGTTACTGGCTGGAGTTAAACCATGACACCTACAAACCTAGGATATGAGTTTACAGCTTATGAGCTACTCCATAAGTGCCCCTCTCTATGATCCACAGTAAACAGGAGGCAATCTGTGGTGGCTTATCCTTTAACACAACAGCAGTAAGCTATCTCAGAGGACAGAAGTACCCTCTAAAGCAGTTGTCACAGATTAGCTAATGCTGTGTAAATTCCCTGAGCTTGCACCAAACAAGCAAGAGGTAATACAGCCTCTTGGTAACTTACTCTATTTCACCACATTGCTTGGGTGATTTCTCAGTCCCTACAAGTAACTTGGCAGGATAAATCCCATTTAAAAGCCTACTGCGTCCTTCTGCAGTGCACACACATAGCATAAGAAAAGAAAGCTGGGATCTGAAGCACAGAGATGCCATAGGCTAAATTGTGATACGTTTTTCACCAGAAACTCCATGCTGAGTTCAAAAAGTTCTTGCTGAATAAGGTGCTTGCTCTAGCCACAGTACAAGCAGACATGCTGACAAGATGACAAGTGAATTTATTAGACTGGCATTGAACTTGAGCTAATAAATCTTCTTGGAACCTCCTGCATGGTATAGAGATGTTCAGGTGGCACTTAATAAGCCTGGCCAGCTTTGAAGTGCCTCTGTGCAGTTCCAGTCCTTGTGGGAAATAGGAATGCAGTAGTGAAGCCTTCCTGATGACTCCACAAAATGAGCCTGGGTCTTTAGGGCTATTAGTTTGTGTTCTGCAGGCACAATATGGCTAAACTGCTCACAGACCCAAGCTGGCTTGGAAGGCAGTACAGCTGTCTCTTTCTGGCATTGGGCCTAAACTAATAAGTCTGGATGGCCCAGTGCTGGCTTGGTAAGGGGAAAGCTCAAGTATCTCTGCTTCCATGGTATGATTAAACCTCAAACTGGTTAAAGCACCCACAGATAACTGAGTGTTGATTGCACATAAGTTCAGAACCACACAGAAAACATGTGGTAGAGCCAAGGGCTGCATCTATGCCTCCTGCATCTCAATCCTGTGCCTACAAAAAATAGCATACAAGACTGTTTCCCCTTTCCAGAAAAAGTATATTTTCAGTAGCATGTCAGTAGATAAAACGTTGCTTCTCAACCCAGATTTGTTAGAGCAAGATAAAATCATAATTAACAGAAGACATCTATGACTGTGCCTGGGTTGTTTAATAAAAAAAATTTAAAAGTACACAGAAAAAAATTAAAATTAGAAACAAAAAGAACCAGGGACCATTCCTTACACCTGGTAAGTGGAGCACAGCCACCCTGCCTATAGGTAGTCCCCCTGTGGCAAACTGCTTATGTGCAAACTACATAGCATTTCTTCCCAAGTCCCTTTTAGTGCCTCCATGGCCCTAAGACATAATTACCAGTTAGTGGTTTTATTTCAGTCTCTTCAGACTGACCGATGTGATTACTGACTGTGCTGTAAGCTATCAAGAGTTTGTAGCATGAAGCTGAAGGTGCGTGTTGCATGAGCACATTATGAGGACGCTTGAAGGGGCAAAGCCTGATGGGATCAAGTGCACAGATCATATGGGGAAAACACAACCAGACCTATGGCAGCCTCATCCACTGAGCTTCTGGGGGCAGTCCCTTGACTGTGCTCTCTCACAGAGCTGTACCCAGGCTTAGAAATCCAGGTTGTGTGGCACAGAACAGAGCTGGGGTGGGGAGGGGGTGCAGGGAGGGCACTAATAATGGCAATCCAGGATCCAGTGCTTGAGCATCATTTGGTCCCCTTTTGTTGAACAGTGTACATGCACCTTGATGTTCCCAAACTCAACCGGTTTCAAAAAGAGATATTTATATTTAAAAGGTATTCATATATTCTGGGGGTGATGATCGACAGAACACGTGCATACTGCCTACTCAGTACATATTTCTTTGCCATGTAAATAAAATAGCCTTTCATTGAAAAGCTTGCTAAAGTTGATTTCATTTCCCATCTTAGGAGTGTGCTTAGTGCTAAGAGAACTATGCTAGGAAGACACTATGGATATTTCTTTCTCTCTGCCCCTTCCCTAAATATTAAAACAAATGCAACATTTGATGGTGGGGACAACCTGAGAGAAAAAAAAAAACCACCCAACAATCAAAACATGCATATGAACTTTGTTGGAAAAAGGAAATATATCCACTATTGTATTGTGACAACAGATCCCATTGTATTTTTTTGACACACACAATGAATTTGTACAGTACCACAACTGAAAATGAGGAAAGTCACCTTTGCTTCCTCCTAATTATTACCAAAGGTTGTGCAATGAGTTTGAAAAATTCTGTTACAGGCTTGTGACTTTAGTATTTGCAGCAAAAAGAAACTGTGCTAATAAAGATAACAAAGGTAAAGGAAATGCAAAAGCTTTCTGCATGCATGGATAGCAGGGTAGAAATCAAAATGCAGCACCAACTTACAACATGACCTCTCAGTGAAGGTCAGTAGCATTCTCCTCTGCATTCATGGACTTTCATTTCAGAGGAACACAACTATAGAAGGAACGCACGGGTAGTCGAAATAACATTAGGAACACAACTGCAGAAGGAATGCATGGGTAGTAGAAATAAGATTACAGTAAACTCTGTTAGCCCCTTTTGATTCCCAGATGAGGGCAGAACTAGCTACACTGATGCATTCTAAGAAATTTGAGCTCTATGTTTTGCTGCATTTCATGGAGCATATTCTTAAGCACTAATGAAATACTAAAACTAGTGGTAGAAATAGCTGCAGCAAAAAGGTAAGGTAGACATATATAGTACTTGGCGGGGGGGCGGGGCAGAGGGTACTGGTAGTGGCTGAAACTGTTCCATCACCAGTGGTTTTCTTCATTACCCAAAGCAATGTGTCACTTTTCCCATTCTATGGAGTCACAGTGTAAACAACAGCTTTTGGATTATGCTAGTTCATAAATAACAGTATGAATCTTTTGTATTCTAACACCTCCTCTGGTGTTATTTTGGCGTTTCAGTACCAACTGCTTAAGACAACATGACTAAATATAAATTCATTCTGGAAAAGCACTTTGAAGCGTTCCTGGAACTCGAATCTGCAACAGACCCAATGGTGCGGCCAAGTACCTACCATTAAAGGACTTACAGACTGACACAGTTTGACTATTGGCAGCCTGCACCTCTCTAACTTATCACTCTCAAGCCCTTAAAATAAGGCATTTGCATTGTAACACTTGCTAAATCTGGGTTTGAGAAAACAAAATATCATGAACTAGGGCAGAAGTGTCATGGGTTATCTCAGCCACTGGTTACAAGCTCCTGAAGTTGGAAGTCCAGCAAAACATGCTTATGAAAGAAATGTAATTAAAAAAACTCACTGAAGACAATCTTCTGAATCACGACAAGTCGTCATGAAAAAGTAGCAATGACTTGTTCTTGAGATTGTTGAATTATCTTTATTATGGAAAAAAATAAATGATGTATAACTATTTAGAGGACCTAGACTTGTCCAGTTAAAATATGCCCTATCACCCAAATTTTCTCCTATGCTACAGTAACTGCCTTGGGGCTGGGCTGGGGAGTGAGGGTTAAAAAAAACCCAAACCAACCAGTAGATGCAATATATCTTGATTTTGACATAGCATTTCCATCAGCAATCTATGAAATAAAGTATAGATTAAATTATGATATAGTGAGTGAAAGAGTGATTGCTTTGGCTTCCAGATTGGTTATGAAAGGGATCTATTCTAGGCCTGATTCTACTCAATGCTTTCTTGATGACCTGGATGAGGTATGAGAGAATATGCTTGTATATTCAGGAATGATAACAACTGGGATTGCAAAGGGTAGGATTCATCATAGTGTTGAAAACTGAATACAGTCAAAATAACACAAGTAAATAAAAAACAAATGTAAAATACTACATTCTGGAAGGATAGATCAAGTATAAGATGCGGGATAAAATATATAAGCTGTTCTACAGCAAAAAAGAAACTGGGGAACTATAGCAGCTAATAAATATATTTTGAAGCCAAAACATGGCATCACTTCTTCTGGTGCACTCTATGTAATGCTGGTGATATTTGTCTGGTGCACTCTGTTCAGTTTTGGACATAAATTTGAGAAGGGCAGAAAATATCAACAAGAATATTATGAGTGCTAGAAATCTGACCAATGACAAAATGCAGATTGATTTGGTGAAGAAGTCTTCTGTGGAAAGAAGAGACTGAGAGGATGTATAGTTGAAAAACATACATTACAACAGCCTTCCAGTATATAAAAAGGAGAAAAATAAAATGCTACTGTGGGTAGCCAAAGAGAAATTCTGAGCTTCTGAGAGTAATCAAGAATTGCGACATATTATTTAGGGAAAGAGAATGATTAAGAAATCTTTTCCATTACAATTTTCTTTTTTTTAGATAGCTTCAGAAAGGGCTGCTAGGCATACTTGTCTTGCATCGAGGCAGATGAATTTCTCATACACACTCTCAGAAGTCCCTCCTAGCCCTATATTCCTAAACTTACACCAAAAAAATTATTTGTACATTGACAAGGAAGGTTTTGGTACAGTGCTTTTATATAAACATGCTCAAAGCTGAACAGCCCTACACTGACTCTCTTCAGTGTCTTTTAGATGTTTGTGCTAGGACTCCACAGGAGTTTAGGCAAACAACGCTTCTACGCTTCAAATTATATGTTTACCAGAAAGCATGAATCTTGATCTAACTATGGTGTTTACAAAAATTGTGTTTCTGGTTTGCATTTCTGTTTTGCTTATCTTGGCAACAGCATATATGGTACAGCATTACACTTTTAGCAGGTGGTGGGAGTTCAATGCACTAGCAAGTGCTTTGATGCTCCAGAGCAAACACCAGCAAAGGTCAAAACCTGGTTTAATTAAATCCATTGTTTAAGGAAGCAATTTTGAATGACGTGTACTACTTTTTTTTTTTTCCCCCAAGACAGATTGCCCAGTTCCTGTACATTAAGAGTTACTCCTAAAAAACCTGCTACTGACATATCCATGTGTCATAAGGCACATGCATACACCAGTATGGACCACTGACATGTGACTGGTCAACTCACTGCTTCCTCTAATTCTAGGAAATCTTCCAATGAATACTGAAATGAAAAGGTAGCCAAAGGGAGAAGTGGATATAGTATTTGCAATACGCTTTCAGCTTCTCTTGAACTTCATGGACACTAAGCCATTCTTTGGTGCATAGGTATGAACTGCATACTACAAACATGATCTCCTAGAAAATAACCTCCAATATCTATCTTTTGTAAAGCTCAGTTCCAGATCCCCTCTTCACCTAGGGCTGAACCAAATCTGCATGGTCTGCACTGACTTAATCTCTGTTAGCCAGTCAGGAATGGCAGTCTTGTGACTAGTCAATTGAAGGAATGAGAAATATCCTCTTCCCATGGTCCTCCAAGTTAGACTAATTATGGAAAAGAAAGGCACCAGAAGGGAAAGGTGGCACATAAAATCTTCTGGCACTGGGTTTTTAATTAATTTACACCCCCTCCTTAAATTAAACAACTCCATCACTAATGTGAGCTTTGATATTGCGGTAAAATACTTCATGGGGCCCAAAGTAGGTAAGTACTTAAAAAAAAAAAAAAGCACCCTCAGAATGAAGGGTCTTGTGAACAGAACAATAAACTATTGTCAATTGCTGCACGGCAAGCCCTGTGGCAGCTGTTTGTTGTGAGAAGATATTTCATCTAAGAAATTAATCTCTCCTTAAAGGTAAGCCTTAATCCCAGTGAAGACAGAGGCAAAATCGGAAACAAATTCACCACAGCTAGAATTTTACACCCACCTGTCGGGAACATAAAGTCTGGCCAGCTCTGCACTGGCACTGCCACAGTTACTGTAGTAGTACGAAATACACAGACCTCTACCCTAGTTCACCCTGACGATGCATGCAGAATAGGAAATGTTTGCAAGGGTAATTTAATCTATCTGGCCTGTGTAAGGCTCTCTCGATAATCTTCTATGCCATGCCATGTCTCTGAATAAATGAGAAGTATGCCTCTGTTTTTTTAATTGAAACTGATTTCAGCGCACAGACTTCCATTACCAGGCCATTCCCCTGAGAGTCTGCTGAATCCAGGTGATGACAGCATTGCCAGTGTCGAAGTTTATTTCTGTGCAATCTTGCATAACATTGCCCTGTTGGGAAAGAGCCCCTGAAAGGCCCTGAAAAAGTAACCAGTCTGGATAAAGAAAGAAAGCAGGCTTCGAAATCTGAATTCTGACTGCCTACGGCCAGCTAGTCTGAAACACTGCCTGATTGTCCAGGGTAGCCTGCAATCGTGTGGGAATACAAAGCTACACTTGTAATCTAGACAAGTGAATTGGCTGCTATTTCCCACACAATGATACGGATTTAGCTGGAATGCTCTCCACTGCAAACACAACTGAGGTAGAAACCTTTAACACTGTTAGCCAACAGCCTGGATTTTGTTTTTCTTTTCTTCTTCTAAATGGACAAGTACCAAAAGAGTGAATGGAAAATGCAGACATTTAAAATTGGGCACGTGCCTATTAATATTCAAAGTACATCCATTTGAACGTCATTTTGAAAAGGACAACCAATAATTAGTTTCTCTCTGCAGAACCTAAGATGTGGTAGTCCCTATTCTGATCACCTACTTAAAATGCTAGCCAAGTTTCTCTTATCTCCCACCACGCTCTTCACAACAGGTCTTCCTCCAACTTAGATAAATATAACCTTGCCCTACCCTTATCCATTCAAAGATCATTTTCTTAGCTCATCTTTCTGTTCATCTCACGTTCCATATCTCCCTTAATTCCTCCCCTGGTTTTCTTACTCCACTGAATCCAATCCAAGCTGCTTCTCTTCACTTTTTACGGGCATCACAGCCTAACTTCAACTTACCTGTCACTCACAGTGGAAATGCTGACTTTTACCTCACTGCCCATACCTGTCATCCTTACCTTCATTTACATTTGGTATTGGTTATCTAAGATGCAACACTAAATAAATTGGTGCAGAAACCAGCTTTTAGCATCTGGAAGTATGAAATTTTATTCCATAACAAAAACTCTATCACACTACGGTGATATAAATCGTAAGAGAGAACACTAATCTAACACACTCTCCAATCTCCAATAGTCTTCTACTGGCCACTGAGTTTAATTTGTTAGTTACTAAATAAATAGGACTGAGCTTACTAAAGTCAATAATATGTTTAATATTTATCATTTTCAACCACTCCAGTTCTTCTCAGCTAACCTCACTGTTGGTATTTATATAGTCATTATCAGTGTAGCACATAAGCCTGGCAAAAACATTTTCCTGGAAAAGCTAGTTTGCCATTTTATTATAGGTGTGATCAAGAACACATCTCTAAAAGCAATATACATCAGTTATTGATTACACTTAAGATTCAATCTTCATCTGCAGCTTTAAGGACTGCCATCATATTCTGAATGAGATCTTGTAGCTAAGATTCTTACCATGTCACTAAGGAGGCATGGTGGTATAAGAGTGAAGTGCTCAATTATTCTGGTGGTATAAGAGTGAAGTGCTCAATTATTCTTTGTCTCTTTTGGAAGGAGTACCCAGATAATGTGGGCCCTTTGAATCTCTCCCACTCCCTATGCTCCCCTCTGTCCATCTGTATGTGTATAAATATATCTATACATATATATAGCTTGTCCTCCAGAATCTGAATCTGGATAGTTGTGAGTGGAATGTGCCTGAATTGTGGTTTTGCGGAAGTCTTCTGAGAGATACAAGGTTTAGCATGCTATTATCGACTGAATTACATTTAATAGATCTAAGCATTGTTCTTTAGATAGTTATTTCAAATTTCTACAGTTGCAGAGACCACAAACTAGTAAATTGACAGAACATCTAATATTTAGTCTAAATCATTCCCATGAAATACTTCTTTAACCTGTACTCAGAAACATATTCCCCCTAGCCTGTCCCAGTGTTCATCGACTTAAAGTTAGCATTCTCCCCTGTTGGAAAAGAAATAATTCTCTCAGAAATTTAAGCCCATCACTTCTTGTCTCATCTGTCACTGAGATGGAAAGCAAAGTGACTGCTCCCTTCCTTCCTACAGCACCTTTTTCTATATCTGAAGGCTGCCACATTGTATCCTCCTAGTCTTCCGATCAAACCACCTTCATCTTCCTTGATCATTTTTCTTATGTGTCCAATCACTATCTCAAGACTGCTGATTTCTCCACATCCCTTTGCAGCATAGGTGTTTGCCTGTATAACACAGTAGCTGTGGGAAACTTGACATGAATCCACATAAATCTGACAGGCATTTAGATCCCCATTTGTCTACAATTGTAAAGGTTGCAGGACTCTTCACATTGCCTTCAACAGGGGCCATATCAGATCCCATTCATGGCAGCATGTGTGTTCAGCTTGCTTACTACAGATATTCTGAAAGATATGGAAAAGTCAAGATTCTTCTCTAAAAAAGGATCACACACATTCTGTAATTCCCTTTGGAGCTGAGATAACCCATGAGGGAAAAGCAGTAACCTTGGCTCACATACTGGCTTTTCCCTTTATGTTACACTTCAACTTTCCTTTTCTTTCTGCATAGTGTTCCATGAGTACTGCAGTTCCTCTATCAGTGAGGCTCACAGCAAGTCGCCAACCCACAAATCAAGCTTCCTTGGGCATCTGGTTAGCAGTTGGTCCAGCAGTACATGTACAAACTCCAGTTGATGGAAAACCTAGTTTACAGAATCCACGAATCTTCTGACGTCAAGAAAATTACTTACTACAATTGTAATCTATCGATGAGGCTTAACATCTAGCAGTACAGTATTTCCTATGGTAGAAAGTGAAAAATAATTTAAGAAAAAGCTAACTTGACTTATTTTAAAGAGTTTGAATTGACTGAAATACCAGTGGTTTGTGATTTTTTTTTCCTGCTTTATAAGAAAATATGTGAAATCCAGAAAGACCACCAAAGATCAGACATGGGCAGGATATCTAAAAAACAGAAAAGTGGAACTCAGCTTTAACCTTGATCATATACATAAAAATCAAACTCATCCCTTTAACTGTACAGAGGCCAATTAAGAAAAAATAAAAAAAGTAACATGAAATCCTCAAACACCAAACTTAATGAAGGAGTCATTTGATAGTGAACATGAATGAAAACTGAAGCTAAACAGTTTGCAGACATCATTTGGTGAGCTACATGAATGAAAATCTTAGAATAAGATCTTATGTTTTTAAATGTTTTTATTCAACTCTGTATTGGAAGGATTTAATTGGGATGAAAACCAGTAAATAACTGCAATGATCAATGAAGCTGACAGCATCTAAATGGGACCTTTTCTTAGCTTGAAAGGTTTTTATAAACACAGCACCAGTTAATTTATTTTACTCTCTCTATATATTTCATTATCTTAATGTCATCTTTCACCTGCAGGAATTCATCACACACTGCATGCTGCAAAACAAGTTACCCAAGCTGCATCTTAGGAAAATTATCTCATTTCAACTGGAATGCAAGATCAAAATAGATGGAAAGACTGCAAATGACTTGGAAAAATAGGTCTGACTGCTACTTCATTGATCAAGATGCATCATTCATGCATTCTCTTTCAGACCACTTCTATGCAGCATTTTACTACACGGGACAGGGCTACTCATTAGAAACTGATTCTAGCCAATGTTGAGTTTAGTCCATGATCAAACTTCGGTATATCTTCATGATTCAAGGCACAAGGTGCTGTAGCCATGGCTACAGTTTAGGAAGTCAGTTGGCCACAGTTATTGCCTGCAGAAGCCAACACAAACCACAATACTAGCTTGCTATGACAAAACAGGCATAAAATGAATGGGTTGTAAGCATCTAAAACATACCTTCCTCTGGAGTAGATGGTGCTGCAACTCGTTCCCCAAATTGGGCAGTGTGACTGGGATATGATTAGGATGGACAGGGAAGGCACAGATTTATCATGTTTTCACATTGGCTTTGACTGGAGAAGAATTCTGTCAATCCTCAAGCACAGAAACACACTGCTGCCCAGAGGGGGATTTCAGAAAATTCAGTGGTAGAAATTCTTTCTTTAATGGGAATTTATGCTGATTAAAAAGGTGTACGTGCTGTCCCACAGACACTTGAGATTCTTACATAATTAGACAAAGGGAAGTCTCCATAACAGACAAAACAGTTTTAGTAGGTTGGGGCAGCAGGGCAGGATGGGGGGATTATTAGCTTATTTGGATAAAATTCAGCACATACACAGGTATATGCATAGAGGAAAGAATGCTGCGGTGATCCCTTTTGACAAATACAAAACAAAACCATTCTGATTTCTTCAGATCTCATTTGCAGTAAGATGTAGTGTCATTATCTCCCTCCTAATGTGTGTATTCATAGTCAAGACACTACTTTGAAAGACAAGAGAATCAGAGTCAACTTCCACCCATGCCAGTGGGGTAGGGCCTCACTCAGAGGCCTCTGCTGACTGAACTGTGCTGAAATGAATGTCTTCCAACCTTCCTAGCTGAGACTGTTAAACTTCACATATGTGCTCAGACATGTGTTGAAACAATGACTCCTACCTCAACCTCAAACAAGAGGGTCCCATCACAAGCTATCTGTAGACATCCACTCTTTCTATCCTGATGAAGATGTGACAAGTGATCTATCTCTAAGAGAACATTCTTGCCCTCTATGTACAATCTTTTTGCAGTGGCAGCCCAGCTCCTTACTCCTAGTAACACAGGCATCAGAAGCAATCATGATCGGAATTCCAGTTCAGAAGACTATCTGAGGCTGGCTGTGGTATACTGGCTTTTATATTTAGGACTGATCTTCTACCATATTTTCTTAAAATTAATTCCAGCAAGGTTTCAGTTAGCCACTCTCCACTCTTCATTGCTATTCTACTTTCTGAAGCACTGCAGGAAAGGAGGAACTTTTCTGCTCCAAAATATCTACGGAATTTAGGTCAGAATAACATTATACTACCAATGCTATTAAATTACAGAAGGCTTGCTTTCTCCACCTAGTGGCTAAAATACAAAGCTAATACTCTGTACTACAGAAGTGCCCTAAGGAAAAAAAGCAAAATAAATAAATAAAAAATTAAAACAAACAAACAAACAAAAGATAAAAGATAACCCCCCTGCTTCCTTAATACTTGGGGACATCATTTTATCTGAAAAACCGACAAGGTTTTCCTCTCCCCTCATCCTCAATAAAAGAAATTTTGACTTTTCAGGCAAATCAAGGGACATGGATTTTGCCCTCAATGAAAGCTGCTAGGCTAAGATCCCTGGAGTTTCAAATCATCTGTTTTCTCATGGAAGAGGCACAGTGCAGACAAATCAGCTCACTATTATGACACTGATTTCTGCCCAGATGCATGCTGAGCAACATGAGAGGAAGAAATGCAAAGTTACTATTTTTCTTACATTTGTGCTTTTAAGATCACTGTGGGTAAGTTTTCCTGAGTGCCATAAAGTAGAGCAGCCCAAAGCTCACCACCAGGTTGGCAAGAGCTTCCTTGGCCCAGAAGATCAGGTTGGAGGTTATGAGGTCATAGGAAGGTTGCAGCCACATGTTTCTCACTTACGTCATGTAGATTTACAGCAATAGGAGCAAGCTCTACAGCTGCATTCGGTGAATACCTCCAACAGGATTGCCCTTCATCTGAGTGACCCTCCTGCTTATATTGACTTTGTAGGAACATTATATGCTTGATCTGGTCCACAGGATCCAAACTGGCTGTTTCATGTTTTCATAGACAAAGTTTACTGTGCATGCAATTATTTCCCAAGGCCAAATCAAATTGATATAAGGAAACAACAATGCTGATGGGTCCCTACCTGGAATGTAAAGCAATCAGGAAAAGTAACTAGGTTGCTGCCCTGCAAAGGTGTTCTTACTAGCCTGCCCTTCCTTCCCAAACTCCAAGTAGCAACAAATACCAGTATCACCTGCTGGGGACAGCTTACAGAAAACAAACTCTGGAAGTTAAAATACAGATAGAATACAAACCCATTTGTGGTTCCACAACCTGTCATCTCCCCTGAGACACAAGAGGGAAATGGTCCCTCCTCCGATTACCTTAGAGTAGGATCTCACCTAAATTTGGGTATCTCAAGCTGGACTTCCAAATGCAGTGTAGCCTCCCAAGGTTCTCTTTGTAATCAAAGGAGATAAACAGGTGCCTCCAGAGAGACAGTTATCTGGCCTTTCTCAGAGCTTGGCTCAGGATGAGCTGCACGGGCTTCTGTAAGGTCCATGTCCCTAGAAGGGACCTAAGAAGACTAGCTTAGAATCTAACCATCTCTGATGTGGGGTGCTAGAGTAGGTGATTTGTACCCTAGAATACTAGGGCTGGAATTTTTAAATGCTACCTGCTTTACTTTTTAACCTAAAGAGCCACTAGCCTCTCAGATTGAGTAAGGCTCAGAGCGAGTGTTTTATTTTCAAGATCAAAAGTCCAGTCAGCATATTTTTTACTATTTCAGACAGGGAGGGGGAGACAGGGAGGGAGAGGAAAATTTTCTATTCCTATTTCCCCCCTCCATCAGCTAATCTAATCGGCTCTAAATCTCACAAAATTGAGACAGGCAAGAGACTGAGGAAATGCTGAGATAAGTTTCTCCACTTTCTAATGGCCCAGTCCAGAGAATTCTGAGGCATTGTAGAAGTAATCTGGCTCAGCAGCTACCCACTACTTACTGACACATGCAGATTTGGTTGGATATCACAAAACCCTCACCCACTGTATCATAAGGGGCATGGCTCTGGAAAAAGCATCTCTATCATCTCTCTGGTAATGAGAAACTATACAAAAAATTTTCTTCACTCTTAATGCCAAATTAACCCAGTCCCATCCAAGTGTATCTGTTTGCACTTATTCTAAAACCCCAGGAATTCAACATGCTTTTGTTTACAGAGAAGAGAACCAGAGGGGAGTCTCAAATTCTCAAAGCAGAATGAACTTTGCACAATAGTTGCAATTATTAAAGGCATGGTTTTGGTTGTGGAGGATGTATAAGGTTGGTTTGAGTTAAATGGAATTTATGTTTGCCCTTACAATTAAGCATATGGTTAAGTGCTTTCCTGAATAGAGATTGACTTAAACCTGTATTTAAATGTTTTGCAGGTCTGGATCATCTGTATATCAGTGACAGTCATAAACAGGACCTAAGAGAACCATTTTGATTTCAGGGTTTTCGACATTATAGGAAAGTTACAAAACAAAATGTAAAAAAACCCCAAACCCCACAAAACCCCACAACACAACATATGGGGAAAATAGGCATTATTTTTATGGTTTCTAAAGCTGTTGGGGCTGGTGGAAAAAGGCGAGAGGGGTTTTTTTTTTGTGACATTTACACTGAGGACATCCAGTTTATATACCACTATCTTCATCAGTGGGTCATCTGCATCTTGAAGTGTGAGAAGCTGAACTATACCATACTTAGGAAAATATTATAATTTATATTATCCAAGATAAATCTGAAATGGATTGTTTGTTAATTGGTAATGTCCTTTCAGAGTTACAATACCAAGTCTCTCAATGTCAGAGGAAGGCGCTTCCTTAAAAATATATTGTAAGAAGAAATATTACTGACCTACTTCCACTCTTCTTTTCAAGCAGTGAAAAGTATTGAACAGATACTCACACTGTTATGAAACATTACAACAATTTAATGAAACTTAGGAAGCACCATCACCCAATGGCTTAGCACCTAGCTTAGAATGAATAGATTTTTCTATGTTTCTAATTAGTAATGCTAATTAGTAATATATATCATGATAGTAGCATATGATACAGCAGTATACATTAGCAATATGCCTTCTGCACTCAGAGACAACATGGCTTAGAAAACAAATACTTTAACCTGCCTCTGACATGTTAAAAAAAGCTCAGGACTTCTGCCTCTCTCTCTTGCACTTTCCATCTCTAAACAAGCTTAATATTTAGAGCTAGTTATTGCATGATACTTCATTCACCATCTTTCTTTTGGATTTCAGTATTTGTTTTCATGCCAAATTGAAGCAAAAATACCACATCCTGTGTGTTTCCACCAACCAGTACAGGGTCATAACATCCTATTCAGCCCAAACAGATTAAGTTATTACTTCAGGTCTCACCTGAGTCATAACTGGTGGGCAGTGCAGCACCAAGCCATAGATCCCAGAACTAGAAGAGACCCAGTGGACTTACATGGCACAGCACGCCACGATGTAAATCGATCAACTTGCTGATGTTTGACACAGACATAACAGGAATAATCTGGCTGTGTTTGTGCAGTTCTATATTCAGGTTAATCTACCTTTTAACACTGCTGATGAACAAATACTGCTGCAATTTAGTAAAGGAACATGGTATAGATAAACAGCTGCTGTACAGAAGTCACCGAAGTATGTTACCTCAGAATCTCTGCTACAAAAAAGCCAAAAATCTCTATTGACATAGTATATTTAAAAGCTAACTCAAAAGTTCTTCAAGCACTGCATTACTGACAATACTTCTCTACAGTGTGGGTAAGATTACTGTAACCTCCTAAACACGATAAAATTGCTAGTCACACTGCCTTTCTCTCCAAAATCTAGCTTAGCATCTGCCTCTTCAGTGAAGGATAACACCAACCCAATGATGTGTAATAGCTGACATTGCTAGGTTAAATCTCCTTTTCTATGCTATCAAGACCCACAGTGGAAATCTTGAAGCAGCTCTTTTGTTAAATCCCTCACTAGCAATCTCCAATTTAAGTTCTCTCTATCTGACCAAAGGGATAGAAACACAGATTAATAGTACAGAGAGACAGAGCAGGATGACTCTTTCAAGAAATTCACAGCATTGCAGGAAGAATTTGCAATTATATTTCAAGCAGGATCTAGAAATACCTGTGTACTGTGCCTGCTTTGTGACTTGTCTTAATGGCATCATCTCAGCACAACATGAATTCTTTGGCCTATCACTCAGAACTCTTGTGCTTTGGGCCAAGTCTTCTTTATTAAATCTTGGGCCACTTCTGCACCCACAAAAAGACACCCCAAATATAAGCGAGGGCATTCACATTTTCATCTAAGAAATTATCCAAATATTTGGAATCTAATACAGGTTGACAGAAGTCTCACAGGCAGGCTGCAAGAACAGAGCTGTATGCATTTCCCACTCAGATACAGGCTATTTTTAGATGATATTGGCTCACTAGCCAAGCAAGATTTACTGCTATCCTAAAGGTGAGATGGAAGGGCAGTACAACTCATCACTGATTCAGTAAAAATGAATGTTAGTGTTGCAAGCATGAGAGGCTTTTGCGTTTATTTTTTGAAGATGTTATTAATATTCTCTGAGTTACTTAAAGGAGAAGAGGCATTTTTGTCTGATTTTGCTTTTGTGCAAGGATTGCTTAATATCCTACTTAGATACGCAAGTTATGTCTGTGTATATGCTACAGCCAGCAGCCAAAGAGAATCATGAATTCATACCCCACATTTCCACCAGGAAAGACAATATGTTGGTGGTATAAATGACAGCCATTTGTACTGCTTAGTCTTCAGACCTGGCAAAGGTTATTAATAGTCAGTATGCACGAGAAGACTTTTTTTTTTTCTGTGCTCTTCTGCAGTGCTTAGGGGACTGAAATAATGAAGCTGACGGCACCGTCTTTTTAAAAGGTAATTGCAGGTAAAAACACAAGCAGAAATGAGAATTAAGAAAAAAGCCCTAGCTATAATCAGTGAATTACTTGGGCGGGGGGAGAAAAGGCTTACCACCACAGGCTCTGATCCTCACTGGCTCTGCTCCTTCCCACACTGTCCCAAGCTATTTCACTCTGCTGAAACAATTTCACATTGAAATGATTGAGACTTTCAGAGGCTGATTCCCCATCACCACACACCTTGTATTTCTGCTGCAGTGCAATTTCATTGTACAAAGTTTTACTTCAATTGGTTGCTTGAGCAGACAATTAAAACATAGTACCACATATTAAGCTTACACTCCACCACCTACTAGAAGGAAATCTAGAAGATGAAAGATTCACTTCAAAGCAGAGCTGCTGCAAACGAGGAAGAGTTTGTAAGAGCAGGACCTTGAGACAGAAAAGAATCAGTTTATCCAAACCTGGTTTTATCCCCAAAATACATATTTCAGCTTTCCAAACCTCCAAGAGGTTCTGATTTAGACTGGTACTTAAGACTGAAGCCATACTTCAGTTTAGATAGGATCTTACAAGTCCATTTCAGATTGCCTCACTATACATATGACTTAGACACATTGTAAGTGCATTGATGGACTGTGTCTTAATGCTGTCCAGAGAGGTCATCTCCCCCACATCACCTTTTATTGTGGCACCTGGGGTAGTTTGAACCAGTAACTTCTTACCTGTAGAAACTATTTATCCTTCAACTCCTGCCTAGCATAATGCCAGTTGTGATTTCCAGGTAAATCTCAGGAGACAGACTGATAGCTGGAAGAAAGAGAAGCCTGCAGATACGCAGCCTGTGATACATGCCTAGCTCTCATCTACAAACTGCTCCTAAGAGTAGCTTAGAGTCATAATACACACTAATCTGATGGAGGGGCTTGTTTGTGGGTAGGTTTTTTTGTTGTTTTTATTTGTTTTTAAATCATACGCCCCCGAGAGTTAGGCTAGCTGTAATTGACTAGTGTTGTAATCAACATCATAACATGCTTTTTTTGATGAGTATCACTCATTCCTCACACTTCAGTCTGACATGCTGATGCTTTTTCAGTCTGTTTCAGTGTTCACATTTTATACGTCAGGTATAGCACTGAAACATCTCTCAAAATCTGCTTTCATGCCCCCTGATGCACTCCAAGGTTATTTCAAACTCCATGAGTTCCCTCCTCATCTCCTTCCTCCCCCAGTAGATACCCAATACCTAAAGCTCAAGTGTGCACAGGTTACACCTAAATGGCAGCCAAAGTATATTGTGGGTGCTCAACAGTCCTGCTCACTAGCAAATCAGAGGAGCATCTATTACACTCCTGTTCACCCTGTGCACTCAGGAATGTCCAGGACATGCTCCTGTATCTTACACTATAAACATAGTCTCAGTTACTCAGAATTAAAAGGATATGCTACATTCGTGACAGGTATTCCACACTGCTCTTCTGGTATGAACAGGGTTGCCGAAACAAGGACAGTAGCTTTAAGTTAAAATTTCAAAGGTACAGAGACCTCCCTCCTCCCTCGACCCAAAAGAGCAGTGCTGCAGCAAGTTGCCTGATGCCCTATCTTCCTACTCTCTTCCTGCAGTAATGGTACCAGGGACCGTGATTCAAGCACTTTCACCTCAGAGTGATACCTTGTCCCCTCTCCCCTCAGTGGCTTCATCATACCACCCTCTTGAAAAAAATATCACTTTTCTACTAAGACAAATATGTCTAGGAATACACCATGCACTTGCAGGAGCTGCTTCCTTACACTCTGGTGTAAGCAAACATTTTCAGTTTGTAAAAAGAAAAAAAAACCCCAACAACAACAACACAAAACCACCCTCCTCAACCAAAAAAACCCCCAAACACCAAAGAAAACAAACACCAATCCCCACCCCCCCCCCCAACCCACAAGAAGAGCGACTGAAAATAAATCATCTGGGTGGTTTGTTGTTGTTTGTTTGGGTTTTTTAATGAAGGGGATTTTCACATTTTTCTATTGTTTTCTGCCTGTTTGGATTTTTTAGGGAAACAATGTTTTTCAGTTGTTTAACAGACCACAGCTAATAATTTCTGAACCTGTTGGTTAACTTTACCAAATTTGAGAGCGAAACAGAGGTCTCAAAGTAACAGTATATTTTTTTAAAACACTGTTTTTTTCCATTAAAGGGGCAGAAGGGAAGTTCAGACAGGAAGATGGACACCACTGACGAAGCACTGAAAGGCTAGTTAGCCTAGACAGGCTTGTCATTTGGCACTCATCTACCAGGCACCCAGTCAGACCACAGGTAGCTCTGCCCCAGCCATACTATGATGAACTTCCAGATTTGAAGGGCTTGAGTGGGGATAGATTAGAGAGGTTTTACAAGGGGATAGTACGAGCGCAATTGGGGAAACAGGAAGACACGCAAGTATTGCAGCAGGAGACTGATGGGGAGGTCGGGATGCAAGATCCAAATCTGTAGGAACTCAGGCTTCATTAACTCAGCCGCAACTGATTTATTGTTCTCAGTATTCCTGTTCAGAATTACAAAAGACAGCTTCATTTATTCTTCCCGGTTTGCTCATTATTTCTACAGGAAAGGCTCCAATAAAAGTACAACACTAACAAATTAAGCTTTTCACAATTGCACACACAAAAACCTAACATCCCTCTTCCATCTTCTCCCATACAATATGCTTAGAAACACACACTATGAAGAAGGGATGGGCAGAGAGCTAGTGCTTATTACCTCACAGCAGTCTGTGAAAATGAGATGTCTATATATGCTTTCAAATTCTGATGCAACACAGTCTTGTATGGTTGCACCTGTAACAAAAAAAGATGGCTGAAAATTAATCTTAGTGGGAGATGTGCTAGATATTGGTTAAGAGGATGAATTTGTTAATATGTTCCTCTTCCTTAATAGCTCTAAAGTAGGCAGGCAATTGTGTACCATTTATTTTGTATAAAAATTGATTTTATATTAAAATGACAGTCCTATAAAAATACTGCAGCATCCTTGGGATTCAAAGGCAGTCATATATCATAATTTCATCTCAGAATGCATACTGACCATGTTTTACCATGTGTTTTATTTCTAGGAAGCATATCCTATTGAATATGTTGACACTGCAATGTAATACACATATATTAAGTAAACTGGGGAATTATTTATCCTCGGACATGGGTGTACAGCTTCCATGTGCTTCAGTGACAACACAAGGGCAGACCTGGCCCCCTGTTTTCACTGTAAGTTTGAACAAAGCATTAAAAGTCTCCAAGCAGGAAAGCAGATAGATAGAAAATAACACTGCTCTGTCTGAAACAGAAAGGAAAGGCTAGGCTATACTTTTACTGTATGTGTTCAGTTGTCAGTTCATTCATTAAGAAATACTAAAGTATAACCATGCAACTACTAGTTTAGCTAATTATAGGCCAAGAATCTCAGCTGATGATCTGGCATACTTCTGCTATTGTTAATGAAATGATGGTAGTTTCTACCAGCTGAAGGTATGGGTTCTGTTATCATGGAGTAATTATCGGCCTTGCCCTATACACTTATGGAATAATTAATTATCAGTTATTTCTGAGAAATTTACCTTCCAAGTTGTGTCTTTTAGATCCTAAGAGAAAATTCTAAAGAATCAGTTCACAATTCAGAATTTTCTTTCATCTGATTTTAAGTTTTTCCTTAAAAACAGGGTTGGCTTTTCAGCCAGGCTTCTGTAATGCATCAGAGAGTCATACACTGGGTTGAAATACACTGCTTTAATATGATTTCATTTCCTGATTGGAAAAAATACCATGAAAAAAAGACAAAATGACACCTCGTTTTAGCTGCAGAAATGGTTCCCTCAGGTACTGAAAAATGTAAATACAAATCCAGTAATACTACATTTTACAGTTAGTTAACTCACTACTCCCATTTTGACTTTACCTGAAATCAAATCACCTGCTGCATACTCACATGTTCACTGGCCAAAACAAGCTTTCTGGTCATTAAGCCCTCCCCTAAAACTGCAATAAACAACAACAAAAAAACCCCCGAACCAACCAAAAAACCAACCAACCAAACAAACAAAAAAGAAAGTAAAATCTCATAGCATTGGCTGTCAGTGTTGAATTACATATCAAGGAGAAGAGTTTTATTTCCATAGGTTTGTTTGCTTTGGTAATTGATGTCTCTTCCTCTTGTGTTTTAAAAGCTGGCTTTAGCAAAATGACAATTTAAAAGCCCTCCTTATTCACAGCTTGAGGTTGAAATGGAATCAAGCCAGAGCTGGAATGGCTTTCCAAATTAGCAAGGGAACCTACTGTTGAAGTAGACTATTACCCTGCATGTGTTTGTGCGTACTGCCTTATTTCCTCATACCCACAACTGGGCTAGCTATCATTTACTCACCTCACAAAGCCGCCTCCTTCCTGTTCTTCTTCTCAAAGAATTTAGTTAAAACAAAAGAAAAATCAACATAAAGTCTTTTGTGCTTGAAAGCACTTTGCCACTTCAAATGGCCAAGCAGCATCACATCATTTAGGAAATAACAATGAAAGAGTCTTGAAGTGTTCAAGGAAAACACAGTGGGCTACATTTTCAAAGGGGCTGTGCAGAAGCTCTGGAAGTCTCATGTCTAGCGAGTACTTATACAGTGTGAGTAGTTGCACGCAAAAGACCAGGGCTGCAATCACACCAAGGAAACATACAGTGCAAATTGCATAGATCAGCTGGCTTGCAGGTCTGCTAAGGAAGCTGTTAATCAATATGCAAAGTCAAAGCTTTTTTTAATTGAAGGCACCCAGTACCATATATTTTGGTGAGACGAGCAGAGCAACCACTTTAAAAAAGGGAAGTCTAAGTCACAGAAAGGCACAGAAACATAACAAGAAGTCCCTCAAAGAGTCAACAACAGAGACAGAATGTGTCCTTCCTGTTTTCAGTTTCCTACCCTTGCACAGAAGAGTCCTGAATTTTAATGGAGATTAACAGAAATTACCTAGTTATTGCACTGATTGCTTACAGGCATTAGCATTCAGAAAGCAGCCTAGCACGCAAAGATGATGGGCAGTGATTTTCCAGATGTCTCTTGATAATTTTCTCCACAATCTTCGCTCACACTGAAATCCACACATATCATCATCAGTAAATGTGCTCCTTACAGAGACACTGCAGAGCTAGGGAGCAACAACGAAGGGCAAGAATAACAGCAAAACTACTCTGCAGCTCCTGGGACATGAAGGGAAAATATCACATGCTATCAACTGCATACGTCTATGGGCTGCAGTCATGGGACAATTGCACCTCGCAACCCAAGAGCTCTATACAGAAAAAATTTAAAATAAGACAAGCTAAAAGTAGGACTTTTGTAACGAAATAAAGGGCAAACGCAGAGCCTAAAACCACCGGTAAAGTTGCAGCAACAGCAAACATGAGACCACATGCAAAGAATACGAAAGAAACTGCTATGATAATGAACTACCTTTGAAGAACTACAACCTAATTCCACCTTGCCAAATGAGTCTGATCACTCGTTAGCCCCAAAAGAAGTTGTTACTTACAGTTCCCTTAGCTGACTTGCTGCGCTCCTTGGACTTGAACGATGACCCTAGGACAGAACACCACACAGCCAGGCTCTCCTGGGGCAGTATCCAGGGCCAGGTAAAGGGAATCACATATAACCTCACGTGCCTGGCGGCTCTCCTCATCAGCTGCAAGCACTTCTAATCAGCCCTGGTGATTATCTTCTTCCAGCAAGACCAGAAGCCATCAGAAGCTGCCCTGACAGCAAGAGATGGCCGCCCGTTTCTGCACAGCCCTAAAGGGTGGAGCTGCGTACCCTTTCCCACCTCCCTGCCCACAGTATGCGCTCGCTGTGAGGGACAGCATGCGGCTGCCACCTGCTTGTCTGCGCTTCACTGTGTACACCAAGCATTTCTCTGAAAGACAGACATGGCAGCGGCTGCTGGGCTGGGGATCACCTAGAACCTTCTGGAAGGGGTGGGGCCACTGCTGAGCATGCTCAGTGCTGCTGTTGAGCACACACAGTGCCGTGCCCTGCAGTCATGCTGCTAGAGAAGGTCTCAAGTGCTGGATGTTATTTTTTTCAAGCTGAGCTCATGGGGCTGCTCGGGTGACACCCGCTGCCCGGGAAAGGTGGCGATGGGGGTCCATGAGCAGCCAGTGAGGCCGGGCGTTACCTGTAGCATGGCATAGCTTGCAGGGCGTCCAGGCACTAGTTTTGGTAGTAAATCCCAAAGTCAGGCAACTGTTATTGTGCTTCTGATACTGCAGTGGGCGTTTTTCATAATTTATAGGGGCCTTTGTCAGAGGTTAATCTTGCTTCCTAACAACCCAGCTTTCCTTTCCATAAATTATTGCAAATGACACAATTTCAAAAGATGCATAGAGGAGACACAAGCCCAGGGCTTTGGGCTTTTTCCACCCCTAAAGTAAAAAAAAAGAAGTCCCAAATTAGTTCATAAAATCTCCCTTTTTAAAGTGGTTCCCTACTTGAAACTGATTCTCTCAGCAAAGGATCTACCTTGAGATCAGAGATCAGTGGGCCGAGACAAGGGAGCTGCTGTAGATTAATGTAGAAGCAGAAAGGACCAGGGCTGCTCCTGCCCAAGCAATCTACCCTTGGCGAGGAGCGAAGGCAATGGTGTTTATGTTGTGGTGGAAAAGAGATTTAGGCCCCTCTGGCCAACAAAGGTCACGCAGTACAAAGTGGCACTACTCACAACTGCAGCAGTTAACTGGACATGTGCATGCAGACCATGGGTGGCATGGACTGCTGGTGCTGGCTCTTGCGCTCAGACACATGCTTTTCAGTCACTCTGATGTGAAAAAGATGACTTGTAATAACACCAAACTATTCCTGTCTCTCCAGACTTTCTGTTCCAACTTGTGTGCAGCACTCCGATGGGCTCTCTAAGTACAGTCCCCTTGTATGTGTCCCAGCTGCATGATCGATACAATCTGATTCTCAAAATACTTTTCTGATGGGACTTAGTGGAGTGAGAAAGATGGGCTGGCAAAGGGGTATTAGATGTTAATCTCAATGGCCAGGAAAACCTGGAATTTATTTTTTAAAATAGGAGTATGGCTTATTATGTTGCAATATTAAATGGAAATGAATCAAAAAAATTCATTGGGGGAAAAGCCTCAGCTCTGCTATATGTTGGGGTGGGGTGGGGGAGGGAAGGCCACCTTGCTGGTTTGGTTTTTTTTCAGGTATTCTATCATTCAATAGAGTCAATCTTCACTCAAAATAAAAAGCTATGTGCCAGTGCAACATAGTACTGCTTTCAGGGGACGTATTTTCACAGCGGAGTGCTACCTGGCATGAGTAAGCCTTCCTGGCACGTTTTATCTGTCTGAAATAACCTGCTATGTTTTGGGTGCTCCATCACTATACCAACAATTTTAATATTCATAGCTCGCTAGCATTTGTTCCCTAACCTAAATAAGTCTCTCCCCCATTTCTTCTGTTTATCTCCTCATTCTGTTTTCCAGCCTCTTTCCCTTGCACCTCCTTCCTTTTGTTCTTTTCCATATATCACAGCCCTTGAATCATACCCCTGTTGCCAGACAGTTTGTCCTCTGCCGTGCTGAATGGGCACTTCAGAAGGCAGCGTGTCTCCTCTCAGGAAGCGACTGCTTATTTCACACACGGAGAAGAGCATCAATTCAGCACAGCGGGAGAAATTACAGAACACAGCCTGGAGGGGAGGTCGATGAGACAGAACACTGTTCTGGAGCTTTCTGGCTTCATTTAACCTCTTAATAAAAGTAGGTTAGAGCATCCTGATATTAAGGACTGTGTGAAAGGGGGGGGGGGGGGGGGGAAAAAAAAACAAAGGCGGGGGGGGGGGGGGGGGGGGGGGGGGGGGGAGAGAGAAAGAAAAGCATAGCAGGGGAAGGAGGAGGAGTAGGGAGTCCTCATCTAGGAAACATGTCCTTGCAGGTAATGCACATAGAAATCCTTCCTGATGTAGAGCATATGAGATGGTATTATCATGCTCTGCTCAGCAGTTTGCAAGTGTGCATTTTTTGGTCAGAGAGTGGCAGGTCTGAGCAGTCACACCTCTAGCTGTGCTTCTTCTGCATCTGGGCAGGATGGGGGAGACTTAGGGGCAGAGGGCAGAAAAAAACATTGTCACTTACAAATCATACAGACAAAGCTAGAAAATTATCTGTGCTGCATCCTTAAAAAAAAAGGTTGGGTTTTTTTTTTTTCACTAAAAAAAAGAAGTGTCTGAAAGTCCAAAATATTTTGCAAACATGATCAATTATGCTTTCAAACAGGTGCTGAGAAAAGACTCCTGTTCCCATTTTTCTACGTGGGGAAACTAACTTTCCCAAAAGTTAGTTTGAGACACAGCTCTGGACTGGCCAGGCACAGGTGAAGGGATGGGGACATTACCACTAAACTGAAATGTAAAATTGCATGTTAATAGAAAACACCCAGAGAACCATGAGGAGGCTAGTGCTTTAACTTCATCACACTTATTAATGTAGACTGATAGTGAGGGGGAAAAAATAGACCAGCAAGCCAAGACAGTTTTTACCTCTGAGCTATGATGGATAGCTGTGATCCAATAAAGACATTTGAGTGGGATTTCATAATATATTATTTCTGTTTTAATCAGGCACTATAAAGTGGCAACAGGACTTATATACTTCACAGCCACTTTGGATTATTGAACACTCGCAGTAGGCTAAAAGAGCACTTACAGCTCATCAAATTAAGCAAAAATGTACAAATTAAGTACCATCAAGCCCACAAGCCAATGCATTTACAGGGAGTGAAGGAGAGGAAAAAGAAGAGATTTAAAGGATGAGGCATTAAAATGTACTTTACAGTATGCTTTTAAGAAATGACATTCATGACTGAAGAAAACAATTAACAAGCATCTCAGTCCATCCCTTGTACCAAGCTAAGACCTATTATTTCCACACCTCTCCCTGGTCAACTATCTATCTTTCCTGGTCATTGATTATTGCAGTATTTCCAAAGAGCATGATTTATATGGTATCCCACACAGTTTATATAGAATGGCTGTCATGTGAGGCAGGCTAAGCCTGGAGCTTAACAACTGCAGTGTGGATACCAAGCTCAGGATCTCACACCCAGAGCCTGTTTTGCAGGATACCACGTGGAGCAGAGACACTGGTACGTTATGAGCCAAAATTGCCGCCTTCTGAATGCAGAGCAGCTTTCCTGCCACATAAAAGCCTTGTCCAGGTTTAATGATCCTAGGAATTACATTTCTTCCCCCTCTCTCTAGGCTACCATTGAGGGTACCTAAATGGAGACTTTCGGCTTGCTTTTTGCCATTATGAGTTTGCCAGTAACTCAATCACTATTCCTTTCCTTTACTGCTGGTTCCTGGACACCCATCATAAATCAGCAATGCATTTCTTTTCCTGGTGGCTCCCATGCAAGTTTTCAATACACTCAGGATTGCTTAGGCTTCCAGCTAAGACTAGAGGCTAAGACAGGCTGAAGACGCCTTCAGCAGGAACTGGAGGCAGCACGTGCCTGCCCATTTCAGAAAGGGTTGGAAATTAATGCTTTAAAGGCATAGGGTGAGAGGAGGGCGGTTTCACCCTTGCGACACCTAATCAGGAGGGAGGGAGGGAACAGCTGGAAACGACAGATGAAGAAAAAATGCAACAAACACTGTTTTTTTCTTCCATATACACTACCTAAGATTGTATCATTTCTGTTGTGCCTCATATTGTTGTGATAGATTATAGGAATTGCCACAAAGTACTGATAAGAGCACAAGCTAAGACAGCTCTTTAAAGCGTGAAGAACATTAGGAATTATGAAAACATCAGAAATTAAAATAGCTTGGAAATGAATCACAGACCAAAAAAGACTTTATGGATCTGATAAACTGTTTGCAAAGGATAGTCATATAACTTTCATTTACATTGCAGCATGAAAGAACACCTTTCCAGCAAGGACTTTACAGTAACAATTAAATATACTTGTCCTCAAAAACATTAATATTATTATTTCACATGTCTATGAAGGCAAGACCTCAGACATTAATCAGTCAGCTGACAAATCCCACTGAAGACTCTTCAGATCAAGGAGAGGTTTTGTTTCTAAAGCGAACTGAAACAACTGAGAATTAATTAAGAAAGAAAAATGGTAAGTAACAATCAAATTTGTCAAGTGTGTTTTAAATATATAACCTACAATATAATTAATGTTTTAGGAGTATTATTTGCCAAATTCTTTTAAAACAATTTTTCTGTTTATTCATTCTGTATTATTCATTTCTGCTTATCTTTCAGATCCCTATAATATTCTTACAGTGAGGGCGTTTGATCAAACTATGGAAGAGTCAAATTAAGATAAGGAAGGTAACCAGTTAGGGTAGAAAAAGCATTCCCTTTCCATTTACTACTACAGCATTGGGTAGACAGTCCGTATTGCAATGTGGAATGGTTGGATTGAAAAGATTTCAAATAGGAATAATCCTTCAATGACTGAACTGAATTTAAGGACCACACAGCAGGTATTGCAATTTAGAAGAAAGTGGCTACCGTAAATTCTGCCAGAAAGTAAAAATTCATAATATGCATTGTCTATTTAATCATCTTTATTTTAAATAGCGCAGAGTGCCGGTACCATGAATGTGTCAAATATAGAAGCACTATTTCTAGTGTGGTCTCAATGCAAGGTGTCAGTTGGTCTTTCTCCTCCTTCTGTGGTAGGTAAGAGACAAGTAAAGTTGGTGAGGTTTGTAGGTGTCTAGCTCTCATACGTTTGCACCAACAAATACATGCCTACACCTATGTTCATATGCACATACATTTATACAAATATATATACACACACACATATAGATAGTGGCTATGGATTACAGTCTGTGGTGCCATCTGGTGGAAAGAAGTCAGCAGCAGCTCTACTGGTATGTTAAAAAATACAAGTGCAGGTGAATGAATAAAACCCCCAAAGAAGGAAGGTCTGATTCATATGATTTATAGAAGCCACAGTGTTCATCAAAAAATGATCAGTTCCAGTCTGTCTCAAAACCTAAAGCTTCTTACCTTGACTGTCCCAGACCGTCACACTCATTGATATGGATCAGCAGTCACTGATGAGCTTTTAAAACCACAAAAAGCTTAAATGGGTTATAGAAAAATATAAAGACTCCCTGACATTTCTAACTGTCTCCATCCCTGATTCTGTCTGAGGTAGATGGGTTGGAGTCTTGCAGATTTACCGGAACAGCAAACGTCTTCAATGTCTGCATCTCATAGTGAACCTTTTTACAATGAGTGAATATTTACATGAATACAAGCTCAATTATTTTTTTCTGAAGCCCCATCAACTTCATCTGGCATGAGTTGTCTCCATTTCTCTCACTAGATGCAGTTCTTGAGATAAAAATGAGCTTCAAGACAGTAATAAGCAATCATCTATTTTAAAGATTACTTGGGAGTAATGTTTGCCATACAGGCAGAGGAAGGCAGTCTTCATATTTTATTTGAAGAATTGGGGCCGGCTTTCTCAAAATTCCCTTTAGTTTTTGAAGAAAAAAAAGTATAAACAGACTAGTTACTTTCTAAGAGAAAGCTTTTATCTTCAAGGGCAGCGCTCACATCAGAACAGACCAAGGCCTGAGGGAGTCTGCCCAGTAAGTGTAAAGTCTAATTCTTCACTAGGTTATGCAGAATTTGGTAATTTGGGAATATTCTTTTATACAGAGTTACCATATACTTGTAACTGTGTATTTACAGTTACACTGAGGGCTAAGGATCAGTCATAACATTGTTAAATATTCCATGGCAGAAATAAAGGCAGCAAAACCAGAGTGTAGTAGAGAAACGAAACCAAAGTTGGACTCTTCATCAGTAGGAGTGGTGACATTATGTCTTGTTCATATTCTTTTAGAGGTAGCTTGACCTATGTCGGCTTTCTTATTTTCAGATTAAGATCCTGAAATAAGTCAGTTAATTAAATAATGATCAGGGATATTTCAAAAAAGGCTGGAAAATTTGTCAAACGTTCTGTGTCTCACAAAGAAAATACTCTGGAAAGCAGAGACTGTAAGTACATAGGTGAACAAGCACAAATACATGTCCATATACCAGCTGATAATGAGCTTCTGCAGCTGAGGCAAATGTGCCACCTACACTTTGTCTTCCTTCCCTTTCTTTCCCTAGGCTCTCTTTACTCTTTGCCCATTCAGTGGTTTTCTATCACTTCCCCACTTCCTTCTCAGGCACTCACAAGGCTCCGTCCACCTCCCTGACAGCCATCAAACCTTCTCAACAAAGCAGATGGAAAGGCAGTAGGGAAGAAAGGTGATATGACTGAATAATAATCCTGTCCCTGCTGAGATAACATCCTAATCCAATGGCAGTTTTTCTTGATAGAGGGAGAAAAGTCTTGGATAAGATTTTAGGACTTGAGTTGTGGTGAAACCATCTTTATAGCCAGCAAATTAAATTTGTTGCTTGCCCTCCAAAACTCAGCATTGTCAAAATGTGTTCTCAAAGCTCACTCACTCACTCACTCAAAAAAAAAAAAAAAAAAAATTAAAATGTAAGACTTCTGTTTCTGCCATTGTCTTATTTCTGCAATTCTTGCTTTTTGCTCTTGTGTTCCTTTGTTTCTCATTGCTTATATTATGCTGTCTGAATCACAGGCTGCTTCTTGTATCCAGTGAACTCAGCAGAATAATTCTTATTGACTTTACTGGGTATAGAATTGGATTTACTGTCCATTGCTCTAATCTGTTAGATTACTTCCCTCCTGCTATTTCTTTCCTTTATGTAAATAAACAATGAATATAGGGAAGTTGTGCTTATTGGCTAATGTAGTTGTTGGAAGAATGGAAGCTAAACAAAAGCAATGGCTATTTTGGGGAACATTTTTTGTACATTTTTAACAAAATTGTTGTCCGTAGTTTTAACTGACTAGGAGCTGTTCAAAAACAAACTTTCATTTACTACAGAAATGAAACCCTTTTGCAATAACTATAGTTCCCCCTTTCTGTCTTCCTGTAACTGAGATTCTTCCCCACCCCCGTCATGCACCAAATCCATTGGGAGAAAATTATCTTTTTTCTCCCAGATTTTCTAACCAAGCTCCTTGTTTTCTGTGTAAGCCCAGAAATAATTACTGGAGGGTGTGTGTGTGTGTGTGTGTGTGTGTGTGTTCATTTGGAGGACGGCTCAGCAAGTTCAGTGGTGAATGCCTGCAAGATCCTGTGATGTGCATTGTTACTATGATTAATGACTCTTATTATTGATGCAGAACCATAAATTTGTACAGGATCTGTCAAGAATAAATAAGAGAGCAGCATGTTCTTCTATGAAGAGTTACAGCAGGAAAATAGCAAAGATTTATAAAAAGCAAATCTTAACAGATAAACAAACACATTACAAAATTGTGAACATGCTTGTTCCCTTTGTAGTTCTTGGGAATGTTGTCTTTTGTCTATGATGGGAGGGGGACCGGGCTCTTGGTGGATATAAGAAAACCAGAATATAAAATAGATTTGGAATTTAACAAGGGAGCTGATTCATTTCCTCATAGAACCTTGCAAAAGTAATTTGAAGACAATTTGTTTATGAACACTCACCCAAACTGACATCTGACTGAAGAAGCTGACAGTAAATGGGAAAGTGTCACAGTTCTGGGGAGCAGGGAAGGGGGTTGCTTTTTTAGCCTCAGTGATTTCTTTGCAGGTTGACAAAGGAGCATTATCACCTGCAGATGCAGTGCACTCTTTTCTCTGGGGTGCTGCTGCACATCCTCACTCAACAATAAACTCTGCTCATAGGTAGTGGCACAAACTTGGAGTGTGGAAAGCAGGGGCTGGTAGCATCTGGTAATCTGGAAAGTATTTAGGCAATCAGCAGCGAAGAATATACACCTTGGGATTTGGGAGTATCTGCCTTGCAAGTTTAGATATCTACCTCTGCCTAGGGCTAACAAAGGGGGACCACTGTAATTCCACCTGGGGCCTCAAGAACAGTCAGGGAGATAAAGCAGAAAAATCCTTCAGGGATTTGGGAATTCTGTATTAAAAAAATATCCTTATCCTATGCATCAAGCTGACTCCTCTTTCGGTGATTTTTGGTTGTAAAAATGTAGGAATGTCATGTGATTTTGTGCACAATGGAATGTATCTCTGAAGTGGTTATAATGTTGCAAAATAGAATATGGAAAACATAAGACCAAAACTCTCAAGAAAACCTCCAAACCCTGTAACTGGATGTAGAAGTGAAATCTAACATCATGAGAGAGAACAAAATGAGAAAACAAAACAAAACACAAACCAAGTCACATATGGATGCTGTATTAGCCACCAGGGAGGGAAGGAATGGGATCAGAAGCGTTTCAAAGCTGAGGCAAGAGGGGATATACAGTAGCATTTTTTTCCTCAGTACCTCAAAATCACAAGAATACCTTACACGACCACATGCATCACACTTCTGAAATAGTGCCTGTCTTTCCTGTGTCCTTGCACTGTACTCAAAGGCATAATCTAGGCTCCTCCATGCTTGATTCTTCTGGGCTGCTCTTGTACCCTCCATGGTTGAATTCCATAAGGTTTCCCATTACGTGTAGCGTTCAGCGCAGAGACTCCTTCAGCTGGCACCTCTCACACGTTGCTTCTGGCTTCATTCTTAACACACCTCATAGGTATTTCCATTGCTTTTTCTGAGCCTTAATTACTGAAAATGAGCCTGGGCAGTGTCAACTGACACTAAAATGATTTCCTCTTTAATGTCAATTGAAAAATGAGTTCCGTTTCTTGCTCCAAACATCACTTTCATGTCAGTTATTTCATGACCCCAGGAGAGTTTTACTAGAGCAGCCAGCTGCCATGGGTGGAATTGTGCCTCGCTGGACCAAGATCTGCTAGCACACCCTCAGATGTTACTGGCGTTCTGCATTTTAAGTGCTCAATACCTACAGCAACACCAAGTATTTTGAATAGATCTGCATTTGGTGGGAAGTGGAGACAGTGCCACAGGGGGTTACTGTGCAGACAGAAGGAGTAATGAAGTCTATTGCAAGGAAAGGAAGGTTGGAGACTTCTTAAGTAAAGCTATGGGAGAGGACTGAGAGGTTTTTTGTTGCTCATTATGGTGAAACGACTCCCCTACTTAGGTCTTTCTCTGACTTTTGCCCAGAGATCATTTTTCCTGTATAGAGACTTGAACTTGCATACTTCTTATTCTCCATAGATCAAATCTTTCTGCTGTGTCTAGTACACCAAATGGCACCTGCAGCCATTAAAAATGAGGGCAAGAAAAGCCCAAGTCCGCACTGGCATGCAGTGAGGCACATCAAATGTACAGGCACATTTTACACATATGCCTTGCTACCAAGCCGTTTTTATCACTGAAAGTGTTGTAAGAAAAAAGAAACAGGTTGTTGGCTGTGTAGTTTGCTTTTTCATTCAAATTCTGAGGATGGGTTATGGTTTAAAGAAGGTTGAAGGTAATGCTACATAGAGTCCCTGTTGCATAAAATTATCATGGGTCTTTTTATATACATGTACATACATTGACATCCACAGCACAATGCCTTTCTTAAATGGCATTTTATAAATGGGCAGAGGCAAGCAGAACTTTGCAGAGGATTGAAAGCAGCCATCTTTCTTGCCTCTGGTCACTACCTTAGTCTGCAAACAAACTTATCACACAAGTGTGATTCTTAAAGAATGTATAATTCTTTTTTTCTTATTATTTTTTAATTTAGGAAGTAAGCCATTTTAGGGTGCAGTTCTACCTTACTCTCTACAGTAATTCAATTTTTGGTTCTGTTTTGCCTTCTTTTGTAGCTTTATTATTTTAAATTGTTACCTCTCTGTTGTCTTTCTTGGAAAAGAAAATCAACAACCTAAAATATGAATGATACCAAGGAAGTAAAGAGAAACAAGTCTGAAATACTCAGGGCTACAGCAGTCTCTCTCTCACTGCCTTTCTACTAATGTCTATAGTCAGGTGTAGCTGTGCTTATAAAATGTCTGGCTGTGTGTGCTGGGGGGGTGGTGGTGGTGCAGGCAATGAGTAGCTGAGGGAGGAAAGGTACTGGGACTTTATTTTGTAAATCATTTATTTTGGATCATTGCAGGTATGACTCCTGGGAAAAGTAATCCTGCTATAAAATTTTTCATCCCGTGTTTCTGAGCACTTGTTACTGATAAAGTAAGTGCTTGTCTGTGCCACATTGAGGAGGAGACAATTTTCTGGGCCAGGTGTTGATGTCCTGCTATCTGACATTCAAGTTTCCTTGTTCCCTCACAGCCTGCGTGCACCTCAGCCAGCCATCCTGCTTCAGTTCTTTCCCTTTTATCTGCGCGTAGCATTAATCAAAATTATTTGCTAATTCATTCATCAGGGCAGCTCATGCTCTGTCTATCTCAACCTTCCCAAACTGTAGCTGCCTCCAATGAGAGGCAAAATGGGGCAGAGCCTCACCAGCCTGCAAAGACTCTTCTGAGTTAGGGAAGGTCATTTCCTGCCTCTTCTTTTGGGGTAGTTTGTCTATTTTTGCTCCTTTTTGTCCAATTAGCTACAGCCTTCAATACTCCTACTCAGCAGATGAACTACTTCTCTCAGGTAAACAGTCTGCATTACCACAGTGAGCTTTGATGCTCAAATCCCTATTTTTTAATGAGAATTCTTTCCAAGCCTAATAAAAAAATAATATGTTTTGGGAAGAAATAACCAAAGAAGTCCCAGCAGAGAATCCAGTGTGGTTATAGCCTGGCGCTCATGCCTTGGGTACTTTTTGAAGGTTTCTCCTAGGTGCTGTGTAGGCAAGTAATGGAAATCACCTCAAAAAACTCAACACTCTGCATGCCAGACAGGATGCAACATGTGGATGGGACAGATAAGTGAGCTGGAAGTGGAGTGGGAGAAGAAGGAAGTTATAATAAAATAAACTGGAATTTAGCTGGAGAGCAGAGGTTTTTGCTTTTGCAATTCCCTGATCCTGGGTCACCACAGCTGGAGGAAGTTTCTGACACCTTTTTTTTTCTGATGGAGAGGGGACAGGGAAGACTTGTTCTCTCGTACTTTCTGTCAGGAGGAGCTGGCTACAAAACCTGAAACATATTACAACAATAAACGTGTTTTACGCACCCAGGGCTGGCAAATGGACGCACTATTGCTGCAGCCCGAGGAATTCCTTGTTGTGGAAGGAAACCTTCTTTGTCCAGGGGCTCTCGTGCCTCTGTGCAGGGGCAGATTCCTCGTTAGGAGCACAGACACTGTTGCCAATATGCAGTGAGCACTGAAAGGGTCATGTTCAAAGGGAAAGCAAGGAGAAAATGTCATTTGCAGAAAACACCTCCAATGCAACCCCTGCCCCCAATGCAAAAGTAAGACAAAAGAAGGGACAGTTTTATGGGTAGCTCTCCACAAGTCCTTAAAGAAAAAAGGTTCCCATTTAGGTTATGTTTAGGTGAGGCCCTCTTCTACAAAGACAATTCCGTTGTCTTGCGTAGTAGAAACAACCCTGCTGTGAGTATCCTATCTCAGTCATTGCTATAAACAGCATTCATCACTAGTCAGAGCAAGCTCAAAGCTTTAGCACCATTTCAAGGTCAGTCAGGGCTCCAACATAAGTTTTTTGGATTGAAGAAATATCTCATCCAAGCCATATGGGTCTGCACAGGGGTGAATCATACATCTCAAGATGATTTTGGTGGCAGCGCTTTCACCAACTGAAACTACTGGGTAACTATATTTTTCTAAACAGCAGTAGATGTTTCTTCTGAGCATGTTTTCTTCTGGAAAAAAAAGAATTGGGTATTCTCCAAAACCTGTCATCTGCAAACAGCTGTTTACATCCCAAAGCCCTCAGTACAATCAATATGTGAAAAGGGAAATGGATTTTGGAAAGCAGTCCTTGAACTCTGTGCTATAGCCAGTTATTGCTGTGAAAAGTAACCAGTAATGCTGAAGCCCACTGTACTCAGCTGTGTCTGAGGGCCTAGCAGAAATATGAATCGCTTAATGGATTAAGCAGATAATTTTTCCTTCACCTCATAAGCCTAGCAGAATGTGTCTTTATTCTGTGTTTGCACGGTACCCAGTGAGGCTGGGGCCTCTGTGTATTACTCTAACAAATATTTATTTGCTCATTTGGAAGCATGCACAGGACATAATACCGAAGAGACACAGTTGAGAAACAGGGAAGAGACACTGCAAAAATGAAACAATTTTTTTTTTTTTTTTAAGTGGCAACCTTCTGGGCCTCTCGAAGACTCATCTCTACAGCAAGAAAGCCAGACTGCTGGGGTGCTTGTTCACTGGCAACGGTTCACTGCTGGAACTTGCAGCACAAATGCAGAAAGGAAGCATTGGATCAGATCTTCACTTCCCCGGATGGCTGGCTTAGTTCTGTTCACTGTGCAGTGGACATTAAGGCTCAGGTGAGTGTTCGAGTGGATATGAACAGGAAGACACACGTATGTTTAGCTATGCCAACGGCCGCATACTGCACCTCCCAACGCACAATTTTAATTCTGTTGGCTGGCTGTGCATGCCTCCCAAGCAAGAGAAAGAGAGAGTGAGGGAAGTTTTAAAGAACTCCGATTTCTCTATTGCTTTCCTTTCCTTAGACAAACAGCTTCTTCCTTTCTTTTCTCTAGCTGATGATTGCTGCATCTTGGTATCAACTGATGAGATCTGTCTACTCCTCTGCTTCTGCCTCCTCCTCTGTACTAAGAAGGCATTCAATGGTGGCTAAGCATCTCCTTTGCATGTCACCAAGATTAACTAGAAAATAATCAGATCATGTGTGGAAAGCTCAGAGAAGCCTGAGTTCCATTACAGAGTATTTCATATGAGATTGGCGCTGGGTAGAAGTTGCTCTGCCTGAGGAAAAGAGCATCCTAGTGGGCTGCTGTCTGGTGTAACACAACTGTTAATAAGGAGGAAATGATCTCTGAGGGAAAAACGTGGGATTAGATCCCACAGGAATGATGTTCAAGGAGCTTGCACAATTTTCAGTTGGCTGTGTATCAACGGCTGAATTCCACGCAAGACAGAGACTATATTGACTGGTAACAAATGGCGAAATAAGTCAAATAATAGGTGTAAATCATGCTTTCTATCTTTTTCTCAGACGCTTCTATTTTTCAGCAGTATTTCAATGCAGCGGAGTTTAGGGCCCTCAGCTAGCCACACTATAAGCGCAAGCCTGTTCAACTTTAAAAAACCAGCTACAGCATTTTAACTATATCAACTTTCAGTTCCTCCACTTAAAGTGGTGCACGTATCCAGTAGATGATTTAGTTATCATTTATGTCCCTCCAAGTAAGTTCAGTGCTGTACCAGTGCAAAGCAAGCAGATAAAAGTGAGCATGCCTTTGGCAGAGGTTTGTATGTACAAATTTTTACAGGAAGGAAGTGGCTTGGTCACAGCATCTTTCCCCCGAAGCGGGTTTTTTCAGGAACATTGTAACTGGTAAACAAGCCTTGCTGACCATGTCTGTGTTTCCCTAAACTGACAAGCTCTGGGAGGGCTTAAGTGGAGAGCTGCATGTCTCCTGCCTGCTTCCCCTCAACACGACTGCCTTGCATGCAGCAGTGGGCTGTTGCAGCCTGCCTGTCTGGATGTGCTGGGCAGCACGCTCCCAACAAGTCAGGCTTGCTATTTACCTGGCAAAATTATCCCCTGTTGCGTGCAGCCTCAGGATCACTTCTGCTGGCCATTAATTATCACTGTGGTTTGTGCTCCGCTAAGTCAAATGGAGACTTTCGCATAGCATAGAGTCTTCTCCTGAAGACCAGACTGACAAGAATGGGGCAAGGAGCCGAGGCACAGAAAAGAGCTACAGCAAGGTTACCAACAGTCAGACACTTAGGTTTGTTTGCCACTTTCAGTAACTTCTGCTGCAGTCCTGTCTGCTCCTGAACTTTTGCTTCTGTGTTTGCTGATCGTTATCGGCACATTGAGACCTTGCTCTTCATTTGCAGCCTCTGGTCACCCAAAATAATACAAATAACATGTATTTAAACCTGGTAAGTGTGGAATTATCCTCAGTTTATTCTACACCAGCTGTTTTGGTTTTTTCTCCCCCTCTGCCTGAAAGCTCAGGGAGTGACAATCAGAGCACATGCTTTCTCTACATGGAAGTCATGGACTTCCATTCCAGATGCAGACTACTGATAAACACAACTGTCTCCATCTGGAAGCAACATACATCACACATTACAAAGGCCCATTTGTCCTTGTTATTTTAATTCTACAGTACAGATAGCGGACTTACTTAGTGTTAAACACGATCATATCATTTACCAATTAACTTTTTTTTTTTGACACTGATGGTGGGACCGAGAGGATGAGAGGAGAAAGCCTTCTTACCTGCACTGCTGTGGAAGATGACGCAACCCCCCCCTTAGCCTGGTTCTGTATGCACATGGACAGCCAATAAAACCAAAACCACTAGCACCACAATTGTTAGGGATATCCTCGTTAGTAGAATTCAAAGGGGAATGATGTTGGAAACGGAGCAATCCTGGAAGTGACAAAGCTGAACCTGATGCCAGAGCATCAGATATAAACCACCTTGGCACCAGCTGTGTTGGTGGGACAAAGTGTCCCACCTTCTGCTGCTCTCCCCAAGCTCCTCAGCTACCACTCAGAGTGCCAGGCAGGCTGTAGCTTCAGCCTCCTGCCTTCCTCTGTCTCACCATCATCGTGGCCAGCAGCAATGGACATTTCTGCATAGGTGCAGTTGAAAAAAACCCTCTCACCACATGCTTCCTCCTCCCTCAGTCTTCTAAAGATTTCTTTGGGCTTTCCTGATTAGGCTGAAGGGATTGAGATGCTCACCCATGGACATTTCATTGGGCAGAAAGAATGAAAAAGAAAGCATGCAGGCAAGCCCACAAAACATGTTTAGTGCCGAAGGAGACAGCCACATTCCCGGTAGGTAAAAAGGAGCACTCAATGATTTCCAGCCTGTGAATAAAGCTCCTTGGCTGGGGAGGAGAGTTACTGGACACTTCCAGCCCACCCTTGCCTGCGTCACAGAAATGGCCCTCATGGGAAGAAATGCACATGGCAACAGGAGAGCTGCTGACTGAAGCAGCCATGGGGGTGTGCCAAATAGCCTCCTTGTTCCCCGTGAGATGTGGCCGAGGAGGCAACTTACTTTCCAGTTCCCTTTCAAGATGAAGTATGGCTTGCACTACCACCACTTAGGCTGTACTTATTCTGTAAATAAAGATTTTCTGTCTTCCATGTGGCAACTTTTGCCCTGAAGTCACTATTTAAAATAAGCCTCAGAAACAGAGGCAATGTTCTTCTAGCAGGTGTACAGCTGAGAGCCTGGACGGCAGATACCTGTTGGCATTAAACACTCAGTCTTGGTATGAGAAAAACTTTCTCCTGTATTTCACCTCCTAACACAGGGGTGGTTGTGCTGCTGACAGGGCAACAGAGCTGTCCTGTCTCTCCGATTCTCTCCTTCCATTTGGTGAAGACACGGAGGAGGCAGACTTTGCTGCAAAGCCTCTCCGCTCCCTCTGTGCTCAGCACAAGAGCCACGGCCTCGGGAAGCCTCTGCAGAAAGATGCCACAAGAACACAGAGTCACCCAGCTCTTTTCTTTCTTTATTTTTTTATTGAAAGCTTCATCAAAGAAAACAGAAGTTTAAACCTAACATCCACTGATCTACAGAAAGCCCCAGGAGTGGGAAAATGGCAGCTATTTAGGATTGTGGTACAAATGGAAAACATAAAAAAAAAAAAAATCATAGCAGTACAGATCTTTCAAAGACATTCGGAGACATCAGCACACAGATGCCCATATAAATAAAATTCATAATTTAATGTATCACAGAGGTTCTGTATTCTACATTTTGGCTACAGTGAGGTCTGTAAGGGCTTTAAAGAACCTCTGTCCCATTTGTGTGAAGCATGTTTTCTTGATAGGAAGTTCATCTGCTTTCAAAGCTGCTTTGATTTTTCTTACAGACAGAATCTGTTCATTCTCCTTTAAAAAGGAAAACAATCAAAAATTCCTATATGAATTCTGTACGTTTCCTGGTTTTACATAAAATTGTTTTGCCTCTAAAAGATAGTAGAATTTTCTTCCACTCTGGAATACAGCATATTTAATAATACTTTAGTTACATAAAATCATGTTCTCTTCTCTAGGCTGTATTTTTGGGCTTTTAAAAATATAACTGAGTGTAAATTTCACCAAATTCATAAAATTATTACCCAAGAAAAAGACACTTAAAGGCAGAAAATTAATGTTGGGCATATACAACAGATCCAGATCTTGGAAGGTGCTTATACCTTGCAGGCTTTGGCCCTACAAGGAAAAATGGATTTGTGAACCTGTCGAAGGCTGACATTTTTCACTTCATTACACATTTTTATTAAGGTGAGAGAACTCAGCTGTCACTGTTGGGGAATTAAGAACTGAACTGAACAACTGAAGTAAACACAAGAATGTTTCTTATCATGGAAAGCTAAACCAACACTGGGATTTATTTTTTTTTACAGTTTTTCTCTCATAATTTTCTGTTTAATTTTAACAAAGAGCATGTTTATAAAGGGGAGAAGAAAGGGTCTCCTGCCTGCTTTGAGGCACAAAGGTGAATAAATCTCTGGGGTACATACAGTGCTCTAGCCTATTTGGGTGACAGGAGCAATATAGAAAAAGTTGGTGCTCTTTTTGAGGGGAAAATAACTCTCCTTACACTGCATCTTTGCTGCTTGCTGAGATTCTGGAAATCTGTTCCACTGAGGGAGAGGAGGAGTCTGCTGCTCACTCAGTCCTCCTTCTGAGAAAGTGTGCGTGCATGATTGTGTGTATGCATATTAGAAATGAAGGAATCTTCATTATTAGAGTCAATTGTCATTAAACAGAAAAGAGTAATACACCAAATGTCAGCATTTTTGTTGTTTTCTGTTTTGCACTTCCATCACACCATGACTGTTTTCTTAGTTCATGTGGGCTACCGAGAAAGACCAGGAAAATCCCTTACCCTAGGGCACTTCTTTTATATCCAGACCAATTTCATGTTAAATAAAGTTTTGAAAGGAAATGTTGACCATGTGTGTATCAAACATTACTATCTTCAACTACCACATTTGGTCTCATCACTAAAAATGGATTGATTCATTACTTTAAGCACATTATCACTCTTTAGCATGACTCTTGCTATAGGTGGAGTTCAGTGAGTCTGCCTAAACCTGTTTTGCTCATGTCAACCTCAGCATTAAAATGAAGTGGCATGAGGAGCACCATCAAGCTTAAAATCATGAAGCATGGCGATTTGTTAAACACTTAGTATCAGTCTCATCCTTCAGTACCATAAACAACATAATATAGATCCAAATACTATGACATATTAAAAATAAACTTTATTACAATGCAGGCTTCCTCAAATTTGCTGAGTTTTGGTACACATACATACATAAATAATACCCTTCATTTGATTTTTACTTGAGTAAAAATCCATTCGAATGCTTCAGCCCATTGCCCGTTGAAAGTTTAAGCCCTCACTTCTCTAATTACCAGCCTTTATCTTCCACAGTTGGGCATGCATCCATAGCAGAAGATGATACCACATGATGCAATTGCTCTCAAATATGCCTCATTCTGCATTACAGTGGATTTCTTGACCAACACAACCAAGGCAGTCTCTTGGTAAACAGAACTATACAAGTAAGCACAAGCTAAGGACATTTCAAGAGTCTGTTTCACTGGAAGGCAATAAGAGGACATTCACAATTTGAGGCCTGACTGTCACAGGTGGAAAGTGCTTACAAAACCAGCAGTAGAGCCAGATAGGAAGAAGAGTCCCTCAGCAATCTCACTGAGAACAGTGAGACTGTTCAGTGCCCTGATCTACACTCGGGTCAGCACCTGCAAATATAATATTCTCTTCAGGTCCACTGTATAGGTTTTTTTTCCCAATGTTAAGTGACGAGCCCAGGTATTCAGAATTTTCTAGCCATAATTCATATTTTTCTGACACCCCGTCTGTATTTATTTTTTAAGGTAAAAACAAAAATACCAAACCTGAACATCCAGATTTGACTATTTACAAGAATTCAGGTGTGATGGAAAGTACATACGCAGTTCAGCTTATGGATTTGATGTTACTTCTAGGCCTCTGGGCCAGGCACCATTGCCTTAGACTTCTAGAGTTGTTTCTGCAACCTTTCAGGAACCCTCCTGATATTTAAAGCTAAATTGGTAAGACAGACATAGATATTGACTTTACAAATTCAGGTCTTCAAAAAAGAAAAAGAAAACAGAAACTCAAACAGATAATAATAACAATAAACCTTCCAAAAATTCTTATGAGTCAGAACATAAAGAAAATAAGTTTTAGATTGCAGAGGCCACCAAGTACTCCTGTCCTATGACAACACCCATGCAGCAAGTGTGTTGCTCTTCCACTGTTCTCTTTTACCTCATCTTTAACTTTTACTTTTAAGTTTCTGAGCATTTTGTATGTTCCAAATAAGTTTTTTTCTTACCTTATGATCTATGACTGTTTATACTCAAGGCTCACATTGTTTATACTCATAGACTGTCAAGTACCGGTTCACTGCTTTTTTTGGGGATCAATAAGATGATCAATTGTATTTAAGGGATCCATTTTCTCTTCTTCCTCTACTTTGCTTTGTTTCTTTTGATTTCAACCACTGTTGAACGTTATGGCATGGAAAAAAAAGGGAACAATTCTAATACAGAATGCACTTGAAACACTTTAAAGTGACAGGCATCGTGGTATCACATTGCCTGCCTGGCTTAATAAAAAACCACTGAGATTGTTTAACTTTGTTTGCTGAAAAAAATAAGAAAAATGTTTCTGAATGTATAAATAAAGCAGCAGAGTTCTGAATAGAAACAAGAAGGTACCTCAGCATATTCATCAGCCACATGGTAGCTACCTTGTAGCCTCATTGTTGATAGTAAATGAGACTTTTTGTGTGTCACATTAGAACGAACACAGAAACAAATGTGTTTATTTAATATTTAACTGACTTGTGCCCGGGGTTATCTCTATTTGTACAAAGAATTCAGAGACAGACAGAAGGAGAGTACGTGTAGAAAGGAAGAAAATAAGGCTAGCTCGATTTTTTTCCCCCATATGCCCTCCAAAGAAAGAGGGAGCCTTTATCTAAGGACAAAATTCAAGTTCCACTCCCAAAAAGCAACAAGTAATGAGACAGCATGTGAAACAGATTTTTCTTTTTTTTTTTTTTTTTGTTTCTTCTGAATCAAAAACATGTTGTGGATGTTGTTCTTCTTTTACTTTGGCATCATCTGGTTTTCAGAAGTGTTGAATATCAGCAACTACTCTGGAGAAAGAAGAAGTTTTACCACTTCTGAAAATCAGGCCCTCTTCCTATGGTGAAGAACCATGTGAACTCCCATTTCTCTCTTTTCTATGTTGCATATCTAGCAGCCATTTACTTGGGAAACCCCCTCCCCCCCACACTATGTTAAAAAATATGATCTTGTTTTATCAATTTAAAAAAATAATTGTGTTCTTTTCCCCCAAAAAGTCAGGTTAGGGAAACACAGGTCTCTTTTTAGAATTGGGCAGCTGAATCAGATTGATCCAATATATATGTTTTAATTTCATTACTTTTAATGGATACCCTGTCTCTAATGCACCACAATAAATGTGATGAAGCTTCCCCTCTCTTCTGGATGGAGGAAAGTTTAAAAATGTTTGGTTTAATTTTTACATATAGATCTATGTGTATGTATATATTTAAATGCTGCTTCTCTTCTGCCTCCTTAAGGAAAAAAATCATCTTTTGACTTGCTTCTCACCTTTTTTGTTTGTTTGTTTGGAAAAAGTAAGGGCCATAATCAAGATTTCTCTATGGAAAATAACTGTTATTCCTAAAACAGGTTTCAGTGGATTCAATTTAGTTAGTGTCCTTTTTTTGCCTAATCATGCTAATTAGTGATTGTCAGCCCACATATTAAGACAACAGAGATCATAGCAGAGAAGAATAATTTTTGACTTCCTGCCTGCATGACAATACTAAGTCATTTTCAACATTTCTGCTTGTATGGGAGAGCTAAAATGAGAACAAAGATCAAGTTTGCTTTCTCTTGCATCTATCTGGCAATTCAAATGCATCACTGAAAAACAAACGCAGAATTAAGGTGGCTATGCATGCTGGACGATGACAAAGACTGAGGTGAAGAAATGAATCTGCGGTATGTTGGAATTCAGAAGGAAGACTGTTGTTTCAGTAGAAATACCAAAGATCAGGCAATTTAACAGAAAAACTCATCAAAATTAAAGTCCACCTGGACAGATTAGTTGGTAACCCACTCCCCCTTGCTTTGGGATGTTCTCCAAAGCACACCATCAACAAGCTTCTAACACCAACTATTCCGAAATTTCCACTATAAACATATGCAGTATGTAAAACACCAGTGGAAGATAGTTTAAACAAACAAGAAAGTAAGAACTGGTCCGGCCATGTAGGTCAAATAAAGATAAAAAAAGAAAAAAACCTCTATCTTCTGGACTGCGTTAGGGTGTCACTTCATCTTTGGTATAAAATAGGCCATCCATAGGCTGCATTTGTTCACAACTAGGAAAGACTACAGAAATTGTCAACAATTTCTTCTATCTATTGCTTTTTTTGCACTTTTTTGACCATAAGCTCCTATCTACTTAAGTTTTTTTTAATGCTCTTAAGCTAGGTTTTTGCAATGTGACAAGCAAAGCAGACTAAAAACTTCTTAAAGCTCATAAAAAAGACTGCAGATAAAAAGCACTAATGCTTTTGCTAGCGATCACGCTTTGTAAATAAAAAAATCTGCATTCTGCAAGAAAAAAACCCTGCATTCTCTATAATGCAGCAAGTTTTTTTCTCAATTCAATAACTTTACTGTAAAATGCTTTAGCCTTCTAGATTTTTTTTCTGTCAACACTTAAGACAAAGTTCATAAAAGTCCCAGCATTTTTCCAATCCTTTCAGTTGCCACAGTTCCTTTATCATCAATTTTTCTTCAAAAGAAGAAAATCATTTTCTTTTAAACTGTACAGTTTATTTTTTGTTCACCCCAAAAACTCAGTCTATTAAACTTCTGCACCAGCACCGGTGTGAGCAGTTTCAATTCATTCTCGGGTTTTCTAACAAGACGTTGACAGCTTGCCTTGAGAGCCTTTGACGTCCTTAAAATTAAGGCAATTAAGATTCAAGATAAACCTTACCTAAACATTTCTTTAAAAAAAAAAAAAATCAAAAAAACACAAAAAACACTCTAGATTTAAAACAAGAAGAAAAATAAAATGAGAGAAAAAGAGTAGCTTAATTTTTGAGGAAGACAATTGGTTTTCATCGCAACTTGCTCCCTCTTGACATCATCAGTTTTTCTGTTAAAAAAAAAAAAATCTAGCTACACCTCCAGGTAAATTCTGAATTCAAATGTTCGTCCAGATGAAATGTCAACCCAGTGTTTTTCCTCTGGGTTTTTCCTTTAGTTAAAAAAAAAAAATATAGCAAAAATAAAATTGTCAGACTACATGACGGAACCATTTGCACAGCACATAAAAACACTGTTTTGTTTTCGTTGGGAAAGGTAGAAAAAAAAAGCATTCATTTGACGCCTGTGCAAACTGGAAGCCAACTTCTTGTTCAGTGAAGTTTCTCCATTCAAGGCAAAGATTTCAGACCGACATTCTTCAGTCCTGTTTATTGTCTGTAAAAACAATTGAATTAAAGTGGTCATTAAGTCAAAACAACTTTGAAATAGGCTCCTCTCCTTTTTTTTGCACCCAATTCCCTTTAAAAGTTATCCAAGCTAAACTAAATTTGCAGCTGTTTAAATATGATACCACCACTAAGCTGAAAATAGTCAGGCAGAAATAGGGAACTCCTGCTTTTGGGATGTTAACACATCCTAAGCAGATGAATTTAACTCTTGTTAATGCTATGCTTAATGGGCAGTCTACCTACACTGAAATGAGATGAATACGTGGCTTAACACTGTGTAAATATTTCAAGAGTAATACCATAAGAGAGCGAATATTTTCATAATAATAAGTGGCACTCTTTATTTTGGATACTAATAATAAAACTAAGGATAAAATTGCAATAAAAGGATACATCCAATTTGCTAAAACCAACACATTTTCTGATGGCAAGAACAGTTAGACTGTGGAGCAGTCTGCTTAATGAGCCAGTTATGGCTAACTTAGTAGAAACATTCAAGATAATATTAATTAGAAAAATATAATTTTTGATCATATAGTGTCAAATCTTTTTACATTTAGCACAGAGAATAAGCTAAACTATCAACCTTTTTCTTAGAGAAGATAACTCTCATTTTGTATTTTTGACGTTTCATGTCATTTAAAGATATGTCACATCAAACTTACCTTAGCAAGACTATATGAGATCTTTGGGGAGATGCAGAACCTACATAAAAACGCTGTTTTCATGTCTAGGGCTATCAGTAAGGGTTAGCTATTGCTTTTCCTACAGTCCTCAAAACTTGCATGGAAAAAATCCTTTTCCAGATGAAGTTCAACACAAGAATATCCAGCACCTTTCCTTTTGCAAGCATTAACGCATGTGCCTTGCTTAGTTTAAAATTAATTTTAATATTAGGAGTTAAATTGTGAAGAATGTTGATGACATAACATTTGCCACAGAACTATTTCTCTGGATGGTAAACATAAAACTAACTGCAATTTTAAGTATTAAATTTACCAAACGACTTTTTCATTGCATGAAGCCTGAAAATTAATATTTTGAATGTAACAACAGATTTATGTGGAAAGCAAGAATTAATTATTTTCTTAGGGTTTTCTATGCATAACTTCTGGTAGGAGTACTCAAAGCTGAATGCTCACCTTGTTCAGTTTTACTGCCCCTCTGGCTCGAGTGGCCACCATATGTATGAAAGACCAATTCCACTGAAGGGTCACAGCACACACTCTCTAATCTAACCTGGCATTGACTTTGCCCACAAAAGGCTCCAGAAAAATGTAATTCTTTCCACATTTAAAATCAGAGTATGTTGTCCAGCAGAGTTTTGCTTAGAGGTAACAGACTACACTTTTCAGGGGGAAGGATCTCCATTTATCTGCACTTCATAAAATTCACACTTTTATGTGCAAAATTAAAGATTTACAAGGAAAAAAGGGAGTTTGGGTCTAAAATAATTAAGGTGATTTCCTCGTAGAGTTGAGTCCTCTGCTCAGAAACCAAGGGCTGTTTCTCCTATATTGCTACACAATAGGTAGCCAGGTTTTGACATGAAGTTATCATTTCTGAACATCTAGAGGTGGGATCCTCAAGTACAGCAGCCAGAATATTAAATAAAGAACATGTATGCTGATTTAAAAAGTGGAACTCAAATTTTAAGTCTTGTGGTTTATTTTTACTTACAAAGAGAGTACAGTCCTTATACCACCCAGTTCATTCTGAGTACATTGCCTCTCCTTTGTTGCCTGCAATTTCATGACTGTTGCAAGGAAAAGAAATATAATGAAATATACTCTTATAACTTTTCTCCTGACTGGTCAGCTCCTATGAAATAATTTTATAGTGTCTGCCTTTGCCTATATCTGACAAAATCATTGTCTGGTCATGTTAATTACTTCCTCTCATCTCGCTTTGAAAACAGCTGTTGTATATTGGGCATGATGCTTGCTATTAATAAATAAGCCCTTTGAAGAGCAGATTAATAAAACTATATTTTAATTACAAAATAACTTCACTTGGTTTTATATTAAAGGTTACTGAGATATTCCGGCAGAAGTTCTCTTTTTAAGACAGAGATTGTGTATATTTTGGTTTGTATCTACAGCTTCCCACACTTTGCATTTCTGTCCACAACTGGCAGATATAAATAGAGGGCACATTTCAGAAAAAAATACTGAAACTAATCATAATAAAAAATCCGTAGTGGATCTGCCAGTGTGATTAAAAAAGAAAGAAATTCCTCTCAATATAAATGCCAGTGCCATTAGAAGTGTATCCATCATTGCAAAAAGGCAGTAGCTGACAAGGAAAGATGAGGGATCTCATTCTCAGAGAAGGTAGGAATTCACCACACTGGCAAGAAACACCACCAATTTCAATAAAGAATTGCAATGTAGTTTCCTCCTATGGGGGAAAAATGCCAGAATCCGCTGATCACAGCTACTTTATGAGTGTTTCTGAGCCTAAGTCCTTCTGCTTTGAGACTTAAGCAAAAGGGAACTGGAACACAGGAATGGTCAGATCAAACCCCTACAGAACAGAGTCATCAAAACAGGCCAACAGGATGGGATGGTCACATATATTTCTCTCTTTGCCCATTATATTCTGTAAGTATTTTGCCATCATTTATTTACAGGTGCTAGAGAAACTGATACCTAGAAGGGATACACATGCATAGACTGTGGCTCCAGTTGGGTGCATCAACAAAAAGCTTGTGATCAATTGCTTTTGTAATATGTACATATAGACAAATATTGGCATGATGTAATAAATAGTGAGGTCTTACGTTTTATGGCGGTCAAAAAGGGACATTGTGTGATCTGAAACCATTTGTTACTCATATGTTAGACAAATAAATGCATCTTCCACTTCCAGAGGTCAAAGATGAAGTATAGTAATTGACAGATTGGTATAATTCTAATCTTTCCTATACCAGCACATATCTTATGCCTCTATAACTACTATGTCATCATGCATTGACTGACATATCTAACATATTTCTTGTCTGGCTATTTGTCTGCTTCCGTCCCCAAGATAAAAAATGTGTAATTCTCTTTTCACAGTGACGTGGGTGTTCAATATACGTGTATTAATAAAGCATTATGTTTGGGCTCCTTCCTAGAATCTGTCCAACATTGATCAGTCCCAATGAGTACCCTGTCACTAAGTAACTTTCCCTTTGTGAGGACTAGTTTTAATGTCGCAGAGAGGAATGTTTTGAGGACTACTGTGAAGATGAAGGGACTCTTTAGGAGTTCTAGATCCAGCTGTCAGTGTATAAATATTGAATTTTCCAAGGTATTCCATAGGAAGCAAAGAAAGGGAGCAGAGGACAGGGGAAAGACAGAGCAGTGTTTCTCTCCATCCCTTTCTTATCCCTTCTTCCATTTCCAGTTCTTGCCCACTCAGTGTCTGCACAGCACCAGTTTTACATAGTTACAAATACCAACTTGGGGCAATTTATAGTGCTTCATTAGCTACACTTTCAGAAAGAAGCCTTTACATGTGTACTGTGCCAATACTTTCACCGCTGCAAAATTTAAGCCCTCTTTTTAACCTCTGATGCCAGATGCTGCTTTAGCCTAGTGTGATGATTGTTAACACAGGTGTTGAGATCCTTCTGAGTCCACAAAAGCAGCAGACAGTTAGAGATCATATCTTTGCAGGCATGAACTCAAGGACATTTTGCAAAGGTGAGGCCATCAGCCAAAACCTTTTGCTAATTACACTGCTATATATCCAGAATTCATCTGAACTTAATGAAGCTACTCAGAATTCATATTGCTGAAATGGGGAGTAGAATTTGGCCCGCTATAATCAAGAAACAAAATCTTCTGGTTACAAAATGTACGCCTACTTACTTAGACTGTTGGTAAGAATATGCAGGCGCGTGTTCACTGGATGTTTCCACTGTCATCTGTTGCTGTTGACCACTGGCTTCCTGTGATGAAGATGCTACTGTCTGTGGAGAAGTATCAGCAACAACACCCTAGGGAATCAAATGAGAACATGAAAAAATTACTAATTTTACTCACCGCAGTGAATTACATAAAAGAGCTCAGCACCAGCTCACCATTCCTGTATTTCTCTAAAGGTCAAGAGAGTTTGAGACAGCAGAACCACATGCTAACACAACAAACTCCATCAGTTTTAGAGAGCTAATCCAGCAACAAGAAGCTTCCTTAGCATACCAGCTCCTGTAGTACTTTGCTCTCACAAGCTGCAGTGGAAAACACCTCCACCTTTGAGGGCAGTTCCCTGCCCATTCAAAGCCAGAGGCAAAACTTCTGACTTCAGTGGAGTCTGGATTTTACCTTTTGTCTTTTTTACAACATACGTATGGCTCTTCTGATTTTCACTTACCTACCCCAACTTCACAGCGAGTTCACACTTATTTTGTTTGATTTGCAATGTGATAAAGGCAGAATCTAGGCCCACTGCTCTCTGGTTTAGCACACATTCAACAGAATTTTAGCTGCCTCAGAAAAATACTGTACTCCTCTACACACTGCTTCCCTTCAAAAATAAATTTACTTCACACTAAAGACTTTTATCTTTTAAGTCAAAGCTCCAATGAAGTTTTATTTATATGTTTGCAAAAAAGATAACACAGAAAAGATATGTATGAATTTAACATTATGCACTATTTCTTATCCTATTTAGACAGGCTGAATAATATTATTTTTAAGTGCTCTTGTACGCTTTCAAAGCAAGCTTTATTTTCTTTCCTTTACTTTCATGCTTGGTGTGTTGGTCACATGAGTAACACTAGCAGGTCTCTTCAGGGAACATGCTTTACTACTGTATTGCACACAACAGAGCCAGAAGAGGGAGCACAAAGCACTTGCTTTGTTTTTATTTGAGTCCTGTGTAAACAACAGGTAGTTTATTTGAAATTATCTGTTAAAAGTACCAGTTTCATTTTTCAGAAATGCTTCATATCTATTGCTTAACAGAGTGTCAGTATTATCTTTTTTTGTCTACTTCCTTATCTTTTTCCTTCTGCTTTTGTCCATCTAGTCTTGAGATTTTAAGCTCTCTGGGGCAGAGACTGTGTTTTTTGATCTCTGCTTGTGAAGCATCTAGCATAGTAGAGTCCTGGTTCATGATGCTACATGAATACAGATAAACATTAACAATAATCATCATCACTGGATCGGAGCAAGACAGGCTATATATTCAGATAATATTTTGATTATTCTAGTAGATAATTATGGCATCATGTCACTTTAGCAGGCATGAATATACCAGTGGGTGATGGGGAGGAGGGCTCAGGAAGAATTAACTGCATTTCTTATTCACACTGGTCAGCACAGTATGCAGCCAGTAGTGCTGTATGAGCCACCCTCCATCCCACCATCTCCTTTTAATTCAGATTTGTATCTGCCCAGTTTAATACCTAAGAATGGCAATTGAATAGAGGGACCCATGGCCCGTTTGTAAACAAACAAGGTTTAGGGCAAAATTATCACGAGGCAAAAAAAGACTAAAACATGACCAGCTCAGTATGACAGAACAGTACCAGCCTTTCCTGTGGGACCTCATTTGGGAATCTCAGTAATTGCAAAGAACTGGCAGAACCAGGAAAACTTGACTGCTGGTGGAGCCATGCCAACAGTACCTCTAACTCAGCATCCTCAAAGCACAGAGTAGTAATAGCACAAACTCCAAAGTCCACATAGCCGAAGACAGAAGTACAGAGACCCTGGCACTCCTCACATTACCCCAGTTAGGGGAGAAGTTATTAATAAAAGAGGGTAGCACCAAAGAGAAGCACACAGGTAAGAGGATGCCAAGGCTCCCTTCTCTCGCTGTGCTCAGTGGCCCTTATGAAGCTTCACAGAAGTGGAGGCCAAGCTGATGCTCTCCCGGCAGCTTGTGGTCTACAGGGTTGAGTAAATACTTACTCATTAGACTGTCATCAGCATGACTCAGCCCCAAGGAGGGAGGGAGCGAATCCTTCCTCAAGGATGAAAAGCACTCAGTCAGTGCAGCATCCTCCACGTCTGTATATACAAGAGGAAGGTTTCCATTGCTCAATCACTTTTTCTGGTGGCTAAATGTTTCAGCAATTACCTAAACTTGCTAAGGACCGCAGCAAACCCTCTTGCAACCTTCTCTTCTTGGAATCTCTTTTGGGTTCGTGGTCTGCCTGCTGGGTTTGTTTTCCTGCCTCTTCCCATCTCCCTCCCAAGTACATGGGGAAAAAATAGTCATAATCACTGATGTTTTATTCCATGTCCTGCTGTACAAAAAAAAAAAAAGCAAAACAAGAGCCCTTGCAAATAATTAAAAAAAAAAGGGGGGGTGGATGGTGGTGAGGAGAAGAAAAAACAAGGAGAAAGAAAAGAAAAAGAGAAAGAAATGCGCAGTCCTAATTTTAAAAGCTGGAAGCTTCCAGCCACCATTCCATAAAGTAACTTCAGGCCCCTTTCAAACAACAGGTGCAAAGAGGCGTAATAGATAAGAGGTCTGCTACCCCTTCACTCTACTTTCATGGATGGAGATAAACTTACTTCGATAGGGACAGCTGTTGGAGGCACAGGAGTGTACTGGGGAATGTAGGTCCCTTGCATAGGTGCAGCAGCAGTCATGTACTAGAACAAATCAAAGGCAAATGAACATTAGAAAACCACAGTCAAGATGCGTAAAACCATATTAGAAGCATGACGCTGTTCAGAGCTCTTTGGTTAGTGTATAGCTTATTATTTCTTTTAATTAAGGATTTTAGGCAATGGTAGGAATTACCTAGCTATTAAAAATCATAATCTTGAACTTCAAAGTCAGGTCATATCTGAATATATGCAATAGCAAACATCTTGCTGATAGATTCAGACTGTTCACATGGCTTCTGAAATTGAGAGACTCCTACTTCCTTAAAAACCAGTAGAGACACAATAGCAGCATATATATAGTAGTTACAAATACAAACACAGTCTAAACAATCTTTTGAAGTCTTATTGATCTTATCTAATGACACATACAAAAAATGAAGCATGAAATTTGACAGGTTTATTCCAGTCTATATTTAACCCTATCAACAACAGCAGCTGAGTTTACAGGGATACAAAGCTGCAGGGAGGTGCAATCCAAGACAGGAAAAATAAAGGAAGAGGAAGATGTATCTGGGAGTTTCTCCTTTTGTACACAAAATCCCTAGCTAATTCTCATGGCCTATTCTTAATATCCAGGGATCTTTTCTATGCATTTTGAAACTTCTGCAAATCATTATTATAGCAACACTTTGTATTAGTTTCTCTAAAATACTGTCTCTCCCAAGCACTACAAGACAATCTTTTTAAAAATTCAGGAATGCATGTGCATTTTACTATTGGTATGGCACTTATGTCTTTATATACAGCACTTCTTAAAAAGCTCTTGAACTGAAAGCAACAAATATTGTTCAAACCTTCAAATAAAGTATCAATATTAAGTCATCAGATCTATATGTACTTTTCTTTCTACAATCCAGTCCTAACTGCATGTCTTCACTGACAAGAATCTCAGAATGTGCCCAATCCCACAACTACTGACTGTGTGACACTTCCACTACACGTTATCTTCAAAGACACACCGAAGATCTGAATCAGCCCAGAATGTATTTGATGAATTTTAAAATGAGTTAAATATAGCTTTGCTTCCTGGCAGAGCTAGGAAGTGCTTGCAAGATTTTATTCTGCTGTTTATAGTAAAATTTACATTTAAAGCACTCTCTCACCTCAATTCTAAACTGACTGGATGGTTTGATATGCCTGTCACAAACATGCATTATGAAATTGCATAGTGGGGTGCAGAGTCTGCAGCAATGCTGGAGAAAGGCCTTAGGGAATGAGAATGGCATATTTAAGAATCCCACAGCTAAATTCTGAAGTCTTCATTCAAGTAGAAGAAAAAAAATTACTTAAATGAAATTGTTTTCTATAGAAGAAAAAATCAGTGAGGAACATACGTGACATAGAATGTATACTTGCAATATGAGTAATGCATTGTGTTGAAAACCATTACAATATTTTTGCTAAAATGTACAGTGTTTTCCTTAACTTGAGCAAAGAGACAGGACTGTCCCCAGTGTCTGTGTGCCTGTATCAGGCCATGTTTTTCTGCAGCTCCTTTTCCTTGTTCTTCAGAAAGAGAATTGAATTCAATAGTTTTTTTATGAATGCTAACCCACCAAAGACATTAGGCCAACTATCCCTATTGTACTCAGTACAGTTGGGCTATTCTCCTGCCTTACGGATTAGGAGCTAATGAGAATGTTACAGCAGGGTGTTCCAGAGCTGCTTCCGCTTCATTCATTCTGCTTTGTAATGTTGCCGTCACATGTTGGGACGACAGCTGCTGGGTAGCATTGTTCTAAATGTGTCAATATTTAACATTAACCTGAAGCACTCATTCTTCTAGTTCTGCAAAGACCTACGAGGGTTTTAAACACCTATGCAGGCTAGCTTCACTTGGACAAATATATACAGATTTTAATTAAAAGCATTAATTTAAAGAATAAAGTGGCTTCATTCAGCTTGGACTTCCTCCAAGTTCTTCCCTGAACTCAGCAGATCAACACTCAGACTCTTATAAGACGCCATTGTCTGCCATTCTCTTACCTTACATAAAAACACAAATGAGTTTTAATACACAAATATCACATTATTCAACTGTCTTTTAATTCAGATCACTCCACTTTTTAAAAAATCCTTTGGCATTGAGTTCTGTAGCACAACTGAAACTGTCTGGGAATTAATTGGTGCCTTTCTTTGCTGACTCTGTAAGCGCCGCTCTCGTGCAGTTTCTTAGCTCTATTGTTACTGTTTTCCTCTTGAGGCAGATCATGATCTTACTTGTCAGAGTACTTCACGTTGCTTCCTTCACTGCTACGCAATCTCTAGGGGAAACTGTTCTGTTGACTTGAGTGTGACTGGTGGCCCGGGCTAACCCTTGCTTGCCCTGGTCTTTCCAGACACTCACACCTCCCCATACTTTCCCAGTTTAATTTTTTTTGCAAGAATTTTAACTGAATTCAGCCAAACAGCAGGTGATTTACAGTGCTGGAGACCAAAGCTGTCTAGTTACTTTCCAGATTCCCTGAAGAACTGTAGGAATGTGACTTCTCCCCTGTATGTAACATATTCTGCTTGTCTAAACGTCCACCGTAATGGTGGTTCAACTTTTTGGTTAAATCATTTAGAGCTCTACAATTGAAACAAATGATGTGAGCCAAATTAGTTCCACCAATGGCATAAATGAAGTCAGTTTTTGTGGCAAAGAATTTGGTCCTAGTAGAAGTTAGCCAAGGCTCAATCCCACAGAGTACTACTGCTTAACTATTGGGCCTTGAGCACACAGCAGCAGGCTGGTCTGTATTACAGGTACACACATTGTGCCCTTCAGTGGAATATCCAAACATATTTAATGTACTCATCTTTATGAATGTAAAGATACCCTCATCATTTCAGACAAGAGTAACCAGGTCAACAATTAAACAAGTTATCAGGGCTTGGAACTGACTCTCAGTCTCCAGACTCTCACTTAAGGATCCATTGAGGCTTCTGTAAAAAACTTTATAAAACTATAAGACAACTAGGGCTTAGTCCTCAGAGATACACACTTGGACTTAAGTATCTAAAGTCCCCTCACATGCACAGGGAGTCCCAGCTGAGACCACATGAATTCAGGAGTGCCTGTCCTGCTGGATCAGTTTTCACCATGGGAAGCCTAGTGCTGAGAAGCTGCTTTAGTTTAGTTTACTAACAGTATAATGAAAAAGGAGGACAGATTAATTTTTGTTATAACTGACATTAGCTCAAGCAAGTTCGCATGTATTTCTTTCCTTTATGAACTACATAATCCTACCTCTCTGATCTCACAGGATAAATACATTGAAGATTACATAGTGCTAAGGCACAATGTCAGTGTCAATACTCAACATCAATGGCATTGGATAATGCAAAAGTTGAATATCTGGTCATGGATATTCACAGCTGATTGTTAGCAGAAAGCTTCCTGAACACTGCTTTTCAGTAGCTTCCATACCCAGCACACACTGAGCCCATTGGAGTCTACGTCTCTCCCTGGATCCCCCAGACACTTTACCTAGCTGTTCTGTAAAACAGTGTGCGTTGGATGTGCTGGAGTAAGTGCTGCCCATGCTGGGAGGTGGAAAAGAGCTTCAGAAAGAATTGTGAGATTCAGAAGAAAAGTTAAACATTTTATATCTGCTGTGGTTAGGACCACCCAGGATGAAGATTCTGCTCTAAGGACATCCCTTAGCTGAGGGACTCAGTAGTGATGCAACTCCATGGGGACCACAGGTCCTGTAGATGTACATAGTCTGCACATGGCTTCCCACCTATCTAAGGAAACTAATGTAACTTGCAAGTAGGCAGATGGCAAAGACAGACATCTCTGTCAGAAGACCATCACTGACATTTATTCTCTCCATGAACCACACTCACTAAAGTTCCTTATCCACATGTACATGTGAGAGACAGCATGACTTACATGCTCAGCTTAGCAGTACCCAGCTAATTCCACTAAATATAAGTATTGCAAGCACTGAAATGAGAGAATCTGAAAAATCCAAATCCATTCTTTCTTTGCCATATGTTTGCATCAAGATTAAAGATTCTTGAGCTGTAATGTGATCAGCCATTCAACAAAGTATGTGCAAGGCAGAAGAAAACACTGTTCATTCTTGTACAACTGTACAGGCTTTGTGGGTCTAAAAGTAGAGGCTGCTTATTTCTGACAGTAAAATGAATAGTGACTCTACAGGCAGAGATGATGGATCTGGAGGGTATAAGGGAGCTTTTTTGGCACTCTGAACCTTTAAAAGCTGGTAATTTCTACTACAGAAAAAAAAAAAAAGAGACATTGCTGGTGGCACCATGCTCTTAATTTGTTTGTAAACTATTATTTTCTTCATACAGTATACAGAATACATGTTCTCAGCACTGAGGATGTGCAGTATTATAATATAATGCATGCTTTACAATGCCTGACTGCTTAGTTCAGACTGCATTTATCAGGGCACCAGTTTAGCCTACACGCTACATTAATAATTCCACTCACACCTTGTCCAATGGGATTTTTGTTTTTACGTTTTTGAAACTGCTTAAGCATGTGAAAAAATATGTAGCTAGAAAATGAGAGAGTAGCAATATACACTTACACCTCTGCTCTCCTTTCAGGTATTAACCTCCGTGACTACAAAGAGTTAAACGAAAGGAGGTAACAAATGAGGAGGTCGGTTGAGGGGACAAAATGAAACTGTGAGAAGGATCATGTTTAATTCAGAGAGCAACATCAGTTCCCACAGATCTGCAAACAGTGAGGTAACCCAGCCTGGCTTCAGCAAGACTCATGTTAAGCCTGCAGCAAACACTAAACCCATAAAGGTGGAAGGCATCAGGGAGAAAAAAACAGGAGGAAGGCAGCTGCCTGCACCAAGCAGAGCGAGGGAGCGTGTTGCAGTAGGATAACACGTTTCACCCGTCAAAGGCAGAGCTGAGTGACCTGCAGGGAATTTGCAGGAGCTTTTATATCAAGAATATGGCACAGGTACTGTCCATTTATTCATTTGCCCTAGTCTGCTTCTGGCCTGCCTTTCTTGGGCTCAGGTTAATGCAGTCAGGCAAGTGCCTAACGGCTGAGATACACAGCAAACACGTCTTACACCACCTATTAGTTACTGAATGTCAGCTGAGACAAGTGCCTGAAAGAGCGAGTGCCTCTTGCAAGACCAAACAATTTCATTTACACCGCCAGAAGACTTTGGCTACACACTTTGTTTAAATACTGAACGTCATCATTAACAGAAAGTTTAAGAAACCACCCTAAAGTACAGTTCTATTTATAGGTCTAGTTGCCTATAAAATAACACAGCTGTGATTAGAAGGCACCTACTGGATATATGTTAACTCTCTTGGCCACTGTGAGTACTCTGAGATTTTACAGAGTGACAACAGTTGATCAGCATTGAATAAGTTTCCTGGCATAAAGAAAACCAGAAAGGATTTACAAAATGAGACATTAACATATAAGTTTGCAGTAGATTTGGAAACCTTGAACAACACTTACTGAGAATTAGTAGGCTGACTAAGGACAAAGGGCAATGAGCAAGGAATAAATGTTAAAGAAGAGGCCTTTCTTAAAATCAATGTGTAAATGCTGCTTTCTGGTGTTTCGCTTTCTTTTTATATAAATGTATATCTGTTGCAAGAATCAAAGATTGCTTTCCTTATTTCAACCGCCATGCTCCTGAGAAGGCACAGAGCCTAGGTGAGAGCCAAATGGCAGAAGCCTTGTACCAGCATATACTGGTAAGCATTTACACCGCAGCAGCCTGCTGAAGGGAGGAGTAAATGCTAACCCATGCGTCTTAAATGAGCAAGGATTCCAGAGCCTGCTCTTCAGTGACTATTTGTGGTTTCCTATAACTGCATGAGCTACAGCACAGTGATAATGACTTAGTTTTTTAGGATTCTCAGAGTTAATGCCAGGGTTTATTTGTGATTTTTTTTTTTTTTTTAAACCATCTGAGAAGTCTAGACACTGCATCACTAACAGAATTATGTGAAAACATTTGCATTGCTGGAAAACTGAAGGAAATGAGACCGTTGGCTGGATTTATTTTTATAATATTTTCTTTTTTTTTTTTTTTCCCATGAAGGAAACCTGCCCTCCCACTTTCAAATCTCTTTCCCTGCAAAGAATAAAAACTGCATCTCTCTTCGACCATTGTGAAGTAGTTACAACTTTAATGAAATGTAGAATAAAACTGCTGCTTTTTTGTCCCTGGTTCCACCTTCTCATTTGAAAATACCCTGTTCTCCAATAGAAAAGAACATTGTCTTGCTGTGTCCTCTTATCCCATAGTCTGGCATGGAGACGCAGGAACTCAGGATGAGAAGAGGACCATCTAGTTCATCAGCGCCAGAGGCAGTTCAATGAAATACAATATCCAGCCACCACAGTTTTTACTTTAAACTTCAAATATCTTTTGCTACCCAGAAGCATTCTCATTTTCCAGCTCAATCCTGTAATTATTCAATGGCTGTTATTAATCTTAGTTTTTCCCAATTAAAGAATGCGAGAATAAAAGATATGGAGTTTTTGCATATATTACAATATTTTTGATAATAATTATCAGCCCGGCCTAAAATATAATAATATAATGATATTTTACCACACAATTACCATAGCCCTATCAAGAATAGCACTGTCATTCAACAGAATCCCATCACTGGGCCACTGCACTCATTGTTCAGGCAGAGAATAGAAATCTTTACAAGATTTAACCTTCCTTCCCTGCTGCTCAGTAATACAAACGTATTTAGGAACACCTCACTTCCCTTTCAACCTTCCTAATGAGATGTTACCTAATTCTCTGAGCAAGTTAAATGAAGGTAGAGAGAATAATAACTTCAAGAACTATATTTACAAACTAATCTCCTTTTCTCTTCAGGAGTTCTAAGCATCCTTCACAAATCCCTACCTTTGGAAATCAGAGTAATACAAAGGTATAAAAGAAACAGCGCAGATGAGCTAAACCCGCTACAGCTAACAGGTCTTTTTTTATTTCTGAAATTCAGGCCTGCTACTAAAGCAGAGCAATCAGGACTAATCAGATAAAGACTATTTAGAGTAAACAAATGTGAGAACAGTCAGATCACCACATACAGCTGTGCACCACGTTCTCACTAGCATACAAAATCCCGTGTTTGTAAAAAGTATAGTTAATGCAAACAGCACTCCAGGAGTGTCTATAGAAACAGATAAATAAAAAAACTGGCTCATTCCTTTTAACCACTTCTTAGAGTCCAAAGGCTGGCATTACAAAGGAACTTGGTGAAAGTCTCAAATCGCTTGCAGATATCTCACCAATGTCTGAAAAGGGAGAAAATGGAGGAAAACCCATCAGGATGTGAAAATTAAGTTCCCATTTTGATTGTATCTTTCATTAAAGGCATGTGAAACTTCTTATAGGAATACTTCTTTATAATAAGTTGTTCTTATGTTTATCAGTTTATACACAGCTGTGGAACTTGACCTCAGGGTGCCAATGATCCTTGTAGTCCATGTCACTGTACCTAGGCCCATGATATTTTCAATCCTGTCTTCCTCGTGACAAAGCCTCCACTGTAGGCGGGGATCAATGGAGGCTGTACAAAAATGTAGATTGATTCTCCATGTATGAGTGCATATATGAATCGCCTCAAGATGTGAAAACTGCTTTTTTGCATAATTCTAATAATGCCATGGGTCTGATGGGTACCTTGGCAAGAAAGCAAGACTACTCTTATGCTTAAAACAAAGACCAAGAGTCTTGTGGTTTTTTGTATTTCCAATTCTTAACTTTTCATTTCATATCCATTTCTCTACAAAAGGGGCATTTTTTATTTTTTCTAATACCCCGTGTGAACCTGTTCTGTGAATGTACATTATGAGATCTCTGGGGCAAGTTTCTGAGCATGAGTTAGTGCATGATTTATTACAGACTGTCCTCTCTGCAGCACTCTATATAAAACCAGGGTATAGTGACGATACCAAACCAAAAGAGTATACTGCATCAGTCTTGGTCAGCCAGGGTCGGTAATCCCTGAGATTCTGTCACATCTATATTATTCTTTCAGATCCTGTATCCTGAAGAATAAGGGGATGACGCAGCAGAATTACAACTGCTTCTTCTGACATAAAAATACTCTGTGCACCCCCTCAGTTGGAAATTCTTTGGAATTTCCATCTGAATACAATTCTTTCAATTAGTCCCTGATGAATGGCTGCTAGTAAGATGAAGGAAGACTGAGCTGTACATTTTAATATTTTCAACATAAGTAAGTAAATAAATGTGTCAGTGAAACTCTCAACATGAGCACATTAAGCTATTATTAATAACATATCCATTTATATGAACAAATAATTGCTTTCTAGAGGTAAACATGTCTTCCAGAGGCTATTAAATCTCCATGAATTTGAAGACTCTAAAGAGAAGCAGACTACTGTGTGCAAATGTCCATACCGTATGCATGAAGTTGTTGTTAAAACAACAGGAGAACTACTTAGACTTGTTAAATAACAGTTGCTCATCGATCACATACACCTTTCATTTGCTCTTTCAGACCAGACATAAGAGTGCACAGCTCATGGGCCAACTGTCCAAGAATGCAGCAGATGAAAGCAAGGACAATTACAAGCTTAAAAGAAAAAAAAGAAGAAAAAAGCACAGTAGAAACACACAAAAAGTCACCTGAATATTAGTATTTCTAATTACCCTAGAAACAGGAGGAATTTCATCACCTCCTACATGAAAATACAGTCATGCCTGACAGATGTAAGGTAGTAAGATAATAGCATTACATGACCAAAGTACACCTGGGACATTCTTAAGAGCAGCTGAAGCATGCTATTGCTCAGTCCTTTGTCTCTAAAAAAATCCCTAGAATCCAAAATATTTGGTAAATTGTAATGAATGTTAAAAAAAAAGAAAAGAAACCATCTCAAAACTTCGTAAAAAACAGCTGTCCACAAGTACCCTGCATCTAGAGATGGAGAACTTGCCAATTCAGTGAGCACAAAATACCTTGCAGACATCGCCTGTGTTTCCTGTTGGGGCTTACACTGGAAGCTAACAGTGGCACTAGGGATGCCTTAAAAGCTGGCCTTCCTGTATTTATGGTGAACTTGCAAGTCCAGGCTTAGGCAGGGGGAAACACATTCCCTCTGGGAAATGCTGGGCCCTTATGCCTCAGGATGCAAGGAAAATCAGCTTGCTGTCAGGTGTGTGTGGCCAAATGTCCTGCAAAACATGCACTCGGGGCTTCCAGGCTGCTTTACACAGAGTTGGGGTGGTTGAGTTGGGAGTTTGCAAGCCCTGAGAGTCCTACTTCCATCTGGGTCTTGGGGGAAGCTCTGGTATGTCCTTGTCTCTTTCTGCACACCAGGGAACCAGCAGTCCCTGTTTAGTCTTCAAGCCGGTACCGTGCTTTTCTTCCAGGACAATCCCACCAAGTTGCCTGCCCAAAGCAACATTCCTGGGGTTTTCTGACTTGGCTCCCAGGACTAATCTCGTCTTCAGTAAGCAGACCTGTGAGCCGACTCATTAGGAGATTTGGAAGCCTGCCCAAAGCATCAGACATGGTGAGGCTGCTCTGGAACACGAAATCCTGGGAGCACTTTGCAGCTGCTGCCTGAAAGCTGACATGGAGCAGGACAGCAGCCGAGAGGGATGTTTAAAACAGTTGGCAGCTGTCAAGATCTTGTGGAGTATATTTTGTATTGGAAACACCATGAACCGTTGTTTCTGAAAATTAATTTTTGTTTGGAATTTCTGGCTCATGGGAGAATCTTTCTGTTTTGTTTTGAGTTTCTAAAAGATGAATCAGAATGAAACCAAATTTCATAAGATTAATTTCCCAGAAACTGGAAACCGTGGATGTTGCTCAGCCAGCTCTTCTTCTATCTGTAACTTGGGCAAAAGGATCAGCCACGTTCATATTTGGAAAGGCGGGGGATAATACAGAATACTAACCTTTAATGGCTGGTGGCAACTTCAATACTTTTGAAGTACTATGTTTTAAAATAATGCAGTACAAAATACTGCTTCTCATTAGCATACAAATTGGTTTGTCAAAATCTTTAAATATATTTACATGATCATTAGCTTTGCTTACATGGCAGGGCTGTGGAAGGTGGCAATAATAAGCATTTTTGTGAGGGCTTCCTTTTCCCCACTTTCCACAAACTCTTGAAATTCTTATGGGAGAAAGGTCCCCTTAAAATGCCCTACTGATGAGAGTGTGACTGAGTAAGAATATCACAGAGTCTGCCCCTAAGTATGTTCATTATCAGCTGTGGGAGGATCTTTTAGACACACCAGCCTGCATCAGCTCCAGGGCTGCATAACTGAAGGAGAAACCGTGCCTTTTAGCAGGGTGCTGGCTAAGTGGATCAAACTATATTGCCATGTTATGAGCTTGCCTACCATGTAATGATCTGCTTACAGTGTTGAATGCCTAAACTTACTTTGTGGTAAAAACTACACAGAATCTCTCCCAATTTGTCATCATTTCATCCAAATGACAAGGGAGGGAGGGAGGGGAAGAGGAAAGATACCAAAAAGTAAAAAAACAGCAGAAGAACAAAACAGAAAAGGAAAGAAGGAAAAAAAAAATGGCCAATACTTCAAAATCCAGTCATCCCTCCTTGCCTTAAGCCTTCCTGTTTTGTCATCTAATCACTCATTCCCCTCCTAAGCTGTCCTAAAGAGGTCCCTTTAGAATGTCTTCTATTTTTGACTGCTGCAGGTCTTTCACAGTATTTCACTGTACTATTTTCTTTACCTTGTACTCTATTTTGTTGGGGAAGTGTGATCAGCACAGCTGATGAACCATAAGTAAAGCAGCGAAGAATGCTAGCTTGACGCTTTAGCTCTGAATCTCACTTTGTACAGGTAAGCAACTTAAGACTTAGGAAACCTGAGGTGTATTTAAAAAGAGAAAAAGTGCAAGCATCCATTCGCCGTAAAGACATTATTTAATATAGCTTTATGGGTGTGCTTAGTACTTATTTTCCCAGGAATCACATTAGCAATGCTTGAAGGGGCCAGTAAAACAGATGTGTTTTAGTGCTGGCGGAATAGCAGCATTCCAAGGCTGGTTTTTGTATTCTTTCAGTGCTAGCTTGCTAGCTTTCCAAAGGAGCCAGAGTCAGCTTATATACATTCAGTTCATATACAATCACCAATTGGTATGGATACGTGCTTTAATACCCTCTTACAGTTCTGGACAGCATAAGCACAAATACTGGTGTATGAATTTTAATAATTTTTAGGGCTAATAAAATCTGGGCCAAGTGAAAAGCAATTCACTTCAGTAGGGAAAAAAACCCCTCTTAATCAGTCTTCTCCTCAGTCTCAGTGTACTGATTGTAAATAGTTTTAGATGGGGCTAAAAAAAAAGCATAGCAGCAGTCTCAGGTAAACACTTGATAGACAAGTATGCTGTAATGGTTGCTCTTGTTAATTTTTTTCAGGTTAGTACATTCTGTGAAAAATTAAAAACAAAGCAAAACATAACAAAATCTTCCCAACTTCCTCCCCTCCCTCTAATTCTGGTAGGAGATGGAATACAAGGCGGATAATCCATGAAGGGAATCAACATTGGGGAAGACATTAATACATGTACAAACACCCATATTTCCTCCTTATGAATGCCCTTTATATGACAGAGCTGTCTAAACAGCACTTAAGGAGCAACAGCAAAATGCTTGACAGACAGGCGTGATAAGTTATGGCTCAAAACATTTGCTTGCCAGACAGAAAGGGTGACTTGTTTTTCTTTTTTTTTCCTGAAAATCCTTTAAGGTAAACTCACTCCATGTCCGCTGGCACACAGCCATTTTTCTATAAGCTCATATTACAATGCTGTATTTCTAATGGATTGGGTATGGTGCTTTTCCATTTTGCTAATGAGAAAAGCTAAAGGCCATTACTTGTTCTGATTAAGATCCCGAGGGAAGAAATGTGATGTGTATATTACCAGGCCATATGTAAAGGAAGTATGTGGCATTTCTAATCAATCAGATGAAGGGTAGACAGAAAAAGCCTTATCCTGTGACTGCAGAGGAAGAAGATATAGGGGGGAAAGGAACCATAGAAAGTGTCTTTAAAAGGTGACTTACGGGAATCAGTTATAATGATATTAGTATGATCAATGACTACAGCTACTATCTGGGAAGGATGTAATTATCAAAATGAAAACTTTCAAATGGGAAGCCTGATCAAGGGCAGAGGTACTGTCATATTTCTCAGAGCACTGTCAACTCTCATCCAGGCAATGTATTCCCGTGTCCCTCGCAAGCATTACCATACCACCAGGTTGAGCTGTGCTTCCCTGGGGTGGGAGCAGACCAAGGGAGCGAGGGGTTGTGAAGCTTTGCATCCAGCTCAAAAACGTGGGTAAGTCTTGGCCCAAAGGCAAATTCAAGGTAAGGAGAGGCAAGGCTGGGAAAAGGGAAGGTAGAAAAGAGAGAAGTGCCAGTCATGACTGGCTTGAAGGAAAGTTTTGCAGTGGTGCACATTTAAAAACTATTCCCATTGAAAGAAAGGAAATGTTGTAGACCAGTGAGCTATTCATTGTAAAGGAGATTAAGCAAAAAAAAAATGTACCAAGAGATGCACTGCTCAATTTGCAGAAGGATACTCTGGAATATCTGCTAAGATGTTTCAATATGCAGTTTCTACATGTTTAATCCTGATGTCATAGAATTTTTTCAAAATTATACCTGATTGAAATACAAAGTTTAGAGACATTTTTTCATTCCTTTTTCAATGGCTGCATAGTTACAGCTTGAAAATGCTACAAGATACATGCTCCAAATGGCAAATAAAATGAAGAGACCTTGGAGATGGGTGTTCTAAGAGAGGACAAGATCCTTCAAATGTGTCATAATGCGTAGGCAGAGCTGTAGACATATTTTTAATAATATATTAATTTCACAGAATATTATAAATCACTGCTGAGCATTAAAACTGACAAAAATTCTAACATACTACATCCCCTCAAATGGAATTCCATATGACAGATTAATGAAAAATTACTGTAAATGATGGCAAAACTATAACAAGCGATAAGGACAGCAGGAAAGAGTTTCCTGCACAATCCCAAATCTGTATTAGGGCATCTAGCTTTCCTGTTGTCCTGGTTTCAGCTGGGATAGAGTTAACTGTCTTCCTAGTGGCTGGTACAGTGCTATTTTTGAGTTCAGTATGCGAAGAATGTTGGTAACACTGATGTTTTCAGTTGTTGCTCAGTAGTGTTTAGACTATAGTCAAGGATTTTTCAGCTTCTCATGCCCAGCCAGGGCACCTGACCCAAACTGGCCAACGGTGTATTCCATACCATGGGACGTCCCATCTAGTTTAGGAACTGGGAAGGGGGGGTGGGGAATCGCCACTCAGGGACTGGCTGGGTGTCGGTCGGCCGGTGGTGAGCAATTGCCCTGCGCATCATTTGTACATTCCAATCCTTTTATTACTACTGTTGTCATTTTATTAGTGTTATCATTATCATTATTAGTTTCTTCTTTTCTGTCCTATTAAACCGTTCTTATCTCAACCCACGAGTTTTACTTCTTTTCTCAATTTTCTCCCCATCCCACTGGATGGGGGGGAGTGAGTGAGCAGCTGCGTGGTGCTTAGCTGCTGGCTGGGGTTAAACCATGACACCTGTATGGGACACCACTGCTTCTTTACAGATACTTGGGAATGCTTCAAATCGATCAACCCAGGAATACAAGAAAAGGCTGTAACACTTTCCCCCACATGCTTTAAAAGAATAGTCACAAGAAACACTGGGACTGTGAATCTGGAAAACATCTTCAACCCTTCTTTTCATCAGGATGCAATACTGAGAGACATAGTCTCTTAGATGTCATTGGTGACAAGCCATGGATGCCACATACAATGTTGAAAAAAAATAAGAATCACAGCTGAGAAATCCCATCTACAGCTACAAAAACTGAATTTCAATCATCTTTAGCTTTCCTTAAAGGTGTATATTTAAAAAAAATTCTACACAGGCCCTAACAGGATTTTTCAGTGAACTTTTCTGATCCCTCTGCTCCAATCATGCGAAAAGGAACAAATGGTGCACAAAGGCACCTCAGCCTGTACAGGCAAGTAAGCAGGATGGGGGAAAACCGCCTGGCCTTTTTTAAAGCCTCAGCCCAGCCAGAGAATTGTTCTTTTCAGGAGAATCTTGCAGAGTATCTATTTCTAGGCTAGGTTGTCCTTTCTGGTTCTTTGATGCACTTCTGGCTTTGGCACATGGACTGATTGGAAAGCTCAGACATCTTCATTCTGCACTGGTGCTCATGGATCAGCAAAATGGTCCCCTTCTGCTTTCCTTTTACACTCAAAAAAACGATTAAGTGCTGTGCAAATATTTGCAATGGAGAAAGTCCTAACTGCACGACAGATTTTCTTGTCCAAGAACATGACAAAGATGACAAAGTGGCCATTTTTCCATCAAATAAATTTATATCAACACCTTTAAAACCATAGCACTTTGCATGATTCACCTTACAAAGAAGGATCGCTGCTGACATATGACTGTTATACTGAACTGCCAGGCCTCACTCCCAAAATACAAATTAGCAGAGTTAACATTTAGAAAGTGTAAAACTGGCTATTCCTGAAGCTGAATAAGGGCACCTGCAGATTCCTCTCACTTAATCGCTGATGTCAGGGACAATGAATTTAATCTTAGGATGGAGGGGAGTGTGGGGGGTGGCCTGCCAGCCTGTCCAGCTGTAATATCCCCTAATAGCCTTGAAGGAATTGTAATTGTGAACTGAAACAGCATCTGCTTAACTGTCATCCTAGCCTTAGGACTGAACTTTTTGCTTGTTGTGAAGGATCATGAGAAAGACTACACAGAGCGTGAAGATGAAAACAGAGTGAGATTAAAACCATTAAATACAACCACCAAGACACAGCTGTCCATACTGCTAGTGAAATCAAGGAAATATAAATGCCAAAATGTATTTGACATTCATGATGGATTTTGGCATGGCAATTTAGAACATTGAGTTGACTGCAAAACTCTAGTTTACAACCTTTTTCATTATTATAGAGGACAGATTATTACAGATTATTCAGTGAGAAGCAAATAAATTTCAATGCTAGGCACACTGAAGAGGTAAGGAGTAAAGCCAAATCTAACCAGAACTGGTAAAATCTACTCTTTTCTTACTGGGAAGAAGGGGCCAATTAGTTCAGCTGCCATGACCGGAACAGCTTATGGCAGACCATCGTGCGAAGAGTCTAGGCTTTTCCTCGGATGTCCTGCTTGCATTAGCAGTATTGCTGAGCCATCCCTGGGTTTGGAATAGGAGCTGCTGTCCATGCTATAAGAAAGACTACACTGCATGGAGTTCATTTTCCTCAAAGGAAATCAAAGGTCTTGCATTAATTTCTTATTTAAGTGGTTCTATAAGGTTTAATTCATGTTTTTAAAGCACTTTGAGAATATAAGGTGCAATATATATGCTGCTGTTGTTGTCAGTTGTTTTCTACCTCAGGATGTCTCTCAAAAGACTGGAGTCTTGTTATGTTCAGGAGGAATAGCAAATGCTATAGATTCCCCCCTGTATCACTCGTACTTTGGAAAAAAAAAAAATAGAAACGTTTGGCAGAAATCTGCATGATATGTACAGATGGAGTTAAAATATTGTCACAGAAACTCCACAGCTACATAAACTTAACTGCCTAAAAAAGAAGTGTTTCAAACTAACAGTAAGTGCTGCAATTTCTTAGTTTGCAATGGGCCTAACTCTGCCTGCAAAGATCTCTATGGAATAACTACAGGCCAGGGACACTAATCCTTTACACTTCTGTGCCAGACTTGTAATTGCAATCATATATTACCATTCCTTGGAACACATATCTAATAGTGTATGCAATAAAGTAAAAATCCTAATATTTAAAATAAACTCAAGACGATGCTGTGATGCTTAAGCCGTATCTTTCCTTTTTGAAACACAAGAAAATATAATGCTGCTCATGACATTTGTACAAAATTAATGAAAAGGAAAAGTGGATTTATAAGCCTTGAAATGTATCATTCTTTTCTTTGCCTTCTGTTGCACGTTAATTACTTTAATTTTTTTGATCAATCATTTTCTGATTTCCAACTCTGTTATATAGGATAGAAATTTCAGGAAGGTCAGTGATCTTCTGCTCTCAATAGTTCAGGCACAAACTATACAAATATAATAACTCCTTATTCAACCAGTGTCCATACACCAAATGGAATTTGTTTCTACTGCTTCCTCACATCCCATAACACATCAAGGAAATTTGAAGTTGTTGCTACTTTTATTATTTTCTACTTACTAATAAACTTTGTGTAATACGATTAATCTTCTAAAAAGTGTAAACAAACAAAGATATCCTTTTTCTTACATCAAAGTAGAAAGCCCCAATTAAAATAAAATACAATTAATCAAATTATGGCCACCTTGATGAAGCAGCCATTTATTATCAGGAAACTGAAGTTTCTTAGAAAAGTCCATTATCTTCACAGGAAACCAGCCCTACTAATACCTAGTTAGAAGCACCTGCATGTTAAAAGAACAGCAGGAAAATAGTTTTTGCTAGAAAATTACCTTTGGCTACTAAAATTTTGAGCACCAGTTTGGATTCTGTGACTAGACTAGGCAAGATCCATGAGCGCCAATGCAGAATGAAGATGTCTGAGCTTTCCAGTCAGTCCATGTGCCAATCATAGCCAAATACTCACTTTACCTCATTATCATATTTTTGTCACTCCTGATTAGCACTGTCAAAAATGGTCATTGAAAAAAGAACAAATAGAACCCATTTTTTAGCCCAGTGCAGGTGTTTTAGGTGGGAAGGGTTGGCAGTAGAGCAGAATCAGGGTAAACAGTACAGCAGGAAGGGAATGGTCAGGTGCCTTAGTGGCTGGGAAAAAAAAGTCAGTTTGGAAATTATAACATCTTTGGTCTATGCTGCAAACCCTGCATACAACAGTGGTTGGCAGACCAGAGAACACGAAGAGCATGATGCTTTTGCATAAGTGAAATGAGTCTGTGTCATAGAAATATTATACTGATTTGAGGGAAACCCCTGCAAGAAAACCACACTCAGCACAGGAAAACAGGGAGTTGAGGCTGGCGAATGTGCAATCATTTGGCCATTTAGCTACTAAACTCTTAAGAAACTGGCTGTTGCTATATTACAACTACTAAAATTAAAAAGGCAAAATTAGAAGCATACAGGTGTGCCTATCACATTCAAAAGCCATAACGAATCCCAAAGGACAGAGCAGTCCTCCACGGGACTGGAAAAGGATGTGCTGCTTTGAGATACAATTGCTCCCTGGAACCATTCTGACGTGTTGCAGCTCTCATCTGCCACACAGTAGAAATCTGCCGTGTTCAACAGTTCATTTACCTTGCTAGAAAAACAACTCAATTCAGCAAACTCCCAAATTCACTCGATGCAGCTGCTCTCAAACCCCTTGTTACAGTTTAATGAAATGTGCTGACTGAGCTGTTTCATAGTAAATATTAGTTATAGCAGAACTCTCCTCCCAAATTGAGTCTTTTAGGAGCAAGAGGATTCTACAGCGCCATAGCACTGACACAGAATCGCCCATAACTCACAAATAATAAAATACCATCTGAGGGCACAAAGGTTATTGCCATCAGCAGCTCCCTATGGAATTGTAAATCATTTGAACAAAGCTTACCCTTTTTTTGAGAACTGCAGGCTGAAATCACCGTATATACAGGATACCAGTGTCTTAAACAGTGTATGGAGACTGCCCCTTTAGCTCCTTCATTTAACCTTGCTTCACAAATGAGTGAACCCTGAACAGGCTGCTCTTTCCGAATGAAAATAAGAAAGATACCTCAAAAGCACTGGCAATTTGTCTTAGAGGAAGTTAAACCTTTGGGCTACCAGCTTGCCAACCATCTGATAAGCCATGTGGATTAACTGTGAAATGCACTGTGCACTGAAGTTCAGTGGGATATGCTATGGGAAAAGGCAGCGATATTCAATGGAATATTATTTTCGCAAGCATCTGCAGGTCCAGGCGTTTGCCCAACACACAGGTTATGTTATTCCTGTTACTGTGATTAAAATAAGAAAAATACTGAATATCCTTCAAATTAAATTCACTTTCAACTCCATCGTATGTGTTTTCAGTAACATGGCAACGTGTCACCTTCAGAAATACTGCAGCATGTACAATCTCATGTTTCTGTGAAGTCCCACTGCCCCTGGAAGTGAAGTTTTCTCTATGAGAAAACACTGGGAATGTAAATCAAAGATTGGTGCTCAGAGTAGAGACATTTTGCTTAACAAAATGTATCCATCCCATTAAGAAAAAAAAAAAGAAAAAAAAAAAAAGCCAAAAGCAAGCAGTATACTTACTAATCCACACAACACATGTTGAAATGAGTCAGTCTTAACTCTTGGTGCCGAATGTTTTTTTCGAAGTGAATAGTGTGAATGGTCACTTGCAACATATGTTTACTCTTTGACTGTGTGAACTTCAGACATTGTAAATAAAGTTATTTTGATGTACAGCTCTTTTCTGAGTCTTGGTACATCATGCTTAGTAAACATTTTTAAAAGTTTTAATAATTTCCTGAATTCTCAGTACTTAAATGAATAGAAAGTAAAAATGAAATTATTATTACTTGTTTTAACTGAAATAACAATGTTTCTTTGCAATGAAAAACAGAGGTTGGAGATGAAAAAAGGCTCTTAGACCATTGCTGTGTTTTTGTGTCAACATTTGAAAGTCCCTCCTGAGGATTTTAAGGTGTTTGGCCCAGCTGAGTTCTAGATGTCCCAAACAATGACCTTTTCATGATTCATTTCAAACACTAGTCTAACTCTAAATGTATTACCAATTTATGCAAGATATTCAAGTTATGCTTTCCCTATTTTACTTTCAGATCCTTATTTATATTGTTAGCACCATTAAAACCATCTCCTCCTTTCCTTAGATGCCCTTCACGTAGCTACATTGTGTTATAAACTACTGTTGTCTACCACCTTCATGCCCTTTTCTTTCAGCTGAAGTTTACGACATCTGTGATTGAAGTTGATACAATTCAAGTACTTCACCTTAGACAGAACTGATATTGTGTGAAGGACTGCAACAGTGCTTAGCAGAAACTAGTTGTTCTTCCATATAATTTATCATGTTGTTCTTTTCCATTAAGGATACAGACCCTTCAAGGATTTCAGGACTTCTTGCTGTGCTTACATGCACTTGTAGCATGTGGAGACATGACCACAGGATTATTTCCCAGCTCTTGGCAGGGAAGAGCTGTGGAAGCACCACCTCTGGGAGACCCTTCTTGCTTTTCACATGATCACACTTTGGCAAAAAAACCCTCACCTCTCCAAGATCCTCAAACTTGTTTTGGATTACAGAGGCCCCACAGAGCTTGTCTGCACCACTGATGATTTGGATTCATTACTTCTCTGGAAAGCCATATTCATCATTTCTGTCAGAATCACCTGAGTCTACTTTAAACACAGGCAGGACAATAAAAACAAGTTTCATTCTAATAAGGCAGAGTTACATTCTTGATTACAAAATGGAAAACACGTTTACAAAAGAGAAACACATCAAAAAAATACAGATGACAGACCAGATATTTAGAGTACTTTTGTTTTCCACCTTTTATTGAGCTTGTCAGTTGTAGGTGTGGCAGGATGTTTCAAACCTAGAATTATTTTCAGCTCTTTTTAACCTATTATTTGTTCCTCTTTTCTACTTCCCTGTCTGTTAAATAAAGAGCCTCTTTCAGCTAAATCTTATACAAATCACTAAAGCCAAACCAAATCAAACTAAACCAACCTTCTCTCCCCCAAAAGTGCCCTGTTATTTGTGGCATCAACACAATTTCACATGAACGTGTGTGAACATACACTTTTTTCCTCTTAACATTCAAAGTATTTAGGGGAATGATCTACTAGTAGCTAGCAAAATGAGTTCACAATCTTGGTTCATCTCTAGCAGACAAATGAACAAAATTTTAAAATGAACAAAAATTGCTGAGACTATGACTAAAGGTGAGCCTTTTGGGGGAGGATATGCTGTAGACCACTATGCCAGATACTACAAGTTTTATGGCTTTCGGTTTCTATTCACTATTGCAAAATGGTGAATCACCATGGCTATCACTAAATAACAAACATGCTTTGGAAGAGGTGGCTTTGAACTATATTCCCATTGTCCTTCAAAGTATCACCAGGTAGCACTTCTAGAAATCACAAAATAGAACTGTAGCAGTAATATGTAAGAAAATATATGAGAAACAAGCCTTTAAATATTCTAGTTCACAGATACGTGGAAGTCAGCTGCAAATTAATTGTATGAATGATATTTGTCTGATGATGAAAATGAAGTTATATTAGTCATGGCTCTTGCAGCTGATACTTTTTGCTTTGCTGATCCATCACCGTTGCTTTGTGTTGATTTAACTTTTTATCACCACAATCAGGGAGTTGAGTCTTACTCTGAAAGGGAATCTGGGATAATGTTGCTTTGAGTCAGTAGCTGATACCTCAAAGACAGGCAAGGAGTCCTCAGCAAAACCACTTGTTCATTTGTGGAAGTGTCGTGTGAAAGTAAAATTTAACACAGAATAAAAGCTACTGACTTGCTGGGCTCATATGAAGGGCTGCTTGAACCAAAAATGGAATTCTCTCCATCTATGTTTATTCTCCTTTTACATTTCCCTTCTCTGCCTGTGGCAGGCAGTGGCTTTGAAGGTAGGCACACTTTCACATAAAGGCAAACAATAAACCACTACCAACAAATGGTAGGAAAGTAAAGCCGAGTTCAGAAGAGAAGGGGTAACACACAGAAATGGGATTTTATAAACTCGATTAATTCAAAAATACCATGTAACCACAGCTATGGTCAAACATAGACTGCGGAACCCATGCTGAGACAGCTGAGTAGAAAGAGCCTCCTCTACACGAGGGCTGATCACCCCAATTCTTACAAGAGTCTGTGGGACTTCAAGATGGTCCAAAAAGGGAAAAGATCACATCTTTCCTTGTTCACCTTACCAGGTATTTGGCCTGTACTGTCAAATTAAGAATTTTTCCACGCTGCTGCTGCACCTGCAAATGTTACTTCATAGAAACGTTGAATCTATTTTTTTTAAGATTGCTAACCTATTTGTCTCAATAATATTTAGTGGCAGTGAATTCTGAAAATTGATTAAATGCTTCATCAAAAAGTTATTTGTTCCTTGTTGACTGCTTGGAATCTGGTGCTTTTCAGTTGTACTGAGTGCCCCTTTTTTATCTCAAATTATGTATCAGGTAAATTGGAGCTGCCTTTCAAAAGGCTGTTTGGGAAGGAAGGTGCAGGAGGAGTTACTTGTTTTTTATAAATCTCGAGAGAGCTTATGCTGTTCTTCTGCCTTCCAACCAGAATAATTTCTCCTTAAATGGATCTCCTGGCCCACATGGCTCCATGTTGTTAATCACTTGCATTTGCCCTGGACCTTGGCTGAGTAAATGGACAAGGATGATCTTAGTTTCAGCCTGAACTAAGCTAATTTCATTTGCAATGGGTTCAGTCCTATATTCTCCACACAAACAGTAACTGAAACAGTCAGTCAATAAATAAAATAAAAGAGCTTTAAGATTAACACCTGATAACGTGAAAGGCACAAGACTGCAAAGATATTTTGCTCCTGTAACTCTCCAGGGACCTTGCAACATACAATTAGAATAACAGAGAGTGCTTTTTGAACAAGGATCTGAACATCAGGGGAATGCGATGATGTTTCAGCTCCATGTAGCTGTAGTATGTGCAAATAGAATTGCAGATTAAACAAGAAAAAAACAACCCTATCTAACAAAGCAGTTATTCTGCTGAGGCCTTTAGGTGACATTTTAAACCACCAGTGACCATGGAGTATCCAAAGGAAATAAAAGATAAAAAACTTATAACAAGCTTGTTGTTCCATTGAAGGGTTCTGGAGATATCATCAAGCTCTGCTGGAACTAACAAAGTGAAAGATAAGACTGATGTACCTGCATAACAAGCCTGTTATTCCACTGAGAGATTTCTGGTGATACTATAAACCAGGAAAGCTGAGTTAGGGTGGTTTGCAGTTTCAGCAGAATCCCACATTATGTCAATGCAGTTCTTCCACCTGACTGCATTTTTAACACAGAGGTACCCAGAACAATTAAACAATTTTTTTTAGGTTTTTGTTTGTTTGTTTGTTTAAAAAGTGCAATGGAGAGCTTATTTTGTAAGTTGCCTATTACGTATCTAAATTAGAAACTGAAAGCTGAGTGGACTGTCTGCAAGCGTGAAGAACAATTAAGCAGCAGAGTTGAGCTAGCAGTTTCAGTAAGAAACCTGGCTTCTACTCACTCTCCCATGGGTGTGGGCCTCAAAGGTTTAAGATGAAACAAGCCTACGGTAAGGCAGTTCCAAAAGAGAGGGGAAAAAAGCTGGAATTACCCCTCTGCCAATGAGGACTAACAAAGGCTGCCTCAATCTGTTGGATGAAACTGGAACCCAAGTGGTATCTGAAATGGATGCTAACAGCAGGGAGTGGAGAGAAACCCAGACCAAGGCAGTGCAGCTTCAAGAAAGAGCAGCAGAAGAGGAAGAATAGAACAAATCTTCTTCCCGCTGAAGAGATGGATTATTGCTGCTGACGGATGGCCAAACATGGAAGCACTGCAGTAAAAGGGAGCCGAGCAACAGGGACTGAAAGCAGTGATCAGACTGCTCAGTTTTTATATTTCTAAAGGTTTTTGTATTATATCCGTCCAGGCATCAGTCACAACTTTATTAAACCACGAAACAGGTGTCAGATCAATGGCTCTATCGGAAACATTTTGAATGACAAGCTGATAATGGAACAATTCCACCCTCCATACATTATTAAACACATACTAATGCTGCTCTTTCAATGCTACCCTTACAGACCCACTCACTCTATTCTCCCTCTATGGTACATTTTTTAATAGCAGACCTAATTGTAGATGAATATTACATAGGAAAAACAAGACTTACTGTAATAAATAATAACAAACTAGTAAACAAATGAAAAATGTCAAGGTTAAAACTGGTTGTCTGTCTTCACATTATGCCTCCTGGCATTAAAATTTCATTTAAATACAATTGTAGGAGCTGAGGCTGGGTTGTCAGCCTTAATCAGAACATTCAGAGTTATCGCCTTTTTGCTGTAATCTTGACATAATTTAAGCTTAGGTTTTCTTTACATATTTCCCCATAGCCAGCGCACCCATGTAAATACTTTCTGCTCTTTCTGAGTGAAGAGGTATGTATGAAATATACATATAAATATGGCAGAAATCGCCCCTCTGGCAGATTCTCTGCTTAACTCCAGATTTCAGGCAGATTTGGGGAGGTGATCAGAGCAGCACACTTGCCTCTCAATTCATCAGTAACATAACCTGTATTTTCACTGGCAGAAATCAATTTGATTTTCATAAAGGCAGAAAGGAATTATGTTCTTGGCGGACGAAGCACAAAGCACAGTAACAGGGAGATAGATACAAATGCTGTATGAAAATCTTTCACAGCACATGAACATGGGATTGAGTTGCCACAAAATGCAGAACATTACCACCTCTCTTCCCCTGGTGCCCTGTACTGTCCTTTGGGCTGGAATACTTGCTGCAGCTGTATGTTTTTATGAGGTCGGCAGTGATATCAAGTACAGACGGATTTGCAGCTTTTCACTTGGCCTGGGATCTTGACAGTGCTAGGGCATCCTCCTGATTAGAGGAGTGCTTAGTATAGCAGAGATGTCTGATTTTGTGTAGACAATTCAATAACAGATAAGAAATAAAAATGTTAAAAAAAGATAATAAAATAAAATTAAATACACATTCTTTGGGGGGTGGGGTGGGGAGAAAGAAAACTTCTTGTTCCTATTCTTGCAAATGGTTTCCTAAACAAAGTTCTTTGTGCTTTTTTGGGGCCAGTAACTGAAGGCTTCCCACAGCACAAGGGCAAGGCAGCTGGCTGTGTGTGGGGCTGTAGGAAAACTGCTCTTTTTTGGCTGCTGAATTGGATGCTCCCCGCTGGAAGTGAGCAGCCCTGCCAGCACTTAGCCAGAAATGCCCCCCCCGGCCTCATGACTAAATAATCAAGTGCAGGCAGAGATGGAGGCAGCTGCCCCTCGAATTCCCATGGGGTTTTGTATTGGGTTTGCATGGCAAGGTTTTGGTAGCAGGAAGGCTACAGGGGTGGCTTCCGTGAGAAGCTGCTAGAAGCTTCCCCTACATCCAACACAGCCAATGTCAGCTGGCTCCAAGACGGACCTGCTGCTGGCCAAGTCTGAGCCCATCAGTGACAGTGGTAGCACCTCTGGGATAACTTATTTAAGAAGGGGAAAAAAATCGGAGCAGAGATTTCCCTGCAGCCTGTGGGGAAGACCATGGTGAGGCAGGCTGTCCCCCTGCAGCCCATGGAGGTCCACAGTGGAGCAGATATCCACCTGCAGCCTGTGGAGGACCCCACGCCGGAGCAGGTGGCTGCCCAAAGGAGGCTGCAACCCTGTGGGAAGCCTGTGCTGGAGCAGGCTCCTGGCACGACCTGTGGACCCGTGGAGAGAGGAGTCCACGCTGGAGCAGGTTTGCTGGCAGGACTTGTGACCCCGTGGGGTCCTGAAGGACTGCACGCCATGCAAGGGACCCAACGCTGGAGGATTCTGTTCCTGAAGGATTACAGCCTGTGCAAAGGACCCCGCTGGAGCAGTTAATGAAGAACTGCAGCCTGTGGGAAGGACCCACACTGGAGAACTTCTTGAAGGACTGTCTCCCGTGGGAGGCATCCCACACTGGAGCAGGGGAACAGTGAGAAGCCCTCCCTCTGAGGAGGAAGGAGCAGCAGAGACAACATGTGATGAACTGACCCAAACCCCCATTCCCAGTCCCCCTGCACCGCTGCTGCAGGGGGTAGGTAGAGAATTCAGGAGTGAAGCTGTGCCCGGGAAGAAGGGAGGAGTGGGGGGGAAGGTGTTTTAAGATTTGGTTTTATTTCTCATTACCCTGCTCTGGCTTGATTGGCAATAAATTAAGTTAATTTTCCCCAAGTCAAATCTGTTTTACCTGTGACAGTAATTGGTGAGTGATCTCTCCCTGTCCTTATCTTGACCCACAAGCCTGTTGTTGTGTTTTCTCTCCCCTGTCCAGTTGAGGAGGGGGAGCGATAGAGCAGCTGCGTGGTGCTTATTTGCTGGCTGGGGTTAAACCACGACAGGTTTTAACATGTGCTTCAGAGCTGAGAGATCAAAACTCAAATCCAATTTTTGGTGTTGAAGCAGGAATTGGCAGAGGCCACTCTTACTCAGGTAATTCGCCTCACTGAAGGGCTAAAGCGTGCTTCTCTGTGAAGGGTCTCTCCTCTGGAATGGCTCCAGCCTGGACAGAGTATTTTAATCTTTTAGAGTGCATCAAAAGGCAGAGTAATTCCCACAAGATATGAGGCATGCATAGGCCCATATACTATTTCTCTAGCTTACTTGCTAGAGAATAGATTTTCTGTTGAAGCAGTATTTTAGAAACCCAGCATTCTTCCTGAATCAGGCAAGTTTAGATGTGGGTTTGAAGTCAGCTCTCACTTAAGTGACCACAGAGGTCTGTTTTGGCTGAAAAATATGTTATGTTAATTAGCAAAATGGTTTGTCTAAGGAAAACTTAGTCCTGCTAAGGTACTCACAGTAGCATGGTTTGTACTTGGCTCAATTCATCACAGCATTATGCTCTCAATGCTCCTCTCTCTGGACTGAAATTCAGACTTCAGAATAAATGAAGTAAAAATATCTCTAAATAAATCATATCTCTAAATAGGTTGTCCATTTTCCCCACATTTTTTTTTCTGTAACAGAACACGTTAGGAAAATTTGATTTCAAGTCAGGATGGATAAATCCAACAAAACTGCTACTGGCAGCCCAAATCCTGAAGTTCTTCCTTTAATTCCTGACAGAAGGAATTCCTGATGACCTCCATGATTATCCTGCTTGCATGAGGACTTTAACTGAATATGGTGCTGATGGCGTTTTTACCAAAGAGAAATCCTGTACGTGATAAAATAGGGTGTAATTTGAGATTTATAAAAAGCCTATGGATATTGTAACACCCATTAATCATTTACTTTTTCTTGCTCTTTAAGTTTTCTGTAAATGAGTTAGGAGTTTTAAAGATAGTAAACATAAACCTATATGGTGTACCTCTGAATGTATTTCAAGAAGTTAGCAGGGAATGCTGTGACCTTAAAAGATAGGACTGTGTAAAGAGCTAGGAAAAGGAAGGAAAAATATTCTTTCAGTTGCAGTAAAATAAATTCAGGATCTTATTATCACCCACTGGATCACCCACTGCCTTTTCGAGTCCTTCCCCTGCCTCCCCAAATGGATTTGTTACTATGGATTTGTTACTATGAGCATTGTAATAGTGGTCTCAAGTCAGAAGAGAACGTTAGCTGGGAATTTTCTAGTTTGCATTAAGATGGCAAGAAAACGAGTGCAGAAGACAACGTCTGGTAGAGTCATGGAAATGAAAGTGACAGACAGAAGGAAAAATTCATAGGAGCTGCCCAGCAGCACAACCAGAATTAATTTTCCACTTCCTTGTCTTAATTTGTAAACACACTTTTGCATCACAGAAATTACACATGCAGAAATTCTCACTAGTTCTAGTATTTCCTTCAATTTCATGTCTTCAGAGGGGAAAAATGCTGATACTAACTTTAAGATATAATTCCTATTTCTTTTGATTGTTGAATGAAACATTTAAAGTAATAGGAATAAACAACAAGCCATCATATTTAAGTTACATCAGAAATAAATACAGAAGTCTCAGATCTTAACAGAGATTTTTAAAGAAGGGAGAAAAGACACTAGAGTTAGAATTAAATTCAACAGATAAGAAAAAAAGGAGAGGAAGAGAAGAGGATCAGGAAGAAGAAGATAAGACCCAATACAGTGGGTTAAATTACTTTGTACAGATGTAACTTTATTCAGTACCTTATTCAAGCTAAAAAAACCCCCCACAACCAAAGCTGGAAAACTGTTCCTATAGATTAGTATCAAGTAGTGCAGTGGTGAAATAGAAAAAAATTTCATAAGTGCTTAATAGATCTTTCATGTAATTATTATGTAAAGAGCATGTGTGCTAGAGACATAAAAGTATAATCTTTATGCCTGCATTTTTGTAAAAATATACATGTATATGTAGTGTGCACACATTCACATATCAAACCACCACATATTGTGTGTAGGCCATTGTATTTTAGGAGCTTCTCAGAGAGTTTTAATCATTTTTATTGAAAGTATTTTTTGCCTTTCTCTGACTCTGGGGGAATTAATTGAGTCTGACTTACACAGCTTAAAGAGAAAGTCATTGTTGAAATACGCATGTTTAAATATAATATACCAGAAACACAGCTGACCTTGAACCAAAATCACATTTCTGAGCCTGGAGCAAACTATGTATGGCTGGCTGCTGTGGTTTAGAAGTCAGTAGTGGATCCTACCATGAAACCAGAACTCCCATTTCCCAGTGCTATAAAACTTTCTAGATTGACAAGCAAACAATTTCTGATTAAAAACCAAACTGATAGAGGACTACTTCCATATTTATGTGAGAATTAGTACAGATAATTCCTGCTAAGTACAGAGCAGGTTTTGTTGACCTACTGTTTCACTACTCATACTACTTTGTCATTTCTGTTCTATAATACCTAATGCTGACTGTATGATAGTTTTAGAAATATATCTGTAGATACGTGCTTGCGTGACATAGCGATATGAGGATATTGTTTGTGTAGTACATCACATTTGGGTCATGATGAAAGGCACTTTGATATGTTTGCCCAGACAGGGCCAGACATCTCTGGACATGGAGAAAAAACGAAGTAAACCGCGGCAATATTAAACTGCAAAAAGGCGAGGCACTGAAAACCCAGGAGTAATAAATTACCTTGAGAAACTCAGTAAGCAATAAATGTTTTGCAATATAGAATGTAAATAGTATAATCTATGATCTTACCGTTCCTGTTGTGCCCAAGGAAAGGTGGTTCATCTGTTGGGTCAGAGGGCCCATCATGCTTGCTGGCTGCATTGACATAGTGTGGTCCATTGTTGGTGTTATCACAGCACCCTACAAACACACATCATTTACACTTCAACATTTCACTTTAAAAAAAACACCCCAGCATTCTCTAAATTAGTGAACCTGGCTGAAAACTTGACATGAATCTTAAAAGAGACTAATATATCTGTCAGAGGAAATATGTTTTGTTCTATTGACAACCAAGCTATGCACATATATTATTTGTACCCCTAATAACGCCATTTTACGTCAGTTCCAATTAAGCGTCATTTTTTACTTCATTGCTTCTGACAAACAAATGCGTATGTTCTTTGTATGATGAATGCTACTGCACATTGCAAAATGCCTGTCATTTCTATTTTTCCATCTCTTATATAGAACAATCTTATGGACAGAACACATATGTCCCCAATTTTCTCTGACTTCTAAAACCTTCAGTCTCTGAGATCTTCAACCTATTATGGTAATTATCTTGGATTTTTCCAGTCTCAGTTAAGAACCCTTACTCATGACATTTTATAGCTGATTGAGTAAGACTGACTATTGACAGTGTGTTTGGTAGTGACACCCATTTAAAACACATACACAGCATTTAAAAGCATTTTTCTTCTCTGCATTAAAAACAAAGACATTAATAACAAACAGCATATGAACTAAAGCAAGAACAAGACTTTGAACAAAAATTAAACAAAAGACATGCCAGAGAAGCTTTGGAGAAAGCTTCTTTGCCATTCATATTCCTTGGTTTTTGCTCTCCGACTCCCCAAGGTCCCATGTTGGTAACCTCATGCCTTAGTGAATTGTTGATTTTCTTCAGTTCTATGGTATAAAATGCTATTTCCTGTGTTGGTTAGAGAAGGTCAGTGAGAAACAGAGTGGTCTGCTCTTTTTCTTGCAGACAGTGAAATAAGGAAGTATTTCCAGCTATTTCATCATATAAAATAATAGCTCTACTTTGTGCATATGTATGTTTGTGTGCACACATTATAAATTTGCACAATCACAACGTTACATCTGCTACAAAGAGTGGAAAATGTCGATGAATGTATTTGTTTAAAAAAAAAAAAGGAAAACTGACATTTTTTTCCATCACGATTACTGACAAAATCCACCTATAAACAGGAATTTAAAATAAACTAGTTCCAAACCCCAAAGCACACCTGTTCTTAAGTGCCTGTCTTGCATTTATGTAGAGCTATGTGACTGCATTGCCAAGGATCTGATTAGAAGCAAAATATTTCAGATTTTCAGTCACAAATAAAAAAATATAAATAAAAAATACTGGGGAAGTGCCAATTCAATTTTTTCTCACCTCCCAGCAATTTTTTGTCTATGCCCAACCTATCTGAGAAGTGTAGATTCTGCAGCGAACTCATTACTTGCGTGCAATGGTAAGGAGGAGGTAGGCTTAGCTTGGTTAGTCCTTTTTGTAATACCCTCAGCTTGTTTAATGTCACACAGTGTATTACGTTTCTTGCACTGACAAGAGTCCCTAGAGAAATCTGGCAAATTACAGAAACTAGCCTCCACAGAATATCTGTCATGATTCCAAATAAATGTTTATAAAACAAGCTGATCAGTGTGCAAGTATCAAACCTGCAACACTTGCCAACACTTTTGCCTCTTTCTTGGCTATATTAATTTGCACTGGTTTACAAAGATTAACCCACTGATTAACTCATTCTAATGAACTACCACAGTGCTAACCTTCTCGGCACAAGTCCTTACGCATCTAGATAGCCACAAACTTTCATTACAAAATTTCTTTCGGCATAGTAGAGTTAATATTTTATTCAAAAAGCCCTTCTTTCTTCCTTACAGGACATTCTTCTCTTTCATGCTGCTCCTCTCTTTTTGCTGAAAAAAATCTACCCTTCTGCTGAAAGAGTCTGAAAGCAAATCTGCAGGGCATACACTCATTCAGCCCATTCGGCAGTCCCTGCATAGTAGATACAGTGCAAGAGTCTGAAGTAGCACCATGCCCAAGGAAAATGATGTTCCTGCTGTATGTTTGAAATCAGTGGCCTGGGATACCACGCAGCCAGACAAGGTCTTAGGGTTTGGACATCCACCTGCACTTTTTAGTTATGGTAAGAAATCGTAAGCTTTACGCTCAGAATGATCCACACCACAAACCAGCATTTTTACTGTGCCAAACTATAAACGCTCAAACTAAATTTGTCAACTGATAAACATTTCTCAGTTCCCTCTATGAGCAATTTTCGCCTTTGGCCTAGAGATGGAGAACGGCCTCAGGGCTTTCCAGGACAGACAAGGTGAGCTCCCACTTGTGATATGAGATGGGGTAAGCAGAAAGTCACACCTGCACCACAGCTTCATGCAGCCCCGCACTGCCAGCAGTAGTGGCTGCAATTAATTTAGGATATCCCAAAGCCTTAAAATACCAAGTTTTCTTTGCAAAGATGTTTATTGCAAAGGTATGGTTGCAGGAACTTGCTGTGATTACAGATGTGAGAGACTGATAGCTATTCCTGTGTATAAATTCAGGAACCTGGAAATGAAGAAGGGGCAGTGGTGAAGGAAGTCTTATGATTTAGTGTAGCAAACACAAGTGCCAGACACAGTGGAAAAATCTGATAGCAAATGTCTTTCAGTAAACAAGTAAGCAAGACAGGTTTTGCAAATAAACTATGTAAAAAAATACGGACTGGTGAGAAAAATATATCAAGGACAAAAAAATTGCTCAGAATCAGTAAACATATTAATTTTAAATAGAAAATACATATATTCTAGTCCCTAAACATATAAACATAAACCGTTTAACACATTAGGAAAAGAAGTTGGGAAAACAAATCAAGTATTTGCAGCTTTCCTAAGACAGCTTAACGTGTTTGAAGCTGACAGTTACCTAGAGCAGAGAATTACATGCATTTGCCAGACCATTAATTCATCAGAGTTTGCAGAATCCTCTTGTGATCACATAGGGAAAAAATTACACTTAATTAAGGAAATATCATCTGGTTGTTAGGGCGACACCCAGTCTCCAGACCATAATGCATTTCATAATACATGCTGTCAAGTCCATTCATATTCAACTTATTTAGCTGTAGAAGACAATGTCTTGCATCAGATGTTGCCATCATATTAAAAGTAATTTGATTCTTTCCAGCCTGTAATAGGTATTTCCTGATAAACATCCACTTGGTGACTGGCAAAGGCTACAGCAAACAGATTTTTCATCTTCATCTGTTTGGATGTCTGATTTTACTGACTTTGTAAACTGTGTAGAGAGACATCTTAGCATGGCATAATACTACTGAAGGCCCAGCTTAGTTGAAAAAACCTGTAGAAGAAATTACGATGAGGTTTTTGCCACTCCCTTTGCCAAAACAAGTAGTTGGCCTGCCAATTATTTAGGTCTGCCCTGTTGCCTCAGTATGATTATTTTTTTTATAATTCCTGCAAGAAACTGGTTACTATAATGACTTTTAAATTTGGCATGATACTATTGGTATATGACTCATCATACAATTCTGTCAATGCTATAGTGGCTTTAAAAGAAATTAAGATTAAGAGAGCAAATGGTAAGGGATCAATGATACAGAAGAAAATGCACAATTTTTGCAACACTGTGATAAACCCAAGACAAGTTCACTGACATATAGACTTTAATTCCTCTTCACTTTATTTGAAAGACCTTGCTGTTTTAAAATGCTCTAAGCCATATGGATATACCTTTCATATAAGAAAGTGAACATATTTATTTCAGAATATTTTCTAGTCTATCACTTGCAAAGAAAGAAGCCTGACTTTATCAACTATAACCATTGTACACTCCCTGTACGGCAACAAACTGAAATCACAGGAAGGACACTAAATACAGCCAGTTTATTACATTAAGTAAACTATCTTTAAGTACTTGCCAATACCAAAAGGCATGAGCAGAAATAAAGTTTATGTTGGTGCAATGACACATGCCACCTTATGTGCCTTGAAGGGTGGGAAAGTGACATCAGAAATAAAAAGTGTATTAGGGGGCTTTAGGAACAGAGAGTTCACTAGTTGAGAGATGCACTTGGGGGCCAGTGGGAGGAAGGATTAGTTAGTCCCAGCTTTCTAGAGTAATGAACTGTATTAAAGGCTTCTCTTTTATTCCAGTGTTCTAATACTGATATTGGACTTAAGGCACAAATACCAGCTGAATAAATAGTTTTTAAAGCTTACAGTAAGCATCTGCTTATTTTACAGTTTACTTTTTCTTTATTTAGGAAGTTTTAACAAGTTAAGCATGCTTACAAATTCTACTTTGTACATACTGGCCAATGTAAAGCCAATAAACATTGAAGCAGCAAACTTAGTTTTCAGAGTTGTTTACAGACACGTTGTGCAGTCATATAGGCACCATATTTCATTCCATCTGAAAAGTTATTACCATACTACCAAGTGAATGTCTTTATGTTATCAAGAACATGCTGCTTCTTGAGGTTTTATTAAACTGAGTGAAAGGACGACTTTCCTTATACTTATCAGACAGACATGTCTACCAAGAATTAATACGAAAAAACCCAACATGCTTACTTTTTTCAGATAAATGTACTCTCTCTGCATACTGAATAAACGATGACCATATTTCTATTGATTTACTGTTCTGTCTAGATTGACTTGTCTCATCTCCTTGGGCTGCCTCTTACAGGCAGCAGTAAAAATAGGGTCCCCTTGTCAGAGCAGTGAGCCTGGTGAAGTAGTCTGAAGTGGCAAAACTTTCATGACTATAGTAGGAAGATTAAAGGTAGCTGTGAAATCCTCTCTGCCCTTTGTCATCAACTCTGCTGGGAATACTTTTTGATATTCCATGAAAATCAATTACATTTTAAAATCAAAGAAAACCTATTTTCCCTTTCTCAATGAAAAGTTACCAATTGTCTTGGCACTTACTAGCTGATCAGAGATTAAATCATGATTTGAGTATTGTGAAGAAGACCAGCAAATATCAGCTAATAATGTATATTCTGCAAATCTTAGGATTTGGTTCCATTTCATTACATTGTTGAATTTAAAAGCTTGCTAAAAATGGGGTAAAGTGAGCAGTAAGTCCAAACCCTGCACTAAATTAAAGCAGCTTTAATTTTGGAATGGGCAAACCCTGATATAGACCTTCACCAAGTCCTGTTTCTACAGCAAGTACTAAACCACAACTTCATATTGTAATATTTCTATTCTTTGGCATAAATTCAAATTCTTATCTGACATCACCTTCATACCTTAGTTGAATCTCCTTGGAGCAACGGACACATTTGTTTTCCCTTTCTCATTTTTTTCTGTATGTTTTTGAACTTCTTTCCTCAGCTGAAAGTATATGTCATAGGTCCAAGAGAATTACTAACCAGAAGTAACTGGTCTTAAAGGATGAAGAATCCAAATATAGGGTGGTAAATAAAGAACAAAGGTGACCCTTGTGTATGCACCGCCTTTCCTACAACAGCTAAGGTTTTTGGTGGTTTCTTTCCCATTGTCCTTCTTGCCTTTAACTGTATGTCTTGTCTCCTAGTTTGAAATACAGCTTTTGATAATATTAGCCTACATGTATAAATGCAGATTAAAAGGATATAGAAATGGGAACATCAAGAGATAAAGAAAATGCAGGTAATGCAACAAAGAGTTTTGTATCAGTAACTGTGCAACTAAAGCAGTAAATAAAGCAACACCTGCAACTATATTGGTATCAGTTAATAAATGTATTACATCAGGGAGTACCACTGTGATATTATGTCAGTAGTTTATGCTCCTACCAGAGTTGAAAAAACAGTAAGTTTCATAGCATACCACTGTCTGTTAATCTAAAAGGACTTAAAAGAAGGAAAAAGATAGCATTTCAGTTGCAAACAAACAGTTGCCCCTGTCACTCAGTGCCCAAAGTGACTTTTGCATGGTGACTTAAATCTTTCCACCCAAAATAATATCTCAAGAGAAAGGCCATTGAACAAAAGGACAATATTTATGAAGGGAAAATATACCTGAATTGCTACAGGAACTCTGAAGCAGAGTTTGAGAACCTCATGCTATATCTTTGCCCTTACTGCCTGCACATGCAGGCTGGACCACAAGCCTGTGCGCTCTCTCTAGACTGTGAGAGAAACAGTAGTTTTCATACCCTTTTCTAACTTGCCCCAGGAATAAAGTAAACTTTCTGGTATTATGTGCCTGAATATATAGGAGTCATTTTGCTGGGGCCTCCTAACAGGAAGGAGCCCAGAGCGGTTAGGAAATGACCTGTCGCAGTGGGGCATTTGTTCCAGCAAGTGCTGGAGCAGGCAGAGAGGCCATAGACAGCTCTTGCTCCCTCTTCTGACATTCTAGAGGGGAAAAAGAGATCACGTTTCTTTTGTTTTCTTCCTACTCTTCAGTTTATAAGTGCACTTGGCTGTATGCCGGCTTTATATATCCAATCCACGTAACAGTGCTTTTGCTCTGTCAAGAACAGCCGTCACTAACAAAAGCATCCTCACAACGCTCACAATAAGGCTTAGCATCCCCAGAAGACAAAAAGGAAACACAGGGGCTGTGATTTGCCCAGGACATCACCACTGGAATATACAGAACAAATCTTCTCCTGCCCTTCCCATGATCAGATTTCACAAAAAATATCCAAAGGTCTTTTTACTGCATATCAAAACATGCACAGATTTCAAAACCTTGACACTATTAGTGAAAACAAATCTTTAATTCCTGCACAGAACTCCTGATCTATACCTAATTAGTATGTGATGCATGCTAAAGTGTTGTGCTTGGCAATTCCATTCTGTTTATGTTCTTGTACATATTTTCTGATGTGGACTAATTCCTTCATCCCCTGTCTCCCAGTGGCTGATGTGCCATACTAATAAACAGGAATCAGGAGTCTCTTTCCCGTGGACTACTTTTTTTTCTTAGCATTAGAATAGTGTTTCATCTATTAAAGCTAAATCCAAATAATATTTCCCCTCCAAACAGTTCTGCTGCATTCCCTCCCTTCATGTCTACAACCAGGCGTGAAAATTGACTTGATGGCACATCCTAGTTCTCACAAGGTGCAAAATGGAAATTATTAAACAGCACAATTAAAATATGTCAGCACTGGTGTTTAGCCTAAATTTTCACTTCCCTGCCTTACTGGGTTCAAATGAAACTTTCAAAAAGGATGCCGTATTTGCATCCTCAATAGTCTGATCTTACATATATATACACATACATACACACTTATAATTGCATACGGGAAAACAAATGATATTGCCACTTCTATTACACCCACTCAGGCCACACTGTTTTTTCAACATGTGGATAATTTTTTTTTTTATGTTTGAAACTCTCAGTCCAGGGTTTATTATGACAAAAGTAACAAAAAACAACAGTCACAGGTTTTTAAACTTCTTATTTATGAACAACATTTCATAAACAATGCATAACAGCTTCTGTTATTAGCTGAAAACACTTGCTTATTTTATTTTAGTCAGGGAAGTATACTCAAAATACATGAAAAAAGCCTAACAGCATGATTTGCCTCCAGAGCTTGTGCTTGGCTGTAGAGGACCAGAGCAGGTTGGTGCCATGAGAGCATGTATGGCGTGTTTAATGGGGTAGGACCTTGGCTCTCCCTGCGTCTCAAGCCTTCCAGGCAAGGTGAGGCAGCCCTGCCTGTCTATGTCTCCATGAAGTCATGACAGCAGACATTTGATCAGACCAAATATCTGAGACACTGCGCAGTTGATGTCTGCTTTTCTGGTGAGATTTAGTACATAGGTCATTTGCCAGGCACAGAGAGTGGCTAACTGAGTTTGGGGAGGAAATGTCTGTGACGTTTCTTCTACATGAACTTCTAGCCCTGACAGTCCAACGGCCAGTGACAGGACAGCAGCTGTGATCTGTAACAGATGTGCTGTGTTTCATTTCCTGCCCGAAACCAGGAGGGACTCACCCTGTGTGAGCTGCAATCTAGCAGCTATGCTGGAAGAAAAGATTCACTCATTAGAAGGACAAACACTGACACTGGGAGGCATCAGACATGCTCAGGAACTGGCTACCAAGAAGAGAAAAAAAAAAAAACCCAAAACCAAAAGAAAAGCAGGTGGGTAATATAACCCTATGTATCCCCAAGAAGTAAGATGACATCCTACACAACTGCAGTCAGAGGAAAATGGTATAGCTGTGCATGGTGTTAACTCCACAACACTAGAAGGACCTAATCACAACCAGGCTTAGATGGAAATATCCGAAATGCCTTCAGCTTTCAGAAAAGTGAAGTGGTATCACTGAATGAAGCACCAAGGAGACATACTGAGGTGCCAGGGTGGCAGACAGCAGAGTGCTCCTCTGTGAGATCCCTAATCCTTGAGAGGACAATGGGAAGAATGGTCAAGGGATGGGTAGACATCAGGATGTCTCCCTGCAATTCCAAGATCAGATAGGCTCTTGCAAGCCAGAATTCATTAGTGATGGTCAATACAAGTGAGAATGCTTCACAGTTGTTCATGGACTGTGTGGTGGCCCCTGCAATGTCTAGCCAAAGGTAACTCTTGAGCATCAGAGCTAACTCCTAGGCTAGGCCCAAATCTGAGCTGCACCCTCAGAACCACACTGATGCAGGGGCTGCCACATAATCCAGGTATCCAGCTGCACGGGGTGGGGAGAGAGCCGCCTTGAAATGCTGAGGCTGATGTTGCTGCATCACTTTCAAATTCAGCTACAAACCCAACGTCCATCCTCCATGAGAGCACACTATGGAGCACTGTCATCTGCCGCCTATGTCTAAACTCCTTTTTGTGCAGCTTTCACACAAAGGAAGAATAAAGGTATGGAGGATGAGAAAATTATGTCCTTTCCCTCTCCATCCCATTTTCTGAATTTAAAAGTTCTGGAAGGCTGAGGAGGGGCAGTAATACCCACATCATTTTCTCAGGAATCCTTCTTATCCTACCTATTAGGAAAGACAGATAGCAGAAGATGCTAGAAATGAAACCCTGAGTGGGTAAGGATGTTTTTCTAAAGATATGCTACCATTCAGTAACAGATTTTAGACTTGAAGTTGATAGATGGGGGGAAATTCTGTACTAAGCCATGGTTCATGTTATGTATCAATTCAGTTCTAGATCACAGTGGTTCATTCTGATCATGAAATCTAGAAATGTCTCCTTATTAGAGGGATCAAATACAGAAATCTGTCATGTTCTGTTAGATTTTTAATCTTTTATGTTAAACAAACTCCTTTCTTACACAGTAATGGAAAGAAAACTATTCCAGCCCTGCCTTTCCTCTCATTTAAAACCACAAGTTTTCACAGCCTAAATGCCCTGCCCCAGATCCCAAATTGCACTTCATTTTCTGGACTCATAACACCTCAGGGGAGGCTATGGGTGAAATCCACTCCGTTCTGTACTGGGATTTGTCCTTTGACTGGTTAAAGCTGGCTACCCGGCAGTGCCAGCTTGGTGACAGACCTCAAAACCGAGACTGAGGCACATACTTTCAGTAGTGCCTTCTTACCTTATATTCCATCATTAAAAGTAATGTAAACCTAGGCCTCATTCAAGCCTTTACAAATTTTAACTATATTTTTTCTGACTCTAATCAAACCAATTGCTGCTTGGACTCAACTCTGTACAAGCCAACTGCCACCAACACACGGATTTTGCTGCACCTGGACAACTCCACCATCCTTGGATGATGTCCTCAGTGTCACCTGTGCAGTTTTCCATTGTTTTGAACAACTAATAATATAGGCACAATATGGAGAAACTGCAGCTGCAAAAACGTCCTTACCTAAAAATTCTGTCCCTGATGCACGAGACCACAAGAAGCCAGTAAAGCTTCTTTTAGCCACTGCTAAAAGCTTTCTAAAAGCCAATGGCAGCAAGCACACAGGACATGTATTTCAAAGGTAACCACGTTTAAATCAGTGAAGGTACAACTGATGTAAATGAAATCAAATTCAAGCCCTCAGTTTTGTGTCAATAGTCCAAAAATAGGAGTCTATATAGGATGAATGCATTTTGTAATTAAAAATGTGATATTTTAAGTTCTCATTTACTTTAAGGTACTTCCAGTAAAACCAGCCTATGTATTAAAATAAATACTTGACAATTATAAATCTCCCTTCTACCAAAGACCTCTAAATGCTTTACAAACTGTGTGATATATAGAGGACTCAGGAGCTGGTCTGGTCTCTGGGATGGGTCTGGATCAACATCTGAACTTTCCCAAGTCCACAAGCGTTCAGACTGGGGGTATAGCCCAGGTCATCACCATTGTAGGCTGGAAGAGAACAGGTGGTTTTGATCACACACTCCAGTCCAAATTAATCAAGAAAAGGAAACATTTTACCTCTTGATTCATGCTGAGCAGATTTGAAGTAAATAATAGAAAATGGCTAGCTTAAGTCTGCTTTGCTCCACACTTTATTGTCTTTTAAAGGAAGGTGAAAATATTGAGGAAAAGCACTTTCAAACTGGCCCTTCTGAGTAAAACTTCATTGTGCAAGTGGTCCAGCTAGTCTAACAAGTAGATGTGAAAAGTTCAAAAAGGAGTAGATTTTGGCTATTATTAATCTAAAAGAAGAAAACTTAAATAACTGATCCAGCAAGGATTACTTACTTTCTAATATATCTGTACCGATTAAGAATGACTAAATTGATATATTTTCCCTTTTTTGTCCAGATAAAGTCACTCTTGGGCTGAGATCTTCCTCCAGTTTCAGCCTGGAGCACATTTTTACAGCTGAGTTATTATCCTTAAAATATGAGTTCATACTGGAAATGCTGGCAGCCCTCTTAACTATTGTATAGCAGTGAGCACAGCTGTAACATGTTAAATATGTTGAAAGTACAGGGGGGGAACAGAGTGGCTCAGAGGACTGGTAATAGAATAGAGACTCTCAATACTGGGTCACCAGGTTTGGTCATTGCTGGGACTGAAAGTCATTATCAAGCTACAGCTGTTCAGTTATGTCCAGGCATCAGCTACTCACAGAGAAACTCTCCATCACAAAAATACATTACCACAACTGTTGATGTCCAACAGCCTTCGCAAGGATTGCAAAAGGTAGGGGGACGCATCCCCACAGCTGCATCCCCACAGGTTAGCTCCAAGGTGAAGAGCACTGACGGCACAGAGGGGAGAGGCTTGCATGGTCACTGCCCTGCACGCTGGCTGGTCTACAGAGGGTATTCATCACCGGCCTATTGCTACTGTGTCTTTTCAGGGCACTTTATTTTATCAGAAAGTTGTTAACCACCAAAGACTGATCCCAAAAGAGTCCATTTTCCACATTAGTCAATGGACAACATCCATCCCATCACACTACCTGTTTCAGAGGAATTCTGGTGACACTGGTTAAACGAAGGCAGAAAGCAGATGACAAAGTACTTTTTCAGCTCCCCAGTTACAGTAATGCCTCGAATGACCAAATACTTTATTACTACCTCTCTCTACATTGATAGATAGCAACCTCTTGCTATTTGCATCAAATTATAATCCATTTCAACCTACCTCAAAACAGTAGTCAATTTTTGCATACGCAGATAAATGCAGAGTTCTGTATTTCTCAGAATCAGGCTGCCTGCTCGAGTGCGGCCTTTTGTCATAAACCAAAGTAGCCAAAAATGCAGCCAAAGAAACACGGGCAAATGAAGTCCAAGGTTGCTGCTTCGGTTTTCTAATGTGAAGGGATTTATTGGAGTAAATTAGGTAAGTCTCTCTGGTTCACATTTATCCACACATGCTGCAGTAATCTCTATAAAAAGCTTTGATTTATTATAGCTTTTTAGTGTATCGCCATTTTCTACCAGTCACTGTGTACAAGTCCATGTGAATGCACAGAAGTCAGATCCTGACATATGACGAAGACGTTCTTTACTCCTTTATGGCTTTGTGTCCTCCACACAGCCTGATTTGCAGAATTTTAGGCTGAAGTCAAAGATGTTTCTCTGGACTGCTTTCCTGAATATCTTTCAGCTATTTGAATATTGTAGAGGTGCTCAGTTTTCTCTGGAAAAAAATCTTTATGTTTGTTTTATTTTCTCTGGCATCTAGAAGTCAAACTACCGTTGCTCAACACTAATTTCAGAGGTCCTAAGGACAAGCCAAGAAAGAGCAGTTAAAGAATTGTCAAGGTCTTTTTCTAAATCCTACATTTACACTTGCCCAAAAGAAGTCAGTTCTTCAGGCTACAAGGCAGCTAGCTGACTAGGAGCTGCCTACTACCAAATACTGCTGTGAAAGTGTCTCAGACAACATAGAGCACCTTGCTCTGCAGCCAGAGAAGAATAAGCTGGTGGCCCACTACTGTGGTAAATGTGCGAGTGAGTCTTTGACCCAAACTGGATGATCAGCCTTGTGGGAAGCAGAGACTGGGCGGCTGAGTCTGCCATGAGTTCAGAGAGACGTCTTTTACATGAGGATAAGAAGATCTCTGTACTTTGGAGGAATAAATCATAGTATAAGCTAGAGAAAAAAAAGGCCAGCTGGACGGTATACACATATTGCTGAGATGAACAGTAAATTATTTGGAAAAAACACTTTGAGGGAGAATAAAACATCCTGTGAATTCAGGTCACACTTGGCACATAATTGTGACCAAAAGAATGAAAAAACTGGAGCTGTCAAAATGCGATGTTTCCACCATATTTCAAAATGACATGTCATTTCAGAATTTATCTAAATTTGAAGGAAAAAAAAAAGCTTAAAATTAGTTCAATAACCCAGAAATGAAAACAAAAAGATTATAGATATTTTGTCCTTGTTCTTCTTCTCACCCTCTCCCCACTCCCCAAGCTCTCTCCTGGAGTGAAGTCAAAACAACATTTTCACAACTTTTTTTCCATGTCACTACCCTCTCCTTCTGCACATTTTCACTTCAAAACAAGTTTTAGAGTTATTATTTGATTCTGCCCACAAAGCCAAATTTTATTATTCACAGAGTACTATATATGTAATAGTCTTGTCAGTCCTAGCCAGAGGCAAAGGGTAGCCTCAGAGCAAAAGGAAACAAGAAACATCCAAAGGAAGATAAATAGGGACAAGATGATAGGCAAATAAGTAATACTCCCATCTTTTCTTGAGCGCTGTGTGGATAGAAAAAAGAGCGCTCTAATTAATTCCAGAGTGATGGGGACTTGAGGGCTGGACTCTGTGCACTGCATGCTTGTGAATCTTCATTCCATGTGAACCCCCTTCCTCCAAAAACCAAACAAACCCTTGTTTTGTCTTTGACATCAAAAGACACAACATAACTAACAGCAGATGTTCCGATAAACTCCAGTAGAGACCAACCTCTTGGCAGCCATATTTCTGTTCTGCAGTGGCTTTTCCAGGCGCACAAAAAATCCATTTGTGGGACTGAAAAGTACATGAAATGGTTTTCTGGTAGTTTTTCTTGTGGTAATTTCTGGTACTATTTCTACTATCGAGGAACTGCAGTATCATGAAAGACCCTGTTTTGTGGTGTTTCCGCCCTGTGTTACTGCAAGTGATTATAAATGCAGGGAAGTAATGCAGAAATGCATAAGCTTGAAGCATAAATCGGAACTGGATGAGGACAAATTTTTAGCAGAAGCTGTTTGCACTTTCAATGGCTAAAACCTCCATAATTCAACAATCACAGTAACATACAGATCTTAGTTTAGTGAATTTGAATAATTTAGCCTGAAGTCCTGGCCCCACTGAAATTGATTAGAGTTTTGTCACCAACTTGAATGCTACCAGGATTTCACATTGTTTTAATTCTCAGAGACAGAAGCCAAACTGTACATTACTATGCACTCTACATTGCTATGTAAATATCCAATAGATTTTTATACCAGATTGTCATTAACTAATAATCCCAAGCAGAGACAATTTTGCTCTTGTTTTCAGATTCAGACTGTAATTCAGTGATATTTTTTTCTTCCAACAACCCAATTTTAAATGCTGTGTTATTTTTATTTTCTGCAGTACTTGCCATACAGCCAGCCTATGGCTGCCTGCAGACTTGTTTAATCAGGAAACAAAAATCTTATTTTATGGCAAGACAGTCAACTTGTCTAGAAGCTGAAGTAATTAATAAAGATAAGGACAACCAACCTGGGAACACGAAGGCGGCAAGTCTAATAACAACTTCCAGTATGAAACCATCTAATAAATACTTGTTATGTGCACTGAGAACAATCCTTAGGCTGCAATGTTGCCATAAATTATTCATACGAAAGTTTTGGACAGTAAACAAATTTATGAAGATAATGATCTCTTTGCATTTCATGAACAAAAGCGCGGGGAGGGGTCAATCCCCAGAATAAATTGCAATGTATAAATCTACCAGCTGTAGGCATAAAGTACTGATGCAGAGATTCGCTGCTGAAATTGTAAAATAATCCCTGTGCGGTTCCTCTTTCCAGAAAGACAGCTTTGAAGAGCAATTGCAGAGCCAAAAAATTTAGCATATACTCATTTGCTGTTCTTGACCAGAGCACTAATCACAAGTTAGGAATCAAAGCCTCTGGACTATAATGGGTGAATCAAATCAGAACTGTGAACAGCATTAGCCCTGGTCTGCTTAAAACTAACAGCAAGCAAGCATGAAACCTTTGTCAATACAGACCACAAGGGGTTGTTGCAAGTTTGGGAAACATTGATGTACTTTTTTTTTTTTATGTACCAGACTGCTTTTCCTCAATTGAGGATCCATACTGAGTGACTAGGTGGTTTAAAAAGCTGAATGAATTTCACAATGGCGAAGTTTACTTCCAGTACATTCATTTAATGGCTGAGGCAACTGATGAAAGGGAAATAAAAATCTGATGAGGAGAAAAAAATATTAGACTAGAATCTAGACTCCCCCAGGACAATTTCTTGTGCTTTGTATCCTCTGTACTGACAGACAACATATTTGCTTTCTAGCTAATTACCAACAAGAATAAAATTTTACATCTTTGATGTGTATGAGATCAAAGAATATTAGGAAATAAAAGTAAGATTAACATAATTGTCTTGTACAGCTATAACAAACTATGACTACGTATACAATCAGACACCCTGCTCATCAGGAAAGGATAAACTAGAATCAACTGAACTACGCAATAATCTTGTTTAACTTTGCTTCCTCAGCAGCTTCTCACCACTCCTGACACCCACCACTGGATCACAGATGCAAAGCCAGGAAAGATGTCCTCTCCCAATGGCCCATCTGACACCCCAAGACCCACGGGAGCTCCTCTTTCAGTTGTTGAGCCTTTAAAAAAAGTGTAGCTGCCTTGTGCAGACACAGCAGGCCATCAGCAGGGGAAGAACTAAAGGATCTCCAGCTCCAAAAATCACATATCCCTACTACTTACTTGATCTAAAGGATTAACTTCTATTTATTTCTTTTACTACTATTGTCTATCTTATGTGCACACACAGACTGGGCACCAACCCTCTTTGGGAGCATGCTTTGGTAGTGCAGCCTTTTCCTATTATGCATGTAGGATATGGTTCTCATCTATCAAATCTGTATGCTAGTTAGTATGCTCACTTTAGGAAAAAAAAAAAACAACAAAAAAACCCCCGAGGAACCAGTGCTTTGGTATATACCTGCATCTAATTCATCCTTACCATGGCTAAAATACTGTGTTAGGAGTATTGCATTTTCTTTAAACTGTCTACAAGAGCAATACTGCCTGTAATAACCGATAAACACCTGGCTTTGACTGATCTGTCTTCAGCCTTTATACACACAGCATGTTTGTTTACTCCAGAAATATCTAGTATTCCTACTTCCTCATCAGCTCAACTGTGAGAAAAAAAATCAAAGGCAGCCAAAAGTAACTGCCTCGTAAGAGTAAAATGGGGTGGGAACGTTTGGATCGCTTCTGCTCATTAAGGTGATGTGAAAGGTCTACTTCTGGCTAGGAGCTGTGAGCTACTTCTCAGAGCAAAACGATTTTTAAAGTTTTATTTGTCATCAAGTGGCAGTGACAATGAAAAACTTCTATTGCACTTCAAGACAGCCGGCAATAAAGCAGTGCAGCGAACGACTGACAGAATAACAGTTACTGTACCAGTGTAGCTTCTAAGTTTTTACAGCCACTCAGCAGGAATTATACCATTGTATTAATAATAATACCATTGTATTGGTTTAGGGTATAAAAAACATTTGGCACAGAAGGGCTCTCTCCTTCCCCATTGCCATATCAGGAACCAGAGTAACAAAATTTGGGAAAAGCAGGTCTTTTGCTAGATTGAATTTAGATATTTTTACTGTGTAGTTTTGCTTTAGTTCACACAAGGGCAAGCCTGAAAACATTTCGTTGCTGACAACTCCCTCATTCAGCACCCTTGCAAGCAGCTCCCAACAAATCGCAGCCTTCAAAGGCACATTGCTTTTGTTTGTTCTTATTGTAACAGATGTTTTGTATCATGTACTTCAACGAACTAATTCATCTGCAGAGGACCGCCTACTCTGGCTGGTGTACATCCAGCTGTGGAAATAGCTCAAGTGTCATCTGTGGCCACTTTCATTCCATTCTTCTGATCTCACAGGATCTCAGTGACCGCATCCAAACCCATAAAAAATAAACAGACCTGAGAACATCCTTTTAAAAAATTTCCAGTGGAGGAGTAATGCTACTCCAGGCAGGAAGCCTTTCTGGAAAGAATGTGACTGATGCTGAAGGAAGATTCACTCAGCTCTGGAAGTCTCCTCCAAAACATGCTGCTTTTATCATATGAACTACCCAGTCAATATTAAGAGGCACTGGAGCAATGTCATGTGTGATTTTGATGGAGCTGAGAGCTTCTGACTAACTCAGTGCCATATCAATTAGCCCGAGCACCAGGCAATCAATCACCACTTCTTCTCTAAATGTACTGCGCTCCCATTAGAAGCTGCAAATACCGTGCGGCTAGTTCATCTCAACACAGTGAGCACTTTTATATACTGTGGGTCTACTGTAATATATTTCTGAAGTAGAAACAAAATCAATCTGAATTGCTCTGGAGTGGAAGCATATCCCATTAATAGCTGTGCACCAGGATTAAAATGTATTAGTGGATAAAAAATAGTCTGCGTCTGTAAGAAGTCAATTACTGCTTTCTTAAAAGTGACCAAATAAAACATCCAATACTAATAAAGAATAGACTTTCTGAAAATGCCTTTAAAATCAGCTGGGATTACTTCATCACAAGTCAAAACATGCCTGGGATGGTGCAACCATTCCCTGATTAGCTTCCTTAGAAGAAGGAGCAACAAGTTGCCTTTTGAATTTGTTGAGAAGTCGACCGCAGTTTCCCACAGGAAATAAGTAGTTCCTGATAAGATGCTGATCATACACTTCAATATCAGATCCACTGGGTTTGCTAATTACTTTCAAACCACTTAGTCAAGTCACCCATTAAGAGGAAATGATTCAATTGCAGATCCACTGAACTGAGAAACTAGGTGACCAAAACTCCTTGTGGAGCTTGAATTATCCACCTGTGTAAGAGGGCTCACAATATGTCAAACCAAGTAGTTAATTTCAGTTTTGAGAAGCAACTATGGCCGCATTTAATTAGACAGCTTGGCAGGATTTTTAATATTGTACAACACCAATTATTGGAATATTTCAGAAACATTTCAGAAGCCTTTGAAAACCTTCAGGAAAATTAGAACCTTATAACCATCATCAGAACTGATTCATCACTTTTAGGAAGTTGCATTCTAAGTCCCTTAACTCTGCAGAGAAAATTTTAAAAGTTGCTGGCAACTGTCCTATATCTTAGAGATGATGATTCATCTTTTCACTTCTGATCGAGCGTATTTGCTATAAACTTGCTATTTGGGTGTACCTATTGGTCAGCTGCTTCAAGGTCTAAGCAGATCACTGCAGAAGGCCTGAACAGCTTACTTGCAGCTCACGACATTTGCTGTAGCTCCTAAGTCGGAGGTCAGCAAAATGGACTCACTCACAGTGAAGCTAAACAATTTCACATTAGGATACACTGACTTCATGGTAACTAATTAACCGATGATATCTAGGGTAAAAATGGGTGCCTGACAGAAGGCTCTTTTGGGATTTTAAGTCTTTGTCTGCCACACATTCTAACCTTCTGCTGATTCTGCTGTTGCTTGGCTTGGGCTTCCACTTTGGAATATGTCATAATGATAGATAGAGTTCTTTGAAATAGAGAAAATACTTCTCAGAGGGAAACCACCACATTTGAGCAAAACTATTGTCCTTTAGCACATATAACATACAAAAGCAATGCCTGTGACATGCCTATGACTTATATTGGATATTGGGATTATTAACTTCAAAGAGTTCTGTCACTTGTATTTATCCACAAGAATTTTACTAGCACAAGAGAGTTAAGATAGCCTTTTCTTCTGTGGGAAGAAGAATAAATATGGCATAATACCCGGTTACATATTGTCCCAGCTCGGCCAAGAAGATGAAAGGAAAGAGCAAGACTCAGTCTCATACTTCACTTGACACAACAGCACTCATGGCATGCTCCTACTTACTCCTTTACTTGTCTGTTGAACAAATGATGAACAGAGGCTCAGAGAGGATTCAAATACATTGCGTATTGGGGAGGCAAGCAGGTATCACCACAAACGGATCATGGCTAGTCACCATAGCCCACACTTTCCAAGTCATGACCTGTATCACTGATTTTTATCTGGAATACAGATTTGAATGGCATGTAAAACTCCGGGAAGAATGGCAAATGAACACAGCTGAACATCCAGTCCCCATGCAAGGAAGTTCTCTTAGATTATGGTACTTGAAACTCCTCAAGCTCTATTGCAAAATCTTTACAATGACCTCACCCAGCTTATAGCACAAACACCTCCAACGCTTTTTTTCTGAATGGATGGCAGTGACATACATTGATCTCTTTGTATTATCCCTGTGGAAACATCTGTGGTTACTATCCACTGAAGTACAAAGCCCAGAATCTCGAAGTTGTGCACATCATCTGTGCAGTCCCAGCAAAAGATTTCTCAGTGTTATAGCCAAACCTGAACTTTGTCACCCAAGGATAAATAGGATAAAAGGCTTTGCCACCTTGGAAAGTGGAGGCAAAATAAGGGAAAGGGCAAAACTAGTATGGAGTTTCTGGGGGCTACTCCAGGAAAGTCACACCTGCCTTTACCATGAATATTGGCATGAATTGAAGGTAGGTTTACTGTTGTGAGTCCAAATATAGGCACTAAGCCCCAACTCTCTCTTGGCAGCAGCAACAGTACCAAGACTACCTTTCAAAGACCATTTTCCCCCCATCACCCTGCCCTAAGCAACTGCCTAAAATTGGCTCTATAGTCACCTCCCGTTAAAACCAACGTGCTCAAGGTGTTGAACATCTGTGAAGACTTAGGCTGAAATGTTATAAAATTGGCTACCAAGTAGAGGTTGAAGACGTGAACTGGGTGTTACTGTCTGTAGAAGGCAGCACGAAACCAGGGAAATTGCACAGGTATTTCCCTTCAAATTCTTGTTATTCCCGTGCTGCTCCTGGGGGAAGATGTGGCCTGTCACAGCTTAGGCTGTCATGATGAGTGGCTTTGCTTGCTGAACTTGGAGCAGGAGTTAGCAAGGGAGCTAATACAGCTTTGCTACTTCCACAGACACGAATCAAGGAGAAAGGGCGCTGCATCTGCCTGTCTATCAGAAACACTCAAACTGCTCCTGACAAATGTCCACCCCCTCGTCTCCCTGAAGTAAGACCTGTGACAAGCACCAGGAAATGCTCATGTCATCAAACACTTCATCCACATTTAAAAAAAGTACACCTAGAGCAATCCTCTCCTTTCCACAGAAATGACATGGCCTGACAGCAGGAAGAAATCTCAGTGGTGGAGTGCGTACAATCACACTTTTCCCAAAACACTGCTGGTGCTTCTGGCCCACTGGAACCCGTGGTTAGCCAGGAGCAGTTGCGGCAGTGTGGATGGACCAGCTTTACAAGGGCAGGTCTCTCCCCCTACCTGCCAATGGAAAATATGCCTCGAGCCTCAACCCCATCAGATGTGGGACATCTGTGAATGTGACGCCCACCGTCCTGGCTAGAGGCAGGCGACAGACTAGTAATTTCCAAAGCTGCAAGCAGGAGATTTTTTATTGATCATGCTAAAGAGGAAGGCTATCAAGCTGGGAGCTGACACAGACTCACATCCTGTGTGGATTGGGCAAAGAAGGGTTGCATAATGATTTACAGATTGTCGTACTGGAAAAGTACAAAGACTGTTTGAAAGCAGGCTGTTTGCTGTGTGAATCATATGCAACCCCCTTGTCCCACCATGGAGATCAGTAGCAGGGTGTCAACCCTGTGACCCTCAGCTTGGAGCTGAAGAAATCATCCAAGTTATCCTGGACCGAGCCCTGGATAAGGACTCTGCACATGTTTTTTCTCTCTGAGTTATACAGCTTTTTAGGACGCAGAAGTAGACACCTGATGAGGAACCCAAATGTCTTCCTGCTTTGGGATGTGTGTGTGGTTTGCGGTGTGTAGAGAAAAGGTAACTTCCACTCGACTGCTTGCTCTGAAAAGCACAGCGGTGAAGGGCTACACCTGGGATTTGGGATGGATGTTAGAGAGAGGGGCTCTCCTGGGCAACAAGGCCTGCAGCAACGTTACAAAACCTCCCAGAAAACTTATTTAAAAGGCATGGAGTAGGGAAGCTGTTCACCCTTTAACTAGGTACGCTCAAGGCTGTAGTCAGGAAAAAAGAAATAACAAATTGCATTTAAATCAGTTAGAAGTGAAATTTCAACCCCTAATTTTCACCTTCTTTTTAACAATAGGGCATTTGGTAAGAAAACCTACCCTGCTGGAAGTGCATCTCTCTTTGGCAGGTAGTCTAAAAAATAACCATTCAGTGGTTTCACTAAATAACAAGTCGGCACTCCTTCAAAATTCTTCAGACTCTGTTGTCTGTCACTGTGTTACACAACTCATTCTTCATCAATCCACTATGAAACAGTCAAAGAATGTTCAGTGTTATATACTATTATATTTCACTATTTGTTTTTGCAATCATGCAAGAAAGAGGTTAAACCATGCTCTCAACAGTCTTGCAGATACCACTGATTCATAACAAGAAGCTTTTTGGCACACACTGTTGAATGCATGGACTTAGAATAGATTTATTCCTAATGTACACCAGTTTGAGAGGAAAACAAGGCCACGAGGTTACAACCTGAAAACGGTAATTAAGCAACCACTCCACCTCAGTGGGACTGAAATCAATTTAGGAAAGATACACATGATTTGATCTAGATTTGCCTCTGTACTGCAAAGCTTAGGTCAATATTACATTCTTTATAAAGACATTAGAACTGAAAAGAAAGCATTTTATCTAATAGAGTAAAAAGCGAATGGCAAATACTGTTAGACCTGACTACATTCAATAATAAGCTATTACTTATGATATCTTGGACGTTTCTAACTTCCTGGATGTCAAATTACAGTGTACATTTATACATTGGTATAAAAAAACCCTGTTAGCACCGTCTCTGCAAAAATAATTTAAAAATAATTATGTTATTAAAATGCTTCACCAGTAACAGCCGAGGAGGTGTTAATTAGTCAGCCACTTACTCAGACACCTCAATAAGTATATCAGGAATGAACACAGAAGGAAAAAAAAAAAAAAAAAAGACAAAAAAAGCTACATCTAGAGGCCCAGAAATAAGATTCGCTGAAAGCCCATCTGAGACTGCAAATGATATTCAAACACCTAACAAAAGGTTTCTCACACAGATAAATGAAAAACAAGGACAGAACCCAGAGCTGGGCTCCCCATGCAGTGAGGATGGGGTACCCATTAAAGGTGCTTCAGAAGTAGCCCCAACAGGATAAGGCCACTGCCTCAATTTCCCCATGAGCCATCAGACAGCAGAGGCAGCTTTCTGAGAATGAGAGTTTGGGCAGAGGAATGAATACAGTCAAAGGAGATGAAAAACCCAGAGAAGTCACTGAACTTGAGGTGTGGGTGAAAGTGAAATGAGGAGCCAAGACTGGATCATCTCTACTGCAGAGCAATGGAAGAGCTGGCACACATAAGCACAGGTCCAGTGACCAGGACTAAAGGATATTAAAGAAGATGGAACATAGATAAACCAAAGACAGAGCTAGCTAACCTCATTTTTTAAAATAAATGACCTATTTTCTCGACAAAGGACATGCAGCAGATCTAAGCTCTCTGAAGGTCAATAAAGTATTTCAGGCAGTGCTATACCAGAAATTACTAAACTTTGGGGCTGATAAAGAATTAACTAAAGAGGAAATGACAACAGGTTGTGCTAAAAGACAAGCTATACTGCTTCAGGAGGAGGGTCACTAAAATCTCCATCAGGATTGCTCTCATCCAATATTTTTAATAATGCCCTTGAATAACAAGATTAGGGGTAATTACAAAGTTGTAAGGCACATTTAGTAAAGCGGCAGACTGAACTACTATACAGGAAGGACTGGATTAAATAGAGCAAGGCTCAAACTCATGAAGACAACTAGGCTAATATGTGGTTTCCTTTAAAATGTAGGAGCATTTGCTGGAAACCTGGAAGAAGGAGAAAACCTAGATATATCAGTGAATTACAGGATGACTGCATTACCAAGGTCATGTGCACAAGGGAAAAAATATGTTATTTTACAATACAGCAAATTACTCCCAGTGAAGAGAAGGAAGTATTAATGCTATTGTACAAAGGGTTGCATCAGCTGTCCCAGAAAAATGAATTCAAAGTGGAACAGATCCAAAGAAGGGTCACTGTTGCAGCCAGAGGTACAAAATCCCTAAGTTACTGCAAATGCATAGTGATGTTGACATAGTTAGCCTAGAAAATGAAGATGCAAGAAGGATTTTTGTCTATAAATTAATGTGGTGAACAACCAGAAGGGAGAAGAGTTACTGAAGGTAGGGGAGAATGTTTGGCTGAGAACGGATGGATGTAAAATGAATAGGAGTACCTTTAGGTTGAAAATTAAAAATGCAGGGCTAAGCCTCAGAGCAAAGGTGTTCTGAAACAAGCCTCCCAATAGGATTATCAAGACACAAAAAATCAAACTATTTAATCAGGTTTTGGAAGGGATTATATATAGCATGGTTCCTGGATACAGCAGGAATCCTGAGTCTTATAAACTGGTCACTAAGTCCTTAGAGTACATTATTATAATTTTTACACAACTCCTGCACTAGATAAAGCATGATGTAATCATAAGTAATATATAGATTAGCTAGTTTCTCCTACTTATGTAAATTGGTCCTTGAATACGCTTGCATAACATAATGGTAATTTATGGAAGCGCTTTTGTTCTAAGGATTAGCAAAGTGCCAGAGTCTCCTTCATCAACTTATTGCTGCAGGCATGATTCTCTTCTTTTTCTCACTGTTTCACACCTATGCAATTCAATTTTCTTAAGCAAAGTTAACACTTGATTTATACTGGTAAAAATCAGTTCCAATATTTCACTTTGCAGCTAGGACAGGCTTATTTTAATATTTAACAGGAAAACCCTAAACATTAATAGCATCATTGTGAGGCTGTGTTTAGAGGCATCAGTCAAGATAGGCCCTTGTTCCACCAGACTTTTCACAAACATCTAGTAAAAGCCATTTAGTGGTATGACAGTTTCATAATTTAAATAGATGGGATTAAAAAGAAGACAAATGAGAAACTGAGGCAGGAGAAGAAAGAACTTTTCTCCAAGGTCACACAACAGATCCGTGGCAGACGAAAATGTATCTGTCACTAAGTGCTCCTAAGCCTATGTGCATCCTTTGAAACCAGTGTGCAGAAAAGGCAGGCTCAGGTCAAAAAGGAGCTCCAGCAAGGATGAATATGGCTATGAATTATATTTATAGCTGAACAAGTATGCATGATTTCCATTTGGAATTCGCTCCCAATAACAGTTGAATCCTCTGGGACAAAGCCCCATATGAATACCATATTTAAAAAAATAATAATACAATAATTAACTTTGCAGTTTATACCTTGATTCTTACATAACTCGCTTCCTACTCAGCTGCATATAAAAGGACATCTTGTCAATAGCCTGAAACTTGACTTGATGCTTCAATAGCAGGAATTCACATTTACAACTTTGACAGGTTGTGCCAGTCTTTATAATTCTTATTTTGGAGTCATCATAGTTACAGTGCTGCCCGTGCAATTCTCCAGTTGTGTAACACAGCTGTTCCTCGACAATGTTCTTCTGGGTTCACAGGGCTGTGCCCTTCTCCAAAGCTGCCCAGTGCCTCATCTCTAATGGAAATGCTGATTTTCTGCAGTGCAGGGATGGACTTTGGGAAGCCAAAAGGAGATCCAGGTCCCTTTCTGCTGGAGAACTGTCTTGCAGCAACATCCTCTATCCTTAACTGCACTATGGAAATGAGAACCACATCTCCATCATGGGAAAGGGACCCAACACTGTGTGCAGCAGGCACCCACAGTAGATCATACCCAGCCTTGTCACCAACTAGCGTGAAATCTCTCTGCTCCCAGAGCACAGAGCTTATTCAAAGCTTTTTGCTGCCTGTGGCGGATGAAAATTGTTGCCTTTCCTTTCCACCCTCACAGAACTTGCACGTTCGGCAATTGCACTATACAACCATCTGTGTTGCGAGCAGGTTTGTGTCCCACTTACTACATGCATATCGTCTGACTTACTTAAGCCAGCACAGCAGAACTCTCACTGCAGAGCTGTGGATAATATTGGCATCAACTGCAAGACAATGGACATTACCAGGCAAAAAATAAGAGATGGTCCATGATGGAGGATAAATTCGAGAGGGCTGTAATATACATGTATCACATGCCTCTCTAGTTCACAGCACAAATATGCATGCGTAACCATAATGCAATACACATGGCAAAATATTTGATGGTGAGCTAAACTGAGAAATCATCTGACAAATTTATATCACATGCTTACCTAATTCACCACTCTGCTGAGCCCATTACTTTCTGCACACTCATTAATCTAACTGTTGGCCTATAATTAATACCATGTGCTTACGCAGTCCATCGCTCTCTCCCGATCCTATCACATTCTGCCTACTTATTAATCTACCACCTGGACAGTAACTAACTTGACCAGTACTGAACCAGTGAGGAATTTTTGCTCAAAACAGCAAACATGACATATGAACCTTAGAGTTCATGTTCAGGTTTTTGACTTGGTGTACATTTAAAACTTGATGTAAATGCAAATCTACATGCAACCAGAGACGTTACATATATTATATGAAATAAATAAAGTATTAGTGATTTTCAGTCTTAGTTGATGCACATGAAGTTGAAAAAGTTAAAACAGACTGCAGCCTTTGTACAAAATTAAGAGATTAATTTTTTAAAAAATGCACTACATTATTCCACAGAAGGTACTCTAATATCTATTGATTAATAACTATCTTTTAAAAAAATAGTCCCCTTTGATAAAACTTACTGCTTTTAAACAGCTGTTGTGTTAAGATTTTTCTTGACAATGAAGGTTGATGGTTAAGGTTGCATCTTTTCTGTTAAAAAGAAATCAATATTCCATAACCTCAACCAGAATTTCCTGGCTTCAAAATCTCTGGGGTACCTTTCAAATTTAGTGTCAGCTGCCTTCTCTTCCAAATATCTTTTCCATTTACGTTTATAGATTTGTATTAAATATATATATGTTTTTTCCGCTAATGTAAATGTCTTTAAAAAGATCTTAGACTGATGGTTTATCCATTTAGTATTCACACTATCTGTAGAATATTTGAAAGAAGAGAAAATTTTACTAGAACTCTTAAGCCTTTTTAGGTTAAAACAGCAAAGCACAAGTTCCTCAAATGCAAGGGCCTGTCTACTGGAAACGCTTGTGGTTCTCGCATCCATGTTTTCTAAGTGAATCCATATGTGGTGTGTCTTGCTGCCATCACAAAAAATGTCCAGTTTCACTAGGGGGCTCTAGCAGAGTGTCAAAAAGGGTTGGAAATCTAATTTGGATATATCTTTTTCTTCCATTCATATTAATTAATATTAATTTCTACAACAGCAGAACAAATGACTGCAGCAATAGTCTGATATGATTACAGAAGAGCTGTATAAGCAAACGTACAAACCCCTACACCTGAGTACGAGATGCAACTTGAGTGAATAATTTACACCTGTTTCCTTTAAGAGGCGTGAGTTGGTTGAGCTTGGGCACTGCTTTTCTGTCCTGGGTACTCTCCTCAACACAACAGCACCTGGCACTAAAGAGGGTTGGTAAGGGCATGCTCACCTGAGTCTGAAATGACCCATTTAGTAGCACTGAGACAACACCTATATACGGTGGGTGCTGGGTGACAGGCAGGCAGAAATGACCTCATGCAAGCCTGCCTGTCCCAAAGGAACATTGCCAATTACTGTCTTGATTATCAGAGTTATAGAGTTGGCAGTCCTTGATTTTCTGCCTCGGGAAACACGAATTAAAATTGTTCAGCAGAACTTTGGCATTGGTATTTGATTAGTTATTTCAACCTCCAAACTCTTTAGCCTTAAAAGTTCAAGTAAGTTCATGTTCAAAGGATCTCTTAAAAATACACAGCTAAAAGTTAAAAGACTAGCTGGAGATTCCAATTTCTAGGGATTATTTCCTGTTTACTTTTCATACCAGCTAGCCGAACTCTCACATTTCATCTCAGAGGCAGGACTCAACTGTCTGCAGAGGACATAATTTTGTTCCCTTACACTCAAACAGGCAAATGCAAGATGGACTCCCAGCTCTATTTGCTAAAAAGGTAGAGCAACACACGGGAGGTAAAGAAAGCTGTTTCGGGAAAGGGACACTGAACGGAGCACAAGGAACTTCTTTGTTTGAGAGCGTAGGAATCCAAACACTGAAACTGCTGTGGTATTTTGGATATTATCCAAAACAACAGAGTCGCTAGTGAGAAAATGAAAACTGATATATTTCAGTTGGACAGTTTGTACATTTTATGCTACATTCATGCACAACAATCAAAAGGCAAGAATCTGGAGCCCTCACTCAGCCTCGCTTCTCACCAAAGTAGGGGGTTTACGCTGCTTATGAAACAAGAAACGTTTTTGTTGTTGCTTTTAAAGACAGACAGATTACATTCAGCCATGGGCCAGAGGAAGGAAGACAGAAAAAAACAACAAGGGTGTTTGTTAAGACATTGACCTTTCTAAAAGGGCTGTAAGGGCTTGAGAATCATCCTGAAGAGAAGTTGTACCCAGCGCACTTTATCATTATCAATAGTAGGTTTTTCCATATGCTGCTCTGCTTGTACCCTTCATGCTGCCACTGGCATATTCCTTCTGCAGCTATTATGCAGAAACTATTCCAGACTGACAAGAACATCTATCTGTGCATAGCCAGTGATTACCTATGGTCACACAGCCTTACTTGCAAATGAAAGAAGGTAAGTGTAAAACCAGTGTGCACATACAGTACTAGGGCAGAGCATTTCTGTCAGTTCACTAAAAAAAATTGCCTTTAGAGAGGAAGAGTACATGTATGATTTATAATAAAGATTTGAATCAAAAAAGTTCTACACAAATGTCATTGTTAATAACAATGAAATTATCTATATGTGAATTGACTTTAAACAACATGTTTTTCAAAGTTTTCCCTGAACCATCAGACAGCCTTTGGGGACTACAGAAAAAACACACTAATATGGCAAATGTTATAAATCCTCAGAATAACTCTTATCCCATTTATGTTTTGATTCTGTCATCGCTATCCATCTATCCTTATCCTGAGGCAGTAATGAAATACAAGACTTGTTTCAAGTAGGGATGAGTGAGCACTGTACTTTGAAAGCTATAGTTAACTAAACGGAGCCCAGACTGCATCAGTGCATTAAATGTTATGCCAGTATAAATCCAAACCCACACTGCCATAACTCTTCTGGAGCTTGTCTTCCATTACAGCTAGTGAGAGGAAACAGGGCACATGGCAAAGCAACAAAACTGGCAAATTTGAGGCGTTCTTACTCAGACACAGTGCAGTCAATATAGTCAAAAAGTGGTGAAGGCTCTGTTTACAAAGGGTACATTTTTCAAAAGTGTCCGAGTCACACATTAGCCTCAAGGTAAATTTGTCATCCTGTTCACATGATTCAGGAATCCTGGTTTCCAAAATCCTAAATATTGTGCAAGCACAAAGATGTGAGAGGTTTTTACATGTGACCCTACTATGCCAGCAGAAGAACATTTTTAATACTATTTATTCTGAAATAGCAATGCAACCTATTTGATATTAATTTTCAATGGCTCTTAGTATAAGGCTAGCAAAAATCACTGATAACAAAAAATAAAAACCCTTTTAAAATTGTATTTGCAGTTGCTCATTGGCATCAACTTATGATATCAAGGTTAAAAGTTACAGGGACAATCATGAGTAAATTATGATATACCTGCAGAGTCCTTGACTACCCATCTGAGTCTCTCCCATCAGGAAAAAAAAAAATTCTGACTGTTTTTTTCTCATAGAATGTCATTTTGGTTGTCATCTGCTTTTAAGGAGATCACAAAATTAAGAAGATAAACAAGGTTGGGGAATGGAAAGCAATATATGCAAATATTTTCCAGTTAATATATATGTTACTGTTATTTGTTAGGGTCAGAGGTTCATCTGGTTGTAGTTAAAAAGTTACAGAAGGAATTGGAGATACAATATTTTACTATAGTGGTTTTTTTTTAATCCGCCAAGTAAACAGATACAGAATGCACACATCGGGAATATGTGGCTGAAATCAATATATGAAGGGAAAAAAATGAGCAACATGTCTGGCAGGCCAACCTACGGCAGGGGATATGACTGAAGAAAGAGTATAGTACTTAAATGAGTGGGCAGGCAGGTGGCAATGGAGATGAGATGGGCAGGCAGAGAAGAGACAGGCAGAGAGAGGGTGGTAGTGCTGTGGGGCACAGCTCTTCGCTCCTGCCAGCAAGCTTGCCAGCCTGGGAGAAAGCTGTCCGGTCTGTGCACAGCACCCTTAATGAAAAACCTCGTTTGTCTCCTCTACAGCATGGTCCTGCCTATTTTTCTGTCATGAGGGATACTACGCAGTGTTAAATTATACATAAATATGAAGTAGGACTTTCTGTCGGAAATGAAAAGCTAATCATCCAGTAACACGATTTAGTGGATGCTTATAATCAAAACAAAGAATTAACCACCAGCATTTGAGCAATTCAAACTGTGCTTTCTGTATGAGTTCATCTCTACTCATGAAGAATAATAGAGGCTTAACAAAATATTCTCCTTCCTGGGGCAAGGGGAACGTAATATTTATCTGCACTGGTTTCCAGTGGGACATCACGTGCCACAATCAATCATCTCATAAAATATTATGAAGTAAAGCAGTGGCAATTTAGATAATAACGTGGCAAACTAAGTTACAAGAAGAAATAAAAAGCTAACCAAATTAGAAAGTTCCCAGTTTTATCAGCTCACAGGGTTACCAAAGCTCACGTCTTAAATTCTGCCAACTTTATTGTAATGTTTTCTTCTTTTTTTTTTAAGCTATGGAGCTGCCTAGAATAGAGTCTATAGTTAGGCATGAAACTACAGCAAACTTACAATGGACACAGATTCTTTATTTTCTTTCAAAACAGGCCATTAATTCTGATGTCTCTTGAGTCCTCTGTGTAGTAATTCTCTGACAACTTTTCAGACATTTTTAATAAAGAATTCATCTCTGAATGAAACCTGGGGAATGGTAGTTCTGCCTTTTTTCTTTTATACTTCTTCAGCACTAAATGCCTCATGTCCATTTGTTTAAGAATATAATCTTGGGAAACACATGGGAAAAATCTTTCAGTGAAGAGACTGGGATTGTTACAGACAACACATGGAGGTAACCCACAATGGGAATGACACTGGAACTGAAATGTTACACCACTTATCCACTGTCCCTCTGCTTTTCCACCTACAAGCACACATTCTTTCATTGACACAACTCTCTGGCTTGCAATGAACACAAATTTAACTCAGAATATTGAGAGTGCCACTCACTGTAAAAGTTATTTTTCTGTTCACAGCCCTTTACCAAGGGGTAAATACATCCAACTACCACAGCAAAAGACCTCTTCTAGTACTGCAGAAAAATGCTTTGCTGAACATTGTCAAATAAAACTCACACACACATACACACAAAAACTGGGATTGGTAAAATGCTTAGGTTTTCCTTTTAGAAAGGGAATCTTTCTGCAAGGATCAGAGATCCTTTGGCTTCCACAAGTCTGATAACTCATCATATACACACATCTTAGATTTCTTGTGGTCTGCAATTAAATCCAAATATTAGAATACAGGGCTGATTTTAACTCTGAGTTTGTTTGATACAGCTCATCTCCCTACAAGGAACACAGTGGTAGCTTTATTCCGTTGAGATGGAAACTGTCACCAGGGTCTGGAGAGAGGTGCAGCACTGCAGCAGTAGGAACTGGTCTTCCAGAAGACAGTAAGTCCCACACTATGGTCATTGCCTGGTGAGAGAAAACTGAAGAACGTGTCTCCAAAGAGTTGAGGGATGAATTACCCGTGTGCTACTAAACAAGTATGTAGTGTAATTATATCCATGTTGTTGTAGAGCTAACTTCCACCAGAGGTTACTCTGTCATGAAGTCAGAATATTTGAACACAAATGTGAATAATAAACAATCCTGAACTATACACCTTAATTTTAATTTTACCCTCCTGATATAAATCAATGTATTGATGCTTATGTGGAGTATACATTCGAATTCTGATTAATGACACTGTTAAGTGGATCCATACCTGAGAAATTGATCAAAGGTAAAAAATGAAACTAAAGCAATCTGTACACAGTGGGATTCAGCATGTTGTTTCCTTGTGGAATATCACTAATATTTAGGCAAAGTGTGTCAAAACTTTTCTGTGAGGTAAACATACTGCACTGCTTCTAATGAATGTTGGTAGAAGTGTAATGCAGCTTTAAGTAGTAGTTATAAGTTGATGAAAGCTGACAATTGACTCAAGGAAAAAAAAAAAAAAAGAGTTGACTGGTCAAATCATAAAGCAGATTTAGATTTGGCAGAGACTCTGTAAGACAGCTGTGCTTCACCCTTTTCCAGTCCCTGAAATGCATTACTGAGGCATTGAGGATCCTTTAAAGTATATACAACTACAAAGGACTTTTTTGATGGATAAGCATATAAGGGAGGGGTAACGTGTTGATCCTAGCAATTCAAAGTATGCAGGAATACAGTTATCTTCCAGTCCCTGAAGAAAAGCTTCAGAAGCAACACCTTAGAGCTTGTTATTCTCTTACAATCAATGCAATTAGACAACATATCACCCATCTTCTCCTTTTTCCTAAATCAAATGGTGGTCCTTAAAGAAGCAGAATCTTTAGGAGGGCTCTTGTCAAAGGGAGCAGCTGGCTGCTCTTGCATGACCTAGGACTTCAACGTGGCTAACAAGCACAGCGGGGCTACAGTGTAAGCACTTTTAGCTGGATATAAGCAAGTATCCACTTACTGTTGGTTGCATAACATATGGCGGATGAGGCATCCATGAAGTACTCTGGACCTGCATATCAAATACTTTCAATTAGCACAGAAAATTTTAAAACAGAACTGAAAGATTTACTTGAAAATATTCTTTCTATTACAGCTATGGAGCTAATTTTGGCAAAAGACTTAAGTCATGTAACTCAACACAAAATTCACTTATGTTTCATAAAGTTATTCATGAAGGAAAAAGCTTTCAAATTTAATTTGATAATGTTTTCTACCGAAGTCAGAAGTCTGAGCAATTGTACCACTTCTATGATCCACTCCATTTTATCTCATAAAGCAGTTTTCAATATTCCATGTTGTCCTATTTTTTCATTTGTATTGTTTGCTTTCATCCATCAATATAATCATGAACATGTCATCCAACCGACAGTGCAGGAGACATAAAATGTTCAAAGTTTATTTTCAAAAGTATCTGTATGAACTTTCAAAGGTATAACATTTTCAGAGATCCCAGAATGATTTATTCTGTTTTCGGCAAGAACTGCAGATCTAATTCAGAGTTTTTGAAGCTTATTCTAACTGAAAGCTTCCATGGCAATGCTGGCTTAAGATGTCCCTGCCCCCCAGGATCAGCTCTTACCTTGGGCATTGTGGGGTCCATTCCCACCAGAACTCTATATGCCTCACCAAAGTCATTGTTGTTCTGCCTTATGACTGACATGTAACAGATTCCATGGATACACCAATTTTACTAACAATTACATGCATTACAGAGTGCTTGCACATTTGTTGTGGCATCGCTGAGCCATAACTCCTTCTTGTGCTAAGTGTGAATGGCCCATATGCTATCATAATTCAGACTCAACCCCAAGAACTGTGTACCCTAGTTTCCTTTTGCATCAGTCTGGGAACCACAACACAGTGGAAGTACACAAAAAATATAGCTGTGCTACAGCCATCAGTGGGCACCTCACTAGCTATCCCCAAGCTCACAGAGTTGGGCATGTGGCATCTCAGACTGAGCATGAGCAGGGATGACTAGGAGAAAGTTACAAGGTCCTGATTCTCCAGATGCCCTGCGATTTTGTTAATGAAGCAAGTGATGAGAATTAATTGTATAACTGTGTGCTTCAACACTTGCTGAAGTTTATCAAAGTAGATTTTTTTGTTGAAAAGCAAGCTTAGTGAAACATCTTCAGAACTAAAATCAGTGCACACACATGCAAACACACCTCTACTACAAAATTTTCTGTTGTGAATCCCTACTAGTTAAAATATATTAGAGCTGCCACAGCTTGCTGCTGTTGATTGCTCCCACTCTTGCAGTTCCTCCTCTGTGCCAGGGCAAATGCCTTTGGGTTTACACTGCAAACTATTCAGCTTACACTGCAAACTATCTGTGGAGAATGACATGGGTTTAAAAAAAAAAAAAAAAAATCAACGGTTTTGGTGCAAATGCATCAAACCATGAACCGATGCAATGGTTCAAGTCAGGATGGGAGAAGGGAGCCACTATGAACTGTGGAGCAGTGGGGGGAAGAAGTGCCTGGGTGGCCTGAATTCAGTGGCCTGAGTAAGAGGGAGAAGGTATGACTCCTAAGCCAGCTTTGCGACTGAGAAAAGCACATGGGAGCTGCACTCATATGTCTCTGGCACTGACATTTCTTTGGTGTTGCCATTTACTGAAATTTACTGCGTTTATCTCACCAAAACAACTTTTGTTTGGCAAGTGTTACACAGCCATCTAAAATTAAATAACACAAAAGTCGAAGAAAATTACAAGAATAATTTACCTTTGAAAATCAAGTTTGAAACACAGTAAGTGTAAGCACAACCTCCCAGAATTACCTGTAAGCAGTAGCATACCATCTCCTCCCCCCCGCCCCCGGCAACAAACCAGCCCTAACATTAAGAACAACCCACCATGCAGCTTTGCAAGTTTTGGTAGCTTATCTCAGGTAGGACTCAGGACTGGAAGGGCACTGATGCTACAGGACAGAAATAACTGAAATGGGAAAGTATATAGCCAATGACCAGCTTCAGAGTGAAGTGATATGTTCCCAGAGAATGGCTAATAATAAAACTATACAACCTGATTTTGACTTCCATCTCAGAAAGCCAGAGCACAGCAATAATTTCCCAGTGGAGATCTGTGAGGGATATGCTGAAAAGAGAAATTCTGAACGACAAAACGTGTGGGAGACTAAAGAAGGATATGAGGACAGTTATCCTCAAGTAACTTGCTTTGTCAGGGATTATTGGATAAAAATGAGTGCTTTTAAAGGATGCTGTTACTGGAGGAAATACTGCTGAGGTCAAAAGGTCAAAATACAATGCAGTCAACATAAATTATAAAAAAATGCATTTAAAAAAACTTCTGGCTAATGAAGTGGAGCCAAAATGACAAAACATTTCAATAAGAATGATAAGCTTCTGCTGTTGTCAACTGGAAATGAAGCAAAATGCTGCTTACTAGAGAAGCTGATTGAAATAAAAAAATCATGGTGGCTTTCATTGCTAGTGTAAAAAATGCAAGAAACACTTAAAACCCTACACCAAATGATACCTGAATACTACTAGAAAGCCTTTTGTTTAAAGTGTGACTCAAGAATGCAAGCACTCACACAATTTTCTGTGGTATACGCTCTGCCTTCATCCACATCCAAAACTTAATTAACTGGGGAACATAGTAGACAAGCGCAAATCTGACGTACCTGATATGTAGAGACAGGGGAAGCAGCAATGAATGGCGTGATTGATGTCTGTGGAATCATGCGGTTTGTTGGAATACTGTACGGTGAGGAATAAAATCTGCAAACAAAGAACAAAAGCGAGATTTTTTGAACCTTTCGTCTGCTAGGCTCTGACTAACTAATTCACTGCCTCCTGGGCAAAGACAAAAAGAGTCTACACAGGTAATTATGTCCATCTATTTCCAAAACCACAATACAGAAGATGTGATGGCTCCACTGAACAGATCTTGAAAATGGAAAGGAGGAGGAATATTTACACAAAGCATATTTTTTTCACTTCAACTAGCACAAATATAGAACTTTGCAGTACAAGAAGTAATTATCTGAAATGCAAAGACAGCTGATTTTCCAGAGTGCTAGCTAGTGAAAAGAAATTTCTTAGGCGATATCGAAGACAATATTACTGATTTCATTTTTACATGTGGTACTGTTTTCTTTTCAGATCTTAATGCTTCAGTGCTGAGAATAACACATTCCACATACATGCCTGAATTATTTCATTAAGGGATGGCTACAAAAACTCTGGCTGAAATTTTCATATTCAACTAGGCAGAGAGCAAAAAACCCACTTTCTGGTGAAATGTATCAGGAATTATGAGTTTAAATGCCCCAGGCAGCACTGAAAATCTCAGATTTAGTTGCTTTTATTTCCACTGGTGCATGCTATGAACAAAAGTTGCACTATCTCTTGCTTGATGCTAATAAATGTTATATTCCTTCTCCTTCCCTGTGGGTTAATGATAATTGATAAAATTATCACTTGGAAAACATCACTACTAGTGGATTGTGTAAGTACTTAATATGTGTGTGCTTGTAAAGATTTTTCCATTTGCCCTTTTTTCAGTTTTAACTGTAAGCCAGAAGAATAAAGTTGCTTAAAAAAAGAATGTTTGTGGTCTTACAGCTGTCAAAATGCTGATATTTTGGACTCCGAGAGAGAGAAACACTCCTGTGCAGTGTTCTCTTGTCCAATTTAAACCCCATGCAGATCCTTCTCATATAGCATGCACCAGTCTTACAAGTAAAACAAGACTTTGCACATATGTTCTCTCTGTAACAGTGAAGCAGATTACACTCCCTGTCTTTTTATGGTTTTGTGTTTTGTTTTTTTTTTTCCCTCCCCACGCTGAGGCAATCAACAGAAGCTTTCCATGAGAGCCATGCAACAAAAAAATCATTACTGGTGTTTAAACAAGTGCTCTATTTCCTGATCACCCTGGCATCCTGGATTTAGTACTAATCAGTCTAGTTCAGACTGGATGCATTCATTCTGGATGCAGGCTCAAATAACTACCGGCTTCATCCAACCAATAGCCTCAGAAAAACAGGCTGCTGTCTTTGAAGGTTGGGCGGAAACATTCAAAGTTAGGAGGGGAGAGGGAGACAGAGAAGCAATCATTTGTTCTCTCTATTCCAAGTAAGATTTTAAAATGCCAAAAGCAGCAGGTGGCGTCTGAGTGATTTTTTGTTTAATAGAAATATATTGCTATTTTAGGAACATTTATCTGCCCTTACAAAGCTCTCACAGAGACTATTTTAAAACTGTGCCATTGCCCAATTTTATGTATATCCTATTACGAGAACTTTGAGGCATTTGTATCCCACTGCTTGTATCAAACATTAAGTTCATACAACATTGCAGGGGAAAGGATTTTTACAGCACTAGCTGGGTTCATCTACGGCATTAGCATGATGCATATGTTATCCAAGTCCTGTTACAGGGGGCTTCTCTCAGATCAAGGTTAACCAGAAATCACTTTGGCTATGCTGTTGCTAAGTGGATGAACTAAGAAATGCTGCGTGCAGCAAATGAAAACAGTCAATGGCAGACTGACAGAATTTACTCTATGAGTAAAATGTATAATGTATAGAAATACATACAAACCTCTTAAACTGACGGACAGTATAAAAACAAAACTCTTTTGAGAAAACAACACAGTTTTGCTCATTCTGTTCTCATTCTGTCCATCAGCTTGGCACTGATGCTGCGTTCATACTTATACTGCGTATGAACTGCTCGGACAAAGACGAGTGCAGGGGAGAAACAACTTTCCATTTGGAAGTAGTGCTGATTCTTTAGAATAAACTCTTCAATAAATCCCAGCAAATACTACCGAATTTACGGAAAACGTGTGCTAAGCCAAGAACTTGACAGACAGCTAACTATTTCAGTTTCAGCTTAGAGATGCAGTTATCTGAATAGTACATAAGCTTGTGGAATATGAACTCTGGTAATGTGAAAAATACAGCCCTTCCAACAGCCCTGCCAATACCATTTATCTGTCGCAGTTTGGAATGCTCTCAAATAAGCATCAAATAAAACATACTATCAGGACACTCAGCTATATTTTGTAAATTCATGCACCAGAGCATCAAAGAAGAGAAAGGAAGGAAATCTGATGCAGCAGATGGCAATGTGAGAAAATCCAGTTTATAAATTTCAATTTTAATAATAATAAATAGAGTTTAACAATCTGAGTCACTGTGACAGGCTGTAGGTCAAACTTTTTGCAATCAGGAATCCCTTATATCCAGAGACAAAGGCTTGTGTTCCTGCCACAGTGTCACTTGTGCCCAAAGGGATCTAAAAGAAGGATGAGGATATCTCTGCCACGCATGAAGTACAGTGGTATGGTGAGGATAGGAGTGTCCTTGCTGAGGACAGACTCTAGCCACACCCCCCCCCCCCCCCGGGGGCGTGAGATGATCAACCTGCCACAGTGCTGGAGCCATGCACTGCCCTGGCAGGACCTGCTCACAAAGAGGGCTCAACATGCTCTCACCTATGGGACACGGAGGCATCTCCCCAAATTCCCTTTACATACAAATGGGCTAATGTCCTAATATGTAATTGGCATAAGTGGCATGCTGGGGACCTAACAAAAGACAAGAGGAGCAAAAATGCAGGAGTGGCCTGTTCTGGTGTAAACCCTACAGCATCCCAACAAGATCTGCAGCTGTTGACCTTGCCGTATTTGATCTTAGGCTTTCCTTTTTTTTTTTTCCTTTGGGCTCAGGGGGAGGTGAAATGAGGTGAAAGATGCATGTTGTAAGTAAGTCCAAGGGGATACGGGATTCTCAGTCATCAGAATATGTACATCAGAAAGAGGAGTGGAAAGAGAGATGAATTATACTGACTTTGACTCATTTTAGATATATTCAATTATGCCCCCAAGTTTCCTGGCATTAAAATGTAAAGTATCTGGTATGGTACTTTGAGAGCTGTAAGCTTTGTGGTAGTTGACCTGTGGGCTCTAAGGAAAGTTCTCCAAAAGGTGTAGCTGCATTTTCTGCAAATGCATTTGCATCCTTATATTGGCCTGGGCAGTTTTTTGCAGGCTTGAGCCAGTGTCCCTGCTCCTCAGCTGCAATTGCAATGCTAGAAGCAAAAGCGTAGAAAGGCAGGCAGCAGGGGTGAGGCAAAATGAACATTGCCCTTGTATTAAAAATAGACCTTTTCAGCATGCCTAGATTCCATAAGCACAGGGAAAACTCATCACTAGGAAGCAAAAAGATGTGCCTGGATGCTCCTGAAGAGGAGTTTATAAAGGGCTCAAAAGAAAATGTTTTTAAGAGATGTTAAAAAGAATCATGTTCCCAGTACCTCATCAGGCACACACAGGCAATGCTTTAAGAACAGTTTCTGTTGCTTAACAGACAAATAACATACTCCCCTCCTACATCAACCCTCCCCCCGCGTTTGGGGACTGCATTGTCTGTAGCGTCTGGTCGCTACTTCCCTGCCAAAAAATAGAAAAAAACAATCCATATGGTTCCCATCCTATGGGGGAATGTGCAAGCTTCCACACAGAATCTGCACAAGAGCAAGATCCTGTTTGCACTGCAATAAACACCATTTGCTCATGCCTCGTGCCTGCGGGCAGTACTGAAAAAGTTAGATTCATAAATAGTATCCTGGGGCTCAAATAACGTTAAGAGTATTACCAAGCGTTATCAAGGCAGCAATTTTCTGTTGCAATAAGCCACACAGTCAGATGTTTGAGATGAAAAAGACCTATCTGAATATTGAGCCCATTGGCCAGCAAATGTGCAGTATAGTCCCCCAGATATCAGATATTAAACTGATACAGCACATCGCAATCTGAGTCAAATGGCCAGGAGGACTCAAGCCTCAGGAACATTTAAAATCAGCATCCTTACAGTGCAAGTACAAGAGCTCTATTTGTTCTTTGTGTGAGTGCATTAAACCACTAAAACAATATTAATACCACAAATTGAAAAATCAATAGCATATTACAACGGGCACAGTACTCCCCAAAATAAAACCTGAGTACCTTTGTAAATGCAATTCAGAAAAGGCTGATTATAAAACAAAAAAGGCACAGAGAGATTGGCAGGGGAAAAGAGCTTATCTACTGTAGTGTGCGGTTACCACGTCTTCAGTAACTCATACTGCAATGCTACGGTACACTATGGGCCAGATTCTCTACTCCATTATACCAGTTTTACGCTGATGTAACTCCACTGGATGCTTAAACAGAGTTACATGGGCATAAAAACAATATAATGAAATGGAGAATCAAGCTTTACAATGTAATAGACTGAGAAGAAAATTATCTATTCCTTTGTGGGGAAAAAATCTTCGCTATTTTTAGTGAAAGTCTCTCTCACACTCTCTTTTGTTTTATTCCTGCTATAGATTTTCAAGGCAAATACACAGTTATGCAGTAATAAAAGTGATAGTACTACACCATGAGCAGCGAGAACCCACCTTTTCATTTGGACAACATACAAGAGTCCAGATTCTTCCCTGAGGTTTTCTTATGCCCCAACCCAAAACCTAATATAATCCACACCTCTTAATTTTAAACACCAGTCCGTGACACCTGCAGAGACATGACTCTCTAGTAGGCCTCCATCCTCCATATAATCCTGTGTGGACTTAGCAACTTACATGCATCAAAATGCATCTATCAACCCGATAAAGGATTCTAACAGACATCAGCATATGCAGTCAATCTTTCTTTTTAAGTTTTATCGGTAATTCGTACTTCACCTGAATCTTCACCTTGGTTTGGGCATCTTTACATTTCCCGTCTCCAGCCTCAGTTCACTAAGCTCCATGCTGGTGGACACCCAAAGGACTGAGGGACTCATGCTTATCACAGCACATCAATGAGTCCTGAGCTGTGTGCACGGTCAACACCCACTTAACCTGACCGCCACATCAAACAGGCCTGAAGGTGGTCTTTGTTTTACAGACCTTTGGGTAACATTGCTCCATGCAAACCTTAACAGCTTGGTCCACCTTACTGCCAAAGTATTATGCAGCATTTTACCCACAGGGTGGGTATGGGCACACCATCCACACAAGGGGGCTGCAAGCAGCATCTTTGTGCTCACTTCCAGACTGTCCTCGTTGTGAGGAAGAGCAATGTGTTTGCCTAGCGCCCCTTCACTGACGATTAAGTTAACCCGGTTTACTTCACAGTGTTTAAGAGCCTTTAACTCTCTTTCACCATTGCCACACACCTGCTACGATAACTGTGTCTTGTGTCAGTGAGCAACAAATCACATTTGCACATTTTACAGGTAAAGCATTGAGGTGCTCCCAAACTAGCTAAAATAAAACCCATGAGCTAGATTTTTATTGTACTTGCAAGTAAAGAGGCCTATGAAAAATAGTAAAAATTTATAACTACAGGATACGTAGAGCCTATTCACTGAATGCCTGGGGAGCTAAAAAGAAACTGTAACCAAAGGGGCCTGACGATCCTCAGGTGACAGCATTTTAAAGATGCAACCAAAGGATGGAACAACAGTTGTGTAGTTTTTGGTGGACAGATCAATTTTTCCGCATAGTAAGAGCTTCTCCTCATGATACGGCATACAACCAAGATCTCACCATAAGAGCATTTTGAATCAGATGGTTTTGTCCTGATGAAATTGAAAATATTTTGACACTCTACAAAGAAGAGATATGTCAAAGCAGTAATTAATTGTCACTCTTAGAGAGATATCTAGTGCTGTGGTATATTTCATGCTTTACAAATAAAAGAACATTTAAAAAACTGCAGAGCCTAAATTCTCCATCGGGTACTATTTCTTTTCGCAATGATCAGTGACAGAGTGTTCAAACAATTGAGTGACCAAACCATCTGAGCAGCCTGAACACCTGAGCAGTATGGGTACTCTTTGATAAAAATAATGTCTGATTCTGAGATAACTTTCATAATTTAAAAAAAAAATATTCTTGAAGTAAAATGAGATTAATCTGAATGGATCATTCAAATTACAGTTTCCAAAACATTCACACAACTGACATGCAGGAATTCACTTGAAATAAAAGCCAGTTGTCTAGATGAAACCCTGGTGGATTATGAACTAGTGATGGTTTTATTTATAGCCTATAATGTGTTACCAGCTGAAAAGTATGACGATAGAGAAGACAGACTCATTTGGGAGATCAGAACAGGGAAACAGAACCAGAGGATTCTGAAATCACAACTCTGCAAACCCCCTCTTTTTTCTGAGTTGTTCTGGTTTGGCCGCTTCCTCCACAACATGGGAATATCACGAGTCCTACAAAGCTACTGCTTGTAACGGGCAATTAAAGCAAAATATACTAACTATTATAATTTTTTTTTTTTTTTAACTATGGGGAATGTTAGGTTTTTTCCTAAATGCTTCAACTAGCAGTGCCCTAACAAATATTTAACAAATAAACCCATTCTCATCTATATCAATACATTCTTCTCTTCAGCTGGAGAACACAGACAGGAGTATGCATGGAATTTGATAATCGTATCAAACATCTCTCTGATCAAAGAGTGACTGTCAAAGAGTTCAGAGTTGAACCTCCTGCTTCTCTTCAAATTGTTGTTAACCTATCTGAAAGCATAGCTAGATTTCAAGGCTCTGTTTTTCTAGCTCATGAAATAATTGGAAATATAATCATGCAGGTAAGTAATACAATGATGTAACTTCTCTACTAAATTTGAAAAAAAGGTTACAATTCTTTGTGTTGACAAATGGTAGTTGAGAAATTAAGAAAAGCGTTGCTCAGAATTTTACCCCTAAATCCCATCTGCTTACACACTGATTTAAGGCTTTCTCCCTATTTGGCATTTCTATTCAGACAATGCCATGGAAGCCAGCCAGCCTGTAGAGAGAACCCCAGATGAAGTAACAGCTCTATTATCCAAAATATGCTGGAATCTTCAACGATTATTTTAACAAAAGCAAAGTCAGTAAAGGGAAACTTTACTGGTTTCCACTTCATGACAGAGAAGGATTAAAAAACCATCCACTAGCATTTGCCAAATAGAGATGGAAACTATTAGGAAAAACAACTTCCCATTCAAATGGATATTACAAACAAGAGGGCATAAAAACAAAAGGGAAACTAAAAGAAGAACTTGACAATATAGCATTACGTGCTTCAGACAAAATATGACTGAATGAATTTGCTTCTGAATAAGTTTCACTACAGAAAAAGAAAACAGAAGATGGCATTCAAAATAATTTTTAAAAAGGCACAAGAAAACATGCATTCCTTACCCATTCTGTATAGCAGCTGTTGGATCGTAAGTCAAAGCCATGCCAGCCTGCACATAGTTAGGGAAAAAAAACAGATTTTTACTATTACTGCAGAAAAAAAAAGAAAAAGAAAAATGAAAGACATTAAACATATTCTAAGCCAAAAGGAATAAAAACTGAATGCAACTTAGATGGAAACCTAAATTCTCCAGGGAAGCTCAGATGGCCCAAAGCAGCACGGACAGGTTGGCTACGTCCCCTGCCTGAGAGATCCCTGAGAAACAGATCTGTTCAGTATGTTGGTTGTCATCTCTCCATAACATTTAGGGCAAATGGTGCTTTTGTTGCACCACTATCAGTTAATAACTCCACTGAGATCAATGCATTTACATCCCATTGCTCGCTGTAACAAGACAGGGCCAAATCCTGTTGTTACCTGTGAGACAGGTAGTTGCTAAATATTCTAAAGCCAACTTCACCAGAACTTCTCAGGAAGGAGTCTCATCTTTCCTACAAAGGCCACACCCTGCATGACCCCAGTCTAGCATTTCCCCAGGCTGTCACTCGAATTTACTGTTAATTCATTACCATGAGACAAGAAACAAAAAGTGGGCTGTGAAGCAGAAAAGACCAACCAAAAAAAAAAAAACCAAAAAACCAAAACGTGCTTAAGCTTTTAAACAAGGCTTTTAAAATACTTCAGAGGTCTGGACAGCAAAAGAATTTGTTAATGGGTTACACAGAGCCTTTCAACTGCGGTTCACCACCAAGCAGATCGTGACCTGTGTGAAAGGATTTGGCAGTGTCAAAACAGTGTCCAGTTAACAACCGTCACCACCGCCAACCATTAGCAGACGTATCCACAGGTACCACAGGAAAGGCAGGTAGAGAGCAGGGCTGGAGACTGAATTTCACGCTCCACCTTATGCTCCAAGACGGCAGTCAGGGCTGTGTGGGAAGGACCAGCTTCCTCCCCAGCATTTACTTTAAGACATGGGACTGACAGTCTCTCCTCCCACATACTGCATTTGCCTTGACTTTTTGTCTCCTGTATTTATTTTTTTTCCCTTCCCTTTTTGAAACACTTGCCAACGTGAGACACTACCAGGAGATGGGAAGACATCTCCCTTTGTGCACGGCTAGAAGAGGAGAAGAGAGGGCCCCCATTACTCAAGGTGCTGCTCTTCCTTTGGGAGCAGCTGAAAAATGGCTATGGCACCATCCCACCCCAAGGCACTGTATTTCTCTCCACTTGTCATACAGACCATATGCTCGTTGCCTGAGATGGGAGACAGCAGCATTTGCTTCAAGGACAGGTGCTTTACCAACCATGTGGCAGGGTCTGTGCTCCTGGTGGGAGCTTTTAAAGCCCCTGGACCCATCTACCAAAGTACTTTTGAATAATGGCATCTGCCCCCTTCCAGATGGCTGCTCAGACAGGTCAGGAAAGCGTTTGGGCTTGGCCGGCTCCCGCGCAGGCAGGTGAGCAGCCAGGGTAAATGCTCTGGTGACGAGCAGGCAGATAGCGGGCAGCACTCCTGGAAGAGCCAGCTTAGCCCAGCAGCTGCACGCTGGTCTAAGAGGACATGGTCCAAGTTTCCAGAGGCCCAAAATAATTTCTGATCACACTACCTTATGCAGCCAAAAAAAATGTTCATGACATTATTAAATTTGTATATTTTTCTCATTATTCTTTTAAGCAGATGCTAGGGCAAATGCTTTCCTTTTTGAAAATGCCATTGCTTTAGTAAAATATGTACTATCTCCTAAGCAAAGGATAATTCAGGAGACTAAGGCCAAGAACACATGGCTATTTTTTTAAAATGCATTCATTTCATACAAAGAAAAATAAAAAAGGCTATTTCTGCAAGTTTAAAATGTCAAAAAATCAAATTTAGGGTGACCCCAACCACTGCTAATTTTGATGTAAAAAAATAAATTAGCTTAGAAAATCATAAGGGATGATCTACTTAAATTTTTTTTACATTCTTATGTCTTACACATTCTCAGCATATTGTATTGTTTGGTAAGGTTGCATTAATTACTAATGGAAATGTATACAGTTCATTTCAAAAGAGAACCAATAGAACTTTAATATCATAAATGTTGGGGTTTTTGTCTGTAATACATTTTAGAGAAAAAATCTTCTCTTATTTTCCTTTCTCTTTTCAACACTTGTAACGTTTGTTATTGCTCTCTTTTTATATTTCTTCACTGGTAAAGACAACTAAAATAGCATGTATAAGCCCTAGAGGAACAGAAAAATTAGTTCTAACAATTTTAAAAAAACCCTTAAAAATAACTTAAGATATTCTCTGTAAATGAAGGTGTTGACTTTTTAACATCTCATCACACATCTACTCAAGACTAAGAAAAAAACCCTTATAATTCCTTGGGAAAGGAGAGATTCGAGCTTTCTAAATAAGGGAGCTTCTAGATCTAGCAGTCCTTAGAGTTGCCTGGATAAGAGCTCACTATATCCCACAGCTCACATTAGTGGACCTGGGGACAAAGTAGCAACAAGGGAGGGAGGGCTGGGAGGAAAGGGGAAAATGAACAATTGCTCTTTTTTAGTTTCTTGGAGATAAATAAAAATGATGGTGCAGAAAGGATAAATTGCAGCAGGTCTTTCACTGGAGCCCTAGCAATGCTCAGTGTCCACGTGAGAACTGCAAACACACGTTTACATCGCTTTCAGTTACGTGTCTCATGGATATTTGAGCACGTGATCGTGCACAGACCCTCAGCTTGCCCTCCAACCCCATCACACCCCAGACCTGAGTGTGGGTGCATGCAGACAAACTGCACATCCTCCATTCTCCATATATTAGCATCACGTCCATTACATATTATTGGTACTAGAAATAAGGGACACCGTTGTGGGCCTGGCGAGTACAAAATATGAAAGCCTAGACACTCATCTCCTTATCTGTGCTCCATATCTATACTGCACAGTGACAGATTACCAGAATCTGTTCAAGTACTTCAGCAGTGACCACTATAAATATCACTATCCCATTTGCCAGTAAATGAAAGTTTCACATTAGACAAATATGACACAGCATGTGGCAATATGTGCATATGGTACACCACCTACAGTTTGCCCAGTAATATCGCTAATATCCCCCATTGCTGAATAGCCTTAAACAGCTGCTATTTCAAATAGCTGCTAACAGAGGACTATTTACTTCTTTCTCATCAAGTTGTGTAATTCCTTCCTACAAAATTATGCTGGCTGGAAGCCCAGGAGAGGTAACAGTTAGCCTGGACCAGTGAAAGATTTATGGTCTGAAGCATCCTCATTCATCAGGAATAAAAACTGATGAGCAATAATAACTTACTGGAAAATTGTCTGCACTTTTCTCCATAGCACACAAACAGGAATTCCAAAAATACCAAATAAAGAATATTGGGGTTGGCCTCAGACTTCCACGTGATAGAAGTCCAGCTTATTCTGTCAAAACCAGAACTGAATATAGCCGTCACTGTGCTTAATACGGTATTAACTATACCGAGGCACTGGCTGATGTCTCCATAGCAGTCCTCTGTTGAGCTGAAGAGTATTTTCTTGCAGGTCTTTTCATCCACTGTTTTGCTCATGTTTCAGTGGAAGGACAGGGTCTTATTCCTTCTTCTGATAGTAACACTTCCTGATTAAATGCCACCTGAGAGAGTGGCACTGATGATGGAATGCCGCTTTAGGAAAATATTTGTCAGATAAATCTTCTATGAAGGAACAACTGAACCACAGAATTTTTATGCTGCTCAGCCAGATAATGGACATACACTCAGCTACTGAATGAAAATCCTGCACCTCAACATTTCAACATGCAATCCCTTAAAGTAATAAAAAAAAAAAAAGTGATATCTGCTATCAGAATAAACGCCATTCTCAATTATTACTCAACTGGTCTGTTCAGAATGTCACGTGACACAGAAATAAAACAAGCTCATTTAAAATACTTTTTTTTTAAAGGAAGTATTTAAACTCTATGTGTTTACTTATTGCTTATTTTTACCAAAGTGTCTGAACTTAAGACAAAGGAAGGAAGAGTTTTGCTCTTTTGCTGCTGCAGTTTTCTAATTATTGACATCGGTGAACAAAGAGATTCTAATAACAAAAGACCCAGTCCGCACCTTTCTTTAAATTTAAAGTGCAGGAAATATCAGAAAGCCTTTGGAAGGTGAGGGTTCCCCCAGGAAGTCTGAAGGCCTTTGTGCAAGACTTTGCTGTGAAAAATTTTCCATGGGCAAAGACAAGGTGTTCTGTTTCTGTTGTTTTCCCCCTCTCTTTGTTATGATTTGAACACAAATGAGCACATTTGCCTCATTAAAAAGGCTCTTAGACCATCACATTTGCATTGCTTATGTAAATTGGATTTGTAAATCTCTCGAAGAAATTATTAAGTTGTGGAGTGATTATTAAAAAAATGATCACATCTTCAATATCATGTGAAATAAGGTGCGTTTATTATTTCTTTTCCAAATCGCTGTGAACTCTCACAGGAACAACCTTTATGAGCCCAGTATCTGTCTTCCAGCAAACACAAACACCCATAAATGCCTGAATTTTAGGTCGCGTGATATCTTCTGTGTTGCTAGGAAGCAGCTTTCATGAACAACTTCGTGAATGATCACCACCTCAGTGTAGAGTTTTTTTCCCCCACTGTGTGCAAAAATTCACCATAATATCGACCTGCTATGGAGATGTCCTATGCCTCTTCCTCAGGTGAATCTTCCCCATTATCTCCCTGAACCTGCTCTGGCCAGCCTATGCCTAGTGCTGGAGCACCTGTGCAAAGCAAGGCTGCTGTCACTGCAGGATTTCTCATTGTGCAGGAGGCCACAGTCCCACTGGAAAAAATTGGAGGCCTGCAAATTAAAAAGGGATGAAATCCACTGACGTTGTGGGATTTCCAAGCAGGAGCTTCTCTGGGTTTCTCCTCCTTAAGGTGAGATTTGGAAAAATAAGGTTGTACCCTAGGACTCAAGGGATTTCTGTGGTGAAGCCATGTGGAAATTAGACCAGAAGATAGGTCTCTCTTCCCCATTTCCTCTGACTCATCCCCTCATCCTTTCATGCTGGAGGACTGCGGTCCCAGGGGAATGGGCGTGCTCTTGGCTGCTACAGTGGATCAATTGAAATTTCAACACTGAAATTCCTGTACTTGTTTTGATACCACCGCTAATATCTGCCAGGCATCACAGCACAAGGATCTCTTGTGGCCTGACAGCAGATACTCTGATTGAAACACTTTGAAGAAGGAAGAGAGAGGAGGGGGGGAGAAACCAGCAACCTAAATGAGATTCGCTTAAAATACCCATTTAATAAAATAAGCTCAGTCACCAGTAAAGTTAACTTGGCAGAGTTCCTTCCTTTGATTATTTAAACAGTTCTGTCAGAATGTTCCACATTATTAGAAATATTTCTGAATTTAATTCTGAATAAAAAACACCTTTCTTTTTTAGAGAAGGAGAAATCTAGAATGTAAATGTGACACCTCTTAAATATATAGATGTGTATGAAAGAAATGGAGCATTTCACAGTGATGTGTGCTCCTTAAGCAGCTGCAAGTTCTGAGAAAAAAGTAGTTGTGGAGAGAAAAATATATAATATTGAGGTCAAACATGGAAGTGATTCATGAACCTGAGAAGGTCAGAGGCTGAGCTGATAAACACAATGACAAGTTCAGATACCCAAATGAATGACAAAACCCCCTTTTTGTCCTACAGAACTGGAACGGAAGTCTGGTGTACACAGCTTCTGTTCTTGGGGTCGAGTCACTTTGTTCCCACTTCAATTTATCTGATGAGTTAAAAGATAAGTGCTGAAGTTTACAAAAGTTAAAAAGAAAAAAAAAGAGAGCATAATATCCTCCTCACAGAGACATATATAATAAAATATAATTATTCTGTTTCCACAGCCAACTCATATATTTAACCTTGCCATCTTCAGGTCTACGAACCATCTGCTTTCGGGGATCTGGCACACCCATTTTGCCATCAGTCTGATCCAGTGTTAAATCAGCTGTGGATTACAGTCACATCTGCACACTAGATGTGTGCGTTACAGTGAGTTGCAATGACTTCCAGGGACGGCTTGCAGCACTACTGAAAATCACAGCCCACAAAATATGTCGGGGATACAGCAGAACGCAGAAAAAGATCACAGAATCATGGAATCATTTAGGTTGGAAAAGACTGTCAAGATCATTGAGTCCAACCATCAACCATATGTCCTTTTCCCCTGTCTCCAATATCTGTTTATTCTGCATAAGAAAACACTGTCATAGCAGCAGAATTTGGAGGAAAACCCAACTGCAAGAAAACCTCTGGAGCAAATGGCATGACATTTTTCACTGTGGAAGGAAATCGAAAGCCAAAATGAAAACTAAGAAAACTAATCTCAGAAAGCAGGTACAGTCCTGATTCTACTTTAACCAAACCAAGGCTCTTATTATGAGTAAAACCAGTCCCTTTTAAAATCCTGATTTCAGGGACAGTGATTTCATATAGGTCATTATTTTAAAATATTTCTATGTGCTTTACAAGCTCAAAATCCAACCATTTAAACTGTTCTTTGGTATTTGTGCCACTTGGACACCTTCTCAAAATGTTGCCCAAAATGACAGCATCTGGTGTCATGAAGAATTTTTAACTCATTGCTCTGTGTCTTTTCACTTATTTGCCAGTTACCTTCTGCCCTTCTACTTTCTCCCTCTGTGTAGGGTCCTCTTCAGGTTCAATTCCTCTCTTTGCTAAACTAAGCTTTTGCTGAAAATAAGCATGCAAAATACTGACCAATGTCTAACTTACACGCATGCTAAATATATAGTAAATGTCTTTGTGCATGGTTTGCATATGAGGGTACTACTGAATATCTGAACAGGCCTGTAAATTGTCTCCCACAGAAAAGAAAAAATTATTTGTCTAGGTATAAAATACATCAGGCCTAGACACTGAGGATTATGGAACACAACTAAGTTGTACCTATCTCCTTGGAAGCATAAAAAGAAATCTATGTCTGAGTTATAAATGGGCCTGGCACAGATTTACTAATCATTTCTAAATGCCTGCTGCTGGTAAAGAAGGGACAACTGTCACCAGGATCAATTGCTTCAGCCCTTCACTGGTACTGACTTTACAAAAAAATCAGGAAGTCTCTCAAATTACCTATTGTATGTTTTTCTCTCTAAATTACTGTTTGCATTAGACAAAATTGTAATGAGTAGCAGATAAAAAGAGAAACTGTTAACAAAAGTAACATTCCCAAACTACTAGGTCATCTTATTTTTTTAAGAAAGAATTAAAAACATGTTTAATTCTTTAGACATTTCAGCAACTGATCTTGAAAGAAAACAAAGGAGAAAAGGGGAAAGAAGGAAGAGGGGCAGGGGGAGGAAATAGAGGTTAACCTCTTGGCTATTTAGAAACAAAAATGTAACCCAGATTACAGAAGCAAGAAAGTAATCAATAGAAGAATTATTGGTGGCAATTATTAAGTATCATTATAGACATGAGATCAAATTCAATGACAAGGGGGTTGCATTCAATGGTGCATGTCGCTCTTCTGATATATGCACCAATACTGTAATAGTGATAGTCTCTTGCAAGAAAGACAACACAAATATGTAAATGGTCTAAATTTTTCAGAAACTTGCAAATGAAGTATCAAAGGTTTCAAAATATTGTGACTGTAAAAAAATACTTAATCACTTTGGCCTGACCAGATATAGAAAGGCTACCATTTCTAGAACTGTTCCTTCTAGAAGAATGTAAACAGTAATAAACTTTGGGCTGATGCAAAGCATCTCATTTGTTCTTAGTTTATGGAAGATTTCTCCCTTTCTACCAGATAAATTTTAAATAAAGCCTCTCTTAAATACTCTTATCAAAAGATTTTGATAAGATTCTGAATAACCAAAACAAACTTTCAGTAAATCTGAAATAAAAGATTATGTTGTAAAATTTAAGTTGCAGTTTTTAATCCAGTCTGATCTCAATTTGTACTCTTGATTCCCTGGACGCATTTTCAGCTAATAAAATTTTTTTTTGGAGATATGTCCACCTCTAGACTTGTCAATTGCAATTTAGAGGTAAATTAAATCAACTATTTTACAGACAGAATTTGAATATGATTACCTTCTATCACCATCTCAGCACGATCTTGTCAGGGGAAGTTTCAAAACAGAGTGCTGAATTAAACCAGCGTGACTCAGGAAAAACTAGCCGGGAAAAAAAATAATTTAACTTTGTGCAGAAATTGTCTCAGTTATTAGGTCAGAATTTCACTGCAAATATTTCCAACATTTGCAAGTTTCACTGTACATTTATTGCACCTGTATGCTAGATGCCTAATCTGACAGCCTTTTATAAAGCCATCAGTAATCTAAGCTCTTGGCTCCTTAGTCCAGAACTGGTCAGCCATTGCAAATCCTCAGTCAAATGCCTCGGTAAATCTGCTGAGAATTTCCTGAGGCTTCAAACAAGAGTGGAAGGGTAAGGACTAGAAAGTGCTATTCAAGGTCAGGCATTCTTCCCTGGTTGCAACTGGCCAAGTAAACAAGTACCAAAAAACCCCTCTGAAAAGTCCTAGAGAAATTCAGTGTACTCCTAAAGACTTTACTTAAAAAGGTAAGCCAATTTAACAGCCAACTAAAGTATTTCTGTATGGTTATGAAGCAATCTACAAAAATGTATGAAAGGAATATGATCTTCTATTACATTCTGCAGTATGGCCTGAAAACTTTACTGAAAAAAGTAATCCTCTCTTATAAAATTCCACAGAAGGTCTCCATAAAAGAGAGCAAGACCCCCGAGAACAGCATGGCCAGAGAGGGAAAACCTGCTCCTCCCCACTAAGTCTCCTGCCATTTCCCCCCCTACAGCAGAGTATTGGGCACAGCTGTCTGTCTTTACTTTGCATGCTCAAATTTGAGGCCAGTGACAGAACTGTGGGTGCCACTTGTCTGGGGTCTGCCCTTCCGAGCAATAATCCTCACGCACGCTCAGTGTTAATGCTGGTTAAACCTCAGAAGTTTTAGAAATACGCTTCATGCAAGTATTCAAGAATGCAGAGGCTTATCTGAACAATAGCCAAATACATCTTGGTCTATATACCCCAGGACTTGTTCAGAGTGGAAATGCTGAGGGAGTAATCTCTTGGACACTATTTTAATGCTTTTCTTTGGGGAAGAAACCAAGAAAAAGCAGAGGTGTGGGGAATATTTCCAGATCCCATTTGTAATCAGAACTGTGACACTTGTCATATATCAATTATTTCTCACTACTCACTGCCTGTTCTTTTTTAAATAAATTAAAGCTGACAGGAGTAATTGCAGGAAGGTTACCCGAGTGCTGCTACACAGAGAACAACTGAATGGTACATCATGCTTAAAGTAAGATCATTAAAGGACAAAGAGTTAGAAAAACCCTATTGCATATAAAATATAAGAGTAATTATACAGAAGGATTTTACACTGGAAAGAAGAAAATTAACAACAGTGGGGAAGAAATCCAATAAATGAGTGACCCTAAAAGAGAACATGAATTCTTGTCTTTGATGCCTTGAGTAGTAAATATCTGATGTGCAGCAAGGTATTAACCAGACATTAGTAAACAGAGAAAATCTAAGCAAATCTAAGAGAACGGAGCACATTCCTAGCCTGAAATATTTCTGAGTTTGTATCTTTACAATCTTTCCACATTTGTAGATTATACCATGACAACAGCTCAGTAGCTGACTGTGAACAACAATAAGGAATGATGTCTCTCAGCACTGAAAACTAGTTTTTAAATGTTCATACTCTAAACATACCAACCACACCCTGCCTCTAGGTCACAGGGATATCACTGTGCTTAATGTAAGCCACTCCACCAGCAGCAAATGAACGATGTCCGATGTAATAAGCTGATGCCCTGAGGCCATAGGCATAATGGTGGCTTGTTGGCTTTAACTTTATATTCTCTTGTTTATTGATTTGAACTGAAGGAAGTATAGAACAGTGGAGATAATAGCTATGATGGCATTTACTATTTAAACATGGATTTAGAAGTCTTTAATATATGGATTGTTGACCTTATTGAGGGTTTGTTATTGTCTCCTGTATATAGACCTTTGTTTTTCAAGCTCTATATATGATGACCTGAGTATACCACTTGAAGTACTTCTTGAGCACTTGTTCCTCAATAGATCCTTAACATGACAAACCATAATGGCTCCTAAGAAGATGTCTCCATTTTTTTTAGAAATATGACATAAGAGACTGCAATGAACCTTTGGAGACTTCTGCAATCTCTTGTAGCAAATGTGGCTGCCACACTGGCACTTTCAGCCCACAAAGCTAAAAATATTTTAGAGCATTGCTGTTAGAACAATGTACAATAACCACCTTGCTGGAGGGAGAAATTTCTATGCTTTCAAGAGGCCTTTCTGTTTGTTTTAGGAGCTCACCAATCGTGCTGGAGTATATATGTCATAACCTAATGGTCTGAAAAGTATCAGCTAGCAAAATCAAGTAGTTACAAAAAAGCAGACGCCCTCTAGAAACACATAATTTAGAAATACCAAATAGTTTTCTTGGGGTTTTTTGCTTTGTAAAATTGAAGTAAATATAGCAAAAACCACCAAAAAACCCACCAAAAGAAAAAAACCCCACCAACTTCTATTCTCTTAGGTCACAATTGAACAACATACTTTTTTTTTTCCTTGAAGTCTAAATCATAAACACAAAGAATAGGTGTTTAGGATAGAAATACTTGTAAGTCCTTCAGCCTTCATAGCTATAATCATGCATAAGAAGGTACTATGGCTAGATCTACCTCATTTATTCAAGTATCTTTATCCTACAATAACATTCAAGAAGAGTAAACAAACTCTTGAAGAGTCCAATAAATTCCTTTCTTATTTCACCCACATTTGGAGTCACTTCATGTACAAATACACAGAAAGGAAACTCCAGTAACAGACTATTTGCAGCAGAGCAGAAAGCTACCGTTAGATTTTTTTTTTTTTTAAACTTTGTACACATGATGGAGCTGAGGCTACTGTAAACTGTTTTGTGTTGGACAGAATGAAGAGCCCAGCTCAGACAAGCTTTTGGAGAACTTTTACATGGACCATACATTTGCATGTGCAAACTCTCCCCTTTTGTAACAACCCGCCTATTCCCTGATAATGTTTTATCACCAGGAACTGTATGGAGGAAACAACATTGTTGAGTTGCTTAAGTGTAAATTGATTTGGGGTTTATAAAAGTTACACCATGGATGCTTATGAAACACCAGTAAGAGAATACTGGGCTCAGGTCTGGCTGCGGACAGAGCACTTGCGGTGTGACAAGGCTGCGCACAGTTCCACACCAAGCTCTGAAATTCTCTTTTCCTCTAACTTTACACTCCATATGTTACTATAAGCCTTCCTCTCCCCCCTGCTTATATATCTTTTTCTGTGTGAAACTATTGTATTTTGTGAGCAGTCTGATTTCTTCATAGCCCTGAAAGGTAGACCTCCAGGTCTGCAGCTGACTCCTGCCAAACCCCAGGAAAATAATTGCCGCGTGGCACTTACCTCTCCTTCTCTGGGCCACGGCCTTCCATTCTGTGTGTATTTGCTTTGATTCTGGCGCTTCTTTTGCCCTCCATCAGCAAATTTGCACAGCAAAGGCTCAGTGGGGGCTGTGAAGACAAGAAACCCAGTCTATATTAGCATCCCCCCCCAAGAAAGTGATTATACCAGCAACAGTAGTGCTTTGTCATACTGATCTTTTGAAGTAAAATCTTGCCTTCTGCAGATATTTTTTGCCTCTTTTAGCCTTGACTCCACTGGCAGCTGTTCTTATTAACTAAGCTTCAAAAAATATATACTGGCAGCCCTTAAAAGAATTTAGCAAATATTGTTGAAAAAATAATCAGCCTACGCAGAATGTTAAGTTGCTGTAGTGGAATAGTAGAGTCAGGCATTAGTTCCAGCTAAGTTAGACACGTATTCATGACCAGCATTAGTGCAAGGATAAACACTGCTTTACTAAAGCAGCTTTCTGTTTTTATTGTAAAAACTTTGCAAGAATATGTTTAAGGAGTAAGCGTTCTCACTATTTCTATGTTTCTCGGCACCCAATCCTTTAAAAATCCGAATAAACAGACTAAAATAGAGACTTTTGCCAAGCACAGTCCAATTAGCTTTCTTTTCCTCTTAACTCCTCTTTTAAGCAAGTTGGCAGCTGAGAAAACCCCTTTCCTCTCCAACTGAGATCTGGTGTGTGCGAATACAATAGTCAGGGGGGCTGGAGCCCTGGGAAGAAAGGATATTCACAGAGCTGCAGACCCCAAAAGGCAGCTCACAATAGGGCCCCCTAGTGAAGAAATTACCACACATCAAATGGGTACAACAGGAAGGGAACTTTGTGTCTTGGGATCTTTTCCCATCTACCCAGCCTCCTAAATATTTCCCAGCCAAAACTGTAATTAGCTTGCCGGTGGGAGCTTGCCTTTGCTGCCTCCTACTTAAAAGAGGGGCCAGATTCTACCCACTCCATTAGGTGTATGTCAGGATTGTCTTTTATTGCCTGCATCAACAGAGAAGTAAACCAATATTGGTTTGCTTGAAAGAAATCTAAAAATGATATGTCATATCTCAATCTCTTCAGGAATTTTTGGGTTCCCGGGCATGAGAAGTAGAAGCTCTAATTAATTAACCAGGGCTTTTGATGGAAAAAAAAGCAAGAAATCTGTTTTTTCCTCCTCATTTCCTGTTTCTGGGAGGCTAGAAATGTTGAAAGAATAAAAGTGCAGGGACATGAAGGAAATGTTGCGGTAGGGGGGTTAGTCAAGTTGCTGGCTTATTTATTTGTAATAAAAATTATGATTTTGTTAAAGGATGAAATAAGGGCATATAATATTAAAAAAGCTCACCTCTCCCAACCTCTTAGTTACAGCCAGCTCAAAATGGGTCAGAAAGTTTGGATTAAAACTGTGACCACTTGAAAACTGCAACCAAGGAGCAATGCACATAGAGAATCTCACTTCAAAAACGCAGTTTGTCCCTGGGACAGCATCACTTTGGCTACTTCTGAAGCTTGAACAGCTTTGTTTTTTCATTACCATTTTACCAGGCTAGTAATTTCCAAGGTCACTAGAAACTGAACTGCAGGGAACAATCCATTATTGGCAGAAAGCTCGACTGTGTGACCCCAGAGGTCCTTCCCTACCTCTGACTTCGATTATTGTATCAGATTTTGGTAGAAGCAATGCTCAGCCAACCATTTTAAATTTTAAATAATGAAGGTTTAAAAGCATCCAGGTGGCTATGGAGATTCTTTCTGCAGATGGAGAGATTTTACAGGGCTGATTGCCCTGCACTTTCACCAGTTTTACTCCACAGCGCGATGCTGCATGATTTCAGGGTGGTTGCTTACAATTCACTTTGATGTGACTGTGAGGGAGGAGCAGGTGCTAAGCCAGCATTAGAAAAAGACCTATTAAACATCACATCTGAAGCTTCAAAAGCTTTTTGTTTTAAGCACTGAACAACTATCAAGCCACATATGATACCATTAGGAGGAGCATGTAAAAACAATATGCACGTTGGATATTTACACATGCCATGGTCATCTGCTAATGTACACATATGGTATTAGCCCATATACCATGATGTGGTTGAGCAAGCTAGGAAATCATATGGTTTACTACATACACTCTCTATATATTAGCCAACCACAAATAGGAAGCTGTTGCCATCTCTGGAACTCCCAATATTCAGCATTACCATCTGACAACCACTTATTTGTTGGGGCTTCCTAAAGTTTACTGAGATTGAACAGAACTGCCAAACAACTTTACCCTCCTATCTAGAAAACACATGAAAAACATTGTACAGACTTTTCAGGAGGTAGGGAAGAAGATGGAAAAGGACAACGGTACCATGCCCTTCACAGGCAAGTTTCTGCACAGGAGGTTATATTCCTCTACTGCAAACTGAGGAGAGTTCTGGGGAAAAAGGTCAACCTGTGTCAATCAACATTAACATAAAAGATCAAAAGAAAATGTTCTGACAGGAAGACAGAATCCAAATAAGATTGTCTGGGGTTGTTGTTTTGGTTTGTTGGGTTTTTGGTTTTTTTTAAACAACACAGGCATGTAGCATATTACATCCAGCAAGACAGAAAATTATCTTATTAGCTCTGAAATGGTGTAGGTCTTAACAGTTTACACCTCAAAACAACTATAGTAACCAACCTCAAAATATGAAGAAATCAAATTAATAATCTCTCTTCTTTCAGGCCATAAGGTAGAGTGTAACAGAGTCTTAGAGGTTCAAACATGTTGCTCTAAGTTCAAGTTTACTTCAGCTCTCTTGAAATCCCTTGTAAGAAAGGTTCTTTAGGCTTTGCAAGATCAGATGCACAGGAATATTTGACATTACTACCATCATTCTTACTAATCAAATACATAACAACAGAAGATACCGGAAAGAGTATAATCTATTCCACTGTATCAGCAAAACTATTTCTAAGTAGAATTCTTTTTTAATGGTTTCATGAAATGTCAGAAGTGCTTTAAAAATAATGAATTTACTTCAGACAAGAAAAAAAAAATCACAATTAGGTACCACGGTTATCAATTAAAAAAGAAAATATTTAGGAACATATTCAAACAATATGTTGATATTCAAACAATATCAACATTATGTGAATAATACCAAAGGATTGCAGCAGAAGTGGGATATTTTACCCCCAAATACTTCAGAAGGGGAGGAAGGAAAAAGGGAAATCTTTTAAACTTTTTCTGCTTTTGCTTTCTTCCATTCCAGGCAGACACTCTTCAATTTATGGACTGAAGTTTTACTTTTCTCCTTTTCCTCTATATGAACACACTGACTGAAAATAAATGCCTGTGTCCCTGCCTCTTCTCTCACCTTTTGTACTGCTGACTTGATAGAAAATGTAATTTGGATATCTGTAGATGTTCATATTTTGAACTGATAAGCACATCTTTTTGTATGGTTCTTGACATCCTCAAAGTTTTGAGCATGTGTGGTATTTTGTAGCATATCTGGAAAATCTACTGTTGGTATTTTCCTGTCATAAAAGTGAGAATTGATTCACTTGAGACAAATTTCAGGCTATCTCATCCTGATAAACTCTTCAAGATAGAAGGCACTGCTCTTTCTTTGACTTCTACCTGACAGTAACAAATACAAATATCAAGAATAAATAACAGCTTTAACCTGAACAAGGTTCATTAAGCCGTAACCCATTTTTCAAGGAGAAGATTTAAATGCTTGCTGTAGTTCCCATCCAAAGCCTGTTCTATTTAATAAGACATAAATAGCCCTGAACTTGGCTTTCAGTCCTGAGAAGGAAGTGGGATCAAATTGATAGTGCTTCTAAACAGCATTTGCCAAGATATTCAGGGCTGCTTTAGGAGAGGGCAGTAGCTGCTAGTGTTCAAATTCTGTTCCCATGGAAGTCAATGGCTAAAGCCCTATCTCTCTTCAATCAGACCCTGAATTTACTCTAAGAGTTCAGCAGAGGTGAAAGAGAGAGACTGGTTTTATGTCAATCAAGCCTGTCGATATTGTTGGAGTTCCCTTAGGAGATCAGCTTCTCATGCTCCGCTACTTTAGATGGACAGACTGTGCAGACAGACAGCACTGAACTGCCAAAAGGCTGTTAATATCACCAAAAGCAACACTGGTATTTAAAATAGAACAAAACCTTTAGATGTAAGGAGATGTGGATAACAGTGCCCCCTTCTCGAATCTGGCAGCTTCTTAGAAATGTTCCATCTCAGGAAAGCAACTTCAATTAAATTGGAGAATTCAACAAAAAAAAGCAAACTTGTAACTAGTTCTGAATATATAATTTCCTTATTCTTTCATTCATCGAAAGGCAGATACACTTGAGCTTCTACATATGCAAAAATGTATATATTCATAAGCATGTGCTTCATAAAAGAAGATGAAAGCTGTCATTTGCATTCAGTCAATCTTTTTCATTATTTCAGGTGCTCTGAAACTTTTTCTATCTGAAGAGTTACTGAGAAAAGCTTGTTCTCCACAACTTTGGATTCAGTCATATTAGCATCGTCTGTCCAGCAATGGCAAGAATTACACATATAAAAAGGTAATAACAAGAACATATTTATGTATTTGAACTGCTTTCACTATGAATATTTTTGAAGACAGAATATTTTTCAGCATGTCAGGAAGAGTTTAATCTCTTCTTCTCATCTCTTGCAAAAATGAAAATAACATTTTCAGCAGACAGCCTAGCAACAAGTGCATTGTGAACATTCATGAGTCTTTAAACACCATCATTTTGTTAATGTGAAGAAAAATGCTGAGAAAGTCATTGGTATATCAATGAACGGTCAGTGCACAGTCAACGATCTTTTTCAAAGTATGTTTTTATGAGAAAGTTGGATTAATTTATTTTTCAGGCTTGGCAAATCATCCTCTACAATAAAAAATGGAGCAGAGCAACAACTGAGTTCACAATTACGCCAAGCATCCAAACCGATCAAGCTTTGATAACTAATTTTCTTCTTAACTCCCTTCCAAATTTTAAGTATTTTGATAACATTTTCATGTACAAATCACACAGAATATCTGATTGAAACACCCATGCAAGAACCAACCCCTTTTTTCTGCCACAGATCAATCATTTTTAGTCTTTAAGAAAAACTTCATCCTACAGTAACATCAAAGCCACTTTGTAAGCAGACCTGTTTACTCATACAGTATTTCAGAGGGAGACATGAGAGACACAAAAGCTCTAGAAGCAAGGCAGGACAGAGCAAGTTAAAGTTCTGATTCTATACCTGGGCTCAGATGGATGTACCCAGCAGGACTAAAGTCTTTACAGAACCCACAGAGTTTATTTACAAAATGAATTTTGCTGTTATAAGCTTTAAAATGGTAAAAGTTTCAGAACGCCATCAACAGAGCAACTCTCTGCTCTAGTGCGTCCACTGCCTTCTGGGAAAATTCTGTCACATAGTACTTATTCATCCCAAAGTCATAAATAAACAAAACTCAAACTCCAAGGAAGATTAGAAAACACAGCCATAGCTATTCTGCTCTTGGAAAATGAAGATGAAGAATTACAAAAGATGGTACGTGACACGAAAGGACAAAAGGACATGTAACGACAAAGCATTAGCTGAGTAAGGAAACCGTAAGTAATGAAGCAAATAAACGCATCATCCTATCCCACACGGAGTGCTTGACTTGTTGAAGGACAGAGTAATAGCTTTTTTCCCAGAAGCCCATGATACTGGATGTGATGTCACAGGACAGACTCTAACGTATATGCATAGAAGTATAATGAAAGCACATTATTACATGTTCATATGATTCCTTGCTGCTCAGTGGTTTTGCAAGAGCCACTGCTTTTACACAGGTCAAGCAATATGCAGCATATTTGCCCAATAGGTTTACAGTTAAATTTAACTACATGGTATTCAGTGGACTTGTACAGCTGATTATGAAAGCAAAACAATGAGTTAACATTGCATTTTAGTTTCTACAACATACCACTTTCACAGTATAATTATAGAAATTGGGGAAACAGCTTTACACAACAGAAAAGTACCCCAAAGCAACAATTAAAAAGCAAACATCTGTTTGGCTAGGAAGAAAAAAAAAAAAGTTATTTTCTTTTGATAAACTGTATTATAGCTTAAGTAATTATCTCTAGTTCACCTCTTTGTCTTAAGAAATGGGAAGCAATCCTTTCATCTTTTTGTATAATAATTATTTCTAAAGAGCAAGAATATATTAGAAAAGGAAAACAAATCCCAGAGGAGAAATAGTGTGTCAAGCATAAAGTTAGTGTTTCTATTCTGTGAAACAGAAATTACTTGGAGCAGGTAGAACAGCTAATTGTATGCACACATTGGAGAAACAGCATGCCAACTCTGAACTGTAGTCCAGATCTTGGTGCAGTTGATGCAAACACCCCAGCTACTACATAGAACAGTTATACTTAAACATATTGTTCCAGAAGCCCCCATAAAGATTTGTTAGAGCAGCAACATTCATTTTACAGTTTGTTTCTGTTTAAATAACTATTTTCATTTTTAAATTTTCAACAGAAGAGCAGATTGAGAGTGCCTGATTCAGGCCTATTAAAATGCTCCATTCCAATGTTGCTGATAGGGAGAAACTGTTATAACTCGATACATTATTTTATGGAGATAACATATAGAAACAGATGCTTCAATATGGTATTGAAACTTAAATAAAATCAATCCAAATAGCAAAGCTGAAATGCAGTATTAAAACAATGCTGAAATGTTGTAATACGATGGTGTATTTTTATTTTAACAAACTCCATTTCTCAACCAAGTCTAGTGCTGGTCTCAACTGGAGAGCACGAATAGATGAGGAGCAAATCCAGGACAGAATTAAGGAGTTCATTAATCAACTGTATTAACTAATAACTAATTAAATAATACCCTGCACTTTAAAGTTGGATTCTGCCTTTATTTTAAACAAAAGGCTTGAATCAGAGCTCACAGAAGTTAGAGAGAGATTGTCAGTGAATCCAAAGCTACTCTACTGAAGCCAAATATAAGTTTGAGGTAACTGCAGAGTCAGGCCTGTGAATTTTGCCAGAGAAAGCAGCTTCCTAAACTTGATGATACAGCAAAGTTCTGCCCTATTGGAGGTCCCCAGTGTAATGCTGAAAATGATCAGCTGCAGTTCATCCTTCGCACCCAGTGCTATGACAGCTCTTCACAAACTTTAACTACTGGATGAAAAGGAAGTGGCGTCTTTGAGGAGTGATTTGTTTTGCACTTTTAAAATTTCTCCAAGAGCCTTTACAGCAAAAGAGGAGCTCCTTTTATCGAATGACTGTGCAACCAAACCAACTAAGTATGCACATCAGTTTGCAGAAATAATTTCACGCACCTATGCTTAGACCTGTGTTTTCCATGACTTTCGGACAGGACCCATAACCAACTGAAATTTGGGGCACATTGTTTTAATGTGCCAGTTCTAATTACAAAACATAGAATTAGGCTGGGTTAATACCTCCTCCAAAAAACACCCTGATAGACTGCCTTGGATTCCTGCCTCACTGGAAAAGCCACGTACAAAAAATGAGACAGTATCATATTTTGAAGAAGAGTATTGGTTACAAGTCATTGAAAGCAATTCACATGTTATCTGTGACATAGATAATAAATAAATATTGAAACAAGTAGATATAAAATGGCTTTTTTTTTTTTTTTGTTAAATAAGCAAAGCTTCGCACTTGCTCAGTCAGCACTGTTAAAAAGTGAATGCTTAAGAAACCAACCCACATTTCTATGTTTGAAGAATTCTTGTGTGGAACTTACGTGCCACAGCTTCCCTGTATTTCTCTCATGCCAGAGTAACTAAGCAAGACACTGAAGAAAGAAGAGCCTACTTAGCTCTTCTGGAAACTATGCAAGTAATTAGTAGAATAAAGATACTATAATGCAGTGGTCCCCTATCAAGATTTTCTCCCCATCGACAACAGCTGACAAGTGTGAACAGTTTTCAAAGAACAACAACAACAAAAATTTTTATGTTTTTGTATAGATTTTACAAATGCTAATTACTGTCTGGAATTCTGACTTCCATGATTAAAAAAAAAAAAGAAAGAAAAGGGGCTGCTTTTACCATTTTTATGCCATTGGCTCACTGCTTCACAGGCTCATTAGACTACACATGTTTGGGCAGGAGTTGATTCCTCCAAGTAAAATGAAAAAAAATGCCAAACTTAAAAAATATTCCTGAAAGCATTTTAAAACATTTTACTGTTCTTAACTGTGAATTCCTAGACCATGACTTGCCACATAGGCACACGCTTCTGCCATGTGTGACAAGGAACTAGAGAGGGATCACGTGAATAATACCCAATCCAAGATCCCAAGATCCAGTGAAGTTGATGAGAACACTTTCAATACTGCCAATGAGTTGTGGCACAGGCTTCTAACCTATGAGTTGAACTGGAAGTAAATACGACAGCAGTTATGCTAGAGTCTCTTTCATGAACTTTGCTTTCTCTCCCAGCACTTTTTTTTTTTCAGTGCCACCACGCAAAAATTACAGATACTAGTCTTTTACTGGGTCTTTAAACTTAGAGCTGCAGTCCCTCCATATTAGTAACAACATGTAAAGAAAGTCAAGATGACAGCTAGCCTGTCATCAGGAACTAGTTTTCAGAAAAAAAACACACAGTGAGGTTCTGCTGTCTTATGGCATTGTCCCTCATCCCAGATAAGGATTAAAGCTGAAAGTTCACATGTTGCAGCAGTGAACTAGAGGAGAGGTCTGAGTTCTATCATGTTTTTAAACAAGTAGCACCCTGACTTTAGTGCATTTACTTCATACTGGTGTACCACTTCAATGCTCCTACACCAACATACACCAGCTGAGAGTGTGGTCCCAGGACTCCAATCTGCAGGTAGAAGTCAACTGAAAAAACCTCACCCTCTAAATGTGAACCCCAAACCACTCTTTAAATCCCCCTCTGAGATTGCCCTATGAGCTTTTAGGAAGATTGTACTTCATATACCTTTTCACTCTCTCCCATAATCTCAGAAGTTATTTTGTTTGGATGGAAATGGAGATCTTGTATTTCTTACTGTTCAATTATTAAGGAACAGCAACAGAGTCAGCTTCATCTCAAAGGCTCAGCGATTTTTAAATGATCTCATGTACCGTAATTTATAATGGAAAATCAGGTACAAATAGTGTGAGATGCTTTCTAGTTCCTCTCTAATGGAAATAAAATGAATCCCTGGTAATGGGTGACCCTACTTGCTTCTGTGGTCACTCATTTTACTTTTTAGTGTTCTCTTTAGTAGTCTCAGGAGAAAAGAGCAAATGCAAAGCTTTTATCTGAAGCTGCTTCTCAAAACAATAGCTCTGCGCTTCTGCTATAAAATCTATTTTTACTATTCTCATAAACTAATATTATTGATCACAGAAACTTTGCTATTATCCCACTAAGAAAAACTTACTTGCACTGACAGTCCAGAGACAAAATGATTGGAATTTATGCAGTACAAAGAATTAATTCTGGGTCTGCTCATACAAGGTTGTTTCAGGTAGCTGTTTAAGTATTTCTTTATTATTTAGTATTGAATTTATTTATTTTAAATTTAATTTTATTATTTACTTTTTATTTAGTATTTATTTAGATAAACCAGAACATTACCATCACATCATTCCCTGTCTGTGTGATACTGCTAGAACTAACACTAGAGAAAAGAAAATTCTTTTCAAACATACGTTTTCAATATAAACAAGGAAACCTGGCCAAATGTCTTTTGTCAATACAATGATTTCTTTCCACCAGCATAATGATAATTGCTGTACACAGACATTTATTTTCGACTAATTAAGGTTGAGTCTTGGCATTCGCTGCTCACACTCGAACATATGTATACCATTCATGTCCAGAAGAGCTTATGCAACCCAGTGTTAAACTGCATAAGGAAAAAATGCTTCATTTATGACCATTAGCTTAATTCAGACGTACATGTTTATATACTAAATTTTGTTTATCAGTTTTGGTGAAAGACATATCTGTTGTGTCTTTGTGAATGGTCACTGCAATAAAAAGTGGCCATATATATAATTCTAACATTATTTTCAGCTCTACTCATAGCCTGTTAAAGAGCAGCAGTAGAAAATTCTTACAATACGAAAAAAAGATTTTGTTTGGGTAAAGATGCCCTGTGCATGGTCAAACCAGTAACATGATCTTCTTGATATCAGAGCTGAAACAGCATATTCCTAAAAGCACTGATTACTGTGGATGCATGAAATATTCCTGTGTAAATGAAAAAAAAAACAAAACCAATTTTTAACGTGGTATCAATCTGTTCAACAGTTTAAAAATATTCAGAAATATTCAGATTGTTTTTTTCTCAGACTGCCTAATGAAAATCCTTTTATTTAAATCAGTTCTAATTAACACACATTCCAATGACTACTGGGTGCAGCAGCAAAAACTCCAACCACTTACAATCTAAAACATAGCTGAGCAATATAATTTTGCCACTACTGTGAGAAAGAAGGAAAAGCTGAAGGGGAAATTCTTTTTATTGTTATTGCCCTTCTTTCATTTTATTCTTCTGCATTCACTGAAAGACATAATGTGTATGCCTTAAAATGAGCGAGTTTGCTAGAAGCTAAGACACAGCATTGCCAGCTCCCTCACTTAAATGCAGGAACACCTTTAAAAAGTGGATTTGACCCCAACTGTGTCAGAACTGCAGCCGGTTATAGGTTACACAGCAGAAAGCATTTACAAGATGGTGACTGACTGATTCTTAAAGGCAGGAGTTCATTTTGCCGTGGTAGAGAATATCCAAATCACACTAAGCACCTTGGACAGGATAATTACTGTGTACCACAAAACCTCACTGCATGCTCTACCATCTTGTCCTGTAAGAAGGCCCAAAGGAGGGAGGGAATACTTCGGAAGCAACGTTTAAATAAGGACGCTGATACCCCTTTTTCTCCCCAGCGGAAGGGGTGAGCAGCAGCTCAGAACATGGACCGCTGACTATGCAGCACCCACGGGACACACCAAAACCCCTTGCAGCTCCATTTCGGTGCCTCAGCTGCTCCCTATGTCAGCTTCCAAGCCCTGAGTCTGCAAGACAGGCTTTTCTGGGTGCTACTGAACTGAACATTGCTGATCCCCTCACGAAGCACCTGCAGGTAGGGAGCAAACGTGGCATTGCAATGAATGTGCCAGGAAAGGAAGAAAGGGCCTTGGAAAAAAAATTGCTCAATGGCTGCTATTTCCCTGAAGGGCAAGGCGGCAGTAAGCCCCTGAAGCATACCACCACCTGGAGCTCCTGCCAGGACATAAAGGCTTTGCAACAGCTTAAAGTAAGTCTCTGCCTTCAAGGCACAATTGTACCTGTGATTTCTATGACAGAAAACTGCACAGTGGTTTCACTAGGAATTTTCCAGTAAGTCACCTGTTTATGATGATACTTCATCCAAAGGGAAAGACAAAAAGGTGAAATTATCATCTTTTCCCAAGACAATGGAAGCTCTTACTCATTATTCTTAGCTCTTTTCAAAATGTGTTGATGACACCAACACTAAATCTAATGTGCTATGACATAAGGAAAATTCTAACCCTTGCGTCTTAAAAATCCTTTATTACCATCTGAGACAATACCCTAGAATATTAAATAGATAACACTAAACCCTTCTGAAATTTCGAATTGCAGAGCTCTTAGCTGAGGGTAGACAAGGAAGCAAACTTACATATTAGAGACTGAGTGACAGCCTAATCTTTAACTCCGTGTAATACATATCCCAGCGGTTGTATGAAGGTCATACTAGATCCTGCTTCGCAATGGGTCCAAAAAAATTACAAAAGAAATATGATTTCAATGCTAAGATTGGCAAAGTAAGAATCAACCCTTTACTCTTTCAGTTAAAAATACTGGAATAATAAGAACAGGAGTGAGCCAAGCACAACAGGGAAGAACAGGTGAAAAAATAAAAAGGTATAGGAATAGGCAAAGAAAAACACTTTAAGAAAATGAAGAAAAAAACAGGAAGAGAAGGGAGAGGAATGCTTCTGAATTGCTGTTGAAAATGTTCTAGCTTCACACAAGAACAAAGGCAGCTCACGTCCTCCTCCATTTCTGGATGACAACAGGGGCCTTCACAAGCACAGAGACTGCAGCAAGAAAACGTTGTAACTGAAAAAGCAAATGGACAGGCTAAATGTCACTGCCTATAGCAAACATGACAGAAGCTTATAAAAATTGTGGTTTTATCTGAAAACAGAGACTGAAGACCTGTTCTGTTGCACTATGAGGAATCCACTAAGACTGTAGATGGTCTCAGAGTAATTGTATGGCATCAAAACATAAATGAAACTGAGGAGACTATAGTCTCTACACAAAAATACCAAGGCTCTGTTATCAAAGTTGGTTTAAAGGCTTATCTCAAAACTCTATAGATGATCCAGTACTTAAGTGCCACAGGAGATAAAATTAGAGATGACTACATGAAAGGTGAAAAAGCAAGGACCTCTCTTCCAGATAAACTACATTAAGAGAAACAGTAACAGGCTCTGACACCAAAATCCAACCATTCTTTAAGGTTCTGTCCCCATTTGGGTGGGATCCTCCCTTGGTTTACAGGCACATGGACACAGCCATGCTGGCATGACGAGTCTGTGTGCAACTCTATTCAAAGCGTGATTACAACCAAACAGCAGTATCGGAGTCTGGCCTGAGAAAAGCCATCTCCAGCTGATGTGAAGCAGCAATTTTCTTCAGAGCAAATGATTTCATGAATCAGCCAGCAGGGAGTGACAACATTCTGCTGCCAGTAACTAAGCGTATGACCTCTGGGTTGCAATTTCCACCAGCTTAATAAGAGTCCATTGCAAACATCATCATATTTTTCACTCTGCTGTTAACAGAGATGCTAATCTGGCTCTCAGTTTCCTTTTTTTTTTTCTCTTTCTTTTTCCCAGCTTTATTGCTTACAATGTAGTATTTCCCCAGACACAGAGAACAAATTCTACTCCACGTTGCTAATATAACTTGAAGACAACACAGTAGAGTAAGAATTAAAGGGTAACAACTTTTTTACTTTGAGGAATGTGGCAGGCCTAGCAGCAGAGACCTCATGGCTGTTTCCTGCCATGAGATGGCAAACTCAGTATTGAACTTTGCAACCTGGTGAGAGACAGACTGAAGTGAGAGGGAGAAAACCTTTTCTAGAACGTTTTCTAGTACAGAAGATGGAAGAAAAATCCCACAGCCCTGAGGATGGTCAAAAGAGGAACAATGAAGTTTAAATGAAGGGTAACATAAAGACTGAGTAAAAAAAGCATGAATACTACGCAAATTTTTAAACATTCTCCAAATACTTCAGCTAGGATTTGCACACAAATAAAATCTCCAGATAATGAACCACAACAGAGTGATGTCAGTATTAATGCTACAGGATTAACACAACAGTAGAATACTGTACTGCCTTATGAGACTTGATTGTAACTCTAAAATATGGTAGAAAGTGGTTTATTTATATCTTTACTAGCAGCGTTGAGGAGAGAAATAACAGAAACCTAGATTTTATTCAGCATCAGGATTCTAGCTGATTGTTGATCCTAAAAGGAGCCACAACAAATGGTTAAAAATGCTGTCATTAAGCCACATTTGTTATTTCTATGCAGTACAGTTCCACTTCTTGGGCTGTTACCAGCAGGGTGGACAGAGCCTCAGACTCTAAATCTCAACTGCAGATTGAGATGGACAAACTTCTAATACTGGAGATAAGATAACCAGTGATACTAAGACTCCATGCCAAGGGTGGAAACAGCTTCATTGAATAGGCCAGCACGGACTTGCTGGTGGAGCAGGAGATGAAAAATGTAAGATTTGTCAACACCTCTGCCTGAGGTGCCCAGAGAACTGGACTACTTGGACATGCGCCACATAATTAATGTGTATCTATCAAATTGTGCATTCAGTGGGACAGAGTCATATGAGATTTCCTGGAAACTTACTGGTCGGCTACGTAGTATGTGCACGGGGTTTTTAACTAGCCTGGACGGAATGTATTTCCTGGACAGAAATACAAGCACATGTGACATTGGATGCGATCACGGTAACCCAGGGCTCAGCCCAGCCTGTTCACATCAGACTTTTTTTGCCCCTGGATAGGCAAAGATGAAAATGCATTTGGGCAAAAGCTCTAGCTTTTAGGGTGTCTTTGTGTCAAGCCAGAATGATATTGCACATTTGCTCCAAGAAGACTTGCTTTACAATACTAGGAGAAAAATATAGTTATTTTAAATGGCCAGCTTGGACCAAACTAGCTCGCTTTTACTATCTGTTTTTACATAGCATATAAAATGAACACAGAGTTATTCTAAGTTTAATCCCATATCTCTTATTCCTGCTTTATAATTCCACTGTAGGAGAGTCTTCTCATACTAACTGAACTATTCCTATTTACATTATGCAATAGGTACTAGTGTTGCAGGATTAGGGTATAAGCATGCTTATGTAGTTCTCAAGCTGTGTCATGTCATGCTCCTTCAAGGTAACTTCTGCTGCCACTTTTTGTATACTTAATGAGGGTTTTTTTTATGGTGCTTATCACAGACTTTGTTTGCAAACACCGCACAAGCGCTTATGAATTCATTCTCCCAGTAGGTAGTGAAGTATTTTCTTTGTTTCACAGAGATGAGCTGCAGCACAGGGATAATGCAAGTTGCCCAGTGTCACACAGTCACGAGTACAGATCTCCTGACTTCTTGTGCCATATTTATTCACAAGATAACCCTTCTCAAACTGCTCTGCCTAGGTGCCCTATTTTCTCAGCCTCGTTTCCCACTTCACTCTGTTTCAGGGTAGATCTCTTTCACCGGTCCAAGTTTACACCACCACCATCTACTCACTAAAATGCTTCATCAGAAGACAACTCGATCTACAGTGCTCATGAAAATTGAGCTTGTAACGATAATAAGGACTGGAGGCGATTATGGGTATACATATATACATTTCTCTGTGCATGTTTGTGTCTCTGCACATGACATATATACATATACATTTCTATATATGTGCACATTGCCAGGTATCTGTGGAAAGTTATCAACTACAGAATATCAGAACAGTGAAAGTGCAGGTATCGAAAGCTTCAAACCTGTATTATTTACTGTAATATTTAGCTACTCCAAGCTCACACTCCTATATCCCTAGAGGGCAACGTCACCTAATAGGTTGTGCTCCTGTCCCTGTGACCTTCATATAAAGCCAATACAATGATGCTACTGCAAAGGCAGACAGAAATAAGCCTGTACTTAATAAAATTTAATCCAGCTAAATATAGACTTGTCCCTGTTTACTTTCAAGAAGTTTTGCAGCCTGATTTCAAGAACAGCAAAGTACAGTTGATTATGCAAAATTTACCTACCTTTGCAAGCCTCTGGGATTTTCCTAACACATCCCTATGTTGAACAGTCTCAGGCACAAGTAAAGAGACAGTTCAAGACACTGAGGCCTTAGAGAATAGCACGCAGAAATCTGAATGCCTGCACAAGAGAAACTTGAAGGGAAAACAGAAAGGTCATTTTCTTCCCTGCATTTATCACCTTGCTGCCTCACTATTAATATTCTTTTTCATAAAGCCAAGCTTCCTGTTGGCAAGGCCCACGTCCATCCCCAGGTCTCACTCCACATTTACTCTCAACATTGTTCAGCTTGCATGGCTCTGACAACTCTGGTGAACGTGATTTCAGCAGTCTTCTCTCCCCTGTGTGTGAAGCGAAACCCCTCACTTCAACAACAATGTGCTACCTCTGAACAGAAAACAATGTCTGGGGAGTAAAGTTTTCCAGCAAAGCTGCTGACAGTGTGACCGCAAGGGAAGCTGTGACTGTCCAAGATCTTTTAAAATCAGAATAATGCCGTGTAATTGCTTTATTTATGGATTTAGCCCCTGAAATATAAAAATGTAGGCTTCTGTTGTTTGCTTCCTTTTTGTTTTAAATGATTGATAATTATTTCACAAATGTCTTCCCTTGACATTTGATTTGCTAGATAATACATAAACATACAGTTTCTAATGGGTTTTCTGGCCTTTTAACCTAATTTCTTTTCTCATTACTTTTCATTTCATTTCCAATTCTGATACAAAATCTATTTTCCAGAAAATTTTTGCATGATCTCAAGCTCACTCACTTTAACAATGTACGGAATGATATTTTAAAACAACAACAAAGCCAAGATCAATGATAGCAGAGAAGCAAAATCAACCCCTGTTTTTAACTTTTCTCTTTCATGTTGAACTGCTTCACACACACTCTCTCCAAGATGGTTCCAAAATTCTGTTGGAAACTAATAATTATTTTGTGTATGTGAACCTTTAAAGAAAAAATCTGCCCCATGAAAACATTTGAGTGAGGACAAAACAAGACAGTTCAGCATAGGAATACATATATTTTTCTGTCAAATGCTGGCATTGTTACTCTATTGCAAGGATTTATTAGCTAATTAACGATTAGGCAGATCATGGAGATAATCATTAACAAATGAAAATGACATCCTTTACATTTTTGTAACACAGGGAGAAGAAATAATGGCTAGAACTTGAGAGACATATATGAGGGTGCATAAAACAATGAAAAAAATCTCAAAGTTAAGGGAAGAGAAGTAGCGAGTAAGTATGCCAGTACACTCACTAATTTCAGTGGCAGTGACTAACAAAGTCCAGTAATTTATTTTCCATAACAGCACTTACGCTTTTGGAACAAAGCGGGTTATATTAGCAATTGTTCTGAGTGTATCTTTGGGATTGTATTCATTTACTCAACTTTCCTCTGTGTAAAGACTTAAACTGCTTTTTTAAATCCGTTAAAGTCAGTGGGACCATGTGATTACTGGTCTTATGGCACTCCATGTCCATCCACCACTCCATTCATAAATGCCAGTCAACTTTCTAAAGAAAACTACTTAAAAGTTTAAGGGATGATTGCCCTTTTTTTTTTTCTTTGACAGAATCCTACATGACTAGTAGTAAGACTTTTTTTTTTTTCCAGCGAAGAATCTCAATATGCCATTTGTATATCAACATTCTTTACACAAAGGCCCACCGAGATTTCCTAGCACTACATTAAACAAATTAAGCACGTTTTTGTAGTGCCACATTATTCAAAGCATTGCTCCCATGTTCTAAGACTCAGAACAGAAGTCTTCCGAAAGAGAAGTCTAAAGAGAACACATCCAATCTGCTATTCAACCTATTTTTTCCATTTTAAAGTCTCTTTTTTTTGGACGTGTGGCTGTGGGTAGAAAGGATAACACAATAATGATCTTCAAGCAACAATACCTGTATTGTAAAATCGCAATTTATTCAGATGTCTTTTCCAGTGTAGCCTAAAGAAATAACCTGACATGCTAACAGACAGGTTTCTATTTAAACAAAAAAGAAAAAAGAGAAGTCCTTAAGAAATAGCCTCTAGAAAACATGTTTTTGACTTTCCTCCTTGAATTCCACTGACAAAAGTAATGAGTAAGGTGACAGGAAACCTGATATTAATTCTGCAAGTTCTAACTAGATGTGCAGGAGATCTAAGCCCAAGGAACAGAGCTCGAATGCAGAGCAAATAGGCAATTATTCTGCGCAGAAGAATTCTGTGCTTGATGATGACTTGCCTGTCTCTGTTCTCCGGTGTCGGTTCTACAGAGACTGTAATCTTCTATGTTGATGCCTATATTCAATCTTAATGCCTGATATTGAGTGATGAGAAGCTGTAGGGATTCTTGCAAGATTCATCGTTAATGGGTTTTATCTCAATTGGCATGTCTGCCCAAGATATTTCATAAATACATAACCTACACTACGTGATAGGAATAATTACTTGGAACCATGCAGAGCACCCATCTCAACACAGTGGTTTTTTTCTACAACTTTTGCCACCTTCTTCTTTACCTTTAGCCACTCATCTTTTAAAAATAATAAATGCTGGTAAGAGGATATGGAACGATTTTCCCCCTTTTGCATGCACTCATGCGCACTCACACAGTTTCTGCCTTTGCAATTTGAGGTTTTGAAGGAGTCCAGCTCTCAAAAAGCCAATTTTTGACACATGCTGGGATGGCTACAGCTCTCCTTCTCTACTGTCTGTGTGGACCATTCTATACAGATGCAAGTTATATTCAGAAAAAGAAAACTCCCATCAGAAAGAAAACTAAAGATTTTGCATGAAAAATTTTTGAGAAAGAAAATCCTGTTGCAAATGTGCTTTTCAAGTAGCTTAAAAATTATCCAGCTGGTTTTTTCCATGATTAATCTTCTGCCTCTTGGTCCTCTCTTTTCCAAATCCAACATCTGCTACCTTTGTTAGCATGTAATGTGCAGAAGATTTATTTCTCTGCAGGGCCTCTCTGTACATAATGCAATTGCTATGGTCTCTGACCCATCTAAACACTACCATTTGCAGTGGACTGCATTCATTTATATGAATGGACTTTCATGGCAAGGAAGTCAATGACCCACCAGTAGAAACATTCTCAGTATTTGCCTCTCTTGCGTTATCAAAAAGAGGAAAATGACAGGGTCCACCCAAGGGGAGGGTGTTCCCATTTACTGTGCCAGGTGTCTGATAGATGATTCAGGCATGGTAACACCACGCATGGCTCCTTCCTCTAAACCTACCTTTTATTTTTCTGCAGTCTTCCCAGTCACTTCAAAATTAAGGAGGCATACTGAATAAAATATACTTTCAGATGTACAGGACTATCACATGATGCAAACTGTTCCCACTCAGTCTATACGAGACAGTCCCATGGGTTTATTCAGTCTGCTAATAACAACCGTGCTGTAAAATCACTACAATGCAATCTTCATTTCCAATCCCATCAGAACACGTGGCCAAAATTATTTTCTGAAAGCTAGATCTCATCAGATCTTCATATCAGGGTTTATGTGGCTTTTCTGGAGATCAATATAAACATAAGAACATTGGCCCCAGGAACTAAATGAGGCAAGGTTGTCAAGTGAGAAGCCAGCAAAGCTAAACAAGGAAAATCATAAGATTTCAGTTTTAAGATCAGATTGAAAATGGGTTGTGTTTGTTTTTAATAGTCATTCCTAGTTAATTCCCTTCAATTAGTAATTGTTGGAACTTTACTTTGAATTTTAAAAAATCATATTACAAAGTAATTTAACAATGGTTATTACCACTTAAGTCTTTCAGACATGCAATTATGCAAATCCACCAAGCACAATTCTGACTATATTTTTCTACTTGGTTGAAATCACTGTTAGAAGAATGAATTTACATAATGGCATCTGCTACTCCTCTTAAAATTTGTATTTTAAACATAAAGTGTGTGTAAGGTAACTTGTACAACAGTTTCACTATTCCTCATCTCAAAGAGTTGTCATTTCGATTTTTTCCTCCCTGTTTAGTAAGGATGCAAATGGAGGACTGAGAATAAGCAAGGAATCAAAAACATAGTTTAGGATATTTGCCAGCACAGGTCTCATTTCCAAAGCACATGCTCTCTGAAATGTGCATACTTCATTTTAGATATAGGCAGGACATATATGCAGAGCTAGATATAATGAAAGTTCCCATTTTTGGAGTACCATGAAAATGCGTATGTTTTACAAAACTCAAATCATAAAACCAAAAATTAAAATATTCAGCTCATTACTCTCTGCTGGCTCCTTCCTCTAGTTCTCCTGAGTGGGGTGTTTGAAGATTCTGGACTCTTCAGTACTTAATCACATAGCAAATTAACGAAATGGTCATTTATCCTTACAACCTTATGCTCTAGCATATTTCATATCAGCTCTTGCTTGGTAATCTCCTTCTGATCCAATTTCCTACCAATCCAGGTTTCCTTATTGCACTGAATGACTCCATAGTTGGTGACATTTTCCATTACACTTATTTCTTGACTACCTAATTGGTTGACTTGAGTTTAACAGCACTCAATAAATCAAAAGTAAAAATCTTTACTAAAAGTAGCTTCATGTTTCAATAACCCTATGATTCCACTTACAGAATAACACAAAGAAAAACAAAACAAAAAAAAACCTTTACAGGCATAAATGGACCATTTTACTCCTATAATACTCTGGCATACTGGGCTGAACATCCTATCATCACCCTCACCATTATTATGGGTTTGAATTACTGGAACGCAAGGGAATCTATTGTATTATGTTCCCTACAAGCAACAAACAAAGTGTTTACTACTGAAGTATGAAACAAGAAACAACAGAAACATAAGACAATATCTGGCACTGTTCTTTATGTAAAAATAATATAACTCACGTCAATTTTCTGGTAGTATCATCGCAAATAGAGTTTTAAAGATGGACCAGAAGAACTGTGATGGGGACTTAGAGATGCTTCTGCATGCCAGATACATACAACACAGAAAAATAAAAAGACTGCACATTTTACAGCAGAGGTGGACCAGGAAAAAGGTGTTACAGCCCAAATGAAAGTTAATTCAAACTCACATTCAGGACCATTGAAATATCTGAGGTTTCACTGCTTGGTCATAATGCAGGAACTTTTTGTGATGCTTCATTCAGGAGGGATATGCTATGAAATCACATCACTTTGTACAGAAAAATACTTGGGAATAAAATAAAATACTGCACTTTTGTCTGGTTCCAAGTTTTCCATTTGTTTTCAAATTTTCTGTCCTTGTTCTCAGTTTTCTTTGTTATTTCAACTTTAAAGTTTCCATCTCAGTTTTAAATGGGAAAAAATCAACACTTCTTTTAGAAGTTGTCAACTCCTTCCAAGTTCTGTAACGTGTGTCCTTGTCTAGAGATAATCTAACTTTGACTCCAACTTCTCCTGCTTTGAGTGACAAAATGAAAATTAGATCAAAGAAGCTGAAGCTCAGCATTGCTTTTGTTGACACTTCCTTTGCGAGTCCTTTTTCTCACCATTTTCACCTAAGATATTTCTTTTAATTATTCTGTGTTTTCATTAAAATATTTCATGTTTACATATCTGACATATGTTGTGCTTTAGAGTTTCTTGGATACAAACCACTGAAACTGTGTTTTAACCCACCGTATAAACCAGAAAATTTTAAGCTATGAAATATTTCACTAAATGTTTTTTCCATTTTTTGGCACTTTGGAACAAACTCTAACATTAAACTTGAACAAAGAACTACATGCTGTTCCCCATGTTTCTCTGGAAACAACAAAGCAAAGTATTGCACACACGTTCAAGGACTTAAATCCCACGTCCATATATCCTAACACCACCAACATTTAGAATGATTCAACAGTCAACTACTAGTACTGTCATATCTATATAGTAAGAATCACAGGAACAAGAAAAGACTCAATAGGTGATGATTCAATTATTACTAGAAGTAGAAGTGGTGGTAGTAGTGCATGCACTCTGCCTTGGAAAATACCAAGATAATATCTATGCCACAAAGAATACACAGTCTTAATTAGGGAGACAATATAATGAGAAATGCATACAGCCTTTGAATAGCACATTTGCACATAAATGAATTGAAAATAACACATATTTCATACAAACATTTCTTGCTCTTTTTTTGTTAACTCCTCTAAATTGACACATCTTACCACACTGCAGCATGACTGCTAAATTTGCAAAGATATTGACACCAAGAAATTCTACCTAGGTGTTTATTTCTGCTTGTAGCATGCGTATGGGAACTGTAAGAGAACAATGAGGTTGGGCTAGATCCAGATTTCTCTGAAGCAAATACATTTAATGTATTGTTTTATCAGTTAGTAGTTAAAAAATCAGTTTCTTTAAAAATGAGGCTGATAGCTGCTCTTGTCTTTTGCATTTTAAGCCAAGCTGCTAGATACTTTTTTGGTTTTCTACTTAAATGAAGAAAAGTTGCATATGTAATAATAAACCTGGATATTCTTTACTGTTTGCTCCACCTTCTGTAAGTGTTCTAACCCAGTACTTACTGTTTTGATACTGGTAACAGGCACTACCTACAGTACGACATCTGGTGAATCAATCACTATTACCGTAGTGGTACATTACGACTCAGTCCAAGGTTTTTGTGTTCACTGCACAAAGTAAATAATGTTTATTGCTGAAAAACTACCAACCTCAAGCCAAGCATGCTGTGTTATCACATATTTTATTATAACTTGTGATACTAGACTATGCTTAGTGTGCTCATCTGCACACTGGCTTTCTGAGGGGGGAGGTGGGGGAGTCTCATCTTTCTGCCAAAATGAACTGTAAGAGAGACTCATTACAGCGAAGTCCATAACAGAAGATTGTGCTGTGCCATCCATTGTTCAAGTAATTTTTCATATTCTACTGCATTCAGTGTTTAGTCTTAACATTGAACAAGTTACTTTTCTCTCTCACTGACAGGTTAGCACCTTTCCAAATCGCTTTTTAAGAGATCTGGCAAAACCAATGCTGCTCCTCCCCTTGCTCTGTGCGATCAGAACCAAATTTTTGTTGAAGAGACACACGCTTAGACCACCAGCCCAATACTTACTGTAGGTACAATCAAAGAGTTTGTTTTCTATGAATTAGAGTGCATGAGGGAAGCTTCTCAGGATGATTTGTCCAAGCAACACCTAATGCTACAAAGGTGATGGCCACCTGCTTTTGCTGGAGTCTGCCTAAATAAAACAAACTAATCAGGTTTCACTAGGGACAACTGTTATATTTTGCACCTAGTAATATCATGTTTCCTATAAAGTTTATATACGCACTTGCTGGGTAAAAACCCTGCTTAGGGTAGATGTCCTGTCTTCATAGGCAGGGAAAATGCAGCAGAAGGAAGTAAGCACACCCGGAGCAAATGGTGGAACCGCACCAAGAATGAAGATGCCTTTTGACATCAGCTCTATGATTACTAAGCAAGATCCCCTCATGGTACTGAACTTCTATTTTGTGAAGCATTTGTTTCACCTTAAAACAGATACGGGCATTATAGACCTCTACATGCGAGCTGGTCCTCCTGAGATTCCTCTATTATCAATTAAGAAATAAAAGAGCAGACTTTGACTTGGGACATATAACCAACTTTAGGACAAGATGAAACTCCCATTGAAAATGCCTATTTCTTTCCATTAACTTTGAGAGGACACCAGGTGATGTAGTGGGACGTAAGCTTCTACATTCAGCTTCTGGTGACTAAATTCAGTCGCTTGAGCCTGAAGGTTAGAATTGCTACTCATAGAGGTGTTTGCCAATATGGAATGAGATTTGATCTTTTTTTAATCTTTCTGGCTGTCAACGCTATAAAGACAGCAATATACTTAATATAATAAACTGATTATGTTAAAAATAGGTAGAAAAGTTAAAAAAGGACAGTTAAATCATAAAATCAGCTAAGAAAGTAGGCAATAGTGCTTTACATATGGAAGTTAGTCATTCTGACTAAGAAAATCTGAGTTTGTTGTCTGCTTGCTGATGACATGGCAGGAGTTAATGTCATTGATTTATATCAATACAAAGGGCACCTTATGCTGCCAGTATTATATCAAGTGGCCCTACTGTAAACAGAATTCATTTTCCAAAGCCAAAAGAAAAATGAACCTTCAACTTATACATTAAATGTTTGTGTTTGTGTGTGTATGTGTGCACCTGTGTGTTCTGAGAGAGTGTGTATGTATGTGCATCAGCTCTCTTCAGTATCAAGTGAAGCTGCTTATGCACAAAGACATTCTCTTCTTCGTTTGGGTTATGTTACGGTTAGACTAATTTATCCTTTAGATTAACAGATCTTATTTCTGACATGGTGATGGACGAATGTGAATGAGAGTTCAGGGTGAAGGATTCCTTTCAGCCTTTTTTTGTTGTGCAAAACAAAAAAGGGAATCTAATTATAAAGAGTTTGATTAAGACTCCAGCGTCTCTCTCTTTTTGACTTGCCTGTGGAAACTGTCCTCACCATATGGATGGGTGAAAGATAAAAGTAATGACAGAAATCACCATCGCCCAGTTTTCTCTACCTACAGAAGACATTCATATTTGATGCACATTCTGGGCCCAGTTCTTGTCTTCTTCGGAATAGTCAGTCACTTACTTCTCTTACCCATTCACTTATTCTTGTATCACATCAGTCCAGGACAGCAGATGCTTTCATTAAAAATGCTGAGAAATAGAGGTGACTGCTATTCTGGCCTGGAATTTAGAAAGAAACTCAATTTAAAATCAAAATGAATTTAAATGTCTCTGGATATGGCACTGCTGAAGGAAGCGCTGCTGAAGCTCTCAATTTATTCCACCAGGAACTTTCAGGTTAATATATATTAATGCACTTTTGGTAGGTCTGCAATGCAAGTTTCATTTGTTTCTTCTAGAAGCAATTTACATTTAAATTCCAAAGCTGTAGGCATCTGAAGAATGCTTAGGTTGACTTAATCATAGCAAACCAACATATACAGGGATTAAAAGAAGCCAACAGCCTACACACAGTCCGTTTAGAGAAGTAGCCACTCGATAGCATTAAGGTAGGATAAAAAAAAACAAAAACAAAACCCAAACACTTTAAAAACTTCCAAATAGATTTTCAGACCTAGTAGGCCTGATCCTGGTGTCTAACCAACACAACCAATTTCCTCCAGCGTAAGAGCTGAGAAAGGAACAAAAGTGAAAAGACATGTTTGAAAGTAGTCTTCACATGCTCCTGATGCATTCACAAGCCCTACTCTGACCCTTCTTTGAATTAAAGGAGATGCTGGAGAGGAAGTTGCAGCAAGAATTTCAGCTGCAGTGGGCAAAGGTTGTGAGCCAACAGCTCTGCTCCATGGAGGACAGGTTGGGTTTTTTCCTATTTCCACAAAATTTGAACTAGGAGAGACAGCAGTGCCCATTGGGACTCTTCTGTCATGATGGGGATCTCTGGCATCCAGCTGTCAGAAGAAGTGAGGGGAAAGCGTAACTGTGGGAGTGGAAGGAGATGCTTAACCTCTACAACCACTGATAACAATCACCATATGCAGAACACCCAACCAAGGAGTGCTCCTTGGGGAAAGGGGTAAGCTGGCTTTTTGGAAGTTTGGCTTGGGACACCTTTTTACAATGACATAAGAGGAGTAGTCCACTTCCGCTATCAACAAGGGAACCTCAAGTCTATTTATCTTATCCTCAGTTTCCTTACCTTCATGCAGCTGCCTCTCACAACACTGGCCATTGATCTCATGGTAGTTCACAAATATATGCACAACAGACAGCAAGGTTTTAATAGAAAAAAGTGGCAGTTTTCTCAGTGGTCTATTTTTGTTTCTGCAATTTTTTTTTTTTTTTCTGGAAAAGCTAAAAATCCTGTTAAAATAATTTGGATGGCTTTCACTCTCTTGACTAATTGGACTGGTTAGCAAGGGACTTCTTGGTAGCTGAGAAATACCTGTCTTCTAGACTTTACTAGTAACACCAATTAACACAGCAGGAAACGTAAATATTTCTACCATGCAAGTGATCATTGCAAGGCAACCACACTCTGTTGATTGGGGTGAATAATGACTCCCAATACCTGTGCAAGTTTCTACTCTTCAGCACTGGAAAAGAGAATAGAAATATATTTTTAACCTTTTTCAAGAAAGAACAGCTAAATTCTTAATGAAAAAAAACCCCACCCCTCCCCAAACTGTATTTGTCAGAATGTGAAAATGCATGTGAGATATAATGTCTATTAGCTTCTATTTAGCGTCTTCCTCACACCAGGGAACTTTATAATAAGAAGCAGCTGAGGAGAAATCAATGTCGGCCTTCGTGGATGTTCTGTATTCATAGGGATGGCTCCTCTGATTGATTTGTTGGCAACATGAGATAAAAACAATTTAAATTAAAAAAAGAGCCTAATGAGAGCTAAAGTCTATATGAGAGAAGAGTGGGAGACTAAGACCAAAACAAGGAAGAGATCCCTAACAGCTCCTCTGACCTTGCTTTATTAATGTTTTGTGTACTTGCACAAGGACAATGGAAGGAGAATGGCTTCTCCCCTAAATTTGACCCCCGAAGGTAAAATAATCAGGTCAAAACACTTCAGGCATTGCAGAGCTTGAAAGGAACTGTTTGGCTGAAATAATAGCAGAGCACCATTTATTCTTCTCCAGTTTACAAACTAGACAGCCCTATTCTTATTTCTTTATGTTGATAATAATGTCTCCTTACTTGCACTGCTGCAAAGCTAATCCTCCAGACGTCCACGTAGTACTACTGGGACAATGCAAGAGTACACAGTAGCTGCAGGTCAAACCAGCACCTGATACTACCTTCAGAATATAGTCCCCCTCCCAAAAGAAATATTTCTCATAACTATTAAAACACATACAGAATGTCCCTTTCCTCTTCCACGTAGAATTTATACACTGTACTATATACATGTGTGCTTCATAGCCACAGATACCTATCTCAGCAAATGTTAAACAGGGAGCCTATATCTGAAGGCAGCAGAGGGGGACCTGGAGCATTCACAGAGGTACAGATGAACGAAGCTTGAAAATGGTATGAAACATAAATTACACTGTACATAAATTCAGCTCAGTGCCACTCTCCATGTAAAAAGCAAACTACATGTTCTCGGTGGGCAATCTTGTGATGCATTTTTTCTTTCCAGTCAGTGTTCTGCATCTCTTGTCTGCGCCACAGGTCTCTGCTGTATATCCTGACGGTACCTACCGCACAGAAATCCTGTTAAGATCAATGAAACTTCTATGCATAGAAGGGGCAGGGAATGAGCCACAGAGATCCCCAAGGTAGATAAGTCTTAAAAATCAGGTTCAAGGAAGGTGAGTTTGTGCTGTGTGAGTGGTAGAAGATTTATTTCAGGCTTTATACAATTCACTGAAAGCCAAAGAGGTCTGGGGCTTTACTTGTTGTCATTGCTTTTTAAAGGAACACTGAATTGATTGTATTTAAAGGCAGATCATGCAGCTCTGTACACTGTCCAACAAAGAGCAGCAACTATTGTCATCCAGCACAGATACAGAGTCAGCATATAGATGCACTGAGGTGTGAAAATTCCAAATTGAGTGGGAGTCTCGAGCCTAATGTATAGCTGTGCACTTAGTCTGAAGTGCTTTTGGCAGAAAAGAATCAAGACATAACACTTAGGCTTAACAGCAGAGTACTTGCTCTTGTCTTTTGTCTCCCGGTGGTGGTTAAGTGGCAGAACAGAGCTGGTTAAATGCAAAGTGCTTTCATCCATGCAGGATTACGCCCCTCTCTCTTCCTCACAATTTCTATTTGCGTGCTTTCCAGGATCAAGTATATATTCCCAATACATGACAGAATTATCAGGGAAACTGAGCTCTCATAAGGGTTCATACCTTATCATCACTGAGCCCATCCTATCATTTCATATAGACTTCCCTAGATCACAGCTGCTATAAAACACAGCAAACTCTGAAGGACACCAAGATTAGGCCATCAGCTGACAACAACACTAGAACACAGAGTAGAAAGTTTGCTTTAAAGATTATCTGTTAATGTGATTCACTTTGTCTCAAAGCTTTGCAGTTAGATAAATGCTTGCTTTCTTCATCTGAGTTAGTACATTCCAGTGTAACATCACAGCCTCTCCAGCTCATCCCCTGTAACTCACCACTATAATCAAAATGTTAACATGAATGACCCAGAAAGCATGCAATCACTCAGCATAGACACAAAACTACCTCTGTCAGGCCACATGGGCTTACAAGGTACAAAAGAGCTTTTTGCTGTGAAGGACAGATATTCCAGCAAATACACTCTGCTAAACATCCACCTACAAAAGTTAAAGCTCTTCATCACATATCTCTGATCATACAAGTATTCCCAAACTAAAAAACAAAATGCCCTTGTATTTTATGCTCTGCAGCATGCTTCCACATATTGTTAGTCCATTCCACTGGAGCGTACATCCACTCAGCTCTATTTTGTTCTTAATTTTATGATTTTGCACACCCCTTACATTTTAAAGTTAATGATTTATTTATTTATTTATTACAGTAATCTTCTCCCTCCAGAATGAGGAATCACTGCCTGTTTTGTTCCTGATGAAGTATGCCAGCTGCCATCCACTACAGGGCCTTCTCTGTTACCAGTTCACTTTCACCACAGGGCACCAGTTTGCAACTGTTTCAGTAGTCCACTAAGCCCTAACAGTGATCACGCTACTGCCAAACATAGAAAACGCATCAACCAAACAATGCAAATAAATCCCTTTATAGAGGTACTTTCAAGAACATGTTTAGCTAAGCGTAAGGCTTGTGCTATAACTCTATCCCATCCAGGTTACTAGCGCAGCAACCAGCACTGTCATTTGAGCATGTACTGCATGAAACCTGGAAACCTGGAACGCACAGCAGGCAATGGCAGCGGCCACTTCCTCGTGTTACAGTCTGGAGTATTAGGAAATACTTCATGAAAAATTTCAAGCTTCAAATCCTTTGTCAATCATTTGCATAGCAAAACACATCATTGTACACAGAGCAGAGACAACTTTCCTCACTCATGGATGCCCGCCTTGGCTGATCCATACCTTGGCTTATATGCCCACAAGCGGTTACGGAGGTGGTTGGATGTCCCCACAGAGAGTGCCAAGTCATTAGTCTTAATGATTCAGTCAACACACCTGAGGATACATCTGGTCATGACTGCTAGGCAAACCTTGGGAGTTCAATTCCCAACTTTGGCAGCGCTATTTATTTACATATAGATGACAAAAAATCAGCTTGAAAATGTAATACAAAGCAATAAATCATATATCCAGATATAGCTGTCTGCCACAAATAAAAACACACCAATAAAAATCAGTGAAATACATTTTAAACAGAAATGCTCCAAAAAGCATAGGACCCAACCACTTAGACTAAAATAATTTCTCACTAATCCCAAGATTTATACTCTATTTTGAGGGCCAGTCAGTAAAGATTAGGAGGATTACAAACTCTTGTTCTGGTCTCAAAATTAAGGCCCAGGTTTGAGAGTCATGCTGGGAGGTTTTCACACTGACTGCAAAGCTACTGTCTCTGCAATTCAGTGGGCAAAGTTTAGGGGCTTCAGTTCCCCGTCCATTCCACAGAGAGAGCAGGAGCCTTTGGAAGGCCACGTCAACTCATCTGAGCAGAATGCTGAGTACAAAAGGTATCAAGCACTCCTATCCATCACCTCACTGTATCTATGCCTCAATCTCTGTACTGGGGAAACTGGCGTGTTTTCCTCATATACAGGAACTGAAGGAAGCTAAAATAATTGGTATTTGGAAAACATTACCTTGAATACTGCTGACAGAAACGAGATTTCTTAATCTGTTGAGAGGATCTGGCAAAGAAAAGAAGATAGCACCCCTGTGCTGGTCCTAAACATGAACAACTTTGTATCCCCGGGCACGAGGAAAGAAAGGGGCAGCTGCAGCCGTTGCTTGCCACTCTGCGGCACCATCAGCCACTGAACTCTCCCAAGCCCTGTCCCCAGTAACGGCCAGATTTTCATACATTTCCACAGCATAAAATCACCTAGATGAAGATGAGGTTTTTAGAAGTGCTCTGTCCCTTCTAACACCCATGTTGACATTTAAGACTGTACACATCAGGGATCTGAAATGTTGGATATTTACGTTTGTGCTCAGAGGAAACCTGAACTCTGAACAAAACATGCCCCAAATCTTTAGTGAGCATCACAGCAGCTCAAACCATTAAAATCCACTTGCCATTGATCACCTAGAAGAAGAGGAAATCCTTCAATGTCACGTAAGATTTTCAACTCAAAGCACTGGCTTCTTTTGCACCATCTTTGTAGATATCTAAACCATAATTTCTTTACATAATATGAACAAGATCTTCAGGGATTTAGTGAGAGAAGCATGTGTGCATTTTGTTTTACTCTCTCTGCCAACCTTCCCCTCTAAAGACATAACCAGGTCTAAAGGATGATTAAATAGGTAATGGAATGAAGCATAATGCGACATCTTACTGAAAGATAACAGGGCAAACACAAGTATTTAAGCCTTTCTTCTAGCTCATGATAGATAAAGCAAGCACGATTATGTAGAATAGTCTTCATGTTACTTTAAATATCCTGTACATCTCCCATAAAGCTTTTGTGTAAAATTCTTCCCTGCATATGTAGAAATGAATCATATCACATTATAGCTGGCTATGCATTCTTCCCTGAGCACACTATGTTTTAAATTGCAAAATCCATTTTTATTTTCTTTTTCATTTGTCACCTCACCACTGGAAGGAAGGTTTCCTGGAGCGTATTCCATTGCATGTCTGACAATATCAAGTCTGCCTTCGATACATTAGTATAAAAAATTGAGGATAAATGATTACATTTACATGAGGTCAATGAACAAGTACAGGAGACAGAAAGCCTACATGATTCATTGTATCTTCTGCTACAAACCTCTGAGACTTCTTGATGAGAATACAGATACAATAAATAAGCAGTTAGCAGGGAAATAACTCATTTTTTAGCACTCTAATTAATTTCATGAATATTTGGATAAATAAACCTGATGTGAATATGTCGTCTTTGTTATCTGCCATCTCACAATACAGCAACACGCTGCACAGTGTCAGCCTCTCCTTGTCCTTACTGTAAGTCAGCCACTTGGAGATGTGGCACTGATGGATTTTTATCTCTGAGGCATTCTCCTCTTTAATTCTGAATTACTACATCATCCCAATCAATGTGTACATTCACAACATGCTAATGCAATAAAGCTTTAAAATTGGTGCAAGCATAGTATAATGCTTTATGTCACGTATGTGTGCTTGAAAAAAAGAGGAAAAAAGAAGAAAATACTTGTGAAACATGTATAAAGCAGAAAGGTTGAGCAACCTCTGCAGGGCTAAACCACTCTTCAGGATACTAAGGGAGAATCCGTAAATATTTAACATTGATACAAGCAGAGGGATTAACAGAGTAGAGCACTTTGATCAATACTTGAAGCATCATGTATTATTTCCAATGGGTATGAACAGCAAGATGCTATTTATTGACTAAAGTATGGTACACATCACTGAAGTTTAATGCAAGGGGACATGAAATTCTCTCTTGATCAGGAGTAAGCCACTGACCTGACCGTAGCCTAATCAACCATTTCTTGCACTGCAGTAGCACTTGATGGTTCCCAGCCTCATTTTTCTGGGAGCTTTCCAAACCATAGACAAATCCAGGCTCTGACATCAAGAGATTAAAGTATTAGATAATTTAAGATGAAATTAAATAAAGGAGATGCAACAGAACAAATGGAAGTACGAGTCGTGAGAGGGTAGAAAGCACACAATCACTTGGGTTTATAGACTAATTAGGTGTTCAACTAGTAGTTCTAAATAAGAAACATTTTTGTTTTACTTTCCTAGCTTATGAAAATAATAAGAAATAGTTTTGGTAGCTTTTGTCCCAATTTCATTTTATGCAGTGTCATGCAAGCCGAAAAGGAGCAGCAAAGGGGAACATGGCAGCCAGACAGAAGTTAGTGCTTGTTGCAGCAATCCAGAAACCATCCTATCAGACTAATGCCCAGTCTGCCCCAGACAACGCTCTGTATCCAATAGATAAAAAGAAAGTTCAAGAAAGCAAACTGTAGACATCTGTGAAATAAAGGGCCTGTAAGAAAACACTATTTGCCTTGTCATTCTGAGTCTCTTAAGATACATTGCAGGATTCTCACTCATTAATCTCACTAGAATACATATGAAATTACCTAGCACTACTTGGGAAAAATCAACCTGTGAACGTAACTCTGCTCTTTTGAATTTCACATGCTTCCAGTAGCTGAAATGCCTTGAAACAAATGGCATGGTTCCCACCTGTCACACAAAACCCTGCCACGCATTTGACTGCAAAGGAAAAGCACAAACAAGGAATTTCTCATCAGCCATTCTTACTTCTAAGACCTTTTGAAGATAAATTGTTGCACTCCACTGTCCTCAAAGTCTGCTCCCAATCTCCACCTTTTCTGTCATTGTAACGTGCAATGTTTGTTGTATTTACATAAAGGCTTGGACTACATAATACACTAGATAAACCCCCATAATAATACAAGTGCATTACTCTAAAGCCCAGCAACATATACCTGTACAGGGGCAATACAGACAACAGATTTAGAGTCCACGTGAATCTCTCTTTCTCTCCATGTTGAACATGGATGAATTAATCCCATGACATCCTGCACTTGAAAATTGTGCTTGCCTGCTACTGAAGAGACCACACTCTCACTGAAGTGCAAGGGGAGAACTTCCAGTGCATGTGAGTTCAGCTGCCCCCAGACCCACAACCTCCCAGGGCTGAGCTTGTTTCCCATAGTTCATAACCTATATTTGACAGTGCTGCACACTGCTGAATCCAAACCTATGCTGCTTATTTGGAACTAAGTAATCTGAATAAAATGAAGTAACTTTTGCTCTGAAGGAAACTCTCAATTTTCCCTTCACAGCTGCATTTGCTGTTACTCAATTTCAAGGAAGCCAAAGTGACTGGCCGCACCTGACCTAATCTTTTTAAAGGGCTCATATATGTCTTTCAATCCCTTCCTTGCTAACTGATGTTGTATCATATCCAGGAAGCAAAGAGGAGCTTCCCATGTAAACTCTGAATAAACTTTTCCAGAAAGCATATTTCAACTCCTATTTCTAAGAAGGGAAAAGGTTAGTCAAGTAGACAATCACTATGAATTTCACTTTTAAATTTCATTTATCATATACTTCTCATGAGGTTTCTAAGTGACACGTCAGAACTAAATGTGGAAGTCCAAAGAAACCAGGTGGAAACAACCATATACCATCTTACATAAAATGTCATTTATTCCTCAAGAATGATTCTTGCAGATAATTCCTTAAATTACCATTTTATATTTTTTTCTTTTCAAATATGGACCTCCTTTTCCTCTCAAAGCATTTTACATTTTCTTCTGCAGTTATAAGCTTTTCTTATGATTCATGAAGAGTTAATGATAACACTTTATGATTGCTTTTAACTATCATACATAATCCTAAACACCTATGAGGGATTTCAGAGAACAAATTTCAGCAGTCACTGAAATAAGAATTCACCAACATTAAAAGGTTGCCACCTCAACTTGGTGACTTGTTTTCTACAGCTGGTTTAAGAAATACAAACAACTCTTCAATGCTAAAATAAATTAAACCAAACCAAACACTGCAATCATTGGAAGTACTGATAGAGGAAAAGAAACCACAAACTTAATAAAATTCGAAAATCAAAACCCTTTCCAGCATTGCAGCCAGCCTACAAGAATTCTTTAGGGCATCTGTGCAAATGATGGATACTCTCTTGGCCAATAACAGGGCTGATGTGCAGAACACATTGTTTATATAAATTAATGTGAAGTGAGTAAAAGGGGATGAAGAGAAGAGGATGTATGCACTTAAAAAGGAACAAAGACATCAAGAGTAAGAGAAAATATCCTGGAGGAAATTTCTAATGGCACTGAAGAGATGACTCATACTTAAGAGAGACTCAGAGAGACAGATGCCAGCACATGTCGAGGTAGGTGGTTAAAGGCAGACCACAGGTATACATCAAATACATAAAAAACTAAGCAAAACCAGAGAAACAGTCATATTAATGAACCTCCCTGCCATAAAACCCTTTCCCACCTTTTCTCCTTTTTAATGCAAACTGTATACATAAACATGTGTAAGGAATTTTAATGAGATGTACACTTTAAATGTATTAAAATGAATTATGCAGGAAAGCAGCAGGAGAGCAACAGATGTACAGATTCAAGGGTGACATGCTTAGTTTCACTTGATGAATGTTTGTTTTGTTGTTTTGAAAAATTAATGTAATGAAATATTTAAACTGAACAAGAAACTTTAAAATTGACTTGGGGGATGGATTACTTCCTTACAAGGACAGGGTTTTATTAAAGAAAATATGCTGCTGGCATCTGAATCACGACTCTATGAACAACCATTATATTACTCTAGACATTTTAGGAGTGTCTTACACACAGTGTTTCCAAACCATGGTATAACACCTCTTATGGACCACAAGGCCAGAGAACAAAGTCTTCACAGCAAACTTACAGGACGGTGTTTCTAATTAAAAAGGTGGTGATATGATAATCTTCAAAAACTTCTGAAGGCTGACAGAAGACCAAGGCTGTCCTTTGGTCCAAAAAAATTCTGGACCACTGCTTTTACCTATACCAAATAGAGACAGTAATAATCCTAGAAACACCATTAACATTTAATCATCTTCCTTCCAGGTGCTTAACCAAATGAAGGAATTAGAAAATTATGAGAATCCCTCCATCTCATATTTCTGTTCTTAAAAGTGTCTGTTTTCTTATCTAGAGCATGATTTTCTAAGCCTTCTTTTAAGCAGTGGAATTTTGGGTGGTTTTTACCTTTGAAAACTACCTTCAGGTATTAAATCTAGGTGTCTAAACCAAAAGGACATCTGAAAACCAAACAAGAGTTTCTCTGCCTAGGGTCTTCAGCTTTCGTTGGCAAGAGCTATGAGGGAGTCACATATGCTCAATTCTCCACTGCAGTCTGTAGAGCATATAGAGAAAAAGCAAGTAGTAAGCCTCCGATTCCCCAGCCCAAGGTCAAATCCCAGAACTGTAAGTAAGAGTGAGGTTGTAATGCCCAATGGAAAGTGACTGTGAATGAAGCAACAAACAGGAATTATTAACCTTGCCCACGGTGCCTCAGGGAATCAGAAAATTTTTATTATTTTCAAAGAGAGAATATCCTGAGAATATCCAGTCTCTCCTCCATGAGAAGACTGTTCATGAAGCAAGTAAAGAAGAACAGAGTAGGTTATGATGACATAACCTGCATGCCGAGCCTTTGAAATGATAGCCTCGTGAGAAAGAACATGAATCAGAAGGATTCTTTGATTTTTCCTTTTTGAAAAAAAAAAACAAAACAAAAAACCAAACCAAAAAAACCCCCACAACACAAAAACCTCACATTGTCCAGTACTATGTTCTTTACCATTTAGAATGGCTAGTAGCAAGAAATGGAAACTAACCATGTATGAATGATACAGCTGCAAGGTTGTTCTGCAAAAACAAAAGAACTTTCTGTGGCCTAATAATGTTCCCTGACTCTAATCCATCTATGAACAGATCACTACCAATAACAGCAGCAGCACTGAAAAACCTTCTGGGTAAAAACATCTAAATTGGGTAATATGTGGATATTGTATTATTTTTACAACAATTTAACCTCAAGCCTTATCTATGTATCTGATAGACACCCTCCCTCCCCACAGTATCTTGATCCCCTTATGTACAGGATCCACAAGCAGAACACATTTTCATGGTGGACTTTACCAAAGTATATTTTAGGTTCATGAAAATTCAATTAAACAAGAGTCCAATTATCTGTTTACTGGCAAACAGGCAGTCCACATTAGTTCAGCTCTGCTCTGCTGAACTGTGTTTAACTGCTCAAAGCATTCAAATGTTTCATTATGAGATTTCATCAGTCACCCCTGGCTCCAGCACCATGGCATAGAAAATGGGATGCACAATGCCCACTGCTCTCCACATTTTGGCTGCTGCTTTTTAAAAGCTGCCCCTGCTCTCTACAGAAACTGTTTACAACTATATCAAAGGTTAGGATAGCTTCACGTATATGTGGTTTGCATTATCCACATCTTATCTAGGCTGCTCCTTCCGTTATTTTTTTAGCGTGGAAAATCAAAAATTAACTGTAGTGGCTTTACTTTCGCCTCACTTCAGTCATAATGCCTAAAAAATCAGCAGTGATGGTATTTTATACTGTATTAACCACATACAGCCTTACATCCTGGTGTAACTTCCTACCAGCGCACACAAAGCCACCCTGTCCCTGCATGGCTGAGCTGGCATCCACATGCTGATGGCACAAGATACATCCGATTGAATTGCCATCTAAACCTGAAACTCCTGATGGAGCCAGAAAAAGCCTTGATCCTAGCAAACGTTTCAAGTGAGCTGTCCCCCTTCCCGAAGCAGACAGATCTCAGATCTGAAATGTCACGCACAATTACCCTAGAGTCCTTGACTCTGAATCTCCAAATAACTCCCGGCATTATGCAGGCTCTCCTCTTCCCCCCGACAACTTTCAGGACTTGATTTTAGTGAACTACAAGATTCGTCCTTCATAAGTACTGGCTAAAATGAGGGCCATGACTTAACATGGAAGAAAATACATGCATTCTTACAAATTAAGCAGCAGAATGCAAACTATTAGGAAAGAAGAATGCCTCACTGTGCAGGCCATCTAAAGATTTCCAGGCTGCTTTTTATTCAATCCATATTTGGGACTTCTCTAATTAGGACAAAACCTCCCCCTTTGTGATGGTGGAGCATACAGACACTGGTATTGGAATCAGGTTTGTATTGTGATTCAATATTCTAATCGTATATTACAGTTGCTGTATCATGCTTGTGTTGTGATTTCCACATACTGCTATATCACTCTTCTAAATCAAAATCCCATGTAACATCAAATATCTGCAAATACCTAAATTTGGTAATAAAACATTAAACCTTCCTGCTGCCTCAGACCTGTTGGATAGACCACAGCCTGTAGTTCAGGACTGGCAGCCGCCAAGTCTCCTTGGTGCTACAGGGATGAGGAGGTTGGTGAGTTATGGGCCAGCAGCACGGGTCTATGTTTCTACGGGACTCAGGAAGTAAGGCAGTGATGTGGCTCCTGATATCAAGAGGCTGCTTTGATGGCCACATGCATGGGCTACCATCACAATGGACATCAGAGCAGCCTTCTGATGGTCCACATCTCCAAGGAGACCTGGAGTAAGAAGGATCTAGACAGCAGAGGCTGCTGTCCTTTGGGTAGTGTGCCAAAGAGGCACTTCATTGAGCCATGGACTGGATCATTCAGCTTAGCAAGGAAAGGCAATGGATTAAGAAGAGTGACATCTGGGATGACATCTTTGGCACATGAGTCATCACCAGTGCTTGTGTAAATGATGATGGGGTGGACCCCATGCAGCAAAGTGACAGAGTTGAACCAATGGAGGTGAGCCCACTGGCATTCCCTATAGGCATATGTTCTCACCTTTCCTGTGCCCAGGCAAGAGGGCTGGTCATTCATGTGGTGAACGTATCAAGCTCACTGTGCAACAACAGTGATCGCTCGTGCTGGTCTGAGATGGGGGTAGAAAACCATCAGCCAACACCTCCTCCTCCTTGGAAGAAGGCTCAGAGGCGATGGGCACAGGTGAGGTATGTGCTCATGAAGCTCGGGGAAAAATATAGGGGGTGACCACAGCCTTGTAAAGAAAGCTGAACTAAGCTCAACACCAATGGCACCATAAAGTGGCCTTTGCTTTAGATAAATGGTGAATGAATCACCTGTTTGTGTAAATGAACTTGCCTGAGTTAATCCAAAAGGTGTGAATGTCCTCCTGAACCAGCCAGACCAGCATAGAGGAAGTGTCTACAAAAAGCATAAAATATGGACAACTAATACAACAAACTTGGAAAAAAGCAATAGGTTTGAGCTGCCTTCAACCCAAGTACATATTCCTTTCCAGCAACTGAAAATGCTCAGCATCATGATGGTGAAGAGATTGGCCCTGGGAATCACGTTTCTATTGTGATTCCACTGTATATAACAATTGCTATATCAGGCTTGTGTTGTAGTTTCAGCATATTGCTGTATTGCTCTTCTAAACCATAATCCCACATAATGTCAAATATCTTTAAGTAAGTAAATCTGGTATTAAAACATTGAACTCTTCTTGTGTGAAATACCTGAAGGAATCTGGTCAGAGAGTGTTGGACTTTGACAATCAGAAAGAATCTCAGGATGAAAAATGTTTTCTATGGGCTGTAAAATGACACTACTTACAATACCGTGCTCAGAGACTCCAAACTTGCCCCTTTTCATTTTTATACAATGAAAAAAAACAATAATCATAACAAAGAATATAAACAGAGTAGATTAGAATCTTCTCTCTCAACCAAACAGTAACTAACAGCCATGGGAAAGTAGTGATGATGCAATTAAGTGTCCGTTCCCCAGCATCCTCTTCCTCTGAGCAAACAAGCCCAAAGACATTCTCAGAAGCGTCATCTCACTGCACATGGAAATAAGCAACCAATTTTAAGGCAAATAAGGGGGGGGGGGGAGTGGGGGAGGCATTAGAAAGAAAAGGAGGGGATGTCTTTTAACCAGGAAATTAAAACCAGGATCTAACAAAAGCCTTAAGCATGTTTCTAATTTTGGCAAAGAGGAGACTCAGCATCTTAAAGACTGTCTTTTTGTCTGGAATAGAGCTTTGAGATTTCCAAACAGGCAACAAGCAGTGAAAAAAAATGTCAACACAGAAAATACAACAAAATTGAAGAAAAAATAGCAAGAGAAAAATCTATCAGGATGTTGAATGCAAGGGAATGTGCTGAGAACTGGCTTTTTAAGACTGACACAACTTTTAAAAGCTAGCACGGAAGAGGAGGAACCGTTTTAAGTTGATAGATGCTTTAGAGTTCTTAACAAGAGAAAACAGGAAATACCTAAGGAATTGTTTTTTTGGTTTTGGCAGATACTAGGGACAGACCTTTAATGTGCCACAAGAGCAAAAGGATATCCTCTTTGAAAGGAACACGAGTCCTTTTCTAAGAGCTAAGCTCAATTGCAGAAGCCCGTAAAAACGAGCTGACGCATGTGAATGTTAACATTCATGGCTCAATTCCCCATCCAGCTCAGCTGAGATCTAATTCCAAGAGACAGGTATTTCAGCACAAAAGCACATGCCAACAAATTAAAAGCAGTATCCAGATGGAAGATGCAGGCAGCAATGGTCTCAAAAATCGGCACACAATGGTAAAATATCAGGAAACTTAATTCGTTAAAAAGGATTACTAGGAAAACAGATTTATAATCTCTAAAACCAAAATAAAACCCATCAAAACCATCAAAATAAACATAATCTGACTTTAAGAAGAGTTAATGAGCTTGAACTAAGATGTAGGATTAAAAACTAGATTTCTTTGAGATCTGCTAGTGAAAAAGTATATCGAAAAGCTATGCATTAATTATTTTTGTTATTCTTAGCACTCCAAACTTCCTACATAATATCAAGCAAATCTTCCCTTCTTTGGTCTCATCTTCCCTGTCATAAAAAATGGCCAATGATTACTCCGTGTATTATCCTATGAGTTAATTCATTTGTAAGATGCTCAGGTGTTAGGGACATTGAATGGCATGGAAACAGATATGCATATTGAACAAACAAAACTGTCCAAAGCATTCAAAGGATAAAAAGAACAGAACTGGTTTTTAATATAACTAGGCAACAATATGCCTCTATGAATTTGGTGATTCAGAGGAGTTCTTAGCTTCTTCAAACAATTCAGGTAAATTGATTTTGATCTATCCAAAATTATTAACTTTCATTTGTCTTTAATAAAAAGATTCAAAACCATCCTTCAAAACCTCGGCAGATGCCAGAAAATGAACTTTGCTCTCTCACCCAGCTGCTCTTTTACTCTTTAAATAGAAAGTTTAGACCTGGAAGACTACTGCTGTTTAGGACAAAAATCAAGCATGTTCTTAAAATTTGAATGAGGGTTATTTAAGTACGTGCTAAGAAACTTTTCTCAATCAAGGTCATCTATGACATTTCAGGGGGAAAAATACCCCAAACTTACATATATATTTACACACACACACTCCTATGAGAATCAGCTTTGATGAAAAATGGGCTTGCCAACAATTCTGGCATGACAGGTGGGACCACAACTCGAATTTTCCCAGATTGTTAGGCTGTATCTTCATCTACAAAAATCAACAATGCAAGGCACATTCAAGTCAACATCTTTCACACGTATTAGAGCTCAAAAAGCCCAAGCAAAACAGACAAGGCAAGACGAGTAGCTGTCATACGAATTTAGCTCCAATGATACAAACTTGTTATCAAAAGAGGTTATCAGACAACAGAAGGTTTCTCCTGTCTAATCTGTCACAGCATAAAACATTAAGCAATTCTGACTCTGCATTGAGAAAAGGACAGCAACGGGTAGGCCCTGGGTCCAAGCCATTGGTGCCCAGTCTGCCTACCAAGAGTGGAGGAATCTGTGCTGTCATCAGCCAGCAAAACCCTTCCTTCAGGAGTGGGTAAGTGACAAGATGCAGACGGTGTCTGATCTAGTGCTGCAGGCACAGGACATATAGATGCAGAATTGTATTTATAAGAAGTTCAGTGCAGCTGAGGCTGCTCAAAATCCATGGAGGAAATTTTTGAAATGCTGGTGTAAAAGAGATGGTGACAGCAAGGCAACGCTAGCTGCAGGGAAGACACACTGCACTAAGCCTACTGGGAACAGGAAAGAGTGATGGACAACTATTTGATTAATCAAGATACTCTCTCCAAGGTGCTCAGCAGCAAGGAAAGCGAGATGCAGTCAGCTGTTCTTCGAGTAGCTGCTTGTGCAGGTTAAGCTGCTTCTTGCCAAGAAAGCAGCAGGTTAAGGAACACTAAAAAAGTAACAAAATGAGGATTAAAACAAAGAGCAAATCTACGGTATTTTTAACAGCTGCAGCTCTCTCACAGAAAGCATGCACTGTGGAGCTTCCACTGTGGTACCTAACAAAGATGTCTCTGCTCATAGGTCTGGTGGAAGGATTGACATCCTAACTAATGTGGCATCCTCTCTTCCCCTGACTGACCTTTCTCTGCCACATCCCCCTTAGATGGTGTACATAAACCATCGATAGACCCATAGCTGGAATCTGTCAGCTGTGTTAGATAACCGAGTTATTCTGATTTGTTAACTAGTGTCTATAAGTTCTGACAGCCACATTTAATTTTACTAAATGCACTTGTGTTAGCTAAAACCTTTTACGATGCCTCCTTAGGGCTCTATTACAGGTTTCAGATTGAGACTGGACTGCTTGGGATTCATTGTGTTCCTGGAAAAAGGGCTAATTACAATGGCAATTTTGCACAGCAGTTACCACTAGTCTCTGCCTGTATTGCTCTTCCCCTGCAGAAGGTTAGAAACATGAAAATAAATAGAATTAAGTTTGTGTTTGTTATTAGAAGATGTGCAGCAATCAGGCGGAAAGGTTTTCATGTTCTCTGCTAGGTACAGGATCTGATGCATGAGAAATGGTAATGAGATAACAAATTAGCCATTGATTCAGACCCACTAGTGGTGACTGAAAACCATTATGTGGTAACTGCTCTTTTTTGGGGGTCTGTTTGAAGTATGCTGGTGGTCCTCATGTATTTTCTAGAAGAAAAACATCTGCTGAACAAAAACCACTATCAAAATCAATATAATTAGCATCTTTTTGAAACTCTCGGCTTAAAGGAAGGGTGGATCTTTTTCCTGATTCTGAGTTATCTTTCTTGTGTGACAAATAGAAGCTTTTAGCTTCCAAGTTGTTTTTGTTAGATAAAGAAATAGTTTTATTTCCCAGGTCTGACAGTCTGGCTCCATATATTAATTTTCATACACTTGATTATATTAATGTTGATCAATGGTTGATAGTTTCAATTAAGCCTAAAAGACTTCAATACCTAAGTATCCATGCAATTTAATGGGACTGAGGTACCTCTCACTCAAACTACTTAAAAAAATGCCAATGATGTTAAATTAGGAACAGATACCGGAGGAGTAGTATGGAGCCTGCTTACAAAATAAGCCTCCTGTACATCACTACTCTGACATCCAGAAAACCCTTCTGAAATCAAAGATCACACAAAATGGTCAGAACAGAAGAATCCTGAGTCAGTCCTCTCATTATGTACATTTTTAGGGGTGCTGAATATTTTTTGCTTTTCCAAAGCCAGCAAACAAGCAAAGTTTTGGGAAAAATGTTTAAAATTAAACTTAAGACACTTTCCAATATCTTCAGTATTTTCCATCTTGAACCATTACTGTCCCATCTACATCTTTTAGCTTCTTAGTACTGAAATTAAATCCCACTTTGGATGAAATGCCTAGTACACATCTAGTTTAGCACTGAAATTAAATCCCACTTTGGATGAAATGCCTAGTACACAATGCTAAAACCAGCAACCTGGGTCATGAGATGCACAAAAGGACTGTATTTGGTTGAAACTACAGGCAGGCAAGACATATATATATATATGAAAAACTGCCTATCAACACCTCAATCACAAAAAACTGCATTCAGGATTTTTAATGACTATTCTTTTTTACATTATATGTGGTATGCTGAAACACAGATAACTCATATGGAAAAGGAAAAACTGCTCAACCTAAACTCGCATCCACCACACCTGTTGGAATCACAGCCTCCTAAGGCAAAAGTTTCTTGGTGCTGCCACTCACACGCAGGGTGAATACTCTGCTCTTCGAGAATCCAGCTCACTTTTCCCCAGTTTCTATTACAGCCACCCTTGGGGCTAGTCTGAAATAAGATAAATTAGAGATGAAAATAACCAATGACATCGGATCCTGCATCTGTGAAAGACAGACTCTCATAATATATTTACTCCTATGCTACCAGGCTTCTACTGAAAATCCCAAATGCTGAGGCTTTCATGATACTGTAATGTAAATCTCATCTGATGGAGAATTTCTTGAAGGAGAGCGCTTTGGAGGGCAGGTGCTCACTCATGGTGCTGTTGTAGTGGGTGAGCTTGGAGGGAGAAATCCAGACAAGAATACAGTTAGTAGGCTGCTGGGTCATATTTTTTTAATTTGAATACATACTTCAAAACTTTATAGTGTCAGCTATGAAGTACAAAACTTCACACTTGATCACAAAGTAATGGTATTTACTGAAAGGAGGGGGGAGAGAGAAGGAGGGGAACAGGGAAGGAGAGGGGAAGAGGGGAAAAGAAGAAAGCAAATGAAAAGGGAAAGGGAAAGAAAAAGCCAGAGGAAAAAAAGGCTCAGAATCAGTGAATTCACAGTGTAATCAGTAACCTAATTGAGGAAGATGCTGATTGTATTCAGTAATGTAATACTGTAACTGAAGAGCCTCCCATGATAATTGGGATGTTCTTTTATTAGGTTTTTTTTTTGTGTGGTCAAAATTCACATTTTTTGAAATGGAAAGTCTTATCTGAAGTACAGCTTGTAAAACTTGGCCTTGGAAAAGTATTTTCTCATATCATATCCATGCAATCAAAAAGTTAAATTACTCCTTTCCTCCTTCTCTCATTTTTTGGTTTCTGCTTCTTTGTTGAACAGCAGCAATTCTGGAAATAAAATGTACTCGAGGATTATATACAGGGTGGTGGGGGAAAATGCTGTTTTAATGAGCTTTAACAAAAAGGATAAATGTAGAATCAGACATCCAGCACCTTTCCCCTCCCTCTTGATGTCTCTTACATTGTAGAAGGTAAATTGCAGACACATCGTAGACACTAACACAGTCTTAGTAAAATGTAGGCTGTTTTGCCCCTCTTTCAAGTTCCTGTGATTGAACCTGGGAAAGACCTTTCTATGATCTTGTGATCAAATGCTGCCATTCAAATAAGAAAGACTAACAGAAAAACAGAAATGGCCAAGAAATGGGGCTTTTACAGCTGCTAAGGACTGCTGACCGGCATAAAATGACATTGCTGTTGTGACCAAAAAAAAAAAAAAAAATTCAAGTAAAATGTTAGCCTCCTGCTTTCCCAGTGCTTTCAGGCTGAATTGCTTTTCTCTGTTGTGCCATACCATTTGAGGAGGAGAAGGGGGATAGAGAGAATTCAATTACATAAGAAGCTCCTGGTATTCAAAACATATGGAAACTGCTGTTGGGATACTGCTCATCTTACTTTGGTTGAATCACAAAGGGAAAGACCATCACACGCTACTTCAGACACTTCATGCCACTTCACGCTTTCAAGGGGGGAGCGTCGCAGAAAAGTCCTCAATGGTCCTCTGGTGGCAGAGAAAGGTTTACTTTGGGAGGGAGGGAGGGAAAGTGGCAGAAAGGCAAGACCAGGAAGGGAGGACAGACCCTGTATACTCCTTTCTCATTATATGTGCCTTCCCTCTCTCATTACACTCCCTTTCTCGCTACCCAGTCCGTTCTAAAGGCATCAGCACCAAATTTGTCCCAAAATGCTTAAGGACACACCAAGCACCTGTAGGCTGACTTCTGTTCACAAAAGCACTCAGAAGTTTGGATGTATAGCCTCTCTTTCAAGCCACCTAATTCTTCATGAGCTCTGCCAGTAAAAATGCATTTGGAGAAAATCCTCCATGCCAGCTGTGATGGAGCAAACCCACCTGAGAGCCTCCATGAGGCTGTCTGCCACCCAAGTGTGCTCCAAGGCAGCAGCCGCTGTGTCCCTGTTGAGCCCTGCAGGCAGCACAGACCAGGCACACATCACCTGGATGCTTACTGATTTACAGTGGTGTTCCAAAACCTGTGAAAAATCGATGCTCCAATTTTATTGGGACATCTGAAAAGTCCAGTCCCAGAGGCTTCCACTTCTGGCTGAAATATGGATGCCCGAAGAAGTGTGTCAAAAAAATATCAATTTGTACATTGTTAAGCCTCAATAAAACTTTTTTGTACAGGTTAGCTGGAATTTACAGGGCAAAGGTTCAGACTGAAACTGCTGAATTAAACATCTCTATACTTCAAATTTAAAAAAGTTTAACGTGAAAGCAAGTGGAAAAGCATGAGGGAGGGAGAGAGGAAGGCAGAAGGAGAAGGAAAGGAAGAATTTTTCCATGAAAGGGCTGAAAGGGAAATCATTTTCCTCAGTTAAAAAAAGAAAAAACATGTAAACCACTTGCTGGATATTATTGAGCATAACACACTATGAGCTCAAGTGGTTAGTTTGTGCTCAGCTAGATTGATACCCTTGCTCAAGTTAGCTTTTTAAATGAGTTTTAAACTAGCTGGCTCAGGTGTGACAACACAGTACTGCAGCAGTAGGGCCTGCAAAGCAGATGTACTCCATCATTTAAAGTGTTCTGAAGGGACTAATAAAGTAATGCAGGAGAGGAAGAAACAGGAGTTGTGCCACTGCTGGCCACAGTTGATGCAAAAGCAGAATTCCTCCCTGAAATCTGAATCACGTACAAATGACTTTACAATGTTCCACATTGTTTCATGCTCTGATTTGCACGTTTTTATTTGTTTGTTTTGCTTTGTTTTAAATGCCAGCCCTTTAGACCTAAACAATCTGAAATTCAAGCTGTGAATCTTTCTGGCTCATAAATTTTGCCTGCCATAACACCTGCACAAGTCGTCTGTCTCGTCTTGGATTTTACAAGTGCATCTAAGGAACAGCACTGTCCCTGGACCAGAAACTTGTCGACACTTCCCCTGCTGATGTATGAGGCACGACAGAATTCAGTGCACATGCTCTCAGCTGTGCTGGTTATGCAGCAGTAACATAGAGAAGAGACTTTTTTGTTCATAAGCAAATTATCTACCATTGTATATAAAGGCAATGGATTTGCTGAATTAGAAGATTTACACAGTCACTCTTCACAGCAAAAATGCACTTTGAGTTAGAAGAAAAAGTGTATATATTAAAATTAGTTTAGATAAACTGTGACACAGTTCATTACCACTAGATATTACGAATGAGAAAGGAATGCAATTCTCCATTTATGTTGCAGACTTCTGGAAATCTTAGGAAAGATATGACAGGTGATACTGCGACAGAAGGAAACAAGGAATGATCTTTTCTCATTTATATGCCATATTGTTCTCTAACTTCAATCTTATAAACCAAGTGAAAGATCTTAATCCAAACTGCAGTAATGCTGTTTTATACATCATGACCTGAATTACTGCAATACCGCAACCAAACTGATTCTATGCACTTTTTATTACTTCTAGTTACAAAATAATAAAAAAAAGGGAAAGAATTTCTCGTTAATTGTACAGCCAGATTTAAAAAAATATTATTTCATAATATGGTTATTTAAAATACAAAAAGATATGGTTCTTTTCCTAAAAACTTAGAGACCAGTACAAGCTCAAACAAAACAAGACATAAATACATAGCACATCAGTACTTTGAGATTGTCCCCATCATCAACGTCTTTATATATTTCTGGAAAAGCAGGCCTTAGATAATGTCAGCACTGTCTTCTCTCACACAAATTCCCTGATGAGCCCAAACTATGTGATTTAGCACTGATACACACCTCCTAATATCTGAAATACAAATTAGCTCAACTCATGTTTCTCCAACAACTAAGTGCATACCAGCTATTGGGGTTTACTGGGTAAACATTTAATTCTGTATCCTCCTAGCCAAAGGGAGTCTTTGTTTGAGCTAAGTGGAAATCAGATCAAGTCTTGAGTAGACAAGATAATTTTTTTTTTCTAGAAAGTATCCCTTACCTTTAAGGAATACACAATCTTAAGAATCCAAGAAATCTAGGAAATTTGGAATGGATCTTTTCAGCAAGACATGGAAATGTGTGCTATGAAACCAGAAGCATCTACAAAAATGTCAGCACAGCGAGGACAACTGAAGGTTACATAAACATACTTCTGGAGAAATAAAAAAAGGAGCTAAAGACAGAGAAACCTGTCTTGTTCACTGATACAAAATGACACACTTCACATTTGAAATTCTCAAAAATGCCATGAAGCAATAAAAATATCACCTGACTTTTAAACGCTGTCTTTGAAAGGAAGGAGACAGTCCAAGAAACACTTGATTTCAGTTGAAGTCACAACCTATTGGAGGTCTACTGCTAAAGAGTCGGTACGGGCTGGATTAACTACAAGCGATATGTGGCCAAGTACCAGAAGGAGGGCAAAGCCAGGAGCCTCGGCTGGCAGTGTGTGACAGCCAGGGCTCTAAAAGGAGAGCAGAACATGCAGCACTGAAGAGGTTGGCCACACCATAGAAGCCTGCATGAGCCACAAAACAAAGCCACAGACACCTAACCAGGGACCTGCTTTCTAAGCAAAAGGTTTTGTATTTTCTACTAATTCAGTACCCATTCTATAGCTTCTTGGTTAGAAAGTCCACCTTTATGACTGTCTCCTGCAAAGTGTATGTGATCTTAACCATTATGTGGTGTTTGAAAAATGAAACTCTGCTTGCCTAGGAACTCTCTCTTCTGACAGCTGCGTATACCACTGAGGCACCTCTTAACATCCAACATGACCCAGGCAACAGGTCCACAGAGCCCATTCTGCGCCGAGCAGTTTGTCAGAGAGACCTGAGCTGGGGACTGCCGCCTGCATGCTGTTGAGGACGTGGGAATCACCTGGGGTCCAAAGCAGGAGGAGTTACAGTGGCCTCATGGTCATCACCAGGACTCGGGCAGGACAACAACAGAAGGAATTAAAGATTTTAACTGTCTGTCACAGATGAAGACTGGGAACTGACAGAAGTTAAAAGGATGTTTAAAGGGTTCAAGATGTGAAAGAAATTTCTGCTAACAATGAGCTGAGCACGTGCATTCATGGAGCACAGAAAGCGAAAGATAACAGCGATTCCATAAAAAATGACAGCCAGGAATTAGAAACAGGCTAAAGGAATAGAAAATTTGTTAAACAGTTATTTTTTACAAAGGTCTTTATGCGGATCATATTTTCTGATACAGCAGGGAAGGTTTTATATACTGAAGTCAGCAGATAACAATGAAAATATTTACAAAACTGAATTCTTAGAAGGTAGACAATATAAAAGATTCAGATAATATTAACCTCATATATGATAAAGGAACTGAGGATACAAGTGAGGGAGTCTGGGTTTTTTGAAGAAACATAAATTCTGAGGATAACGATATGTAAAAGATAAACCCCTTTTTTAAACGAGCTCTGCCAAGTATTACCAGTACCAAACCTAGCAGAATGCCCTTCATTCTGTTTAAGTTCTCTGCAGCACTCAACAAATGTTTTAAGCTAACTATAGACCAATATCTAGTTTCTACCTTTTGCTGCTGTTTTGTCTTGTTTAAAATGTCAAACACATATACGTATATACAGAGAGCAAGATAGAAAGATATGGATATTTATAGTAATGTATTACTTACCTTGACAAAGCGAGGTAAACTCCCCAAGAACAGAGTTTTGGAAAAGTTTTTCAGTGTTTTATGCATATAAATGAAGAGACGATTAAATAAAAAGATAAAGCACCAAACTAGAGAAAGAGGCTAAAGTTATCAAACAAAACATTTTAAGTTTATTCCTTCAGAAAAACAATTTACAGCATCACTAATGACAAACAAGATATTATTTGTTCATCCACTAAGAGAAAAACGGTGGAAAATCTTGCTACTATCCATTACACAGTTAACCCTCAACTAGAATACTTAAGAGAAATATTTAAACTAAGGAGAGAGGCAGAAAATATCCATTCATTCTGGTGAAATGAGTCCATAGAAATGCAGTGCTTGGGACCTTTTCAAGAGAAAAAAAACGCATGGCCAATAATGATTAAAGCAAGGTATAAGGTATTTGCAAATACATCTGTATTGTTGCAGATAATTTCTTTGTATTTAAGAGTTTCTGCTCTAGTAAAAGTCAGTCCCAAAATGCCACAGTTGCTTGTTACTTGTGGAGTTCTTAACCTACACAAGAATAGTACTTCCCTCTTCTTTCTTTTTGTCAGATATTTGTAACCTGGCATTAAAATTAGCAATAAAAGCCACACAAAGCTACTACAAAAGAGGAAGATTCTTGACCACGCATCATAGCATTCGTGTGTCTCACTTTTTTGAATTTTTCCCTGAGATAGGAATTGGCCCAATGTCCTCTGACAACCAGAAGTATTTACAAAGCAAATGAAATTTAGGAAGCACTATAATGACTAGAAAATGCTGTGAGGGAGCATAATGAATGTATCAGCAGAGGATAATTACCGCAACTGAGGCATGTTCCTGTGAAATTCCAGAGAGAAAAGAAAGAACTCATTAAGTCTTTCCATTTATTCAAAAAGAGAAAATGAAGTTTTTTAAAGACATCCAATGATACTGGGAGGTGAACAAAAACTCTATGCAAAGACTGAACCATAAGCTTGCCCATCCAAAGAGAAATCAATTTGTTACTAACAGAAAAGCTAGGAATTTTTACTTGAATTCAGTGATTGCAAAATGTGATAGATTAGCAGGTTTCCACATAAAGTCTCCCATTCACGAACAAAAAGAGATGCAGCATTGAAAGACTGAGGGCGAGCTACCTTCATCATTAGTAGTGCCCTTTACATCTTGATGGAAACATACAGCGCTATAGTCTGAGGCGTTCATTTGCTGACTTCTCCTTCAGAGTGGCAATACAGGGCCTTTACAATTAGTTTCACGTGGGGCTGCACTCTCTATAGGAAGAAAATATACCCAGTAGGCCCTGGTCTATTTATCTCAGAAAAGCAGTGCTAATAAAGGGAAAACAAAAACAAACACAAAAAACCACTAAAAAAAAATAAATCACTCAAGGCTACTCAGAATATTTATGAAGTTCACATGGAATCTGCCAAGCACTGAGAGTTCGCATATTTCTGGAAACAACTGTACTTTCTCAGTCTGGAAGAAATACAAAGATATTAACTAATTATTTATGGGGTAACCAATTATTTTGTACTGTATATCTAAGACTGAACATCATGAAATGCTTATTAGTTGAGCAAGCAGGACAGTGGAGCAATTGGTTTTGGAATGGAACGAAGCCAAGGAGTTGGACAGAGAAGCACCCTTAATGAGAATAATTCACTAACATAGACACAGTATTGCTCAATTTACCTAGGCATTACACATCTGACCAGCAAAATTTTGCAAGTGCCAGAAAATAACCTTTACATTGTTACTGGATTGAAGCAGAGTGGTCTGGAGCTGCAAGTGCTTAGCTCGGCAATTTTTAAGAGACAACAGACAGTAGTTGAAGTTAGAAAATCAAACAAGGAACGAAATTTTTGCCTCAGGAATGTACAGAATACAGAGCCTCCAGAGTGCCTTGTGTGCCCTCCTTTCCTTGCAGACATAACACTGCTTTACCCTTTCCTACTGTATTGTTGGTCTGGGTCAGCTTAGATGTGTGACTCCTGGCTGGGCTCAAATGTCCGGGTACACAACAGTGATTCTCCTGTAATTTCTATCTTATTTCCAACAGCAACAAAAAATACATCCACTTAAATTTACATCTCATTTGCCAAGGAAACACTAGTTGGGAAAGAGCTCTGTATTCAAAATGAATGTTTGAGATAATTCCTTGGGAGGATATAACTAAGTCATGGTCCACGATTTATTCATTGTAAAAGCCAGATTCACAGTGCCCAGTGTTTCTGATGGGCTGTTCAGCATCAGGTGAAAGCTACCTACTCCAGTCCTTCTTCCATCGTGACTTGGTAACCAGGCACAACCGTCCCCACAACACATGAACATTTTATCCGACAGACATGGTATTCCCACACACATACATCCCACTGTGTCACCAGGATCGCATCTCAGGGAACAGGACTAGGGAAGACAGCATGGATGGAAGCTACCTGCCAAAATGGTTTGTCTGCTCTGTAATCCCACTGCTTCAGGAACCAGAGTAGTACAAAATGGCCTGCAGCCAGGCTGATTTCTTTCTTGATGGGCCTCATGCAACCTTCTATTAGCTGGCAAGCCTGAACCAGAACATCAGAGCTTGGGTGAGAGGAGATGTGGACAAAAATGTAAAACCCTCCCAGTTCACTGCTATACCTGAAAGAAATCCAGCTGAAAATCCTAAATCAATTTAATTTAACCCTAAAAGGATTGATTAATTTTCTCTCACAGTAAGATCATGTCTTTGAGCAGTAGAGGTTAATAACAGATAGTGTTGCATACTTCCACTAATTTTCTCTGGTTCCTCATTTTTTAACTGAAATCCATAAAGAGGTCACAGCAATAACTAGAGATTATCTTCTTTCTATGCCAATTACTGAGGTGCTGGGAGGATAATTTTCAGGCTCTGACTGATTTTCCAAAGTACACTAGAAGACCTGATTTTCCTTCCTTCTCCATGCAGGAAGATAAGCAACTGCCAGGAGGGGGATAAAGCAAGAGGCTTCTATCTTTGCTGAGAGGCTTAAATACAGGTTCATAGCACAGGTGTATAAACTGAGTAGAAGCTCTAACAGGAATCTATGTCAAGAAGAAGAAACTAGGGCTGAGTGTTTTTTGCCCTGGATCAAAGGTAAATGAGTATGAGAGGTCAGTATTATTTGAATCGACCCAACTGCTCAAGTGATCATGTTTGTCCTCTTGCTTCTTAAGAAGAAGAGTGAATATGAAAAACCTGTTAAATATGGATTTGAAGAGTGCCCTACTCTAATAATGAGGCACAAATATTCTCTTTTATGCGGATCAAATACCCTATGATAATTTGTAATTATTTGTGTTTGAAGCTACAAAATCTGTCCTCCAAAAACAGAGGACAAAATGGGATCTTACAGATATCTAATGTATAGTTGAGTGAGTTGAGTTACTGGTTTAGTGGCTTTGCCCCAAGCTGCATTATGCTTTACCTGCATCTGAATGGTACTCAGGTAAATGAAAACTCTTAAAATAGTCACTTTCAGCTCATCCTTGCAACTAAATGCCATCTGATCAGAACAATCACAAGAGAAACATAGTTGACAATTTTCCCACATGGACACCTTCTTCAGGAAACTAAGAGCTGATTCATGTCCTTTAATTAAGAAAGCAGTAAAAGTTATAACCATTAAAATCCAATTTCAGTGTCTCTCTTGGAACAAAGGTAAGTAATCATGCTCTCTTGTCAAGATTCCTGTTTTGATGTCCAACATTGTTCCTGTTGAAAACCCAGTATATTCCTGACTAATTTAGAAATTAAAAACAAAAAAAGAAAATAAAACTATTTTCAACTTCTAGCTTTCATTCTTTACCGTGTAGCCTTTTTGTCTCAAGCAAGCACTGTAAGAATATTCTGCTTTATTTCCTGCTCAAATGATGAGTCCTCTCTGAGACGTCCAGGAACGTGACCATGGAGCACATAGGATTATAATGACGAAGCTGCACTTACTGATTCCTTGCTATTCACACTCTTTCCATTGGGTGTTGCTATGATATTAAACAGATTACTACTGGGACTCAATGTATGCATACAGAAAGGCACATCAAAGGTTTAAGGTCTCTGCCTATGTTGCTTTGCCCATTGTTCTATGCAGCCCGAGTCTGTTGTACTTCACAAAGTTGGTGGTGTACTTCATTAGTTGGTGTTGAGAAAAATTGTCAGTGACTACTTTTGAAAAAGAAATCCATAAAATGTAGTCTTACAGCTTGTACTAAAAGTTTTATGCTCTTTCATGAAGGTGATCTGACTAAAATTTATATGTACATTGCAGCATTCAATTACTGTACACAGTAGCTGTGCAGATGGCTCTCTTTTAATTAGAGTATTTAGTGCATCTTCTGCATAAAGAACCAGGCAATGAATAAGGAGGAATTTAATGAAAGTAACCAAAAAGGGAAATCGTTTAATGGAAGTTAAAAAGAAAAAAGAGAATAACCTAGGATGCAATTCTTGCAAGGATTTCCTGTTCACTGAACGTAGCCCTTCAGACAATCTGAGGGAGAAATCTTTGCAGATTTGTGGCCTTGGGGAGGTCTTGTCAAGCACTAAGAATCAGGCAACTGATCACTAAACTTTGCACAGCTGATGGCCACAGAGATGACAGCTGAAGATTTTAAAAGCAAGATAGTGGCTGGAACTTGGCTTTTGATGTCACACCGACACACCAATGAATGTATTTGATGGGTATTGTCAGAAAATGGCAGGATTTCGTTAAGTTATGACAAGTACAAATGGTATAAAATCACTTCATATTTCAAATATCCTCAGTTAGTACTAACGGCTCTTGCTGTTAATACTAGTAACAATAACTAGTAACACTAACTAGTAACTGTAAAGAATACAAAGTTACTACAACCTGAAATCCTGGCTACTTTATAACCTATAACGCAGTTGCTGATTTCGTTGTATTTCTAGTTTGTTAGAGAAGCACCGGCATTTACTTATGTGGCTTTTGCTCCAGTTGGAAAAGAAATCCCACATAATATATGCATTTAAAAGGGAAAAAATGCAGTAAGACAACATGATTTTTATATGCACTTAAATTTACTGCTGTCAGGCATAAATGTTTGAATAATACAAACTTGGCAAAGGAAGAAGTTGCTTTGGGTCATAAAGGATAGGCTTCAACCAGGGAGGTCATACGCCCTCTTAGCAGGACCAGTCATACAAGCCACTCTCAACATAAATTCCAACATTTCTGTATTCGAAACTCTTAAGTGAATTTTAAATTTCATATTAATGGCTAGACTTACCTGGTAGACCGGGTGGGGTTTTCAGATATTTGCCATTAAAATGCTGAATTACTACTTCACATTTTTCTGTAGACTCCATTCTGGAAAAGAGAAGAGAGTAGGATGGGGGTAGAGGCAATACATGTTACTAGACTGTTACGAAAGTGCTCAGTCAGCAAAAACAAAAAGCAAAAGGAGAAAAAAAAGGACAAGCACAGATTCTGAAAGAAATCTTCAAAGCTGCTCTTGCTGATTTCTGCGAAGAAACTGGTTGAGCTCATTACAGTACGGTGGGGCTTGCGAGGAGGACCTGCCACCCTCAAGGCCTGCAGCTGCGCTCCTGGCTGTGTGTGAGCCGCAGCAGTGTCAATGAACAGTCCCCTTTTGGCTCCAGGGGATCACCCTGAACAAGGACATTCTTTATGCTCTCATGTGCTGCTTGGAAAGGCAAAGGATGTGTTTCTAGATTCCTTGTGCACCCAAAATAACTTCAGATGACAGGAAAAAAAATATACAGGATTTGGGAAAGAACCCAGAGGATTAAGCAACAATAATTAGGGATTACAATGTTAAAAAATAACCTGCAAAGACAGACTGTATAGCAAAACCAAAACCAATGCATATATGCCTGTTACAACATAAAGCCAAATTTTGGGTGAAGACAGTAATTTACATGTAATACTGGTAGGTGAAATGCCTTACTTTCATCTCATATGATCTGGAGATAACTTTCAGCATTGAGATGTTAAAGCATTAACAGTGAACTGGTACATATATTATTGAGGGAATTGTAAAGAATACAAAGCTACTAGTCAAATCCCAAACCACGGTTATACTACATCTGGGAATTCACCATTCTTTCAGTCTAATAAATTGACTGCACACTAGTCCAGAGAACAGCTGACTTTGCTACAGAGTGGGCATAGAAACTTTGACGAGAGGAAAGAAAGAAATAGAAAGCTAATAAGCAAGCAAAAAGAAAAGTCGTACTGCTTTTGTTTTTCTTAGAAAAATTGTGTTTAAAAACCATCTTCAATGCTCCTTCAATACACCAGTGCTTACCTCCAGGTACACTCCACAAAATAACTCCACTGACATAAATATTGCTTACTCCTGACCAGTCTAGATCTTTTAAAATTAATTTATCCACCACCCTTCCTGTCACACGGTTTTGGGAAAATGCAGCCTGCACAGAGGAGCGGTTTGTCTCCCAGCGTACAAGTTTGCCAGAGTTCAAAGGGCCACCGCACCAGCACCGATAATAATACTACTACTACTAACAACAACAACAACAATAATAATATCCTGATTGCCTGATTAATTCTCCAAGCAAATCAAAGTAATTTGTCAGTTTATTTCAGGTGGAATCATTAAAAATTTGCCCTTCCAGGTTGTATCATTTCATATCACATGGGCTGGGCCATTTCTACAAGCACAAAGACAGCAACTTAGATTGTTCACTTTGGCTTCATTCAGATTTAACTAAGTGAATGTCTGTGCTGAGCCTTTAGAGACTCTTGTCTCTGAAAGAATAAATGCAATAAAAGTCTGTTTTCTGTAGCTCCAGGCTCTTGGTGTCAAACCATGTTATGTTGCATCACACAGCAGTGACAATTTCATTTTAATACATGGGGTACAATTTAACAAGCCAAAGCAGTCCCTGCAAAGAATGCAATATATAAGCTGCCAAGTGAAGGAGACTCAGTGCACTTCATGCATTTTATGTGGGAAGAGAATAAAAGTGAAATCCACAGTGTTCTGGGATAAAAAGGCCACCATTCGAATAGCACTCTGAAAAGGAATGCGCACATTTTCTTCTCAAGTTTCACAATTAATGGCTCTCAAATGCCACTGCTAGCTATCTGTAATCTGGCACACGCTTCGCTTGAAACCAACACTGGCATTATCGACTCAGTTTGAAAAGGCAGCACAATAGACAAAGCCGTCTATACATGTTTCCTTCAGATTTGTCGCTGAGTAACACTGCACCCATTCCTTGTCTCCCCTACCTGAGTCCCCTGCACGCTTTCTGCGACACGTGCCTGTGGGGTGGACCTTCCTCCTGGCCACATCGAGGCTGGCCAGGCAGCCACTAACTCACCAGGATGGCATCTACCCCAGGGCCACCTAAGTATGAATTATAATTTACACTTGTCCACAATACCTGTTTTTTTGGAAATAACCTTTTCTAATTGTGTTTGTCAGGATGATTAGCTCTCTGACTGACTGGGAAGAATGAGTGGTATAGAGCAACCAAATATATTACTAAAATTATCTGATATTTGCCATCACAAGACCCCGGATTTAGTTTAGTTAAAACTCTGATCAACATCAACCACTTAGGTGGCAATGTCTATGGCATGTGCCTACCCATGAGCTGAACCTGTCTGCACACATCCATTCAGACATTCCTCTTTCTGTTCTTACTTGGTTTAGCCATAAAGACTAGGCATACCTGGGAAAAAGGCCCAATAATAATACACTTTTCTTAGGTCTACACTAATAAATTCTACCTACTTTTTCTTCAAAAAGCTGTGGCACTCCTCTATTGCAGAAGGTATTTGGAAACTCAGGGGAGATGGACAAAATAAGATTTTTGTCATGAATTTATTCTTCGCGTCTGAGATAGAAATGTTTCAAAATGCTGGTTGAGACTGGTATTTGATAAAATTATCATTAACAGGAATGTTACATATTAAAAGTTAGCCTCCAGGGGACAGGTTTTCTACAAAAGCATGTCATTGGAGCACAGGCAAACTTGGGGGAAGAGGACTCTTAAATCCATTTTTTCAGTGTTAGGGTTTTTTTCATAATTGATAGAACAAAAATGTGGCAAATGATAATATTCTGGAGAAAAGATAAACATCTTAGATGTTTCAAAACCTTCTACTGAAAGATACAGATATTCAGCTCTCCTGCTGGAAAGGGGAGGACATCAGCTTCACATGGTAATAGAAATTTGCTTCGGATCAGATCACTCATGAAGTATCATTTTCAAATTCCCTTCAATAATGTGATTTTGGTGCTGATCCTAAGAGGATCTTAGATAACAATTCATGTTTAAATGCAATTTGGAGATAACTATAATGAATCTGAGTATTATTTTGAATCAGGAAATACACTGCAGAAAAAAATTTATCAAAGCCATAGGCCAGATTCTTATGATATCTTTAAAGGTAAAGATAACAATCTAAAACAATGAAACTAACAAAACTATGAGAATTTATTTTCATCTGTGTCTATATATCTCCAGGTTCTGGAAACTAAGTTGTAAAGTTCCCAAATACAGTATGAGTAACTAGACTGTCCATATTCTATCCAATTTGAAAGGAAGGGAATTTAAGAAAACACTGAAAAGAAAGACTGATTTTATGATTTTTTTTCTAGTCATAGTTTGCAAATTTAAGATATTCCAATATGATTAGTAAAAGAACAAAATTTGGGGGTGCTTAAGCAAGTATCACAACTAAGTAATTTGCCGTTCACATCTTACTATTAAATATTTATTTTAGGTAATTCAAAAAATGTTTATTACTCTCTCTACAGACCATAGTGGCTCCAAAGTAGTCATTATGTGTTGTTACAAGTAATAGGGAACTTTTACCAGGAAAAAAAAAAAAAGGGAAAATTAATTTTTTTTAAAAAACTAAAGCTCTTACAGATGCTTATTATAAAGATTGATGCAGTGTCAAGAAACAACTTAATAAAATTTATATACAAGGAATAACATTATGATTACATAATTATTACATGAGAAATATTCGGTACCATGTAATTACCAGGTAGGGGTAAAATGTGGGTTTGGTTTACATATATCCTGTAGTCACTCTACTTAATAATAATAGTAATAATGTAAATGAGAATCAGGACTCCATTTTTTTATATCCAGAGTAAATATTTAAAGATTAAATTGTTACTACCACATTTATGTTATGATCAGCACAGGAATATTGTTGTTTTCTTATATTTATAAGAGCAGGAATAATAAATCTTGAGGGGCAATGTTTCTTTACTATATAAGGCATTTTGCAAAGATGGAAGTCGGTAGGTAGTAGCAATATTATACAGTGGAGGAGTCCAAAGAACATAGTTAGAATACACACCAGAGAACTCAATTTCTTTAGCATATCAAAAAGATGGCTAGAGGGGCAGTCTGATAGCAGTGCATAAGTACCTTTGCGGGAGAATAAACTAGGTACTAAGTAGTTCTTTAATCTTGCTGAGAAAGTTGTGACAAGAACCAGATAAATTTTAAAGAGAAATTAGGCAGAAACATTTAACTGCAAGGAAGATGATCCACTGGCACACATTAGAGAGAAGAGGTGGCTTTTTTTTCTGCTTGATGTCTTCAAATCTCTTCTGAAAGTTGTATTTTAGTAAAAGACAAGTATTATCTCAATATTAGGTAACTGGGAGTACTTCAACTGCCTGTGATATAAAAGAGGTCAGGGAAAATGATCTTCAGGTCTTAAATACTCTAAAGCTACAAGGTAGGTTTGATTAGTATGAGGTTTCTTAGCACCTCCTTATGTTCCACTCTTCATGCTTCTATGGCAACGTGTTCACTAATTTCTTTATTTTGCTAATTTAATTCCAGGAATTCTAAGACCCTGATATGGCTGCAACCTGTGATTTTCTTCTCTCCTGTAACTAACTTGGGTATCTTATGTCCCCAACTTTTCAGCTGGTAAGAGATTGCTTCAAGATGTTTGTGCTTTTTGGTTTGAATCGAATGCTGGAAAAACTGTTCCCTTTGTAATTTACAGCCTAGGAAGAGATACTAATTTTGACAAGTTCTCCTCATCGCTCATAAATTATATCTTTTCCCAAAATGTCTTGCCTGTACATTTTTCATGTTCAGTCCTGCTTGCATGAATAACAAGAAGTTGTTTACTATCTCAGATAAATATACAAAATCTGCAGAAACCACTTCAGTGAGGACAGGATAGGCTCCTCTTCTCTGGGAATATGGTCCATATTTACATCTCGCAGCATGACCCACCATGCCAAGGTGACTGTTTTGAGCTGCCTGAGTATCTCTGCATAGAGCTACAGTACTCTCCATAGAGAAACCTCTTTATTTCAGAAGAAAGCCAATATAACTAAATGATACCTACGTTATCCTGAAAAACCCTGAAAGATGCACAGCTTCCTTTGAGGAAAGAACATACAAATTAAAGGCTTGGCTCTCTTGTTTTGCTTCAATGGAAACTGGAGCACATCCATTTCTACTGAAATCCATGCAAAGCTTCTATAAATAGAATAACAATCCTGTGGGGGCTCAAAATCTTGTTTCCCATTTTCTGTTGCTCCCTTTCAGTTGCTGAGTTGAATACTGTTTCCAAAGACTAAATTTAAAGACATGGAAAATGCAGACAAGTAGGAGATAAGTTTAATAAAAAACATATGCAGGCAGAGAAAAGCAACCCATTGAAAGCTCTGTCAGAAGAACAAGGTAGGGAAAAGACAAGGATGAATCCCAAACTCCCAGCAAAAAAGTGGGTAAATGCCTCACTACAGACCCCCCAGCTCTGTCACAAAGGGATGGAAGCATCTCCCTGATATTTCCTTTTGCTCTGAGACGATAGAGACAGCTAATTGAGAATCTCTTGACTTTGGTCATTTGCTGGGAACAGCATCATAACATTCTTTTATGACAGTTTGTGTTCAACAAATTTTCTCATGTTACTGAAAAAAGAATAGTATGAACACACAGTCATTTCCACCTAGACCCAGGCTGATTTATGCTACTGTCGTCACAGTCTCAGGTTAAGCATTATACTGGTGCCCGCCAGCAGTGCAATACTTGACTGTCTGACTGTCAGCATTTCCATCATAAATTTCTGTTTTCAGAGGCTTATGACTTCGTTGTAAAATGTCGCTTGGGGGGTGAATCTTGCAAGGTCGTTTTAAGTTACAAGACAGCAAACAAAATAAAAAAGTTAGTGGTTTCTAACTCTTTCTTTGCGCTTTATCATTTAAAAGGACCTATAAAACGCTTGCTCTGCTGTTCAGTTGAGTGTGGTACATGTGTGTATGGTATTACTAATACTATCTTTATAGGAAGGATACTTAAATAATATTTGAATGGTATTTTACTGTGGGGTTATAAAATAAAATTTTTATTTCATTGATTCAGTGGTATCAGTAAGTCCCTCCCCAAGGTATACCCCAATGCCTCCTTGCCCCCTTTTCCATGTCCCAAGGAGTTCTTCAATTAAACTCACAGTACCTCGGGCTTGGATTATGAAAATTGCTTAGTCAAAATATCTGATGGCTCCTAACTTTCCTTGTTCCTCCCTCTTCACCTTCAAGGGCTTCATATCCATTTTCATGTTACGGAGTCCCACTGATATTTTTCTTGGAATCCTGCCCCACCTGTCCCTCTCTGGAGTTTGCTTCTCCCTGAAAGTGCAGCTCCATGCCTGGCAATTTTCTTAGGGATGTACCGAGTCTACCAAAATTTGGTCCAGGTTGCAATGCCAGATGGAAATGTAAGGGTCACAGAGATACATTCTCCCACAGACCTCCACAGCACCCTGCAGTAATGCTGTGAGCCCCTTCCAGGGTGGCCTTTCAATGGAAATTTATCACCACAGGCATTGGAATATTTTAAAGGTATCACACAAAGTCTTCGGGGCATGTTTGTGATTTCCAGTTTCACCTGAGATACCCAATTATGAGGCAATTTCCTGGGTAAGATGTAGGATATGACAGATCATTCTTCTGACTAAAAGTAGGAATGATCCTTATAATATCTAACCCTGCACTACCATCCCAAATGATGGATTTGTTCAAGCTAAATTTATAGTACCTTTTCAACTGCTTTCAATTAAACCCTTGAATAAGGAAGAACAAAGTACTTCCCTCTTCACAAATGCATCCTTAAACTGCCTGAATGTTCCTTTATCCCCTGGTGCTGCTGACACTTCTCTGCCTCCAAAGTAGCATCATCACTGATCCTCAGAAATCTCCCTCTAAATATTCTCCCTTTCATTTAGCAAAACAGCACCACTACTTTGGCTCCACTGTGATTGTGTTATTTCTTTATCTTCTCCTACCTTATCATCTGGAACTCACCCTTTATGGGCCTGTGGAAAGCCAGGTCTTCCAGCACATACACTCTTTGTAAGTGACAACACATCTTCAGGATGAAGTTAAATATTTCCCTCCATGCTTTCAGTACCTTCTATCCAGCAATTCCAGCCTCCCTCAAAGACCTGCTCACTTACTCATTATGTTTGATCTCCTTTTTACTCACATGACCACCAACACTGCTAATGTCCTGTTTGCAAAACTCAATTCATAAGAGATCAGCTTTAAAATTATATCTCGAAAAAAGTCTTCAAATCCAGTTTCTGTGGCTTTTTTTCCTTTGGTTTGGTTTTTTTTGTTGTTGGTGGTGGTGGTTTTTTGGTTTTTTGGGGTTTTTTTTGACAGTGAAGGTCTATGCTTTTGTTCTAAGCTCTGAGGAATCCACTTATACTTTTTAAAGGAAAGATCAGATGCTGAAGTCATCAGATGACTCCCAGCCACAAGGATTTAAGAGAAACGCCTACAAGTTTAAGTCTTGTGATGAAATCCTGTGTGAGGACAACACTGCGTCATTCCCTCTTCGGACAGCAATCTTACAACAGACTGAACTTAAAGCTTCTCATCTGTACCGCTTCCTTTTTCCAATTCCTTCCTTCTAGTAAGTATTTCTTTCCCCTCCTCCTCCTAATTTCTCTCTCTCTCTGCTATACGATAGGCTGTGTTTAGTCCCAGCTTCTGCTTGCCGGTGTCAGCAGAAACCCACGCTGCCAAACGACAACAGCAACATGAGCCCTGCAGAATGCCAGCTCCCACGGAGAGCCTGGAGCCAGGTAGCATCGCTTTGAAGTACAAAGCACAGGCCAGGGGTGAGGCAGAGTCGGGTGTCTAGAGGTTATGGCAATTCCCTTTCAACTGGATGGACTTCTGTGGAGCCACAGTTGGAGTCTAAAGCTTCCCTTGTCTGGCCCCTTGCTCATAACTCTCCTCCCCAAAATCTCCCTTGGGGCATACCTAGGCACAGTTGGGTTCAAGCCACAGAGAAATGCTCTGGAAAGTTTCGGGAAAATCTGTTCAGTTGCTTCGGAGGGATGCAAAAGAGAGGAAATACTTTCACAGCTTAAAAAAACAGAGCTAGCTTTGAATGTGCATACTTTAAAGGAGGCTGAACTCTAATGCAGCCAGACGTTACTCAGATAATTTTGATCCAAGAACATTTGAAGTTACCCAGGTTATAAATGATTAAGTAGCCACCTGCAGTACTATAAAACTGCTAATCATACCCATTTAGGAGAAAAATCTGACAATAGCTGTCTACCGTTAAGTCTTTATTTCCGATTGCTTTTTGAATATACTTATTTTGAGATTGACTATTCACATAATTGGGCAGAATCAAAAAGTGATTTTTAATCATCATAGTGCTTAATTAGTAACTTTGAAACATCAAATTTCAAAATTGCTGGATGCTGCATCATTTTAGCGTATGCAAAGTTAACTTTTACTCCTGTCCTTCTGTGGCTCAGTTAAGAGCTGTGATAAAAAGGCCCCAGGTCAGAAGGTGTAATAGCCAGGATCACCACACGGGTTGCTGATTTGAACTTCTGAAATCTTATCTGGGCTGAAATACAGCTGCCATCCCCTACCTGTACTGCATTTATACCCACTCAGCATGCGCTCACACTGTAGGTACACTAGAACAAAACCCTCATGACAAGCAAAGTGAAATAAATTAATCTATTTGGATTGACGTGCAGGAAAAAGATACCAAATAGCACTTTATTACAAAAAGAAGGTCAGGTGGTCATGTAATTAAATCTTGTATTGATAATTCTGCAAAGACAAGAGTCAGCATTCAGCTACAGTTCTAAATTCCTGGATTAACTCTGCTCTCATTCAAGTCAATGGACGATCTGCTGTATACTTTGATGGAGCAAAGGTTTTACCTCTTTGTCATTTGCATGGTGAATTACACAACCTTCATGCTAGATCACCAAAGGTTTCTTGAAATAGGTTACATAATTAAATACATTTCCACAAAGTAATTTTTTTAAAATGCAAGTTTATCCGTGTCTTACACTGATCTGTATTTAGTGAGGTAGAAAAATTCACGTTATTACCTGCAAGAATGTGTAAGGAACAGCGTGTCATCGTTCAGCATAAATGTTTTGCCTTTTTCCATTTGAATTCAGACAATATTATCTTAACAATTTTTGTGCAAAATGATCTTTCACATCAAGGACAAAGGTAACACTACAATGTCACTTATCTTGCAAGCCACGTTTTTATCATACAGTACCCCATTTCACTCAGTAGTGTTATGACACTAACAGAAGTGCCATGATATACCAAGATACGGTGTATTTCAAAGAAATTCGCAAGATGACTAAGTCATTTTGCCTTCTCTACAAAACACAATGTTATGAATATTCTGTAGAAACAAAGATTTGAGATTTTTTTCCCCCTTTTCTTTTGAAGCAGAAAAATGATTTACAGCACAATTGCAAATTTCTCTTCTTATTTGCTTTTTCAATACCTTTCTATATATAGCTCTCTATTCCTTGGCTTTTCAAAAGAAAACTATTTGATTCAAGAATGTTTCAAGCTGAAGAGAATCTATGTAAATATTCCCTGAGAGTAAACATGGAAACTTGTCTATCTGTACTGACAATGAAGTACATGGTAATAATATGTTGCCCATTCTGTCTAAAATATCTGACTACTCCAACAGGGCTTGTTATATGCAAATATTTCTTCTTAAGCTCTTGTCACAGGCTTGAGTTCCCTGCAGCTTTCAAGGAAGCCACGTTTCTTCAGTTATAGTTCCTCCCCTTTGCTCTTCCAACTGCTAAATTTACTTCTTCCTGTTGCAAAATCTTTGCTAAACATTTAAACAGTTTCTTCACCAAGTGTGTGCTTTTGGCTGTAGGACATTTATTATTATCCAAGCTTGATACTGCATGGATAGCTCACTATTCATAGCAATTTTTATTTACCTATACATACATACAATGAACTATTTTTTAAAGAAATGTAACAATCATCCATCTGCATTGGTATTCTTTAGCTTGGCTGAAAGAACATACACACAATCTGATAAAGGTGCTGTTCTGCATTTGCCATAGCTATGAGGCTTCAGAGTTATGGAATAGGCAGCATTTGCAAAGGACCAAAGCCAAAAAATGTGCATGAATCAAAAAAGAGTAAAGGTTTCACCTGGCAAAGCCGACTCCTCTGCTGACTCCATTAGCATCTCTTAATATTCTGGTGGAAATGACATGTCCAAAGGGTTTCAGCATGTTCTCCAGTTCCTGCTCATCCATGGAAACGGGTAAATTTGAGATGTATAGATTTGTGGGATCTTGCTCTTGTTGCTATGACAAAATAAAAGAAATATCCTCAGTTAGGCTTAGCACAATAGAATAGTTTATGGCTCATACAATGGGGGCTACTCAAAATAGGACCAAGCCAAGAATTTATAGCTGCATTACAAGCAAAGCTGGGCAATCTGTTCATGACAACAACATGTTTGCCAAATTTCTGCAAACTCTCATGCATGTGCTTAATTCTGTGCGTGACTGCTCTTACTGAACTCAGTGACACTACTCACTTACAGAAAATTACTCTCATGCACAAGCGTTCTTGGGTTTGTGTCCTAATTTAGCAAACAGATTGTGAAGAAAACATGAGTTCAACAAATGTGCTCACTGTTAACATAAAGAAAGAAAGAAAACTCAACACATGTTTTAAGCAGATGTGCTTTCCAGCCTGCAGAATTCCCATTCAACCTGTTCATCATGAGCAAGGTTGGTTGAAAACACAGAACACTTTCCATAGTATCTTTTCCATTTTTTTTTCCCCATCAGAAATGTCTTGGTTGATAATGTGCAACAAGACCTAACTGGGCAGGGGGGAGTTCTGCAGTTCAGTCTAAAGTCCTGGTGAGATAGGTCACATGTTTATTCTCAGACTGAATTAAAATATCTTATAAATTAAAGCCTGAAGTATGAATAATTGAGAAAACAAATTTGAAGACATCTTTTTCATTCTATTTTGGATTTTTAGGCTAAACTTTCTGTTTTGGAAACCATTCCAACTTCTATTCTTGCTTGCCGAACTACTGCACAGAAACTTGAAAGAGGCATAGATGTCGTATGTAACATAAGTGTATTAAAGCAGTAAATAAAAACCCTGTCTACAGAGAACCAGGTCTTGATTATATTAAATCAATTTAGTTAAATCCTTGCAAATTTTCATGGCTCTGGTTCCATTTTCATTGATAGGAGCTTTACATAATATCTGATCACCTGCCAGTACAAGCCTGATTGGGATCAGGCATGACTACATAATTTTAGCTAATGCTTAAAAAACAAAAGCATAAGATACAATCTTTAATGCTGTGCAGTAGTCCAGACAATCCATTCCCTGACAAAGTCTTCTGAGAGGTTTTTGGATTGTTTTTCATTACATGTTTTAATGGGCAGAATTAATTTGTACTTGTTCAACACTGAGATTTATGACAACAGTGTTACCCTTTTTGCTGTGAGGTGTCCTAAAACCAGATTCATAATCTTGCAGCAGCACCACAACCTTGCACTGAAGAAATTACATACAATACTGCAGCCATCTGCCCTGGTTTAACTAAACTAGTTTCAAATTACACCCCATTAAAATCAGTGCAGATGTGTCTTGTCAAACACAAAGAATCACATGTCCTATTTCTAGAAGATGTATGAAGACAGGACAGAACCACGATGTCTGTTCCATCACTGCCTTGCACATTCAAGGCCTCAAAAATGGAAGCAGAAATAGTTTCAAGCTGTGATTCACACACCCAATCTTTGCAGGGACAAGAATGACTAAGCAAAGTCTAGCATAGCTAAGTACCATAATCAGAAGCCAAAGAAAGTTTTCAGCTTCTCTTACCCCAGGGTCAAGGGAAATTTTAGCCCTTTTGGATGAGAAGAAAAGCTGAAAATGGATACCCCAAATCGTCCAAAATCAGGAGGCATGTAATACTGTTTTACTGCATAATTTGGATTCTGACCCAAGAGCTGCAAACACTTGCCTTTGGACATACTGCTTAATGCCCATTGCATTCTAGCTTTACATCTCCAGACCCATTACCCCCATGAAACAACACACTACCATGCAGGCTGAATTCCCCACTATTTTACAAAACGGAAATAAAAGAACTAAGTGGGCTAATCTTCAAGTTGCTGTCCGTAAAAACATACCCAGTTATTACCATGCCTTATAGTAAGGGGCAGAGGAGAGGAAAACCACACACACACAAACAGCAAACTTACTGCAAATTGAACTGAAGTTATAAACCCCAAATCTAGAAAAAAATTCCTTCCCTTTCCGGTCATCTTTCCCTGCAGTCATCTTCCTTTCTTTCACTTCAATTTATATTCACACAGATCTGAAAACTAGTTCCTCTCCAATAGCCAAAAATATTAGTGAAGGGTCAGAACTGGTACAGTATCGACAACACGAGGAAAATCACGCAAACAGTCCTGGAGGGAAGGTAGGCAAGAAAAGAGAGGAATATGAGCTTCAGATGACACTTTTAGCTTTGGGAAAAACAACAACATTTTCTTTCCCTCTTTTTTTTTTTCCCCACATTTTTCTCCTTTTCTGTGTGCAAATTCTTTAAGTTTTATTGCTGTTACTTTTTTTTCCCCACACACAGGCCACAGAAAAAAAAGATATAGGAGTTAGGAAGCATCTTCATTGTTACTAAATACTTTGAAAATGTGAGCAATGGAGGCAGTTAAAGCAGAAGCATTACAGAAGCAAATCAAAGTAGAAAGGTTTGCAATTCCAATAGGCACAGTTTTTCAGAAATAATCGCATTGTTATGCAAACCTCTACCGAGTGATTGGTTAAGGACTTTGATTAATCAACCAATCAGTGCTCAGGGACTGATGTCCCTTATCAATATTTAGTAAAAATATGCAGACGAGATCCCCATAGCCAAAGCACAGACTAACATGAAAGAAAGCAGGGTTATGCATCAGTAACTGCACAACAGCCTTTGCTTTCACTGAAGCAATTCAGTCCCTTAGAATATTAAAATGGGAACTTTCCTTTTGCCTACTTAGTTTTCAAGCTGGGGCAAACAAATAAAATAAATAAGAACCGCCGCCAATGTGTCTCACTTCTGCAGAAGGAACACATAAGCCTTTTAACTGTGTTAGAGATTAAATGCCGTTGTTTTAAATATCCGTGGAAAGTTTAGCTACACTCTGAGGATGAATTAAAGACTAGCAGGCCACAGTCACTCTCTCACAAGGATTTACCAAGCCTATCTTTTATCAACATGATAAACAAGAGCTGCAAGCAGAGAGAGACAAATGAGGCTGCTCACAATACCTCCACAACACAACAGTGTTTTCTAAGAAAGGAAAAAAAATTCCACATTATTTTTCCTTACTACACAAATATAACATTTAGAGAAATACCCCTTTCCTTTACAGAGAAATATCACCCCACAGATGCCACATTTTACACTACAAACTGAAACAAGATGAAATGCCTTCCCAGTGACAAAGCCTGGAGTTGAGCGGGCTTTACAGGAGCGGTGCGGAGCCCAGCTGCCCTGCCGCCGCACAGCCAGACCCCACGGCCACCCACCCTCACAAGCTGCTGTTTCTCAGGCTCGCCCCCCCACCCCCAGCCTCTGGCACTGGGGCCCCTCATGATCTTTTTCGGCTGCGCAGAGATCCCCTCTGCAACGTGGAGGTGCTGATACATGTTCCTTGTTTTGCCCGAGCCTTTTCATCCCAGATTCCCCAAGCTCCTGTCGCTTCCCCGGCCCTGTGTAACTGCCGAGCTTTTCAGTGTGAAAGGCAGGCGACCTGCTGTTCAAAATGTGCCTATTTGTTGACAAAATGAGCCTAACCAGAACCATAAGTCCAAGCACTCCACGAACTACTAGCCTTTCATAGGCCTAGCTAGTTGACAGTCAGGTTTCTGCCTTCAGTGAAGGATCACATCCCAAGGTTGCAGGACTGGTGGCAATGGTGGCATCTGGATCCACACAGTGTGGCCCAGGCTCCCTTTGGTTCATTTAATTCTTCCTATGGCTTTTCACTAGGCATTAAAAAATGCTGCTTCCCACTTTGGGATGCTAAAATCCCATTTATTATTGTGTCCAGTCCCAAGCTGGACTGACTGACCAGTTATCAGCGAGAGAGCTGAAAGTCAATCGTGTGATACAGTCACTTCAGAATGGCATTTTCCCCTTATGCCCCCAATTCTTTGGACAGGAACAGATGGGGTGGGGGGGAGTGGGGGGGCAAAAGCCACATGGTCCCCACAAACACTTCCAACAGCACCATGCCTTGGACATCCCACAGCTGCTGACTTAGAGCCACCGCAGCGGGGCCACCTGCCAAGCAGAGCCCCACCGTTGCTGCCTGGGCTTTGCAGTCCCTGTCCCGCTTTCCCCCTCCAGACCACACCAGAGACACCAGGCTCGTCTCACATCACAGGGGAACGATACACCTGTTGACACAATATTCCCAAAGCACAGCGGCCTCTGAGGTTTAATCCCCCACATGTGAAAGGGCCCCCCAGGGGGACCAGAGCTGGCCACTGCAGCCAGCTGCCGCCCCGGGGGGCTCAGAGAAGGAGGGGGCTGCCTGGAGCAGCAGAGGGCTCAGCGCAGTGCGGCAGCACGGCTCCTCTGTCTTTCCCAGACCGCGTGTGCCAAACACGGCTAATTAATGGGTACAAGACCAGGCCAAGTTGCTGCTTCTCGGAGGGAGCGGGAAGGCAGCTGTGGAGCCTGCTGTGTGTGCCAGCTGCAAAAGCATCATGCTCAAGGCATGCAAACTTGCAAGCGCGGTCTCAAGGCACCGTCAAAAGCCTGCTCCTGGCTATCCTCGCTGAAGTTCATTTTACCCAAGATCTCCCATTTGACAGCGCAAGGAGGGTCACATTTTCCACGTACAGCTTGCACTTGCACCGCAGCCCCAGAGAAACAGGAGTGAACTCATGCAGACAGCCCAAACCCTCTGAAATCCTGACACAGCCTCACACCCTAGTCTGAGCTCATTCTGGGGTCCTGGTGTGTGCCAGTCTGCGTGGGTGCACAGAGTGCCACAGAATGGGCCAACAACAACAACAAAAAAAGAAATTAAGCCAATTGAAGCTCCTCTCCAGACAAGTGCAGGGCTTTTTGCAACTGCCTTTGCTCCCACCACAGCCTGTTTCACCAGCGTCGTAGCCCAAATACCTCAGTTGCTCTGGACTGCGGGCTCCAGGGGCATTAGCTGCATGCATACATTGTAGTTAGGCCATTCTGGCTGGGGGGTGTACACAACAGGCACTCCCAAACTGGTCAAAACCACAGCTAGGAAGGTTTAAAATTGTGAATACTGCAAACTAACAGTAGGTCAAAACCAAGTTTTCGATTAGCTCAGAGCATTTCCAGCATTCAGCAGCAGGCGTCCTGCTGTGGAAGTTCAGCAGTCAGGAGCAGTCGTACCGGGGAAACAGCCAGAAGTTTTGTCACTGCCTTTTAGCAAGAACTGGGCCAGTCACTCAGCTCTCAAGGCCTGTGCCAAGGAGGCAAAAGAAATTTATAATGCAGAGGATTTGAAACACACTACACCAACAGCATTTGAAACAGATAAAACGCAGCAGAGGGTGTGCTGCAACTCAAAGTTTGCCATTTGCTTTGCTGGACCCTCCCAGCCACTTTTGAAAGAAAGGGCAATGCTCAGATGGGATTTTCCCTCCCATCTTGAGATAATCTTTGGAAGCAATTCATGAAAAGCTGAAAGAACAATTCCTGCTGGTGCGAGAAGAGGCTGAGCCTCTTTACGTGGTACATTTAGTAATGCATTCTTTAAAGACACATGTGGAGGGAGGGGTGGGCAGGTTTTGGCTATGTTATTTTTTCCCCAAAAGGAACTCAAACCTCCTGTAAACTCAGTAGGGCTGGAAACCAAGTGTGTTTGGTTTATCTGGGAACCCTATGTACCAAGTCTTTTTATTCAACCTAAATTATTTCTCTTTAGGGCAGCTTGCTCTAGGAAGCTAAGCACTGATTATTAGTTCAAATGATTCCTTTTTCCATCTTCCAAACTTATTCTGGGAATATAACTTTGCGTGTGGATCGATATGAGATTCTGAACTCCTCCTTTTAAAGATCTAATCGATATTTATATTAATAGATCATAAGCTTTTCTTGTCTTTAATAAATTGAGACTTCATCATATTAAAATTGACACAGGTCAATATTACAGCTCACCTTTAGAAGCATGCTCCTGTTTTTCTGAACATTTTAGACCTAGGTTCAAATCACCCTGAATTAGTATTTTCCCCAAACTAGTTCATCTCTGTCTAATGGCCACTGCCCAGATCTTCAGGCTATGCATGCAACTTCTTTTCTTCTTTAAAGATCTGGGTTGGACTTCTGTCTCTCCTCAATATAAAAATAGTTATGCTTTTTACAGAAAAAGCCATTTATGTGGAACCATTTATATGAAACCAGATCATTTATACAGAAACATTTATATGCCATTTCATAAATTTTCCAGTGTTGCTTAGTATTTTGAAAGTTGTATGGTAGCATCAGTCTCATCTTTGGTTTATTAGATTATTTCTAAACTGGATTCTATACAAGCCACTGAGCTTAAATGAAATTTAGAGGAAGCATGTAATACTTTCTCTCAGCAGATTCACATTCAATATCTCTTCTTGTTGTTTTATTATTTAATATTTACTTTTTTAGTACTGCAGATCATGAGAACTTTCCAGGACATCTGAAACAGGCATTCATTTGAAAGCTGATTTGATATGCATTTGATTGGATTTGCACACCAAAAATCTGAATTAAAAGATTTCCCCCCCTCCCCCAATTTTCTTTTGTTTCTCCATTTATCCCTGATGCTTTTTCACATTAATGTGGCATATTTTTGCACAGATGTAAAAGATGCCTGGTTTTCAGACAGAGTAAGCTGCTGAATATATAATTCAGGTGCTTACCTTCAGATCTAATACCTAATGTCTGCAAGTAACATTTGGAGAGGTTCTCTCTTCACTGACCTATCCAAGCATGGCAGGATGCTCCTAATGTAGTTATCACAGTTCGATAGGATGAATATGGGCTGGTGGAGCGAAAGTTAAAAGAAAGTCACCCCAAACTCCACCACCTCCTGGTATCAGAGAAGTGATGGCAGAAAACCCTTTTCCTCCTTCCCAGTGGGGGCAGGAAGGAGGGGTTCTGTGCAGTGGTTGGGGACTGGGATCTTGCCTGCATACGTCCGTGTGGTGCCTTTTGAATCAATGAAGATACACTAATTTGAATTAAGTGATAGTAGCTCTGTCTTCAATGATTTTTCACATAACCGTTTCTTTTATAAAAAGAAGGAACAAAGAAACCCACATGAAACACTTGCTATAGCAATGGTCCAGATCATACAGCCTTTCAGAATTGTTAATGACATATTTTGAGCCATCATTGCAGTAACAGGAGGTGAACAGAATGAATCAAGTGCAGCTGCCAGGGTTTCCTTGGACTTTTTACTGGCTTATTTGCTTCCCTTTGTGTGGGCACAGTTTTAACAGTGTAGACAGCTAAATCAATGGCCAGTTAACTATTGATCCCTGGCTGGTTTCACTCTCTTGTTGAGCAGCACACCGAAAGGCTTACAAGACTGTACAGAAAGCCTGAACTTTACATGGATTTTATTAGTGCACTAAGTACCAATAATCCAACAGATACAGCAGAAGGAAACCAGTACAAGTGATGCTGGCCACCTTGTCAAGAGTCATTCCAAAGCTCTTTGCAGCAGCAGGCGCTGCTGGAAGCACTAGCTATCTCCTCAGCCAAGACTGTGTCTAAACACTGAAGGTTTCACAGGGAAAGTACTGAAGAGCAGAGGACATTGGGGTATTCAAAAAGCTTACTTTGTCTTAGATACCTTCAAAAGAATCTCTGTGTTGTTTGATAGCCTTCCACAGGCTCCAATACATAAAGGTTTAACATCCTGAGATGTTAAATCTCTCTTTCACCTTGATATGTCTACTTCACAGTAGTCATTATGCCTTTTTAGACCGAGTGCCGACTACATGTTTCATAAATTATCTTTCTTCTGTACCCAACCCTACCCGACTTTTACACTACGATGGTTCAAGATTTATTAGCAACATGGTTTTTCCGCAGCGCTGCAAGAGATTCGGCCTTAGCATAATTATGCAATTATTGTACAGCAATAATTAAGCCCAATCCATCAAACATAAATATAGCTAAAACTAAACCTGCAACAGGCATTTTCTGTATAAGCTTGACTGTCAACAAGTCACGTCAAAAACCTGTTAATGACAAGGACATTTTCTGAAAAGGCACAGCAGTTCTGCACATGAACACAGAAAACACTCCTAAGTGCTATTCTGAAGAAAAGCATTTTCCCAGTTATTTTCAAAAGTATTTTATTGTTATTTGCATAAGTAAATTTAAGCCCTTCTGAGCTTTATGACGACCCAAGAAAAGAACTCCCGCCATGAGAAAATCCTTTGCCTGGGATCATCTAATCAGAAAAGAGAGATGTGACTCAGGCACCCAGCCTTACTGTGCCATCAGTGAAACACTCTTCACAGTTACTTCTTAAACAAGGCATAGGCTACAATCTGCTCTACCAAATTTTGTCAAAAAATTGCAACCAAGCAAATTCCTAAAAGCCATGACCTATGAAGAAAAGAAGAACAAAAGTATTGTAGGAAATTATTTGTCACAAATACCTGTAGCAGCTCCACAGGGGAGTATTATTTATAAGTACTGTTTTAATTAAAACCATGAACTTTAAAAAGAGTTCACAGTTTATGTATGCCCAGGATTTCTTCTCACTGTGTAAACTATCAGAGTACTGTGCCGTGCTGTGTAAGCTGGACTCAGCTTTCTTTTAATTAAGTTTGTTCATGGACAGCACAGCATTTGCTAAAGCTAAATATTGCTGGAACCGAATTGTTATTGGTCTGTCCAGCGCAGAGCTGCTGCGGAACCTTCCATCATGCATTTCTGCCAATGGTGATTTGATTTGCCCTTCATCTTGTGTGACAAATACGGACTTGAGTTGCTATGGTCGCTGCCTTCAGAGCATTGTATAAGATACATGGTACCTCCTTTTATTTCCACAAAATACAATCATAGCCAGAACTATCACAGACTGATATAAAAACCTATTTTTCATACTTCTGCCATTACAAGGTGAGATGTTTAGAACTCCTTAGTTTTCCTAGAAACAAATTTCCACAGTTTCCAACTTGCAAAGTGCACTGCAGCCAAAAAGGCAGCTCCACCTCTGCAAAAATCATTGTGTCAGTCTAGCTTTGAAGGTGTTCGTTTGCCTCCATATTCTCTTCCACACTGTTTTAACAACAACTTTGCTATTTATATTGCTGTTAAATAAGAATCAATTAATTACCTCAGACTATCTGAAGGCTGTATATAACAATTTCTGAAAATACTACATAATCTTCTAGACATGAACCCTGAATTAGAAACTCACTGATGACCTCTGGAAGCAAAAGGCTGATTTGCCAGATAAGCTGCAACCTAAGTTGAACACCTTATTTATTTTGATTTGTCACCAACTGCGTCATAGTGAACTTAAGACAGTGTCCTATCGCACGTTAGACAATATTGTATCAAGTATGTTCGTTTGCTTTATGCTATACTGGGTTAATGACATGCTGACTGATGTATATTTTCCAGAATTTTCCTACTGATATTTAGACAGGAGTCAAGTCCTTTGTCCCTGCACAGAGCCAATGAATCTTGCAATTTAACTCCTACTATTGGCATTCTCATTGAATTGTGTTTTACATTATGCTGTCCAACAGCAAGGGTGCATTTGTACATGTGCATGTATATACTTACACAGACAGAGAAAGAAGAGGTCACAAAAAAGAATATTTGCTTTACAGAGGACATAGCATGAAATCAGGCCACAGTACAAACTTCCCATTATCAAGAATGGAGGAAAGAAAACTAATTTGAGCTAAAATGCTCTATGCACTAAATCAATAAAATTAAATTAACAGCTTAACTTAAAGTGCTCTTAAAAAAGTTCTTAAAAAATATGCAGAAAAAACATCCCATTATCATTCTGGTGATTATTTGGCATTTTGAAAAACATGATACACACAAATAGTAAGTATTTAATAGCACTGCTTACTTCAGTTCTTTAAAAGGGTATGCAGTGCCAATGACACTAATTAGTTGAAATGCAACTTTTTTAATATGTTCAGTGTAAAAATGTCCAACTGTAATAATATCTGAAAAAGAAAATTACAATTATTTTTGCTCTACTTAAAATCATAAGACACCCAAACACCCAACATAAGACAAAAAGTTTCAAGATGGGACTCAGACAATATAAAACTCTTTCAAGAATTCTACAGTTCTCCTTTGCATAAGCTGAAATCTGGAAAGTTATCACAACAGATCCTGAAAACCTGGATTTGCGTACAAAGCAATGAAGATTCTAGAGTAAGTGGTTAAAATTATTACAGAATTTCTAGATCTTGCTTTTTTAGTCTACCTTTGTCAAGGTGGCAACTCTCAAGCCATGGTCTGGTGACTTCTGGAGCTGACTGGGCTGGGCTACTTTCTGATCTCAAAGTTTCAAGCAGAATGTCTCTGTTCTCATGAAAGTAACACTGGACAAAAAGGATTACAAACGGTAGTGGAAATATATGTTTTTCTCCCTGATGTCTCAGGATACAATAATATCACTCGCTCAGTGCAGACAGAATCTGGCATTGTAGGGGACAAACTTGGGTTCCTCAAACTGTAGAGATAAAGCATTAGATCAACCTATGGATTAACCCCTCCTACGTATTTTGTGGAGCCTGTGCCAGGTGTTTGACCAGAGGTTGCACGTTGCTCCTCAAGCTCAGAAAAGGAAGCAAGGGGACTTTCTAAATGATGGGAGTGGGGCAAAGGGCAGGGCTTTGCTGTCTGATCTTCCAGTGGCCACAGGATGTCATAATGAAGCAGTAGAGGCACAAGTTACAGATGTTCTCGTGCATGTGTAACCAGTACTTGGCCAGGATAACTTTAGAACTTTCTCTTCACTATTTCTATCAGCTGTTCTCCCTAAGGACAGAGTATTAGCTCTATCATGGCCTGATCCTTCTCTAACTGAATTCTACAGCAAAATTTTCATTGGTCTTACTTCGCAGTATCAGGGTCTGTACTTGGAAAATATTTTCAGAACTATATTCAGATTAACAAAGATGCAAAAATCCAAGTGGATGCATCTCTTCTGATGATTATCATGTATTTATTGTTTGCCTTTAATATATCCTTTCACAGCTTCCAGTAAAATGAAGACAACAGATTTGAAATGCTATATATGCACATGGGGTTAATATTATCAATGTTGCATCTATCTGTAGATCAACAGGAGCTTACGCATTTCTCTTCAGAAGCTTCTCTAGGTTGGGGTAAGTCAGAAAACTCAGATACCTTCATGTAAAATTCAAAGCCTTAGCATTTAACTGTCTACACTTGCACTGGAAAAAAGACTGTAGCTATTAACGGTAGTAAATTATCAGCACTGGGAAAGCATTAGAAGCTTTAAGAGGACTTTTTGGGACAGTATAATGCTTTTTAATATTTGACCTATTGACCCAAAGGCAAATTCAAGCAGCACACAGATCCCATATGATTGCTTGTGAAGAAAACGGAACGCTTTCTTTTGTCATGTTTTACATTACTTCTATAAACCATAAATGAAGTCAGAATTTTCTTGTCTGGGAATTCCTGTTGGGATGAAGGTTGAGGTCTACTTAGCCTGAGTCCATACAAACTGCTAGAGAACAGTTATTCATCTTGATGCACATGCCAGAAATGGAAACCTACTAGTCCTTGAGGATGCATCAATTTTCAGGGAGTCTGGATTCTTTTAACTACTACAGAAACTTAAGAAAAAAATCTACATAGATACTGCTTAAGGAAAACAAAATCCACCATAAAACACAGCCTTGACAGTTTTATTTTGAGAAATCTGTATTTAACACAGACAAAAATACCATTCCCATTTAAGATCAGGCACAACTCACAAAACATACACTGCAGAAATACTTACACTTTTCCTAAATGCATCAGATATAAAAAGGCAACCAAATCATGTTTCAAATGTGACAAGGGATGGTTATCACTCAGAAGTATGACAGACACTGCAATACCAAATTTTCCCTGTGTGTGGAATTCCTGGTGCTGAGTCAGCAAGTCCCAGCAGAGGGTTAGCAAAAATGCCTTGAAATACTCGATTTCCACCCTCACAGATGAAAATGAGGAAATATTATTAGTAAGTGAAGAAACTGAAACTTTGCTTTATTTGAAAAATAAGATATTAAAATAGAACAAAAAGGCAGGGTTGAATCGCTGTGATTATCACTGCTGAATCCCCTTGCACAGAAGCAGCTGAGCTGTCTGTGCTCTCCTCAGCACCCATCAGAGCAACTTGTGCTCCGTGTGATGAGATTGCTCTGGTAAATGAAGTTGAGATTAGGGGCCAATGTCAGGAAAGCAACAAAAAAGGGTTAATGATGGGGCTAAAATCCTGCCTCTTTGCCAAATCAAGCAGGCATAGTCCCATGCTGTCCAGGCTGCAGTCTCAGCAGTGCTGGCATTGTCCCACCATGGTTTTGCTGCCAGAGAAGTCCACTGCCTCACAGCTGCAGTCAATGTCAAAAAGCAGAGCCTAGACAGCAGGTAGCCTGAAGGGGAGACTGGGAGGTGTGGGACCACCTCCCTCCCTGCCCTGGCCCCAGCTAACCTGGGGCTGTGATCAGCTCCAGGGGAGCATCAGAGTCTATGATTAATGAAGAAGAAAAGCATGGCAATGACGTGAGCAAATCAATAACCCATGGTGGCCATTGGACAAGTAGCAGAAAAGGACACACTACATCGGTCTCCAGATGGACAACATCAGGAAGAGGGGCCAGGCATCTGTCATTCCTCATAGCCTGCTTGGGAGAGGGAGATGAGCAAAGCATCAAAACTTCCCTTCCCTGACACAAAAAACCCAGCACCTCTGGAGAAGAACGCATTATTTAAGGGTATATTATGCTTTGTGTAGGCAGCAAATAGGGATCTGCATGGCACAATGCATTAGCTAGATGTTTGGGGAAAGCTAGAGGAGAGTAGTAGACAGTCCTACAATTCCTACAATATTGGGGGAAAAATCAAGGATAAAGAGAACAGTAAGAGAAACATGGTTCTTCCCTTGCTGGTTGATGAGAGCAGAGAGGAGAGGGGATTTTATTGTGCTTTTCCATCTACAAAGAACATTGCCTCTGCACAAGATGTGGGGCAGCGAACCAGAAAGGAGTCTATGAACTCTCGTACTTCCCAAAACCAAGGAAAGGGTGAGTTCTTCATGAGAGTTTTCCTACAAACCTTTCATTAGTTCCTTCCGCCTTTCATGTCAGCTAGAAGAATGCAGTTTTCTGAGCAGTGAATGCTGACTCAAGTTTTCCAAGCCAATGAATGTTTCCAGTTGCATATTCATATAGAAAAGACAAAGTCAACAATTTTCTGCAGAAGGAAGCAGAAAACCACTCTGAAATTAGAATAGGTATAGCAAGGTGGACAACATTGCCAGTTCTATCCACCTAGTAAGGATCAAGATAGAGCTATAAAGCAAATTTTGTTGAGCCATGAGGAGCCATAACCTGGTCCTACTGTGGAGAGAGAAAAAAATTTCCCTCTGCTCGGGAAACTGATGTGAAAGGGCACAGGTGCTGTTCTTGTGGCAGAAATGAAGAGCTTCAAGACGACTGCTAAGCAAAGATGTCTGGCATTTGAAATGAAATAACGGACGCAGTTGTCTGCAGTCAGCTGGTGTGATGCAGCAGAACTGGGGTGGCTGGACAGGAGCTCTGCAGCACAGGGCTATTCACAGGGCAGCTCAGAGGTGTTGCTGCATGAAGGGTGCCTACCTGCAAAAGCTCATGCAGTTCAGCTCCTTTGTAACCAAGAGAGCTGGAGGCAAACTGTACAGAAACGGCACAAGATGATATAAGAGCACAGTACAGCAGAGATTGAAAGATACTACAAGTTGAAATCCAGGACAGAGCACAATGCTTCAACCCGAGTACACATGACCAGTCCCTGTGAGAAGGAGGAAAAGAAGAAGGAAATGCTTCAAGCCCTGTAACTCTGTCTTTCCTTCTGTTTCCAGAAATCTGGATTTGGCTGTCCTGCCTAGCACACAACTGGCTGCGACTGCTCGTATGTCAACGATTTGCTGTGTTGTACTAAGCTGGCCTGTAAGAAAATGCACTAGCATTCCAATATTAAGCTCTCTGTGGCTCATGCTTATCTGTTCTTCTTATGTCTATACAGTATTTCAGCTGTGGTTAATGTATGCATGTATATGCATGTGCCCATGCATGTGTGTTTAAGTACATAAGTACAGCCCTATATTACATACATTACACACATAAAAGTGTGTTCCAGTTTAAGCATGCTTTCAATTTTGAAGATCTGGGTAAACAGACGTCTATGTGTAAGGACATACAAGACTACACCCAGACTTCCAGAAAAGGAGACACATTTGCAATTATGCATATATATGTGAGTGACTGTATATACAAAGGGCGTATCTCCATACATAGCCACTTAATGTGCTTAGCTCGTGGTATGCTTGTGTGTGATTAAATATATCTGCATGTTATCATATTTTACGTTTATTTGCATACGTGTATAAACCATTCATATAAAAACTGATGGCCGTATCAATCCAGCAAATGAAGGATGTTATTATCCTCTTTCTCACTTATAAATCATAAGCAACTCTAACAACTTACTGCAGTAATAAAACTGTGAGACAAGACACATAAGCATTCCTTGAGTCCCAGACTGGAAAGGAATTAAAGAATGCATTTTGGATGTAGTGGATGGCTGGGAATTAAAGGCAAAGGGAATCTGCAGCAGGGTGTAGAGGCAATGGTGTGGGTCTCCTCCTAGGATGCTGAAAGCTGGACCTGGGTCTTGTGTTGATCCTTAAATGATCTGAGTCATTTTGATCCAGCTTTAGAATCTTTTTTATAGCTAAAAAAATAGCATTAAAGAAAGGAACTTGAACTAGCAAACACTTTAGGCTGCTGGATTACCTCTCCCAGGTGCTGTATTCGCAACTTGTTTTCAAACCAGTTTTAGTGAAAAGCTGAAGACTTATAAGTCAAACATCTTAAACTCTCAGCTACCTAATATTGCACCACTAGGGCAAAGAACTAGAATGAGAGAGAGACACTTTATGATGTAAATTAGGAGTGTTTTATCAGAGGCACACTCCTTATGCCAGTGCTTATCCTTACTAATACCGATATCAGCAGTTGATGACATAAGCAGAAAATCACCCAATACTTGGGAAACAACTTCAACCATTTTTTGAGGAGGTAAAATGGAGTTATTCCTAAAAGAGATAGGATTGAAAGGTTCCATGTACAATGCCTTTAAGTGGATGCCTATGAAATTCCAGAGTTTGCTTGTGAAGTTCCCATCATGACTGTAGCAATTCTTGGTGGCTCATGGTAAAACACATACAGCTGTGGACACGTGTGTTTTTTACAAGCCATGTAAATGCTTTAAATCTAAGGGACCAAACTTGATAGTTTGCAGTCCTGAGAAAACTGTACTCTGCTCAACTTTGACAACAGACCAAGCTAATGTAATGTGTATTCTGTGGGCCACATGGAAAAAAAAAAACAAACAAAAAAACCAAAAACCCCAACCCAAAACACCAAAACCCACCTTATGTTCTAAATAAGGAAGTTGGTCGTTGGAAGTCTCAGGTTCCCCAAGAGTAAAATAAATATCCAGTGGATTCCACTGACTAATATCTCAGCCTGATGTTGACTCAGTTGTGGATCTGCAGGTCAGTGACTGTCACAGACGGACGCGCATCCAGCAGCCTCAAGATGGGATTTGACATTCAGAGGCTTCCCAGCCTTACCCCGCCAGGGAGGGGATGAAGCTGGCTATGCTGAGAAAAGCATCAACGGTTTCTGCAGCTTGTTTGCTTTTTAAGGAAAATAGTTTCAAGTTATGTGACCCTATTTTTATAGATCAATCAACCTGCTAGGCTGCATTTCACAGGTTTTTGAGATATTACACTGTTCGAAAGATCAAGCAATTCCCAGAGAAAGTGAAAAGTTAAGGAGTAGAGCCATTTGCATTTACTCTGCTGTTGATTTTAAGACCTGAAATAATAATATTTAAAGAGTTCAAAATAGTGAAGTGTGGTGAAAATATTTTGAGGGAGCCAACCAAATCAGAAGGTCATGCAGTGAAATAGCAAGAAAAAAACAAAACATACAACCAGCTTCTGTCACTGGAGATGCATGTAGAAAATCACGTTGCACTGTCCCAATGTTGTTGATCCCCATGTAAGTAAAAAATTTCCCCACTTTTCAATTCTGCTAAACCTGCCACCCATATTATAAGCTACAAAATTAACATGAAGAAAAAGAAATACTATTCAGAGACAAAACACACTTGAAACCAAGGCCCTGACTACTTTGGGACAATTAAAGTGCAGCCTGGGTATATTAATCACAGTCTTCTGGCCTGGTTCCAAGTTCGGCAATTACAATCTGCCTACCTCAAATTCTCCCCAGAGTTTCAAATGCAAGAGTTATTTGTGATTTCCTTCCTATAAAAAGTGTTGTTTAGTGCAGCCAGTAAAGACTGGTTTCATTCAAGTGATGGGTGAATGACTCACATTGACTATAGAAAATGTGTAAAAGCACTTTAGGATCCTTCAGGAAGAAGGACACTTATTACACGGACATTTTACAGTGCTTTTATTATTCTAAGAGGAAGTACTCCTATCTAGATGTTTCTTCACATGCCTCTTAGTAACCAAGTAGTTCAGAGTTTGGACTTGTTTTTCTAAAAATTAAATTAGGTTAGGCTATTTTTTCTGTAAATTTAAGATGATAGATTTGAAATGCAAGCACTGTATCATGCAGACAGTTTAGGAAAACATATACAACTTCTACTTTGAAAACTATTCAGATCATTTTTTGAGCCAAAAAAGATTAATGATTTATTATGGGGCTCATTAATCAAAAATTGTGTGTGCATGTTTTTTAAAGGACCAATTCCACTGTTCAAGTCAACTAGGTCCTCTAAAGCTATTACATCGGGAAGGAGCCACAATATTACCAAGACTTCCTGCAATATTGTTGAGACTTCCCGAGTGTATTTTGAGTATAAAATAAATGCTATTATTCAGGAGATACTGAATTGCTAAGCTTCTTAAATTTGTACAATTGGGAACTTGAAGTACATTAAAATGCTGAAACTCATTAAGAGCCCTTTCCACAGCTGCAAAATCGTTGGCATTCACAGCACCGTGCAGAACAATAAAACACTCCCCACACCTTTGAACAGGGCGACTTCCATTCCTCCAGCTCTGCTTTAATGAATTACTGAGGCAGAACTGGTATCTAACCTCTCCGTCAACCTCCTCCATTGAAAGGGAGAAACAAAAAGCCACAACAACACTAATATTCTGAACAGAAAAGCAACATGTACTAGCATACTGTACTAACCCTCCCCCAACACAAAAACCTCAGCTATTTCTGCTGCTTTGTTAGAATATAATTCAATTTTCTCCATCAACACCAAAAAACCACCTTCAGAGGCAGGAAACAATCCATGTTTTTTTCCCAAGCCACCCACCAAACTACGTTCAAGTAGACTTTGTTTCTTTGGGTGTCATTTTTCTGGACCCAAAGCACAGGACTCGGCATTTTGGTGGGTGTTTTTGCTCATACTAGTTGCATACGGTCAACTCCACATGCTGAAAATATCCTCCTGCCCTGTTTGGGGCGAGGGGGGGCGGGGGCTGGATTTTGTGCCTGCAGAGCGGCACCAGGACAAACAGCCTGAGTCCTCAGCAAGCCTGTGGATGCCCCGTATGTGTTTCCTACGTACTCTGCAGCAGAGGCACGGCGTTGCTCCTGATAGTCAGAAGATAGCACCTTCCCAAGATTCAGCAAAATTACATCTATATCCAACTGCATCAGGGTAACCAATGCTCAACCCTTCTCAGCTAGAAGCCAGCCACTTTGCATCCCGAGCAATTGCAAATGGCACTTAAAAACAATCCTTCTCTTTGATCTGGTAACAGCATGTTCTGCATCCTCCTCAGTCAGGAGGGTCACAACTGTGCCTCTAATATCTACAGGTCTCACCAATCCCAGGGCAAAGAAGCCCAAGTCTTATCAACGCTAGTGTGCATCAGTCTGATTTCTCCAGCTGAAGGATTTGTTTCTAAGTAAATTTCCATTGGGCCACCTACCACGCTTCCTTTGGTATTTGAAAAACAGAAGAAAAAAAAGCCAGTAACTGACCAAAAATTAAGTGTGACTAAGAACTATGGGAATAGCAACTACTCTAGAGATTTCACAAGATTCATCATAAGCCTGGTGCTGGACAAAACTGAAAGAAACCGTCTTGGGACTATTATTTAGCTTGTTAAATTCTATGTGCAAACTCTATCTGTTTATTCCAAACTATTCCCCAAAGCAATGAGTGGATTGTCTCCCTGAGAGGGGGAAATTGTTCCCTTTCCTCCTCTAAACATTTTTGAAAGGAATGAAGGAAAGTGCAATGCCAAACTGGTGAAGAAGATTATGTATTTCAGAAGTGGGTTTGAAAGATTCAAGAAGAGATATTAACATTAAAGATTACAGAATTAATTACAGAAAAAAAGGGCGTGGGGTTCTGCATGGGTGTTCCTGTCTACATCAAACAAACTCAAAGAAAGCAACATTATGGGGGAAGATTAGAGTATGACAAAAACAAGGCATGTGGTTAAAGCAAAAGATGCTTTGGTAGTGTACAAACTGAGGTGGTTTTGTTATGGGCAATGAAAAATGTAGCTTCCAAATCTTAGCTGAAGTGTACTACTCAAGCCCTATGGTTCTTGACAAAACACAGTAGGATGGCTTTCGAAATCCAACTATTTTGGCACACAGTTCTGACTCCATATGTTCAGTTGGGAATACCCAACCCATGCCAAGCGAGGAGAGCAGGAAAACCTGCCTGCTGACCAACACAGGAGCGCACACACGTGAACCCCCCCACCCCCGCAACGTGATCACATTTCTCAGCTGCTTCCCAGCCACAGAGGCTTGCGACCAGCCACCACTGGTGCGTGGCCATCAGTAGCATGGGCAAAGGAAGCGTCTGCCTCCGTGTCAAACACTGCAAGCGACACAGCAGTGGCAAATCCCAATTTTTTCCCTGAAAACAGGTCCAGTAAGAAAAGGGCTGTACCAGTTTCAGCTGGCCAGTTGTTTGGGGGTTGGAACTGATTGATACTCGTGTGGAGACAATAAAAAGAAGGAAGGGAGCCCTCTAAGCTTTTCAACACATAACTTTGCTAGCAGATGTTGCTATCTGATTGGGAAAACAGTATCCAGAAGAAAAAGAAACCTTTCCAACAGCATTTCTTCCTTTAAGTATTTTGGACTTCCCTCCTGAAACCATCTTACTCCTTCTATCAGATCATTTCATTAAGACAAACTTGGGTGTCCAAGCTGACAGCTTTAAAATATAAATAATAGGGGATGTGACAAGAGGTTTTCAGGGAAGGGATCACTGTGGAATTCATCCCCCTTGCTGAGTCCAACAGAGCTCAACACCTTCCACCTTCAAGTCATGCTGCAAAAGCTGTCTTCTACAGACAGCTCAGGGCTTTCCTCATCCTATAATTTAGAGTAATTGAACTTTTGCCATCTTGTATTTTGCAAACACTTTAAAATAGGATGGTAAACTTCCATTACAATCTTAAAAACAATTTATTTAGGCTAAGCTTTTGTTCTCTTGGAAAATAACACAACCATGCTTACGTGCAAGCAGTACAACTAAGCATCTCTCCTTCCGCAGTATGATTAAGTACACCTTCACAGGTATGGTAATCTTATTTATTCCAGAGAATGGGTCAGTATTTTCAGACAATAAGTACGCTTCTGGAAAGAAGATTTGGCTTGCAGAGATTTTCCCAGGATTCTTTTAAAAATATAAATTAAAGCTTTCTATTTTGCACCACAAATCATTGCATTAAAAATTGTATCACTGCAGTTGAATAATACTGGGCATTTGGGGCTGAAGGCACATGGTTGCACTTAAAGCTATTTGCTAATGACTGAACTGCACACAAAAGCAGAGGTATGTGCTCAAATGTCTGCATGCCCACGCCATGGAGGTTTGGATATGCACTATGCACCTGGCTTTGTATATCCCAGTCTGGCTCTTTAAGTAAAAGGAAAAAGACTTCCCTGATTTTAAACACAGTGCCTTCAAGCATAAAATATTTTCTGTTTTTCAAACTGACTGTTAAGAACAGTTTGAATTATTCACTTTATTCATTAATTATGCTTTGGCCATTAATGTGGTCTGTACTTTCCAAAAAGAAAAAAGAAAACCTGAATATTTTCCAGGTGTTGTCCAGACTGCACACTGTGGAAAGAAAAGCATTTACTAAACTTTAAGGCTCACAACAGAAATATTAATAATTCTGTGCACTATTTGGAATATCTGGCTAAACTGAATACTGTGTAGCAGAGCAAGCCCCTCGGGCCATGCAGATGACGACAACCCTTTCACCTTCCCTGGTTGCACCCGGACACAGTGGCAGAAAGGATAGTTGGGAGTAGGTACCTCATCACATGTAGTTTCCCTCCAGCATATGTGAGAGACATTTAAGAGATGTTTTAGCTTAAGCTGTTGTCATAAGGGACCTCAATTATCCTAATCCAAAACTGCTCTGCTTTAGCACCTGCACCTGGTGCTAAAGTCCATGTGAACAGGCAAAGAGGACTGCCCAGATTGCAGACCCCAGCCTGAGGACTGTGTCTGATTTTGAAAGCTTTTTCTTTGCACTGCCTATGCTTAACCTTTTAGAGATGGAAATGAGAGGAAGAAGTCATTCTAAATGACTAGACTAAATTTAACTTTGCTATCTAAAGTCAGCACAATAATTTTTGGCTGAGAGTTTGGGTCATGTTTGCTTTCACTCCTAAGTGAGTTCCAGCTCGATCCTAGAAGCTGCTTGCAGCAGCTGAAAGTGGTACCATCCCTTCAGATCTCATCCTCATACAGGTCTCAATACTATACCCTGCAATCCCCTGTGGTTTTGAGCATCTGGCCTTTCCTTGCCAGATGACGTTAAAGGGATGAGTGCAAGGCTCAAAGTGGGGCAGATGAACAGCTCATTTCCATGAGCAACCCCTAACGTGCAGATATGGCCTGAAAAGTATATGCAACACCAGACAATAACACCAGACAATAACACCAGACAATAACAGACAGTAAGCAGAAAAAAGCCAACAAAAGAACCCAGCAAAGAAAATGTAAATGTATAAATGGATTTCCATTTCAGTTGTTTCAAGTATGTAAATCAATGATGTCTTAATCAACTGACCATTTTGCTGATCTAACTCACACTAGCTATTTTAAAACCTCTAACACTCACAGGACCAGATTTAAGCTGTAAAGGAATACCTTTCTTGACCTTTTGCTCTAAATATTGTATGCATAAGTAAATCTGGAAATGAAAGACTGCTTACATTTTTTGATACAAAGTAGCTAAGTTTTAGTCCACCTTCATTGAAGCAGTTTGTCAATTACCCAAGTTTGAATTGACAGTAAAAGCCAAACAAAGGGTAAATATTAACTTGGCCAGGCAGGTTCAACACCAAATTATGCTGAGTGGGATGGGTTATGTACAAGCTAAAGTACAATACTTGTTTGTAAATCCCAGGATGAAAGGCTATAATAACTATAACAATAAAAGAGTATACATTGCTAATCTCATAAGCTCCTAAAGAATACCTAAAAGTAAGGAACATTCTTAACCAACATTGGGAAGTCATGTACCAAATGCTGTTTTGAATTACTTTTGAAAATATAGCCCTCTGGTTTTGGGGTTTGCCTCTTTTATGCTTGTGCCTACTCCATTATAAAGATTTTTTTTCCATTTTTTAACACTGTCAAACTTCTAGCTATACTTGGGCGACTGGACTCCCATGTTCACATGGTTTTAACCAAATTCTTTAGTTTGCCAACACAAAGAGGACCAAACTTAGTTTACATCTTCTTATGCAAACAGTTCAAAGCTAGGAAAGATTTCTGTTCCTAGCAAGCTGAATTCACAAGTTACAATTTAAGCATAGTTCAAACCCCCTGAGAACCACTACAAGACCACTTTCTTTCTGAAGATACATAAATAGTTAATAGAGGAGTTAACAGTAAATGATGCTTAAAATGCAGATCTTAATTCATGAACTTTATGAGAATAATAAAATATAGTGATGGGCTTTTCTAATGGCTTCCACAGTTCAGCCATCATCTCTTAATGGGTAGGACCTCAGGCTTTATAGTAAGCATAAAAAGGCAACATTTACCACCCTGGGTGAGGTTGCTGGTCTACCTAACCTGGAGATCGCACCCCTTTAGTATCAGTTTTGCCATCACAATGCAAGAGCAACCACAGCTTTTACTAATGTAACAGTGGAGTTTACTCATATATAAGGGAAAATGAAAATATAAGTCATCACTGCTTTACGTAGTACATAGAAAACAGCCTAAGTTAACTTCCATTTCAGACCTAAAGTTTTTTCAGGACTGCTCTTTGTTTGCCATTAAAATGGAAGGCTGGTTTAGGACCTTTCAAGGCCATACATACATTGGGACACTGGGTCCTGCCTGGCCCCTGTCTTGCCTGGCATGGTAGTGGCAATGATTTAGGAAATCCACCGTCCCCCTCTTTGCAGACCCCAGGACAACACCACAGCTTCTGCTGCACAGAGGAACGGCAAAATGTTTTCAGCAAAGCGTGTCTTAAGTTGACATCATCCTTCCAGAACATGTCAAATACAGCCACTTAAACTGCAACCGACATATGGTCTAGATTAAAACTAACAAACAAACAAACCACCCCTTAAATTATGAGGCCTTCCAGAAGCAAGGAGCCAAAAGTACAATAATTGCTTTATACTGTACTGCAGAGACTGACAGCAGAGCCGGCCGCAAGCGCAGCGCCGCAGCATAGCCGGCACCACTCTGAAAAGAGTTTGCTTGCCATTTTCCTGCAAGCACTATGGGGTAACACCCGCTCCCAGGGCAAAAGGGCTGCCAGGCTGCTCTCCTCTGTGCTGCACCCTGGCTGGCAGAAACCCCCGAGAGCATCTGCACCAATGAAGGAGAGAAAAATATAACACAAACCACGGAAAACCCCTCTGTGTAACTGTGTGTAACAGTTTTTGGACCTTGGCCTCGAGAAGCAAAGAGCTCCAGGATAGTTCAGTATTAATGACAAAAATGAAGAAATTAAATTTGTGCAGCTTCCTACATTTAGTAAAGGAAATTATGCGTTTCCCACAAAGCCTAATGCCAGCTCCACAGGGATTATATTACTATTTATTGTTTTGTTTGCTCAAATAAAACACCTGTCGAGGTCAGCTATTCGAAGAATTTTTAATATACCAGCCTTACACTATGGAGAGTAAGAAACGTTTATAGAGGCACTCCTGGTAAGATTGTTGGCTTTTTTCCCCCCAGGTAGGTGCATAATAATTTAATAACAGAAACAGCATGCCCACAAAACTCTGAACCTCAGATTTAAATAAAAACTAATATATCTGAAATCTGGGTATCAGTCTCCACAGCTCCTTCAGCTTTCCCTGTTATGAAAGGAGGCGTAACCCTAGGATACGGCATCCTTCTTTTATAAAGTCCTGTCTTAAAGTGTCAGGAGTCAAGGAATTAAAAACAAAAGCAGAATAAATTGCTGTCAATCATTAAAGTCTTTGATCTGCTCTTTGCTTCAGAAGGCATTATGCCTCCTAAATGGAGGGATCAATCACCACACACCAGACCTGCTGCTAGGCCCTCTTGCGCCGCACCGCCCACGCGGAGGGCGGCTCATCACTGCGCATTCCAGCTCGCCTTTCAGACAAACCAACGGGCAAAACCATGCCAGCAGGAAAACAAAACAACACGACGCAAACCCCTTTGTGCAGCTACACGACACAACTACTTCCCCTTTTGGCATTTTTTTTAGGCTTTTCCATTAAATGGCAGCTCCCTTCAGACTGCCTTTCCTGATACGTCCCCACCAGGCATTCCACCATCACCGCTCCTCACTAGCAAAAAGGAGTTCTGGGTTTGGGGTTTTTTTGGTTGTTTTTTTTTTTTTTTAAAAAAGGAAAAAATGTTTATGTTTTCACTCATTCATAGCCATATGAAACATTATGTTGGCCTGACCTGTTTGCTGCTTTGTTACAGTAAACAGGTTACATAAGTAAAGGGACAGAAATTTATTTACCTCTTCCTCAACTGCAAAACTTCCCAAAATGTGGAACATTCGACTTGGTAAGAAGAACATACACTTAAAAGAAAATTAAAAAAACAAACAAACAAAAAAAAACCCCCAAAACAAAAAAGAGATGAACTTTCTTACCAAAAGGTGTGACAGTTATTTTGGTATAACAGATATGTATGCTGACCTAGAAAGCCACAGTTCAACCCAGATGGGCCCTGCTGTCCTGTGGGGATGGATCCTACAAGAAGGCTCCAGAGGAAAGCAACCGCAATGCTCTGTAGCTGAGCAGAAGGAGATGTAATGAGCTCCAAGTAAATACAGCAGGATTAGGCCTGTAATTACAATGCTGGCTACTGATAGAGTAGCACGGATTTCGTGAAAAAAAAAAAAAAAAGGATTGTAATGACAGCAAATGGGATCAACTGCTGGCCAAGAGACAGTATGAACAGAATAACTGTTTAATAGGGGTGTACTTGGCCTGTGACAAGAGTTGAATAGTTTTTCTTCCTAATTCAAACAGGTTTGTCACTTTAAGGCTGCTATTCCTCATGTGTCTCCCACGGTTGAATTCTGTTGCCTTTCCTCAGTGTGAGGAGTACACTTTTCCATAAACATTCCCTTTAATTTCAGATTATGGCAATCATGGGCAAAATCTGGTCTTTATAAACAGGGAGTTGAAGACAAAACAAATGTCAAACAGATAAAAGTAGCATTGTACTTTTAATTATCAAAGTATTTTATTTCATTTAAAGGAATAGATTCACTGGTCTTTTCCAGCTGCCTTGCATCATCACAGCAATGTAAAGCATCATAAATCCAGTTCAGTGAATGGTTCCAGTGAGTTAGCAGATGCTTTACATCACTGGAGCAGCATAAAGCAGCAAGCATTTGAACCTAACCCATAGTCTTTCAAGGCACTTTACCAAAAAAGAAGAAAGTTTTTCTTCTCCATCTGTGACTGCTGCTTAACTGAGACAGCAGAGCCATCTAGTTAAGAGGAATAAAAGGTACAAGAAAAAAATCTCCGCAAACAATTTTGAGGTAGAATTTTCTCACTTTACTATCCTTTGGCTAGCAAGAACATTTCAGTCTCATCAGTGTCACTGATGGGAGAAAACTGTTTAATATGCCTTATTTTCAAACCTGATTTTAGGCAGTTCCCAATACAATGCGCTTCAACACAAGTTAGAAGGGCAGATTCACTGTTACTTAGGACTCGGAGCACAAAGAAATCAATAAACAGAGATAAAGACAGATAAGCACTTTGGGCAGATATGAAACAGAAATAAAAATACCTCTCTCAAAACTGTCCTGCTTAGCTAATGCAATGTAAGTGGAAGTGTGGTATCTTCCACAAGGTGACTGCAATGCTTCGTTTACTTGCTTTCAATCTCGTGTCCGTTCAAGGGCTCCCTCTGTTCATGCATTGCTGCAGCATGATTAGCTGAGCAATTAACCATGCCCTACGTTGTTCTTTTTTTTTCACCTAATTATTGCTTCATTTCTCAATTGGGTGGAGCAATTGCTCTTGTTCAGCTAAGCTCTTAGGAACCACAACTACTAATTTCCCAGATTTGTTTTTCTAGTGGAAGACAACCTGCACTTTCTTCTATTTGAATGCCAGAGAGAACAGGGGAATAGTGACATAGGAATGGCCTCCCTCATCAACGTGTGCTCCAATCCACGTGTGCTCCAATCCACACGTGCACTCACACACACACACTCATTCACTTTCAGTTGTCTTCTTTTACACTGCCATGTTTGGAAGAGGACTAGCAAAACTAAAGTAGACTTCATTCCCATCTCCTATCAGTAAACAGTGGCTGTTTTATCCTAGTTCCTAGGGAAATGAGGCAAACATGGTGTTTGTCTGTGTCCACCATTTCTTAACATAAAGGCAGCTTACTGGCAAACCCAACAGAAAGCCAAGGTTTTCAAAGATAAACTATAGTTCTACTTGTCTTCTGCCATAAAGGAAGGGAGATGAGAGACCAAGTAAGTTCCCCCAGCTATAAGAAAAAAAGTAGCGCGAGTTCATATCTTGTTCAACAGCAGAGTATCCATGTAGGAGATATGCTTTATAAATGCCTTCATCATGAAAAAGTTTCACTCAAATCTTGTGAGCTTCTGAAACACCCCCATCAATCAACTTTCCAACAGAAATCTGCAGGAAACTAAGCTTTGTTAGTTCTGGTGCTCAGGGAATGATGTGTTAACAATAGTGTTGCAGCTAACTGTGCAGCATCCTTTCTTGGCTCTGCTCTGTGATATGCCTGCACCATGGGTGGCTGGGTTACAGGAACGTTCAGGTTGCCTGAGTTACCTCTGTATTTGCATCCCCATTGATCTGCACTGACACCACAAAATGCTGAACTTCATTTACACACAGGGCTTCTGCGCGTGAAATTGTTCATCCTTACACCCCTCTCTCCCACTGACTGCAGCATGTCTTAGGTGAGGTTGGGTTTGGCACTCTAGCCTGGCTGACGCGTCACTGCTGATGGACGTCCCAAAAGCACTCTATCAGCTTCCCTGTCCAGAAAGCGAATATGGAAACTTGAACGCAGACAATACTTTCTCCAAATGACAATTACTTGAGTGCCTTCTTGCAAGCCATTTCAACTCAATTACTCCAGTGAGCAGTAACATTTAATTTTACAGCCTGGGAGCACAGTGATTCTGTAATTTAAATGTTCCTGGCAATTTCAATCATACTACGGTTTTCATGCAATTTTCTGTTCCTGACATCCAGTGGCAGAAACTGCAGAATTGATGCCACTTGCCACAGTTGCACACGCTCATAATCGTGCTGTCACAACAACCTGGCAGCCTGGTGCCCGTGCCACCAGGTCCTGGGCACATCCACAACTCAGTACTACTGTCCAGCCAGAAAAAAAATTACACCAGGCGATGGGGAAGAAGGCAGAGCCCTCACTAACACACCTGCTGCTACTTCAGGAAGCCAAGAGCAGTAACAACAGCAATCCACCGTCCAAACGTCCTATTTTCTGGATTCCTTATAGCACAGGAACATCAGCACATTACATCCTAGAGATTTCAAGTGCAGCCTATCATGCCAGATCGCCAGCCTTGTTTCCTACTGCTGGCATTACCCACTCTGAATGTGCTGTAGGGAAAAGCACTCTCTCTTCCCCTCCCTGCACTGCAAGGAAGGGCTTAGCCTGGTGGGGCAATGTGGCAATTCACCAGGTGACAACACATCTGTGCAGCTCTCACAGTCGCATCTGTTCTGTACTTCTGAAGGCAGGCTGAAGCTTACATCCCTAAGAAATGAGGGCCTTCAGAGACAAGTGGAGCTGCTGTCACTCCTAAGTCAGAAATGCGTGCACTCACAGTAAATGTGTGTACCTTATTACCATGAAAAAATAATAATTAAAGAAAAATGAGACATCCCCATTTTAGGTTTGAATTCAGGGAAAAAGCATAGCTTTTAGACCTGTCTCACTTTTTCCTATAATTATAAAAAAAAAAAAAAGGAAAAAGTCAATTTAATTTAAAACTTCATTTTGAATACCAGTCATAAACATTTCTCATGACTATGTGGTATACAGCCTGGACTGATTGGACTCCTGGTTTACTAGTACCAACACCCTCACTTTCTATTTCCATGCCTGGGCAAGGTAGGGATGAGTGACAGACATGTACAGTGCCCCTTCAATGTTGGCACCAGTCAGAAAATTGAGTTCCTTTTCCTCCTTTCCTGGCCAAAAGGAACAGGAATGAGATGCTTACCATGGCAAAATAGGGGGTAGTTGAACACAACGCCAGTGGCACCACTGCCATTTTGCATAGGTACTCTTTCATTCCTGTAGCTGCAGCTCCTCTTGCCACCTTGCCAGCATGCAGCAAGGTAAGCTGGAAGAGAAGCAAAGGATGGCTGTCTGGCTGCCGAGCACAGAAAAGTGTAGGGATGGCTCAGCACCAGGAACAATCCTCCCCCCTACGCCTAGGCTAGATATGGACTAACATTTCCCAGTCTTCCTTGCCTTCCCTCCTTCCTCCACCCAACTCTCTTCTCCCAGAGAACAAGCATTTATCACTGGGAAGGTCACTTTAGAGCTGCAGGGTTTCTCTCTGGCTGTGACTATCTCAGTTGAAGTTAGCACACATAGATAATGCTGGGTGTGAGGCAGAGCCCTGCAGACCAGCTTCTATCCAAATCCCCAGTGCTATAATTAAAGTAATTGCTATGTCCAATGAGAGAGCTTTAATTTCACAGGAATTCAGGCAAAGCCAGAGTGCATCTTTCCTTCATGAAGGCTACATAACAAACTCCAATGGCATGGGACTGTTGTTTTGTCATTTTTAGTAGTTATTAGTTTTGAGGAAAACACCTCAAATGTTTTCCACAAGTATGATTAAATATGCTATACTGTGGAAAATATGCTATCTGCAACTGAAAACAATTATAGACAATATATAAAAATGCGCTACAGCAAATCACTTCTTTCACAGAAAAAAGAATAGTCTACTCTAAATGAATATGCTTCCCATGAAGCAGTAGTTTTACCTAAAGAAAATTTTTGGTGCTGGAGCAAGTATTTACTCTTGAAAGACTAGTTTTCTTTGAGTTGTTGATGCAAAACTCAGTAATACAAATCAAACCTAAAGAAAACTAGAAGCAAAAAAAGAGACCCAGTGCATGACATCAATGACATCAACACTACTTTTTCTACCCACGCCTTATGAACTTAGCCTCCTGTGTGGACTCCAACAGTTTTTATCCAGGAATTTTTTGGAGAGAAATCTATGCCCCCAACTATTGCACATACTTGGTAAACTCAGTTTAGGAACATCATACTCTATATGTTCTTCACAAATAGTTGATATGTCCGCATGTAAATCCCAACACAATAAATGCTGGATTTATTGTTTTGCACAAATCATCTGGGTGACACATTCAGGGCTCCATGCTTTGGATTTACTGTGCATTGCGACACAGCGCAGCATGCGTGAGCAGTGACTCCAACCGCACTGCGCAACATCTGCACACTGTGGACATGGCTACAGTGCACAGAGCTGCCCCAGGGATCCCTAAGACAGTTGGCAGTGAAAGTGGAGTTGAGTTGAGTTTAACAAAGGCCTCATATACTGCCCAAACAAAAAGCCTTGAAAATCCCCCCAGACACTTCTGTTTGGAAAACAAAGGCATTAATCGGAAAAAGTGGGTAACGCTCCTTTCATGAAACTCCCCTCTGCACCTTGGTTATCAAGGGTTGACCATTGCAAGAGCAGGAGGACTGCTTGGGTGGTTACCTGTTTCCCAGGGAGGCACAGGAGCTGCCTGCAATGCACCAATTCCAGAAAAGTAAACTTGAAACATCTGGAGCTTTTCTTTTCTTTCTTCCCAAAGAAAAAAATGAGTTAAATGCTTAAGAGCCCTGGGAGAGTTGCCGTTCAACTACACATAAAACATCCACTCCCCTCAGTGTGTGAATCGGCTGCTTGATAGAGCTATGTGGAAATTGGGGGGCTGGGGGAGCTGTTGGGTAAAAAGGATGAAAGTACATTTTTCCCTGAGGCTGTAGTTTCAGTCCAGCTCCAGAGAGCCAGCACTGTTGCTGCCAGACACCATTTCAGTTATTCCCACGAAAGGATGGATGGCCTCAACCCATTCCCTAATGAAGATTTCATCAGGAAGGCCATCATTGCAGTCAGCTTCTTTTCTAGGGTGGCCTTAAAGGATAGGCTAAAGAAGGTAAAAAAAAAAAAAAAAAAAAAAGCAGCCCCCCCCCCCCCCCCCTGCACCAATGTGGGGACAATTTTGTGAGGCTGGAATTTAAGACAAAAGGTAGGGAAGAGTCTGAACTCCTGCATCACAAGTTGTACCTGTTTTGTGGGGAGAGTACAGCCATGGCTACTGAGCTCTCCTTCTGCTTCCTCACACTGCCATCATGTACGGACAAAACCAGGACCCCAGAAGCTCACACCATCTCTATATACTTCTGAAAAATGAGGTGCTAAATGGCAGCATGAATTTCTTTGAGACGTTCCTCTGATGTTTACTAGTGTCGTCCCAGTCTAAAGGAAAGGAAAGGAAAAGAAGCCTCTCCTCCAGGCTGAGAGACCTCACTTTTTCCCCCTCCCAGCAAGAAAGACAGTCTTTAAGGTGTAGCACTTGATGAACACTAATAAAAGGCAGTGGCGGAGGAACCAAATCACGCATGTGGAATAGTGGCACTTAAGCTTCCCAATATAATGCTGTGAATTCAGGAGGCCAGCTAGTTCTAATGACAAGGAATTTCTATTAAATTTTATAGCATCATAGTGGTCAACAGGAAATGTTTCATCGGATACTCTTGCAACAATTGCTGCTGAGTGCTCCACCAAAACCTCGCTCAGCTCTCTCTTATTTTCTCCAGCATGTTTAAAACAAACTCGGTTATGCTTTACATTTTATTTGAGAGAAAGACAGTCAGGAACAGAGGAAGGCTATACTCTTGTATACAAACTTATACATTATACCAACCTGTAAACTCATTATAAAACAGAAAAATAAAATAAATGCCCTTTTTGGGGTCTTTTCTATGGCAATGGCTACACTAATTGGAAGTGCAAATAAAGATAGAATAGTAAAATTAGAATTCATCTAAACAAGAAAATAGAAATTATTCATGTCCAGTAGCCTGAATGATGTATTTAAGAAGTAACATCACTGTGTTTGCTGCAGTATTCAACATTTTTGTTCTCTAAATTGACCCAGTGCTCCATTTTGACTTAGGAAAAAAAAGATCCATCTTGCTCAGTGCCTTTGGCTATAAAATATGCTTCACCTGTAGAATACATAAAATGTTTACATAAGCCTCTGAATATTTTAGAATAGATCTGTCTCATTGGATTCGCAGTCCTGCAACAATTGTTCACTAAACTTATACTCCCTTTTTTGACACAGTCAAATACCCCAGTTCTCAGATGGAAGATGACATTCAACTAAATCAATTTCATTACAAGTTAAACTATTCTGGTTGATTGCTTTCAATAAACACAGTATGCACTGTTTCCTTCTCTGTCTCCTGCAGATCACTAAGGTCTACCACTCACTTTAGACATTGTTTACTCTTATTCATGATCTTCCAAGAAAAGCACATACCACTCCACCTCCTCACTCCAATTCTGGTTACGGCACTTAGCGCATGGAAAGTATGACAGGCACACATCAGAAATAATGTGATACAGATATATGAATTATATTTGTATGGCCTATTAAACTAATATTCATCTAATTGACCACAACCACCACCACCAAATAGGCCACCGCAGCTGAGGTCTGTCTGTGACAGTTTGACCCATCCCCCAGCTCTAACGTGTCTTCATCTAGCAGCCCCCTCTCCCCAAAAATCTTTTCAAGACTGTAGACATTCTTGAGCATCATCACAACTGTGTTCGTGACTCCCCTGTGTTATTACCGGTGCTTACAGCTGCCTCCTCCAAATCTCCTAATGGGACAGCAGACAAAAACCCCAGAATTGCTCAGAACGGAAGCAAGGGCCCTGCTGTTGCCCAAGAAAATAAAGCAAAGTACAAAATTGGAGTTGTAATTTGAATGGTTACCAGCCAAATTTCTAGTGTGTGGCTGGTTAGGTTCTAAAAGAATGAATGAGGGTTCAGAACATTTCTAATATTATCTGAAATGGGCAATGCAGCCCTACTTCATATAAAAAGGATGTAACATAATGAAACATAATATTATTTTAGCTGATGAAAACAAAAAAGAGCAATTCTTACCTTAAACAGTCTCTTGTATTATCCAGATATAACAAGGACAGACCAAAAACTCAGAAAAATAAATACAACCAGCCATCTAAAAATTAATGTTTATTCTTTTAGCCATATTCTTTTTATCTCAAGTACTGTGGTCATTTTCATCCAGCTTTTGGGGAGGAATAGGAGACCAACTGTTCACCAGTGTTACACTACTTTTTCAGTCATTGGCTACAATGTTAACAAAGCTAAGTGCTATTTAGTCATCTCCACTATAACAATGTTTCTTTGGAGGATTTTCTCCTCTAAGATTAAAGTCAGAATAATGCAAGTAGACATGGTACGTTTTTCTAAGGAAAAGAGCACTGTCTCCCTTAAAGTAGAATAAAACCCTAATCCTTCCACAAAGCCAGCAGCCGAGTGAGTGTGGCACCAGGCTGCCCACATCGCCTTCTGAGAAGCCACAGAAACTTCTTGCTTTCAGAGCTTAAACAACATCGTTGCTTTTAATGTACTTCCAAAAAAATACACCTGTCAAACTTGCCCATTCGTAAGTGGGCACAAACTGGTCATCCCACTAACAGCAGACTAGCTGAACAATTTGTTTGTAACACTCCCCCAGATGCAAATATGAAGTTGAAAAATGAGCAACATCACAGCTGAGGAAGGTGTGATTAAGAGTGGTGAGACCTGTAGAGTCCAATGCACTGTCTTTATCCAGCTTCCACTGTTGTTAGCAGGGGGGAAACACTCTAAAGAATATTGATAGTCACCGTTTCCGTGGCTCAAAGCCTAATGAAACATTATCACTTCAGTTCTTGTAGCTATTGGTTATGAAGAAGCACTGTTTCAGACAGCAGCAATATTGATAACGCTAGATTTCATAATGATGGTGCACACGTGACGACTTCAGGGCACTGCATCTGAAAGTGCCTGATGCACTGTAGGCACTATCATTAATGATCGTAATTTAGGGTTCAATACGAAAACTTCGGGGAAAACAAACGTGTCCTCAAGATAATTACTCTCAAATGCAAACCATGATTTTACTCTATGCATTTTGAAACAGACTGCTGCGCTGCAGACTGTATTTGCTAGTATTAGCAGCCCTTCTTTGCACATCGGTGATACACTCTCTCCCTTACTACATTACTTGCCATGGGTATATGTCAAACTCGGATTTTTCGGGGTTAATGCAGACCAATCATGTGAGGTTCTAAGGCTGTTTTTTTGCAAAAAGCCATCTGTTGCACCAATATCTATGGACACTATGGATGCCCGTTACTTTTAGAAAGGCCAAATGTGAAGAGACGTGGCTGCTCAGAGACACAGACATTTTTCCATGTAGCCTTTGTATTTATTAATAGGCTGCTTCTCACTTAGTGCTCCCCTCACATCTAGAGCATATGCAAGGATGTAGACTTTAGTATCATAAATAGGGGGTGGCTCTTTTAGGAATGTGTTAGTGTTTCCAACAATCATATTATCTGATTTGTTATTACTCACTGGCTTCCTGTGTGGATAAGCTTTCCTTGTTAAAAAGTGTCTACCAAAAGGAGAGCAGAGAACAGGAACAATTAAAGATGTTATAAAGTTTTACAGAAAACTGTTTTTCCCCAGCAATAATATCAGGATTTAAAAGTCTAAAGTCATTCAGGGATAAAGCCAAATCATAGATCGTTGAGATGTTGGGTGTTTCTCTTCTCGTTTTACTGAAATAAAATTCCCCTGCTGGCTACCAAAAGGTGTATTACTACACTGTTTAGAGAAATATCCTACTATACCTTTCACAGTGCTTACACCTCTTCCTTAACCATCTGCTAAAAACCACTCTGATGAGCTACTGCATTTGGCCAGGTTCAGTACAACTGCTCTTACCTTGTAGTGGACAATGGTCTGGGCCTTGCTGCAAGACTCAAAATTTCCATCCTTTTTGAAGTGAAAATGAGATCACAACAGAGAAAGTACCCTCTCCTTTTCAGGTCACTGAAGTGATATGTGCATTATGCTGTTCAGAAGTTTCAAATATGAAAAGCAAATCCCAGGAAAGATGTCCAAAATTCATCTTGTACAGAAGCTGGTATACTCAATACTTTATTTTGTACTTTTATTTTCCCTTACCTATAAATGCAATTTCATAAGTAGCTGCCATATTCTGCAGTCAGACAAACAGAGAGACATGTACAGACACAATATTCCCTTCACTGGTAGCTGGCATTATACCGTAAAGTATACACATATAAATTATACTTGTTTAAATAATTCTGGTTGCTGTTCTTTTCCTGTTTATATTAATCCAAATTTTTTTCCTAAATGCTATTTTATTCTTATTTATCAAATCCCTTTATCAAATAAGAAGCTGGAAATGGCTCTCTTTACTAGCCCCATAATATTATAAATGCAATGCCACTATAATAAAAGGAAAGGAACAAATAGCAAAAGATGACTAATTGGCATTGCTTTGTAGGTCATTTGTGCGTTGTGAGGAGCAGGTCCAACCTCACCAAGTAGCACTTAGTTTCAACATATTGTAGAGCTATCTCATGCTGGGATTTAGGGAGAAATTGAAGCTTCCATTCAATCCAACTGGCCACGTTAGAAATTTATCCTGCCTGGTCTTCATTAAACTTATAAAACATGACTGCTGGAGTGCAGTGCATAACACCCTCTAATAACACAGTTTAAACACCAGTCAACACAATAGAAGAGGTAGAGAAATGTGACAGAAGTATTAAAGCTAAGTCAGCCCTGAAACGTCTGGAGTTGTTTAAAGGTCCATCCAAATCTCTTTGGACTTGGAATCAAGAAGAGAAGTCTTGTGTGAACATAAAAATGTTTTTCTCCAATACCTGTTTGCAGTCAGGCTTCAAAAAAGATGAAGAATATCAAGGAAAAAAAAAATATTGTTTGAATAAAAAGAACCATATTTCTTCCTTTTCACCTCTCAATGGCTGAAATCACTCTGTCACCCCACAGAATATTTAATTCCAATGAAATGCTTCATTTCAAAGAGTTCCTCCATTATCTTAAAAAGAAAATATGGAGCAAGTATTCTCCAAGGGAGAGTAAACAGTGATCTAACTTGCTGCTGAATTTTAGAGTGTGGGTTGGGGGAGAAAGCATTCAGTAAACACCAAAACCAGCCCCAAATAAAATGAAAACAACAACAACCCCCCCCCGCCCAACCCCCCATAAATTACAAATCCAGTGATAAGGCAAATTGGTATTGAAAGAAAAGACACTTTTCTCCTTACTGTTTTCAGAATTAGGACAATTTTCTCTTAAAACCACTGTGTCTATTATTCATCCCTGAGCATTTTGAAAGTGTATGTGTGGGCTTTTTCTGAGCTAGATTACTAACTTATGGCATTATGAAGAGAAAGTTAGGTGATACTAAGGGGGTTTAGTTTCAGAGAAGTGCGTCTAGTCAAACTTTCAAGTTTTGCAGGAAAGAGCGTGTTTGTCTGCAATGTTTTTAATCTTGGGGGATTTTTCCCCTTTGAGGCTGAGATCTAGTAAAATTTCAGTGCTGTTGACTTCATGGAATTTATTTGATTTCAAACTTCAATATTAATAAAAATTCAGTGGAGATATCTGAAAATGGGCTTATTGAACTTATCTTGAGCTATATTGATGGATAGGAAAGTAACATCCAACACATAAATAAATATACAGAGCAGTTGTAAGAATCTGAAAGACTCCCATACAAAAGAAGATTGTTTCAGTAAGTCTTTTTCTATCTTTCTTGCTTAAGTACTACAGGCAATAAAATTATTTCCACAATGTTTCTTCATAAAGTAAGTGTTCAAGTGAATCAGTACTTGTAAACAAGCTCTACTGAGGATTCATGCTGCCAATTTAGGATAAACTATTTTGTATATTCAACTCCATTTCTCTGGTAAAATTTCCCTAATGAAATGTAGTAAAACTCACAAACCATCAGATCAACACACACCAGCAAAATTAAACCCCTGAGAATATTCACTGCTTTATTTTTATTAGTACTGCTTTAAATATTCAAAATGTATGGGTCATAAAATTATGCTTAGGGCAACATTTTCTCATAAGTTCATTTGTGCATGTTTTTAAATAGATTTAAAAACTAAATAATTTCAATCTCAACCTTAACGGAGAGGCAACCAGCAGAGGTAGTGATGGGGGCAAATCTCAATAACCCCCTCCTCAAATTGTTAATTTTAGGGTATTTCAGGGTTAAGGAATGCCCCAGGCAGCAAAAGGAATGTATTTAAATGCCTGAAGCAGTTTATATAACGCTTCAAATTTCTACAGCAGCCCCCACATTCCCTTCCTTACAAACACAAGATAAAATTACTTGGAATTTCCTTATATTATTACTGAATATAGGACAAACAATAGCACCGTCAAGAGTCAGACAAGGTGACCTGTGATTATTTTTCATGGAAAGATCACAGGACAATATAAAATCTGACCAGCCAGCTAGAAAAATGGGTTTCCACATAGTTTACACACATACCCCTCAGCATACAATTTATCATGTCATTACCCTGGTCACAAAATCCAAGAGGAAAAGTTCATGTCTACTTTCTTGCAGGAGATGAGGCATAACGCCATGCTCTGGCATGCCGACCGGCTTTCAGCATACCCAGAGAGAGCAAAGCACTATCGGCAGCACCCAGACTCAGCCCTGCAGACTTATACTCTGTATATCTCACGGAGGTATCGATCACAGCATCACTGCAGCCCTATGCACAGAATAAGCGATGGAAAGCCACAATGTCATCTGAAGGGGAAGATTTTTTTTTTTTTTTCCCCCCTCTCAAGCGAGCCAAGACAGCCTGCGATATGATGTGGATAGCTTCAGGAGATAAGGATGCATTATCTGCAGTCACTGAAAGAAGGGTGTCCTCGCATTCACCCCAAGAATCAAAAAGATGCTAGACCCCTCCTGAGTTGCAGAGGACAGCCTTGCAACTCCTCATGGGTTTTTTGCCAGGTCTGAATGTAAAAGCAAGGCTGAGGAAGAGGTGGGAGGGAGGTGGCAGGCTGTGCAGGGAGCCTGGCAAGCACTGGAGTAAGAGAAGCTGCTGCTAGCAGGATCTGCAGGGGACGTGACACCTCATATTTATCCACAAGAGCTTGGAAGCGTCAGGGATGATATTCAGCTCAAGCTATGCAGCTCCAGAAAGTGCACTCTGATTTGAGCTGCAGTCTGCCCAACTCTTGGGTTAGCATGAGCTAGAAGATAGATAGCCCAGTATTGAAGCCTTCTGGTATGGTAGGGACAATCATGAGAAGGCAGCAATATATTGCTGCAGGACAGTGTGTGCCATCAGGAGAGGATGCAGAAGCTGCAAGAAAAGCCTCTGTGCACAGCCACCTCAAGCACACAAAAAAGCTTTTCCTTCTTTCTTTCCTTCCCCCCCCCCCCCCCTTCTCTTTCTTTCTCCATCTCTCTCCCTCTCCCTTTTTCTTTCATTACTGTGTCGTCTAGGAACAGACATAAATTTTCACTTTCTTTTACTCTTTTCTTGCAGCCAGGAGCAGAAGCTTCCACAAACAGAAAGTCCCAATGCCAGTGACTCCTGGGTACAGACAGTGCAACTGCCCAGTACTGTGAATGATTCCGTGTGTGAAGAAGTCAGTTGTAAATACCTAACTGTTTTTTGCCTTTGTAAAAAACATTGACATGGTGCAAACTGGCTGGAGACTCCCTAGAGCAGAAGACTGCCTGGCTGGAGCCTTTCTTGGTGTTGAGACAGACATGTATCACTCACGGACAACACCAGTCAACAGCTCAGTTGGCAGCATGGCCAAGGAATCCTGGGAAGGAGCAACAAGTCGAGGGCTTGGATCCAGCAGTTATCACCAGGAGAAGTTTGGAGCAAACCCCAGACCGCTCCTTTGATCTTGAGTCAAACCTAGGTGTGAAGTTTTATCCTTCCATGTTACTAAGTTTTGCATCCAAGAAAAGTCTGCCTTGGTTCTCCCTCACAACAGGTGCTAAATATAATTTCACATAAAATTATTCTTGAGGAGAATCTGAAAGTGTCCATCTGATTATCCCCACAGGGCCTATGGGGAACATCCTTTTTCTAAGGCAAAGGAATGAAATCCAATGCACATCACATAGTGCATGGCCTTAGGAGAGTCAAATGGACCTGAAATGCACCACTTCGGTAGCTTCTCTTTGGTTTCTTTTTTTTTGTTCAGACATCCCATATCCAAAAGTGACAATAAGAATCCAAACTGATTGGCCATACAAAACCCACTTTATTTGACTACATAGTGAGATAAGAAGAAATTTTTGGCTAAGAGTTTAAAAAAAAACTTCTTAGGGAATCCAGTGAAGTCACAGAGTAGAGAGCAAGAAGGAACAACACCAGGGAGGTACAGACTATCATAACCTTTCTCTAGAAAGCTGTCAATGTTCGAAAATGACAGGACACAAACCCACAAGTGAACATGTATGGAGACTGCCCCAGAAACACTGTGTGATGTTATAGCTGGTTGAAAACCATTTTTAACAGAATAAGCCTTTCAAATGCAGAAGGAAACATAACAACCAACAAATCACCTAAATGCTTTTCATAACAGATTCTCAAAAGAATATTATTTAAATATTAAGACTTATAATTGATGAAATTGCTATTATAAAATATTATGTTAGCAATAATACTTCCTGAAACCTCCTCCTTGCATTACACTGCTCTTTATTCTAATTTCAGGCAGCCTTTCTAACATGAAATGCCAACATGGTACACATCAATGGCCTCGAGGGTATAATTAACACTTGTTATTTACATTTATTTTTTAAAATAATTAACTAGGAGCATGTCTAATGAATGGTAATGGGGCTTAAATTGAGACACAATATGTCAACTACCTTGCCATTTAGAAGCGAACTCCCATGCAGCTCAGGTCTGATCAGGAGGCCTGAGCTGAAGCGAGAGCCCTGCGAATAACACTGCTGAAGGCGTTCGCCTGTCTCTGCCAGCATAAAGTCAATGGCATAACAGGTATCGGCTGTCTATCAGTAACTTTGAAGAACCTGTTTTTCACATATGTAGAATATCAATGAGTTAAGGCACCCATTTGTTTTTTGTAGGCTTCAGAGATTAAATGGAGGCTTACCCATAGGTTAAGCTGAACCCGCTGTGCTCCTTTGTTACTACATTCTCTCTGCTTTCCACTACTCAAAGGTATGTCCTCAGTTGACACAGTTTGTAGGACATGGCATAAGCAGCTACTCATGCCAGAATAAGCTTCTGACTCAGAAAGAAGCTATGCATAAAGAAAATCCTCACACAGTGATGTACTTTCAAAATGCATGACCTCATTCTTCCCCAGTCAGGCTCTCAAAGGGAAACAGACCCAAACAAAACATTTTGTGGAGTGAAACATGAAACCAGTGTCTGCTAGTTCACTTCCAAGAGTGCAAGGCAAATTGCAGATGTGTAATCGATGTAACAATGTTTCTGTCCACTTAGTAAAGGAATAAATCCATTTTCCCAGCATCCTGAAAGATTTTGGCTTCACAGTACACTTGGAGTAAAAGCAAAGAATTGACTTATAAATGCATATTCAGTCAAACCTGATCACTGGTTGGGGGTGCTAGTACTAATCATGTCCATGACAAAATAAAAAATATGTGATTTGCCACATTTCTCCAACAGACTCATATAATCAGTTCAACTCCTCTAGGTTTAGACAAACTCCCTAGTTTTTCATGTATGGCTTCAAAGGTATTTTCATAAACGATTAGCAGCTGCTTACATGTAATATATATATTCCATAGGATGCACAAAAAATCTCAATAGGAAGAAAAACAGAAGGTCTTTGTGTCAAGAACAAAACACCTACTACATATCAAATAATCATATGAATGAAGCTCCAGGCTGTAAATACAATAGGAGAAGGAAATAGAAATAACGTGGTATTTTTCAAACACAGCACCCATAGGCAGAAGAGTACAGTTACACGTGTGTGTCACTACTTATATTCCTCCTCCTGCCTTTAACTTCTTCCCCTAGGTCTGTCCATTTTCAGGCTATTTTTTTCTTCCTTTCAAACTCCTCCTTGTCCCCCCTCCTCCAAGGTCATTTTTTTGGCCTATTGTGGTGGGCTGTACTATCAGTATTTTATGCAACCTACTTAATTTAGGCAAGTCTCACACATATCTATACTCAATGAGTTGGTAGTAAAGCTGCAATACCTAACAAAGCTAAGTTGACATCAGCACTACTATTTTATACAACTCTATGATGACAAATTAAAGAAATACAGGGATTTATTTATCTAGATCCATATTATGCTGTGTGCTATATACAGGGATACAGTAGAAACCACCCCAAGTAATGGGGCAGAAAGCCATGAGTTCCTTAACACAGCTAAAGCAAAACTGCAGCCCATACAATTATTGCTTCAGAAAATAGCAAGTCTACTCTTTTGGCACGAGTGTCTAATCATCTTTCTATTAACATAAATAGGTACGGATGTGCATCAGCTCAAAGTAAAAACAGAAGAGAAACGACGCTATTTCAATCCTAAACATTCGAAGTTTCAAAAGAGTCAAATATTTTTTAATAATTGTATAAGCAAGGGCAGTTGCTGTAACTAAAGAATGATTGTTTTGACTACCACACATGATATACAAAAAAACCGAAGTGTATCTCTCACACGTATATACAGCCAGCTGCATTTCTATACCGAAAGTAGGAAAACAGCAACCATAATGCATATGCCAAGAGAAACTAGAAGGTGGTATTCTAGACAGAAAATGTACTGTACCTGTAATATCTGTCAGTGTGAATAATTTCTTGGCTGCTGGCTAGAATATATTCTGCAGTTCATTTTGTTTTATCACATTATTCACACTTTTTTCTGGAACAAGCAGTTCTCTTCTTATAAGACTACACTCTAGTGGAACAAATGAGCTCAAGCCTATGATTGATTCTCTAACATAGTTGAGATGCTATAGCTTTATTCACTTTTTTTAAAATGGCTTTATTCATTTACTACCTCCAGCATGACTCCAGAGTGTCAGTTGCTGAGAAACTGCATTGTGAAAGGTTCCCTCTGCGCTCAAGGAGGTGGTGGTGGGTTTTTTTAATAGTAAATTCCATGATAAGGAGGAGGAGAAGTACCCGATACAGACAGACTGTCTCTGCTCACCAGTTTAAAAAGTGCACTCCCAGAAATGTTTTCTAAAAGCTTATCAGTCTAAACATTCCACTTCAGCTCTGTTTCCCTGATGAAATGCTGTGCGAGTCTATTTGGATCAAGGCAGCAACTCCCTGTTTTATTTCCTGCTGGGGAACTGGCAGGGAGGAGAAACCAGCAGTGTCCCTTAGGAAGCTAAAGCTGTACTATGGATGAGAAGGTTTCGCACAATGCTGTTATGTTATAATGTCACCAGAAAAAAGACCCTTTTTTCAAAAGTCTGTATCTTTTTATTTACCTCTATAATAACCAATGAAAATAAAGGTATTTGGAGGATACACAATTCACACAGAAGTCACCAAATTCTCTTCTTGCATGACTCTCATGCTAAGAGTAGAATGACCAGGACTACCATGGATTCCTGTTTCTCTGGACTTGCCTTTTTTTCTGCTGGAAATCTTGGGGGGGGGGGCATTTGTCCAAGATTTTCCTCGATGTCTCAAACCCACAACACATGGGCTGAATGGCTCATGCACAGATATTTCTGCGAAGAAGTATGGGTCAAATTTATTCATTCTAGTTTTCAAAACCAGGCATTCAGATTAATCCTGGACAAATAACTGCACTCCCGAAACATCCTAGTAAAGCAGAGATTTCCAAAAGGCCACCAGGAATAAAAAAATTGTATCATCTGCTAGTTTTACAACACAAAGAAGCAGTAAAATGATTAAAGAAAAATATGGCTGTTCTTCAGGTTTAGGGACAAACTGAAAATGACCTAAGTAGCTTTTCTTTATGGCCAAGGAAAGCAGCTAAAAACTGAGCTGGGCTCCATCAACTGGAAACAGTATCAATATACAGCCAGTTCTACAATATTAATGTTAAGATCTGTGTGGGTGAAATGCAGTGACAAATAAAACTGGTTTTAGAATAAATTGTGAAAATAAAATGTGGAATGATAATATCCACTGATATCTCATACTATAATGTTTTTGCTCTTATTTGTTTAGTATAATTTATTTGTTCTTTTACTATCCAATATAAAGTTCTTACATGTAACTACAGTTTGTAAAAATGTAAGTCTCTAAAAGGGAGTCAAGAAGTAAAAATGGGCATGACTAACTCAAATTTCATGTAACAAAATGACCTTTTTAAGTTCCACTTAAAAAAATATATAAAAAAGAAGCTGCATAATTTACACTGCCACAATCTTTAAAAGGCTCAGAAGGTTGGATAAGGAACAAAATTCAAATATTTGGAACTTAACCACTGGATTTTGGACTCCTTCCTTTTCCAGAGTCTTAACTTTGTTTATCAGTGACTCTTCTGTTGTGCAAATAAAATTATAACCACGTAACTGAGCAAGTAAGGGACGCCTTAAAAGTGCTCTGTGAAGAGAACAACTGTGTAAAAGGAACATGCAAACCAAAAATGACTATGAGCAGAAGCAAGCTAAGCAAGCTCATGAGCTCAAGTATCTCAGGAGGAGAAATTTTTCATTCTGCAAAAACTCTACCCCCGTACTTTTCCAATGTACAGGACATGAGAAATGAAGGGAGCAGGACTTCCCAGGAACTGCAGGGGCAGAGAAACAGATGAACCCACAACTGGTTCTTGCTTCTGCTCACAGAAGGGCTCCTTCATTTTAGAAAACGTCTTATGTCAGATACTAATGCTCTTGTGGGGAGAGACTGAGCCCACCACTCTGCTATAAAACTAATACTCACTAGGTGCTACAGGAGTAAAAAAAGAAAAAGAAGAAATAGTAAACATCACCTTTGTCTCTCTGAAGGACATAGGGGTGAGAATCACTGACTTCACACAATTTCCTTCAAACATGACTTGTAAACGAACACCAAATCTTTCCCCTGCAATAAGGGAATAGTCTTGCAGCACTGCACCCTGCCTCCAGTGTTACATACTTATCCGTCATTTTGTGCTATTACAGTTGGTATGATTCACCTCAGGTTTGTACTAAATGTGAAGCTTTTTGCTTTCTTCCCATTTTTTAAATCACTAATGTTATTTGCAGCTTAGGGGAATACCTGCAACTCTTCCGGCCTAGCTAGAAGTCATTCACAATTTGGCAATTTGTGGTTCACATGTTTTCTTCATTTTGCTTCTTTTGACATCCTTGTCAGCAGTTTCAGAAGAAAGGAAGTTCACAGCTACCGAACTACGCAGCACCCTTTCACCCCGCACTGAGGGCCATCCTGACTGCTGCCGTAGGCTCCGCAAATCAGCGAGCCTCTGCACGAGCATCTTCGCGCTCAGCCTGTAAAAGAGGCTGAGCATTTGGCGCTCTGCTGAATGTTTAATTCAACTACAACTAATCAGAAAGAAATGCGCGCCTGATCTCAGCCTCCTCCTCACAAGCAGGGACTTCTCATCTCTCCTCCTACCCCTTCAGCGCTGTAATTCAGAGCACAATTCTGGGTCTGTTACACACTACTTGGAAGTTACCATTGCTCCAGCTATTCATGGCTCAAAGTATTGTTCTGTCAATTGCATTGTAAGGCTCTTTGTGTGGAAATGACGGATGAAATGGGATACATATTACTTAATGATTAGACTTCTGCAAAACACGTTCAAACAGATATGCCAGGCTTGATGATACCTTATTATCATCAATGAAACAGAGACAGCATAATGGTGCCACGTATGTATTTCTCGGCAGTAAATGCAAGTGAAATGTTTCTGTTTCAAACCCCGACAGCTCCTTAGTCTCAGTTATTTCAGTTCAGCTAAAGATGACATGTTAAAATGAGGGCATTTATTACTAAGTGGCATTAAGAAGCGGGATATTTAACCTACCATTGAAATGCTTACAGCAATGCGTGGAGAAATCATCTAATGTGTGCTGGCAGTAATTTATGACATTGGAAAAAAATGCTATCATCTTTTTTTTCCACTGTCTGTGGTCTGGCTTTGCAAACTGCAAGCCCTGAGGAGCAAGTTTGATATAATATGGCTAATGAGAATAAGTGAGCACACTGCAATATTCTTAAAGGGTTATACTGCTGAGTCTTTGACTCTTTATACTTTTTAATTTCCTTGTACAAACAGTGCAGTGAAAACGGCAAAATCCATTTGGCTGGTCTGTGCTACAAATTAAATCCTTGATTAAATTTTGGCAATTACTTCTCCGGGTCTTTTTCATTTAAACATTTTTAATTCGTTTGAATAAGCTTCTTAATCATGATTCTGGCAATCCATTGTATAGGAAGACAAACTCTAATAAATACTATAATGCAGCAACAGACAAACAGAAAGATGGATGGATGCTGAAAAGGAAGGGTTCTGTTTTGGTTTTTTTTTTTTTTTGGTAAGTCTTGCCTATATCCATCTTTTGTGAAAACTGTATTCTAGTCTTCTGTGATGTTGAAATTTATCTCACTATGTGTTGACATTTCCCTTTGTGATGTCAAAAGCTAATAAAGACTCCAGGTAGGGTTTCAAACCCTCTTAATAAGACGGTGGAAGAAAGATTAAATCATCCTTAATGCACAAATCAATACTATCGTCAACCAAAGGGTACAAATTAAGACAGAAATGTGAAGGGCTGCCATTCTTCTAGCAGGAAAGATGCTAGATGGACATTTTCAGCAAAGGTGCTTGAATTTAGCTACTCAGCCTTTACTGCACAGCATTGTATTACCTACTGAAAAAGTATCCCACAACTTGAGCTATTCTCTGGAGGTCTTGGGTTTGGGTTTTTTTCCATCTGTGAAGACGAACATGAGATAGCAGGCAGTAGAGTACCTCCTTAGTCAGAGAGGAAGGTCCAGAGCTCTCTGAGCGTGGAGAGCAGCACCGACCATTTTCTGAGCAAAAAGGATGTGGGGAAAAGCAGTGGCAACTAGATGAGCAGAAAGAGGCAGGAGAGAATAGAAATTAAAATAAAACCTTCAGGACAAACAAAACTGAGTGGAACTAATTAAATGTTAACCATTTATTTTTAATTACTGTGCTACCAGTTTACTGCTGGTATAATGTGTAGAAAATATTGATAAATATAGAGGGTAAAAAATTCACACAATGTTTATCAGTGGCTCTAGAAAAGAAAGAGTTAAAGTCCTACTGCAAGGCCAGCTTGCTGTTGGACATGAAATATGCTAATATATAACCCGCAGCATCCCTACTCCTGTAACCTCTGGAAATGCTTAATCTTGCCAAAAGAGAAAAGACAACCTCTGTGATCCGGAGAGGATAAACAAAGGGATTGCAGATGCCCTATTTTTTCCCCCCTTCCCTTTAAGCCAGAAGACACCTGTAGTCCAGAGGCCTGGCTTTATGTAGTTCGGAAAGGAGAAGAATTTAAAAGCCTTGCATTTATTTACGTGCGCTTAAGTGCAGTTTCACCTACACCTTACATTTTGAGCTCAGTGTGAGGTAAAGGCACAAAGCAGCCAGATAAACAAAAGACCGAGAAAAGAATCATAGATTACATTAAGATTTAAAAGAGGGGAGATGCTAACTCTTGGCAAGTTGTAGTAACGTTGTATCTGTCTCTCCTTGTCTCCAAGGAGGCTGAGTCTTGGCGATTTAAGTTGAAAGGTGAAGGTTCTGAATACTGGTTAGTTAGCATGCAGAGGATATAAAGAGTGGGTAAGCTCACCTGGTTGGTATAAAGCAGCAGCGGATAATGATATATTACTGAAATGAGAAGTCTGTCAATGACATATACCTGTGCTTATGCTCCATTTCACCAACACATAGAGCCATTTTAAACTTCAAATGTTGAGCCACACAATTCAGTCTACAAGTTAATAAAATCATGGTTTTCTTTTTAAAGCCTCTTCTCATGTCAGAATTTCATTCTCTAGAGTGTTCTTATCAAACCTGTGTTATGATCCTGAATGAAAAGCTGGTGCCTGTATAATACCAGAATGAAGAGGGGAAAAAAATCCCAAATGAAGCACAAGAGAAAAATCCTTACCAAGATAAAAACCTTCAGTATATCACAACAAATCATATTAGAGCACAGGTGACAAACACTCCAGATCCATCACCAGCAAAGAAAAATAAGCTACCACGATCTATTTATATGAGTAAGTGATAGAAAAAGAACAAGGAAAGAATATTTCACAAGGAAATTACAAGCTCTGGGCTTCTAATTTTGTAGATTATTGCCATTTCATCTACAGATGTTGGCACAGAGAGGCTTCAAGAGCCAATTTTAACCCCGAATTCTCTTCTTGCATAAATAAGGGACTATGAGCCTCCCAATACTGGATTCAATGTAATCTGAAAATTAAGTTTGGCACAAATAGAAGTAAAATGTCATGTATAAATGCTGGTGTGACAAATGTTGGGCCTGCTATGTAAGTTTAGGTGATTGAAAGGGTAAGTCACAGAAGTCAAAGATAATACCTTCAGGATCAGTATTCTATTGCAAAGAGATTTTAAGTCTGTAGAATCATTTTAATTTAGTAAAGACTGGTAGAAGATGCAAAGACTTTCTCACCATGATTAGAAACTAAGGCCCAAATTATATTTCTTGATGCACAGGGGTGTCTCTAAATGAAGCATGGTAGTGTAAGGGAGACATGCAGCTCACCATCTTTTATAAATAACCAGATGATGACAACATCAGCAACAACTCAAATTCTACTTGCGGCTGGGCTCTTCACAGGTGCCTATCATTTGCTGGTAAGACGCTTCTATTTTCTACACTGTCTGAACATTACCTTAGTTTTGGTGTGAACGAAAAGGTCCTCTGTTTAGAAAGCAATGGGAAATATAATTACTGGCTGGTTAACTGGTGCATCGATAAATTTTTGACATCAATTACTATGTACTACGAGCTTGGCAGCAGGAGGGATGTATGACTTCCATAAACAAAGGCTGGAGAAAGATGACACTACATTCAGACAATTCCCTCTCCCAACTAGCCATTACCTGGCAAGCTTTTTTCACAGCTCTATTGTTTTTGGTTTGTTATTTTAAAACAAAATCTTCCTATGAGCTTCAACTCCAGCACATCACAGCCTGCCAAATTCATCTGCTTATAGCCTTAGGCTGATACATCTTTTAAAACTCAGTTTCTGCAAAGCTTGAGAAGGACAATTCCTAGGCCCGTGTTGTACACACTCCTTCCCTTCCCTACCCTACCCTGGCCAGCTGGCACCTCCTGCCCAGCCAGAGGGGCACCTTCAGGAGCCAGCACTGGTGGAGAGACACCCTTTGTTAATAAACGTTGGGGCAGGCCGCAGCCCAGCACTTGTCAGGACATTACCATGCAAGCCAGCACGTTACTCTTCTCTATTCAGTCCCTAAAGGAATCGTGTTTGACAGAAGTGAACAGCTGCTGTGTATTTAGAGATGTGAATGTATTGCATTATTTAATGAATTGTGTCATTTTAATATAATTATTACTAAAGTCTGAACGTAAGCCTATTTTTATTTATGCTTAGAATTTTTACCCACTAAGCATTTTCAACTCTGTTTGCAGCCAAAAGTGCTTTTTTTCCCTTCCAGATAGTACCAGGACTGTAGCTGCACTGCTTGCACTTGAGCCAGCTCCTCTGCATGCCACTAATATTGCTATCTTGTGCACAGTATTTCTGGGCTTTTAACAAATTACATCTATGCAAGGATTCCTGTTCCTCCTCCTCTTTTTGTAAAACTCTTTTATTACCCCAGTGCCTTCACCTACATATTCTCTCTTACTTAATACCATGACAGTAATATCTATGCCAAAAAGTCCTGCACATGAATTATTCCCTCATGTGCAAAGCAAGTACCTCATGTGGAGGAAAGGATGAATTTCAACAAGCCACTTGATGTTACCAATATCTTAACACACTTGCAGCCTAACAGGCACCACTGCAGTTCAGCAGCTCTTGCTGTCAAGCCCTCGGCAGAGTTCAGCTCCCACCATGTACAAGGACGTGACAAGGCAGTTTTGATCCTTGTGTTCGCTTTCCCTTCTGAACAACACCACTAATAAACTCATGGGGTTTTCAGAACAAAAGGGAATAAAAAGGGAACACAGGTTGTGATGCTTCGCTTCCCTATTACTGGAATGCAGAGCATGACTTGACTCTGTCTACTTGCCACTTAAAATTACAGTGAGGTAAAAGGCTTTTAGAAGTGGTGCTCTGCCGCTAGCAGGGGATGGATACAAAACGACCGGTCGCAAGGCTCTGGTGACCACATGCATTTGCAGGCGTCTCATTTTATGCACTTATGCAATAACTTCATTTTTGAAAGTCATCTGGAATCCTTCTCTGGGGCCGGGACCCCGGGCCTGACACATGTTCTTTTTGGAAGGTGTTTCTGGTTTCCCAACTGTTGTTCTGCATTGCTCTGGGGCTTACAGACACTCTAGCGCTGGACACAGCCTCATGCCTCATTCACGTACCTTTATATTGCTACATTACTGGGTGGATACTGAATTACTCATCACCATGGGTCACCAAAATATTCATCTATTACTTCATTTGCAGTAGATGTTCCTGTGGACGCTAGCCAAGTTAATGCTGAATAAGTTTTTCACTTGCAGCATTAGACAGAAGATGCCCTTTTTTCTAAAATATCTGTTGCTGTCAGAAGGAAAATATCTCTCTATGTAACTTTCCATATATGCTGCACACCTCTGACATCTGAACTCAATCAATCAAAGACAGGAATGTTGCTAGCCTACGTTATAAAATGCTTAAAGGTAAAATGTGTGTACACCAAACTACCCCACACTGGGTTTAAGACACTAAGTATTTCTATAAAATAGTCAAACTGAATGACCTGCTAGCACATAAAATCCAATTCAATCTTAAACAGCATAGAGAAGGTGACTACAGAAGTGTAATGCCCTGTTTCTCTCTAAAGAGGTAAAGAACATCATACGAAACTATCAGGCAACAGGTCTAAAACAATTACACAGAATTAGTTAAGCTGTGGAACTCACTGCCACAGGACATTTTAGATGTATGCATTCACAAAGTGATAAGTACAGAAAAAAGATCCAATCTGTGTGGAGCAATCCAACCCAGGGACCTCATTATGTGTATGTCTGTATTTGCATACCATACCCTTACAGGCCTCAGAAGAAAGACGCAAGCACATCGAAAGCCTCGCGCATCAGTGCACCCAGGCATGATGCTGTTTAATCTGTCCCTTATTACTAGTTTTCATTTGCAAATTGAAAGGGGGAGCTGTGGGCAGGAGACAATGTAGCTTGTTCCTCCCAAAGGGGTGCTTAAAATCCAACCCCCTTTCTGCGCAGCCACGAATGCAGAAGGCAGCAGAAAAATCCTGACAGGCACTCTAATGAAAATGCAGTCTGCTGTAGTCCCTGTGATACAGAAAAATTCAAAGAAAAAGAAGGAGCAGCCAGTGGGGCTTCACAAGGGAGTACTCTGCGGGTTTAAAAAAAAGCGGGTATACTGGAAGTAGAGAGGATCCACACAAGACTACAGAGAATCAGTTAAGACTTGCAGGGAAAGTAAGAGTAACAGAAGAGCAAGGGGAGTTCACGCTAGCCAAAGGGATTAAGGGGAGTAAGAAAGGCTTTCTCAAATACCTCATGTCAGGCAGAAAAAAGATGGAAGAGGTTCGCTAATAAATGAAGGCTGGGACAAAGAAAAGACAGTGACTCTAAAATGAATAAATTGGCTTTTAACAGGGAACATAAATAAGAGAAAGCCAGATAATAAAAGGAAGGATGGGAAAAAAGGCAGGCAGAGGAAAACTGCCTGCCATGTGCCAGCGCTGAGGGTGCAGAGGCGCAGGAAGCACGGGGCAGCAGAGGAGCCTCTGCAGCAGGGCCCTGCAGGCACTGTCCCCACCTGCGTGGGGCAAAGGGGACACCCCCAGCCCAGGCTCCTCACTGGTGTTTTGAGGCACAGCATGTGCCCGTGGCTGTGCAGCCTCCTTCTGCTGGGCAGTAAGGAGGGAGTGCAACAGCCCTCTTCCTCCTCCTCACCTACCTCAGAGACCAAGGAAGAATGGGGAGCTCCTCCCAGGATCTTGCAGAGATAATTGACTGCACAAAGCTCAAGAGCATGTGAAGCCAATAGTTCATATTTTTGACCCAGAACCATGTTGCGAGGCCATTGGGCATAGGATGTAGTGAGAATTCTCTGCCTATAATTTCAATGTACATATGCTGTCTCCCAATGTAGATATGGTGGTCCCAGCATCCTGGTTTACAGACCAGACCTGCTGTGATACCTCTTATGGCACCTCCAGCAAGAGTTTCAAATTTAACATGCTGATCAAACTCAGGCCTTTTTCCAAGGAAGCACAAAACCTTGGTGCATAGCAGAGAAAGGGTAGCAAATCTGCTCCAGTAGACTTGGCCCGTCAGTCACCACTGGTGGATACCTATGGAGGTGGGTGACATAAGGGCTCAGGTAGTGGTTTCCCGATCAAAGCTAATCTCATTGCAGAACACCTATAAGACAGGTAGCAACAGATCAAAATCACTCATAGGTTTTAAACTGCCCTTCAAGCTTGACCTTGAAAAATGCCTCTCTGGAAAGGATCAGACGTACCCTGATCTTTTATTTTTGGACACCATCTGTCAAGAAGAACGCTACAAATGTGATGGAAATGTATGGGCCACTTGGTTGCTGTGTGCCTTTTACTACCTCTAAAACTAGGCCAAAATGGTAGCAATACAGTAAGATGTCAGTGCCTGAAGCACACAGCAATTTCTGAGAATCCCTGAGAAACTTTCTGTCAGAGGTTAAGATATTAAATAACTTAAATAATTTAAATACATTTAAGGAAGTTTTCAGGATAATCATCTGACCCAACAAACTAAACATTTGTTAAATGTAAACTCTGTATTCTTAAGACTCTCCAGTTTGGCTATATTAATTTTTCTCTGGGGAAATTTTGCAGTTCCTGAGTGTAGTCCAGGTCCAAGCAGGGGAACGCTCCTGCAGTTCCTAGCTCTCTTACCCTCCTACAGGCCTCATGTCTGTAAGACAGTTTGAATGGCGTCTGAGTAAAGCAATGCTCCACAGAGGACAGCTCCCATAAAACACACAGCTCTTAACCCAAAGTCACCCAAAGGCTGTAAACCCAAGCAGTAAGCCCCAGCTTTGCCTGCAAGGGTGGTGGGACGATGCCTGCAGCCCTCAGCCTCTCTCATGTGGCCTCCGTCTCTCTGTGTGACCCCTGCTTGCTTCTCCTTCCTTGCTAAAAAAAGGGTCTTTTAACAGTTTCGTCATATTCTGTATAGAGGCTCTGGTGCAGGCAAGGAGGGCTGCTGAGCCCCATGGGGAGGCACAGCTGAGCCCTGCTCCCAGCAGGTACGTCCCCTGGGATGCCAAGCTCACCTCCTCCACTGCTGCATTTACTGCTGGTTTCCTCCTAATGGTCATCTTCAGCTCCACACCAGCAGACAGAGTAAGACAATTTATGCTGGCAAATGGAGGTGCACATAACAAATGTACCAAACAGTAGAGCTATTTCGCTTGTTCTCAGTCAAGTCTACTTTCAAATGCACCCGGTCTCTTTAAACTGCTGATCAGAGATGATTAACTCCGAGTACTTCCTTTCATTTCATCCAGCTTTCTCTTGGTTTTCCCTATCACACCCCAGACAAATCCACTAAATTTGTACAAGACTTTTACTCAGTTTAATATACTAAAAAAGAAGCAAGAATGAATGGAGCCCCAATACAATTTGTACCAAACTGAAAGTAGTCAGAGCTGAGCTATCACATTGTTGGAAAATAAGCAAACCCAGCCATTTACACTGAATCTTCCTCCATGTATCAGTCTCTCAACAAAAGCATCTGAAACAACTGCTCCTGTTTCAGATAGGACATAAATTAAATTCACTTTAAACAAGGGTGAATATTTAAGCTGAGGTTGGATTAAAACCTTGAAATCTGATTTCAAGTACAAATGAGATTGTTCTAAATAATATCACAGTATACATGAAACAATACGTGCCAAAGACTCCAGAAATTTCCAGGCATTAAGACACAGAAGCAAAATGATGCTAAGGCAGTGACCCAGATTAATTATTCCACTGGAAACCCAGAAGCAGTCAACATTACTCTAAGAATGGACAGACCGAATTGTGTGAGAGAAATAAAAAGTTACCTCAAAGGCTATCCATTATTCTTTGTTAATACCCCTAACTTTCCCCTAGGTTTTTTGATGAGCTAATGACACAGGCTGCTGGGGGAAAAAATCTGCCGTGGAGAGAGAATTGGGTAAAGCCAGAAATCACATCTCATGCGGGAGTCAGAAAATCAAAACCTTTTTTAGATATTTAAACAGACTAATTTATGCACTAACTTCACTTTTCAGAATAAATTTGCTGCTGAGGCCCCAAAGATACCTCTCACTGAACCAGAATATTATCAAACAGGAACGAGTGCTTTGCTTTCTCAAAATCCCAAACAACTCTAAGAAGAAAAGCCAAAGCTTATTTACAAGCATCACTTGTGCACCCTCAGCCATGAGTAACAGATTTCCATTAACACTCTGAAAAAGAGCATTTGATTTTTACAGACAAGCTACAGGCTGTACTTAACTTTGAATGCAGTCAGTGACCAAGCTAGATGCTTCAGTGATTAATTTTTATGTGAACCACAATTATTATGAGAATGTCTGTGCTGTTTTCTTCATTTTCTGATTTTTCACTTTCATGTATTTATGTCAGAGACTTCAACAAAACAGATTTATAAACAGGGACTTGCATTATTACCCTTGACTCTTTCATCTTCTGAAATAATCTAACATCTAGTGTAAACTTGGACAAAACCAATATGCTATACACAGTTTATCTGTTCACAATAAAATTACACAGAATAAAAATGACTTGGATTATTTCATCTTTTCTTATCTTTCATGTAAATTGAATTTTGCTACTGTAAGCCCTCTCTATCCACAGAAGGGGGAAAACCAACTACTTTTTATGGCATAATGAACACTTAGATAGCTGCAGAGAGAGGCATTCAATTGCATTTACATTTGGCAATTATTTAATGTCACCTATTAATATCCAGCTACTGTCTCCAGCAGTCCAACCTTGCAAGGTGGCTGAGCATGCTAAATGTGCTAAAAAGGAATTTCCTCCTCATTTCCATCTTTGTTATACTTAACCATGGCTCCCACCGTCCCTGCGTGCCCTCCCCACCAGGAAGGCAGCTCGCCTTTAAGCGCTCCCGCAGTACAGCGAGCCTGCTGCCAGCACACCGCAGCAGATGTGCTGCTCGGCTCTCAGCACTGCTCCTCTTTTCTGCTCACACATTACAGTGCCTTACCTCTCCTGGTTTTTTTCTACAATTACTACCCTATTGTTGCCTGGGCACTTGAGTTCCTTGTCTGCCTTGAAAAAGAAATAAAATAAAAAAATCATAGATTTGAACCCCCCAGGTTGTGATCTTGTCTCATCTTTCCATCTAAGCAGAGTTGGAAGATGCAAGTGCAATGTTGAGACTCGGAGAGCCAAGTTCACACTGTGCCACTGATGTTCCAAAGATAATTTTCTGAGAAGCAGGCATCTGTCTAAGCTGATCCCATGGCTAAATTCCAGTTTTCATAGTTTGGACCCCTGAACACCTTATACTTGAGTACTGTCTTCCACCTGCCTAATGCACTGAGTGGTAATGCTGTGCCTTGAAAACCTTGTGGTGTACCTGTACAAAGATGGATGCATGTCACCAATGTAGAGATCATGTAAAACTGTGCACAGAGTGATCTGAGGTCCTGCAACATTAGAGGAAGCTTGTAGTATACTTTCAGAGCTTTACCATATTATTGACCATTTTCTCTCACTTAATCAGCCTTTACAGTTTTAGTTTCTTAACACACCTTCCTTCACCAAATCCACAAGTTGATCAGCATCTCCCTCAGGAGCCCTCATCTCCCCTTAAAATGAACATACATGAAGTCAGATCACCTGGTGATTAATCCCACTATGGTTCTAAAGGGTCCAAATGTTGGCAACAACATAAAGCCAGGAATTGCTTGAAATCAATGCTTCATCTTGTAATGACCTCAGCAGGACTATGATTTCACCAGTACAAGACAGTCTACACAGAAAGCTTGCTACCATGTGGATCTACTTTGGAGTCCCAGGGTGTTACAGAGGTTGGCAGCCAGAGCAAAGATAGGCAAAAATTCTCTCAGCCACATATGCAGATGGACTTCTAGGTATACTGCAAACAAGACCCAAAAGCCGGACCCCCCTTTCTTCCCCAGCTTTCTTCCTAGTGTCATTTAATTGCTGATTGCTGTCAACATCTTTCAACTCTTCTCCATTATCTGTTCTAAGTTAGATCATTTGCTCTACAAAGACTGTGCTAGCAGAATAGATCCCAGTACCTGAATCTATGAAGACCAGTGGCCCAAGATCTTGATGTCTATAAACGCACACTCATGGATGAATGATGCTGTGCAAGTGCAAAAATGGTTGGCATCCTCTCGTGGGGAAAGCCCAGACCAGACTGGGGGAGTCTCCCACCAAGCAGCACAGACAGCCCACTCGCTGTTAGGGCTGGCACATCACGTCATCTGGCCAGTGACCAGCTCTGAATTAAAAACTTGGCAAAATCTTCCTTTATATTTTACCATCTCAGTGCTAATTTTTCATTCCATTAGGTAAAAATTTGTAAAATGACAGGAGGACCTTACCTAAGGACCTGGCTTTCTCCGAAAATTACTGACAAAAATCCACCAAAATAAGCATCTCCAAATGTGCAGGAACTTTTGTCTCCATGCAAATGTACAAGTAAAAAAAAAAATATCAGCAAATAAGTAAAAAAATTAAACTTAAGCCTCTGCCCTGCCTGTGCCCATTTTGTATATAACAATTGTTTCTTCCACAATACTCCTAAATATCTCCTAAAGGAGACTCCTAAAGGTCTGCTTTGGAAGACTGAGGGGCAGAGCAGGAGACAGGCAGAAGAAATCAGCTCTTACAGAGAACACCTAATAGCAAGAGATTTCTTTTATACTCGAGCACCTTTGCATATATCAGCTACAGCAATCTGGTACCTTACAGGGCAGAAAGTCTGAAGCCACTTAGCCACCCGATATAGAATAAAATTGCCCTTTTTGAGGAAATGCCAAGCCCCTTTGACACCAGTGGCAAAACTGCCCTTGGCTTCAGTGGAGGCAGAAATTCATCCTCTAAGTTTCATACAAAAAGGCCCAGGTTTACCCAGTACTGTTCCTCTGAAAACTCATAAATGGATTTGGGCCCAAATTTGCAGGCTTCCTACAAATCTACTATGTACCATGATCAGTACAGAAAATGCTTTGATTTTAACTTGGAATATGAAAACAAAACTGCAGAGAAAGGCCTGTTGTAGACCAACTGCTATCCTCTCCAAATCATAAGAGAGCAACAAATGTTTATGCAGCGTTAGTGTTATCTTCTTTTAGCTACAAATAACTATTCTAATGCTATCTACTGCAGTCACATTTGGTTTAGTCAACCCTTTTCAACCCATTCTGCCGGGGTGGGAATTTATTTAGATACACTGGTCTGGAAAGAGAATTTAAAATCCAATAACAGCAATTACACACTTAGTTCTACATTCACAATTTACATACTTGGTATCTGAAATGGTATTCAGAAAACTAGTTGCTCAACTTCATTGCCAGAGACCTTATTTTCATCCTCTGCATTCTGGCTAATCCCTGCCTTTGTCCAGACTCAAAGCAATTGATATCAAGCAGCAGCTGATACCAAATGGTTCTTTTTCCAGGCTCCAACTCCCTCCACAACTTCCTCACCCGGACATTTTGAGCCTGTCTGAGTGGGCCTCATTAATTTCCTTCTTTCTCTTTACTTTCTGCTCATATTCTCCTTTCCATTTTTTCTAGGAACACCTCTTCAGTATCCTGGTTTTTGCTAGGCACTATGATCCCCTCTGTCTTCCAATCCACTGTGTGTCACAAACAACACAACCACAGCAGAAGAGAGCAGGCTTTTAACTTCAGAGCTAGCAAACCACATGTGGCAGGTACCAGAACTGATAACAAAACCAGATTCATTGTTTAAAACCCTGAGTTACTATAGAGTCCAGTGAATCAAGCTGATGCACGTGCCGACCCCAGACAACGTTTCAGTCCAGATCTCGGAATGGCTTTTGAGTGCCCTGTTTGATAAATCCCCTCTTTACTGACAGGTATTGTAAAAAGCAGTGTGTGAGAGAAGCATCCAAAATTTTAACACTTTACCAAATCTTTGTAAAACTTCTCCAGATCTTTCTGGAAGAAGATTGGAGAAATGCTGAGAAGAGACTACCTCACAAAAGTCTTCTGATACTCTAGTTTGGAGAGAATGGGTCAGCAGCCTGCCCAGATATAATTCTGAAGTGTTGCAGATAGGAAGATCATACAGAGCACGTGAAACAATCTCACTGAAAAGTAAAAAACCTGAAGAAGTCACTGTGCCAGTGCAAGGGCTCTATACCATCAGCACTGAGCCCATTCTTTCTGAACAGCATTAATTTGCAGCCATGGAAAGACAGCAAGGTTGCCATGGATGTAAGGAAAATCTGAGATGCAGTTTGAAATGGATAGCTCTTCAAGAGAGGTATGGCCAGCACTACAAAGTCTCTGTACTTGTTTCTGGGGGGGAATTTTGCTCCTTTTGTTTCCAGTCCCAGACAAAACAAGGAAGGAAGAGAAGTTCTCAAAGATTCAAATTTGGATTTTAAATAAATGTCCCACTGTCTTGCGAGAACCAGTCTTTTGTGGAACCAGCATCCCTCCCTCATACAGGGAGAAAAAAAAAAAAAAGAAGGTTTTAGATCTTGACTAACAAAATGAATCTATGAAATACTGACCAGAACTACTCCTCCTCACAAAAGCGCTACACAAAGACATCATTTTGTGTTGCTGATATCTGACCAAAGGCAATGAGGCTGAGCAATGTGCCTTCATGTCAGGAAAAATAATGCAATGCTTAGATTGTGCCAAGAGTGTGGTAGCCCATTGGGGCCGAAAGGGAGGAAAAGCAAACAATAAGCCTTTAGTTTCTCACTGCACAGCGCTACTCCAAGGCTGAACATCCCAGAGCCATTCCAAGTGCTGCCTTCAGAGCCAAACAGTCTTCCTTCTGCATGGCTGAAGCAGCCCTAGCTTCCCCTGCTCAGGACTAAACAAAATAAAATAATTAAAATAAAATTATAAATCACAGGTTACCCTCCTTCTTCTGAATCACTAGGCATTGCTATTACAGCAATCAGATGGGGTTTTTGCCCAAGCACCTTACAGCCTGAGGCTCATCCTTGTCAGCAGTTACATTCTGGGATGCCCCCACAGATGTTAAGAAGGCTTTGCAAACTGTTAGCCTGATATTCCTCTGCCAAAACTCACAGCTAGAGTGGTACTGAGGTACTACTGATGAAAAAAAACAACACCCAAACAATGCCCAAAGAGAACAGAACTCAGAAAAAACACTCTGCCACCATGTTTCTGAGCCTTCTCGCAGATTAAGCTTTGAAAAAAATTAACCTGTTCTTTTAACTTTTTTAATTAAAAAATGAATTAAAATGAATTAAAACTATTTTTGAAATTAACCTGTTTACCTCTTAACTAAACAACTACCTTGAGACAAAGTGTTTGAAACACACGTAAAAATGAATATTAAACTCTTAGTATAAAAATACCTCCTGTGGATTTCAATTTTGCTTTTAGACTCCTCTTGGGAAAATTATTTTAAACACAGGTGCAGATAACAGTAGGCTTAGATAAAAAACTGGTTTTCAATAGTTCAGGGCCAGATTAAGGGCTAGTAATTCCTCTATAAAGCCACAACAGTAAAGATAGCCTGGACAGGCCCTGAAAGCATACATATGCACCTTATAAATCTTGTGCAAGATTAGATATTGCTCTTAAGGGTGTTAAGAACCTAACAAAACGCCCACAGCTGTAGTGAACAGAGCCAAGAAAGAGAACTAAAAATTGCAGTTTCAGACACCTTTTCCTCCCACAAGAGGCTGAATTGTCCGAGAGAGAAATTCAGAACATACCATTAGCCCAAGACTTTCCAAAATGCACTCTGCATCAGTTTTTTTATGGTATTTCCACACTTAGGTATCTATCTGCTTTTTAAAATCTCCCTGCAAGCCTATTTGCATCTTTAGATGTCTAAAATAAATTTAAAATTCTGGCCAATAGTGTCCCATTTTCTCCCATCTAGCGTCCATAACTTAATCAGCCAACTCATCACTTTGAAAGCAAGAGCAATTAAATCGTTGTATTAGAACTGGGTCCCTTTAGATCTCCTCCAGAAGAACACTTTCTTAAATGAGATCTGCAGGAAAAAGACACCTGCTGGAAGAACTGGGCTGTAAATTACTATCTGAATACTGATGGCATTTGGAAGAAGAAAAAAAAAAAAAAAAAAGAACTAAAAGCATTTAAATTTCTATACCTAGAGAGGTATGCTTTTTAATTAGATGGGAGAGTCGACAAAGCTTGGAATAAAAATATTTTCATGTGCTATGACTGCAAATACAGATCTCTCTCTTCAGTTCTAAGAAAACTATCATTTGGATGTGACTGTGTGCTAACTCTATTTATGGTGTAGTCTAGCACATTCCACTAATGTGTTCCAAGAGATGCCTCCCTGGGAAAAGCCAACATCCATGCAAGCAATGAAAAAAATTCTCCTTGGAAGGCATGCCTTGCAGTGCAGGGGGAGCAGACAACGTGTTTATAAGTACTGCTCCATCGCATCTGTTTTCAGATAGCCCTGCACTCTCTGAAGGCAGTTAAATATCTCCAAAATGAGTACAACCCTAGTACTCCACATATTAAATCAATTTGTCCTGTAGGAGGCTGTGCTAATGATGGCAGCAAAAAAAATCCTCACTCTTTGCCTAGTTTGACTTCGGAAATAAATCTGTGGCAAAAGAAACATTTGTACCTGATCCAAGTAAGTTGTTACTGAATGAGTTTGACAGATTGATAACACTTTCTTTGATGCAGTAATAAAGATTTTCAAACAAAAATCAAGACACCTCCTTTCTGTTTTAAACAAGGACACTGAGAGGCCCAGTATATTCAATTCAATATTCCAGACATATACTCAATTAAAAACAGCTCAGTAATAAACATTTGTATTTTTGGTCAAGTACTATAATTAAATAATGCTATGGAAGGGCACCTTTTACCTCCATACCCTGTAGCTAGCATAGAGATGCCCAGTAATGAGACTGCATGTGAAAACAGTGGCAGGAAGGCTAGCAGAGATACAGAAATGTCTTCAAGAAGTTTCCCACCTACCAGCCTGACACAAGGCTGAAGCACGGTTATTCACTGTCCTTTACAGGGCAGAAGATGGATTTCAAGTACTGGATAAGCAACACAGATGAGTTAGAGGAGAAACCAAGGTTAAGGAGATGGTTTGAGGCAGCATTATTATGCAAACTGGATCTCTACCCATTTGGCAGGCCGTCCGATCAGAGATGAAGGGAACCGCTTGCTCCCATGAATCTATTTAGGGCTGCAGTGCGCCAGCTCTCTTGTGATGAGCCATAAGGGATGAAAGCAGATCCCTGGGTCTGCCACATGCAAGATGCCACATGAGCAGAAAGGTCTTTTATGGAATTCTGAACCCTGGACCTTTTTTTTTTTTTTTTTTAATTCACAGATGCCCAAAGATCTCCACCATTTCAGCAGCCTCCTGGGGACTGCCAGATAAGTAAATGGCTGAAGAGCCACAGTAACAACCTACACCCTCCCCTCTTGCCTGGATTCACCAGGTAACACCAGGAGTTTCATACACCCTGGGAGCTCAAAGAGCAGCGTGGGTGACTGACTGTCGTGTGAGATAAGGATAATTAAGTCAGATCAGAGTCGTCATTTGCCTTTATGACCCATGTCTAGTCTTTCATCCCATTTACAACACTTAATCCTTAATAGGAAATGCTCCACTTATTTTGACCACTGATGTATTTGGGACAGTCTCAAGGGTCAACACAGTTTCCGTCTTTCTTCTTCCCAAGCTACATTATTATTACTGTCCCATGGGAAAAATCAGGCTTCAGTTTATCACATTAGTTTCTTGCAATCTGGTGAAGGAGTTCCCCGAGAGGAAAGCGAGCAGGAGGGAGAGCCAGGGCATTTTCCGGCAAGGGCCTGAACTCTTCCCCACCTTAAACGTGTCTGCCGAAAGGGTGTGACATGAGCTTTGGTTGCTAGTTCACAGGGAGTTGCCAGAAAGGCTTGGCTAACATCAACAGCATTTCCCCCAAAATATAAACTGTACTATATTGTTACTCCACCTTGATTTGTATTAAAAATGGTATTTATGTAATATAGCTAACCTGGGGTTATAATCACTGGTATTCATAATTCTGTCTGTATTATTTAAATGTTTAGCATATTTGAATGATTCACATTAGGAGAATAGAGAATATATTACATTTAAGGAAAAAAAATAAATTATTTCTCCCTTCCAAATCTGTTATTCTGTCTATTATTCACAGATGACCAATAGATACACATTTTTACATCATTACGTTTTTACTGAGGCTTGTTCATTTGTCAAGTTTTGAAGTCAAGGATTTCACATCTCAGAGAGATTCAGGTTCTTTAACTTCCCAACTTTTTTTTACAGAGTTTTTCACCAGGATAAAATATTTTGCCTTACAAACACAACATGTCAGCTTTGCACTCCACATATTTTACACATTTAAAATAATGCAATAGTAGACAACCAATGGAAAACTGACAGACTAAAATATATAGGCTTATAAAAGAGGACTGCATAGACAGGTATATTTAGCAAAGTAATTTTCTACAAGCCTATGAGTATCAAATATCTAAATTCTTAGATCTATTCATTCGCCTTTGGAAGGTTCAGTTGCCAATTCATTTTCTCAATCTCTCAACTTCATAAATTTTCATTATTTGCATTTTAATATGAGCACGACCTTCATTACAGATTCAGAATGGGTTAAGATAGGACAATAACAAAAGAAAAAGGCATGCTTAAAGGTGGTAGAAGTAGAGTGAAATGAACAGAAGGAAAAAAAGTTGATCACAGACATGGAAAACATAGAAACATCAGTGAAAAAGCTATTTGTTAAGAACTGGAAAAGAAGAAGGGAGAAAAAGCAAAAATAAATGGAGTAATGGTTAACAAAAACAAATTATGAAACAGTAAGGAAAGAAATTTAAGTCCTTTTAAAAGAATGAAAAATAATATAAATGTCAGAGGAAACCATAGGCAGGGGGCAGCCTGAAGATGAGGCTGCAGATGTCAAAATGGAGAACATGGAGTGCAGAGGAAGGGCACCCTTAAAAGGTCATTCTTTCCATCCTTTACATAAGTTTGACTTTGCCACATATTTCCAATACTCACAGCATTTTCTGTGGTATGTGCTGACCTTTTAGGTTTGTCTACTGTAGTATTTTCTTTTACTTCAATATTTTTCTTTAAACATTTTGAATCAATGATTTAATGTCCTGTTAGGTAGAGCTCTAGTAAAAATAATCCCACACACAGAACAAAAAGGAAAACCAAGAAAAATAACCCTTCAGAACATTTCCAGCTTCGGCTCTGGATATAGGTGTAAGACCTCCTCCTCAGAGCTAACCTCCGAGGCTTATTGGGGTAGCTTCAGTGTTGTGTTGAAAAGCTGCCTGGAATAAACACTTTTATATGCAGTATCTCTTAGGACACTAAAAGCTTAAGGGTAGATGTAGCAAAGGTGTAAGCCTGTGACTGGTGTGGCACCTGAGTATTATGCTGGGAGCCAAAAGATGGGTTATAATGCACAAGTCCTGACACAATGGCCTCAGCCAAGCGATCCAAGTTCTTTGGGCCTCATTCTCCTCCTATGGTCTTATAAATACTATAAAGACCACAAACGCTTTTGTCTCTCAACATTGCCTGCTCATGCTGTGCCACTTCAGGTACACACAGACAGCCAAATAGTGGTCTACTGCTGATCTTGAAGAAGAAGGGAAAATTAACATTTTCACACAGAGCAATACTATTGGTAGCATTGGTCTGGCAGTAAGATTGAGCAAGTCTGACAAAAACTAAACTAATAAATGAGGCTGGAATTTGTGGTCTGGTTAAACAGAAATGTTGTAGTTCCAACCCAAAGTATTTCCACTTGATGGAGGAAAACAGATTGAAAGACTATAGTGACTACATGGATAAAATCAGTCAGGAATGTGACCACAGATTATCAATACGAAAAAGCGAAGTGAAACAAACAAGTTAAAAATTTGATAAAAATGGAAGGCCCTATATATTACATCAAGATTTGAAATGATAACCCCACCATCATTTTCCAGAGTTCAAAGTCCACAGTTATTTCCTTGTACAGAAAGGCAGACTGATAATTCCCTTACGTCAGTTAAGATCTTTTTTCCCCTTTACTCTTTCCACAAAGCCCTTCTTGTCACTGGGAAATTCCTTAGACAGCAGCAGGCCCTCTTGTTAAGAATGAACAAGACACAAAGCTCAACTTCTGCAAGCACTGCTCATTCAGCAGATATTAATTTGAACACTGAAATCAGAGTGTCTGCTGACAAACAGCTCATCATCACTGGAGAAACGTAAGACCTAGGGTATAAAGCAGTGAAAGGACTTTCAGATTTGTACATACCTATGCATTTAAGCAGGAGTTTTAAAACTGATGCTCTGAGTCTCAAGATCTCACTCATTAATCACAAGTTAAATAACCAATTAAAATAGACCTCAAAAGACAAGGAAGCCTTTCACTTCTCCTATCTCTTTCGGAGCTGAAGTTTGAAGATGCTTTTTTCTACTTAATGAGGTTTGTTCCACAGGCCCCTATCTGCAGATTGAGGTAATTTTACTTAGAAAAGTTCTTTTAAGAAAAAAGCTGAGCAAAGCATGTGTATCTTATTTATCCACGTAAGGAATACTCAAAACAAAGCACAAATCTCTACAAGCAATAAACAAGTCCTGCTTCTTTCAATATGCTGGTTTCATGGTCTCAAAAAGTCAATCACATAAGTAAATTGTGCACATAGGTAGCATATCCAAGAGCAGAAATTTAATTTATTTGTACTTTCTTAAAGAATAACAATGAAAGAGGATTCCTGAAGAACTTCGGAAGGAGAATCTCACTAATATTTCCAAAGGTTACAGATGACTTCTGACCAGGAAAAAAATAAACTAGAAAGAGAGGACCTGAGGCTCCTGAATATAAAACAGTGTTTACAAGAACCATATTTGCATATTAAATACACTGTTGTTCATTCCTACTCGTTATAAAAATCTAACTACTTTGGGCACATTATCAATTTTTTACATGACTCTACAAGATCCTGGTATGCAATGGTAACGCTTTCAGCTCTTAGAAGTGCTGTGTAACTGCTGTTTCTACTAGGTTAAAATTAAAAAAAGGACCAATGCTTTTGCAAAGCAGGCTCTTACATACTTTGTTTTCAAACTTTGCAAATGCATTTTTGAAGATCAGCTCAGATCTGGTACTCATTTGCAAGTGAAATGCCAAACTTGGCACAAATTTTAGCTCAATTCATGTTGCAGGGTCATTTCTTTCCATTCTCCCTTTTGGCGCGTAATGCCTTGTTGTTGACTTCTATTTAGTCACTGGTGTTTCAAAGGAGACATTGGTATCTCTTTTTAAGGAATTATTGTTATTTTTAATTGGAGCCATTTGCCCTTCTGAAAAATCTACAGCACTGATGCCAGCTCTTCCATTTCTGACCTCCACCACCTCCTTGTCAAACTGGAATAGAAAACAACCAGCTCTTCCATTTAAATCAGCTCCTTCTGTCAGTTACAACACCCAGAGTTACGCAAATAACAAGAAAGCTGAAAAAATGCATGACCGGTCTGTACGGACTGCTGCTGCAGAAACTGTCTTCACTCAGTTCAACCTCTTTAACCCAAACAGGGTGGGAAAGATGAAAGGAATTCAGATAAAGCAGAAATCAAATTTAACTGCAACATCTGGATCCAAACCTTTCTTCTTATGTCACTGCTGGAGGGAGAGACAGGGAGTTTCAGGATGGAGCCGAGACCCAATTTAAAGCCTACTGAATGGGAAGGCCACCTAACCTCAAATATTTTACTTATCAGGTCTTTTTCTAGAGGTAGGAGGAAACCCCATTCCTGGCCTTCACACAGAGTTGATATTCTGGCCTGCCTTGAGAACAAGCACTCTTTCAGGCAAGTCAGGTGCATCAGCAATCTTCCAATTAAGCAAAACTAAGGGAAGGAATCTGACTGGGCATTTTTCTTTTCTTTCTTTTTTTCTTTTTCTAATTAAAATTTATTTCTGCTTTATGTATGGGTATCTTGTCCATGTACTGTGATGCTGTCCAGAGACAAACCATTGCCATCCCACAGGGACTTAACCAAGCCACAAGGCGCTCAGTGATATCTAAGCATTCAGGGAGTTCAAACCCTCTGCTGTCACAGGGAAAGCTGAGAAGCAAGCACTTAAATATCTTCTGGCAGCCCCCAAGAATCCTTTTTCAAATGCCAAGTATAGGAAAGGCACACACTTAGAATATACTCTTATTTCAGTGGAAGAAGAAAGGTAAGACATATCTTGCCCACTTACAAGAACAGTGGATTGGACAGCAGAAATAAATAAATATATGACAGAACAAGGTCTGCTGCCCTAGCAAAAAAATGATGAAACATTCAGGGATCAGCATTTTTCACCCCAACTACTTACAATCCAAAGTAGGTATTTCAGGCTGGCAAGTTATACCTCTGAGGACAGAGTTATGAAATAATTTCTCCCCCGGCTTGACAATAAAATGCGTGGGGGAGAAATGACAGGCAGGATAAATGTGCCTGTCACACAACTAGCAAATAGTAGAATCGAGCCTTAAGCACTGTTAAATAAAAAAACCAACAAAAGCAGAAACCCAAAACCTCTGAACTTTTGTCACAAACTAAATTAATTTCTCTCCCTGAATAATCCCCCCAACCCACCTTCCATACCATCGATACGTCATGTTGTTTGACACCTGTCCTGAAGACAGCTTGACAATCTTTGGCTAAACACTAAGGTTTTAGGGGTTTTTTTATTCATTATGCCCCTTATTTTACCACGGGATATTAGGGAGAAGAAAAAGAAAGGATGGTGGAAGAGTAATTTTTGACAATATTATCAACGGCTGAGGATGATAACCCTCTGTTGATAATTTCTCCATTCACCATCAGTCATTAACTACAAAAGACACATTTTAACTTTGGATGTCCCAAGATGGAAGAAAAGGGGTATCTCAAACAGTGAAAACAAATCTGAACAGAAACACTTTATCATAATTTAGAAAAAACAACCTGACAACCAACAAAGCCAATGACATGATGCTCCTCTTGTGTCTATCATGGTCCACAATGGGCTAAGAGCTCATCCCTAAAAGCTCTGCATGTGCAGTTGCTAATGCATGGGAAATGTGATTAACTGACTGAGAAAGGCCTAGAATTACTCCTATTCTGACTAGATTACTGGATAATTAGATTGGTGGCACTCTTCCCTTACTCGGCTGTCAGATTAAATCCTGCTGGTTTTCCTCAGATAACTGTCATGTTCCACAATAACAAACAGGGACTGACACCAAGTGAATTTTATGTTCAAAGGATGTAAATGCCTCTTCTACCTCCACTGGACCAATAAGAAAAATGCCCAGTGCACTTAGTATTTCATTGAAAATGTCATTAAATTTGATTAAAACATACCTAGTTCATAAACCTGGTCAGAAACATTTAATTTGACTTGATAAATGGGAATCACGAGGCTTTGAATACTCATCTGGCCAATTACTTAATGGAAGGGCAAAACTGAATTACGCTTTGAAGGGGGTAAAGAAGGAACATTTCAAAGTTCTGCTTACAGAGAAACAATTCTCTCATTCGCATGCTCTTTCTGGGGGTCTGTTCAGTCTCAGAAAGGAGCTGGCAGGTATGTTTGGCTCTTCCACATTTGCTTCATGTGGGAATTGAAAACTTTTCATATTCCTGAATTCCCATAACTGGTACTGCACCAGTGTTAGTTGTTAAAACACTAACCGGTAGATTTCTGGTATTTGGTTCCTCTATTCTCTCCTTGAAGAGTTTGATGTGAACTCTGTTACTGGCCAGAATGGAAAGTTGAATTACTAGTTACCAAATACTCGAGTAACGTTACTGCTGTCAAACCTCTACGTTTGAATCTCATGAAGATCAGTAAGTTTGGTGTTTCTTCCTGAAGTGATCACTGGATGGGAAAAGTCTTCTGAAAGATAGGAACGGGTGCATGCCAAACCTGAGTCAGTATCTTGATTCAGCTGAAAACAGTGGTGAGTCCCCCATCATCCAAACAGCATAGAGGAACAGCCCTTGGTAGCCCTAACACCGGCGGCTTTGCTGCTCCATTGTAATCCTGTCCCAACAGCAAACCAGCTATCCCTGCTGAGGCACCCACTAGCTATCACAGCACCACTGGGTTTTTTCCTGTGGATTTCAAGAAGGCTGCTATTTAGAACAAGGCACAAAAGTTTGCATTTCAGACATTCCAGTATTTTTCCTTCTTACTTTAAATTATGCAATAGTACCATATTTGGAGTCTTTCCACAGCTAGTTAATAAAGGTAAAGTTTTCTGTACATCTGGTCTCACTGGCAAATTTATGCGACGTGATGAAAAATACACCTTTTGAAGTTTGCACAAGAAAGAGAAGATTGAAGCCAAAGAAAAGGTGGAACATCTCTGATAATGTATGTCAGAATATCAAAAATGTATGAAGCGGTAAAGCTATATCTGCATTTCCTTTTTTTCCTTCCTTCTAATGACTTTATAATTTTTTAATTTATTTTAAACTGTACAAGTAGTTTACACTTGTATGAGGTTATTTTCCGATGAAATGGGAAAGGGGTAGAATTATAACCAGCAATGGCAACAAAGTAGAGAGTAGATAAGCAGCTAAAACAGTGAACTATAAATGTACAGAGCAAAAGCCAATGTTAAGAAACAAACCACTGTTACATAGCTTGTATTTACAATGCTAATGTATATTTATCATATCTGATATGAATAATACTTCCAAGGACTCACAACAATAGTTAGAATAACAAACAATCAAGTTAACAATATGGAGATATTTATCTAGAGAACCTTTTTTCCCCACCCACAGATTCTGGTTTTTATAAAACTAGATAAGAATTATTTGTCTTTTTCACTTATGGCTGAAACAGAACCACCTTGGAGGGAAAATGAACTGGTTGATTTACAGCGTCCACCAACATCAAACAGCAAGTTTGGATAAGAAGTGAGTGACACTTTACCTAAGGAAAACAGCAGAGGGATTATAACAGGTTTCTTGAATTAGAATTCAACCAAAACGTTCAAATTAACTCTTCCCAATCTCACAGATTGGGATGGACAGTAAGTATTGTGAGATTCCTTTCTATCAAGGTGCAATAAAAGGGAATATATGCTCAGATATTCATATTAACTCTATTTGTGAATACATGCTAACTTATTATCTTTATGTTATGAGTCAGCCAGAAATGAGATTAGCAACACAGCGCCTTGAAGAGACCTTGCCATTTACATGTGCCTTTTGAATGCTACAGAAAACTAAGTTCCCACAGAAAACTAAAGTTCCCAACAATTAGGGCCCATGTGCTCATAGTAGAGAACTGGTGTAAAACCTCAAATCTCCATTCCTTTTAGTGGAGCCCAGCTGATTTGTATCCATCAAGAGCATGATTTGTCACATACCTTCACCCATTCACCAGAGCTATGACATTTCTTACAAAACTATGCATAAGAAAACTGCTGATGAGCCAGAGCCTTAGGTTGATAACTTTAGGCTACCAGGTATAAACATGTTCTGATCTCTACTCAGTGGGCTGGGATTAAAATCGATACAGAATGGGGTTTGGAGTCATCTTTTAATAAATGATTCTTCGTCTGAGGAAAGGAAGGAAAAACGTCTTTGACTACTTGACAGAAGCAAAATGGCATTTGTTTAAGGTTGCTTAGGGAATTGGAATGGCAGAAAATGACCTGTGAGAGACGGATTAAGATAAAGTTAATGCTGACATAAATATAAATACATTATTCACCTGTCTATGCTGTTTATCAGATGGATAGATACATGCACATGCAGTCAAGCACTCTTAAAACCTTGACTAAAATTTGAAATACTCTGCTTTTCCTTAATTGCACTGTAACTCTTCCCCCTCTGAGGCTGCTTTGATAATGCCATTTGAGGGAAACCTTTCCTGGCAGTGGCAGCAGGGGAATTCCATTTCCCTGGGCTTTCATCCTTGGGCTCATTCAGGAGCATGTGTGTTTGTGCTCACTGTGATGGAGGTCTTCTCTGATGTGGACACCTGTCCAACATGAGCTGAACGGAAACCACTGACACCTTTCACAGTGCCTAACAACTATCAGATGTTAATACATTTTGGTTAATAATGAGTGGGATTATGATGAAAGCCAGTATTGTAGGAGTAGGAGGGTTTTAATCCTGTTCTTACGTGTGCAGGGGAGTGAGTGCTCTTCAATTTAAAAGGCTATCATCCAGTCCCTTCATGAGAACTAAATGCACTAAACCAATAATGTGAATACTATTCACCACTTCACGTACTTTGGGTGGCCTTATTTTAACAAAAGGTTATTCATGCTGTTACATTATGAGGATCCCTAAAACCTCATTAGCAGCAATGAAGCAGATCCAGTGGCAGTAATAAACTCTAGTTTAAATTAGAAACAGCTACATTTTGCACATTCACATGCATACACACGATCTGTTCGCTGATAACCCAAAATGACCAATTTGTTAAAGTTTACATAACTTAAAGAGGAAAAATAATAATAAACAACCTCTGCATCTAGAGCAATAAATCCTTTATTCACCCTACAGCAGAGCCATTCCTCTGATCATTAAGGAAAAACTAATTAAAACAGGGCTTCATACACCTTTGCAGAAAATCGCATCCCAGGGTGAGATGTGGTAGAGCCAAAGTAGGCTCACATTTATTTGCAGTGTGTGGTCCCTGCTGTGAAAAAACACACAACTTACAAGAGTCACTCAACATTTTAAATATTTCCAGCTTGAATGTTCACTGCAAAACATCATTGCTAAGTTTGTATTCAAAAGGCACAGCGTAGTAAAAGTTCTCTTTAAACACAAAAGGAATGCTCTTTGTTTTACAGCTAAATATCCCTCTCCCTTTATTCCACTGAGAAAAACGCTACCTACTGCAAACCCAAATCAAGTCAAGTTTTCTTTCCTGTATGAAAATTTCTATTTCAACATCACAACTGCTATTAACTTCAAAGGAAGCTGACAGTTCTTCAGTTATTAAGTTAAAAGACGGCCAACTTTCAGCTGGAGTCATTGCAAATTAATTCTGCCTTACAAGGCCACATTAGGTCATTTCCTGAGCTGATGGTAATAAATAGCCCTTTCCATAATGTAAGAACAAATGAGTATAGTGAGGCTGCCCTGATGTGAAAACAGGAGGACCAGGCTAGGCTGGGCTCAGGGAAATGGCGTAGGGCAGCCTGACCCAGCCCCACTCAGACCCGCCTCCACCGCAGCTCCACCTGCATCTGGAATCTGCATCTCGATGTACAACGAACTGAGGCGTATGTCCAAGCTGGAGTGCCGCAGTAGGTATGATCTGACAGTACCTCTTTTGCAGCCTCCTTTCTCGTTTTACATTTTGTTCTGTGGACTGCAACTGTGCACTTGCCAGCTACGGGACAGAGCTGGCAGATTGGAATCAAAACGGGCTGAGATCGGCAGGTTTTGTCTTACAAGCTTGATCTCTACCATGTCCTCAGCTTTGAGAGACATTTATTTATTAATGGATGTATAGGAAGAAATAAAGTTGGCAGGAACATGCTGTGTAAACAAGCATCAAACTACTGGCATTTTCACTTCTTGCTGAGTAATTTACCACAGTCATGTGAAAACATTAGTTAACAAAGCCTAAAAATCCAGGATTTTCTCTTCCTACTAAACTATTCTAGTAGCTTCATTTCTTAGAATGCAACGACCTCCACACAAAACATTTCTTCAAGCGGTGGGAAAAATCCTGCCTAAACCTTGCACGGCCTCAAGCTTGTGCAACCCTCTCCCTCTCTGCATACAGAAACAGCAGTGAAGGTGCCACAACATCCAGGTACGAGGCCAGCCTCTAATGCATGATGAGTATTATCCCATGTCTATCATCACCTGCTGTCTCCCACCTGAATCTCTTCAGCTGTTTGGGGCAAGGGTTGCCCTTTTCTTTTGATTTGTACAGGACCTAGTAGAGTCATGGGCCAGATCCATTACTACTCTTAACACAAAAAATAAAGTCTCCTTGGTGTCCACGTTAAGGTCAGGCTCAAATGACACAAGATGGTGCAAAGCCAGTTTTTCTGAAAACAGGAGCAAAATGTACAGGAGTTTTGCCATTACCTTCAGTGAAGCTATTGCTTAACCCAGAAGGTCCGCAGCTCATATTGCAAGCTGAATGGCAAGAAGTCTGTGCTGGGCCTCTGACACCTGCCTCTCATTACGGGAACACAGATTTCCCCTTTCTAGCATTTCTGCTTTTTATCTACTGAAACCTCCATATCTGCGCTCTACACTGGTTAAGTGAATTTCAGTGAAGAAGGCACAGATTAATTCTCATTATTATCATTATCACTGAGTTAGCACAGAAAAAGAAAAAAACCCCAAAAACTCGGACAGCCTGACCACCAAATGAGCTTAGGTTTAATTATAAACAAAATGGGCTTGATGGTAGGTTTTTGCAGTCTCAGACAATCAAAGCTACCAATCAACAACAGGCATCATTTACGATTGGAATAAACTACTTTTTGCTTTGTACAACAGAAGGAAACCTGAGAGCCAGGAGTGCAACAGGGTATCTCCACGGATTAAGTAGAATGTCTTACAGTACACAGAATATCAGTATGAAAACCTATACAGAGATGGCTATGCAGCTCATCGTACTGTCTCTTTGAGGGAGTGATGAGAAGGCAGGTCAGTAAGAATAGCTGGCAGATTATTGTGCCTTTGCCCAAACCAGAAAAGAACACTAAAGCGTAGGGCACAATCTGACAGCAGGAGGTCCCACAGGGACTCTGGGCTTCTCCAGCAGGATACAGGAGCTCTGGGTTCAAGGCCCTACATCCCTGATACCTAGCAGGCTACAGCTTTTTTCTCTTGCACTGCCCCAACGATTATTCAATTATTCATACAAGGTGGGAAAGGTCTGGGTGAGAGAGAATGAGAGAAGCTTCTTTCAAGACAGCCAATAATTTGATGGGGGGCCAGTCACCTGGCATGTAAGAGACCCTCCTTAGAGCCACTGCTTCAAATTAGACTGACACAGGACTGAAGGCAAGACACCAAAACCCGAACGAGTTCTTTAAGCTCTGAATTATTAACTGTTCTGAAGAAAAGAGATTCTTTCACTATTAAAATTCATTTCAGAAGCTCCAGGGGGTTTTGTCTAAATACATTTCTACAGCTTTATTATTATTATTATTTATTGGTAAGGTCAAAAAAAAAAAACCAAAAAAAACCCCTCACCATTTTCACCACCGCACTTATCTACCATTGTAACTGGCAAAGCAAAGTGTGGTTAGGTTGTCCAGTGAGATCCAGGACGAAGGGTCCTACACAGAAGTAAGATAGATGTAAAACAAGTTTTTAAAGTCCAGGAAGAAGAAGGTAGATATATTGAGAATTGATAAACAGCCTACATAAATTGAAGTTTCATTGATTGTGCATTCAGAAAATTGCACTTGGAAGGACTTCAGCAGTGAATTGAAGTATTAGAATGTTTATGGTTTTGATAAGTAGAATTTCTTCATGACAAATAAATTCACCTAACATATTTCAACAAAGAATACAGCAACTAGTCAGGTGATACTGTAGATTAATATGTATAATCAGGATAAAGATAATTTGTTCACACAACACATTGCAAAATAAATCAAGCAGGCTGAGTATCTTCTGTTACACTGAAGTCCGAGATAATTGCTAATAGATCGGCATATGTTATTTATTGTAATACTCATACCTGTCATCTCAGAAAGTAGCCACTCACTGTCCTTTGCAAGCATTTAGTCACTTCCATTGCTTTGGGATCTTAATATTCTGGTTGCCATATAAAATGCATTATGGCTACTACACAGATCCTTTGCAATCACAGTCAAATTTTCTGAAAATGGAAAGAAAACCAGCAATATAACTGAGTGAACCTTGAGGAGCTCGAAGTCCCAAGAGAGCCGTACAGTGCAGACAATTAGTTTCTGCTTACCGGTAATGTTTTGCAGGTAAACACAGGGGAATCAAACAAACAAACAAAAATCCCCTTATAAACAAGGAGAATGGATGAGAACTCTGAAAGGGGCAAACCACGAGACATAGGAAAAAAATTAAAAAACAAAAAAAATTTTGACATCAAAGCTTGCCTGTGTTTCACTTCTGTAAGGTCTCTCCCTTTACTTCTACCTATTGATACATATCCTGCACTGATGTTTTAAAAACAACATGAAATAAAGCAGGTTTATTTGGAATAGCAGCTTTCATTATTTATTTACTTATAAACCACAAACTGCTATGCAATGCATTTGTTGCAATTGGAAAAAAATTACTTTTTATTGCAGTCTGAGTAATTTCCTATTTTCTTCCATTACCGAATAATAATTTAACACAGTAAACAAATATACACTCATTAAAGTTTCTTAGCAGACTAAAGCTCTGAGTCATTGTTCTGGCAAAATTTACTTCTTTGAAAGCTCTTAGGAGTGCTTCGTGAGCAATCTTACACAGGTAATGAACATAGCACATGAAGATAAATAACATATCTTCTGTGTTTCAGCACACTGAAAATCCTACCACAGGCTGCAGAACAGCTGTACATTCATTAGGCCATGCTCATTTTACAGTCCTCCTTTGGCAACTCTCAGGCTGGCAATCAGTAACCTCGTCACCGGCCGAGTCTGGATTGATGCTACGTGGGTCTCATCAGAAAAAAAACCTGCTAATTAGCACACAGCTCTGGGAGGCAAAGTCTTGGGTCCACGGTGAGCACAGAGACACTGGGGAATAATGCTGTGAACAGCACACATAACGTGGGTAGTGACGACGGTAAAATCACAGTAAATGATTCAAAGGTGCCTCCTGACTGCCTTGATTAAGCTTAACACAAGCCAGGGTTCCAACCAGCCATCTCGAGATACACGGGAGAGCGTGACCAGCTTTCAGGGGCCTGTACCTCATCTCCAGTGCAAGCACAAGTTCACACAAGCAAGTACTGAAAGTTTAGAGATCAAGAGGGAGAACAGCAGTTAAAAAAATTTGGTAGGAAGGGGAGAGGAAGCAGGAAGCCATTTTCAGGTGCTGTTCAAGACTACCCATGGCAGAAACCACAGAAAGTCTGAAGGAATTTGGCTTTCTCCTAAAACTTACAGGAGAAGGCATGCACACACACTTTTTGTTTAGATCTGTGCTTTCTTCAGTGTTTTGGTACTTAGAGAATACTACTTAGGATTAAGCAAGGTTTTTGCCATTTATGACGGTCACCATTTATGGTGCTCCCAGAGGGCAGAGAGCTGCAGGTGCTAAGTTCAAACTAGACCTGCTGAGATAATCACCACCACGTGTTCCTGCTTGAGGTATTCAAGTCAAAATACGGAAAAATTGCACAACCCTGTCCCAAGACAGGCAGTAACCAGGAGGCTGAAGGCTGGAAAGGATACTGGGAAAATCAGGAAGCGACAGATGTCAACTGTCAGTAGTCTGCCAACTGTGGCAGACTATTAAAATCCTGATTTTAAAATTAGACAACAAATCCTCTTGTCCTGAATACCCATCCAAACTTTCAGGTAAGGATAGAAAGGTAGTGCCCATATATCCATGCAAAGTTTCAGCAGGATTTGGGTGAGAGGGACAAATATGGCCCAGCCTAGGTGGCACAAGTCAGCATCCCTGGCTCAGGAGGACAGGCTACAGGGTTACACTGGTAGAAATAGGAGAAGTTGCACCTAAAAACCCCTCAGGAGCAGAGCTGGGAAGCCAGGTGGTCCCAGCAGCGTCCTCGATATGCATGTACCCGTGCCCTTCTCTGGCAGCATGCTTGTAGGAGAGCTGCTGAGGACTTCTCCAATTGCAGTAAAGGCATTAAAAAACCAAAACCAACTAAAAAAGCAAAACAGGCCAGACAGTCAGGTACAATCCTGTTTTTCCATATGGTACCAGTGAAGGATTCTGAAGCCACAACAGGCTGCCACGAAGCAGAGCTGTTGTCCTGTGGGCAGCCGCACTGCAGGCATGTCTCCTTCCGTGCACTGGCACAGGAAAGGGAGGTGCGGCAGTCTCAGCTCCTGCCGGGCACTGCAGCCCCAGGGGACACAAGAGACAAGAAGCCACAGCAACATACGCCCACTGTGGGCTCCACCAGCACTGCCAGAGGAGGACCAGCCCCCAACTGCCCTCCCACGATGCCCTTTGTCCTCTAACACCCAACATGTTTGGTACGAAGAGAAACCAAGAGTCTCCCTCTGAGCAATCTACTACAAATAAATAAGGTATTAATACTAAGGCAGATAGTGATCTTCTTACAACTCTGATTTATTCTAGGTTTCTTGCTGCAAGGTTAACACACCTAGCAGGCTGAAAACGCACATACGCACCAGCACTGTCATGAACAGTGAAGCCGGTGGCTCTGAGAAGGTTTGGAAGCTCTAAGGTTTTTTCCATTAAGCATCTGGGACTGGTTATTTCTCAAATCAGCCAGAAATTTAACAGAGGGCACCCCTTCTCCTCTCCCTCAACTCTTTGCAAAACATTTCTTTTCCAAACCATAATAAAAATTTGTTCAGCAGGTATTTTAGCATCTGGGACTCAAAGAGGCTGGGGAGGAAAGAACAAGCTGAGAGAGATAAGGAGGTAGAGCAGAAACAACCAGAGTTGAGAGGGAGGAGGAGGAGGAGAAAGTTCAGACTGGTTTTGCACATTTCAAAACATTTTACATTCTAAGATAGGGCTGTGAAGCTCCAGATGACACGGAGGTCTATGGCGATACCCTCCACCACAGTAATCTACAGCACTGATATAAAATACCAGGGGAAGAACACACGTAGCTGCCAACCATTATAGAAAAAGCAAACATCTGATTCCTCCCCCCCCAATTTTTTTTTAAATCCTGAGAACTCAGGAATTGCAAATTTTCTGTCAGGAGCGGCTCCAGAGACTTCTGAGCTCTGTTTTGAAGGCCTCCTTGTTACTTCATCATCTTTGTCACTTCTTCAGCCTCCTGTCTCCCCATTTAATTATAGAGGTGTCAATGAGGTTGATTAGAACACAGTTTTTGGGAGTCAAGGGACTGCCATGATAGCAAATCTAAGGAGAGACAGCCCAGATGAGAATCTCTTATAAATAGCTACAATTTGCAAAAGAATTTCAGTCTACTTAAGAAAGGAGGTCAGAGGAAAAAGGTATCTTAACTCTGCTTACTTCTGTGCCACTGGCCAGCTCTGGCACCACACAGGACACGTAACTACACTTTGCGTTCTAGCCTTCGAGTACCTGCACATACCCACCTTCACAAAACTCCCCAAATCCTTAAAATGTAAGGTACAAAACCATTACAGCAATCCTCTAGTAAATGTGTATTAAATCCCCCTGCGTGCCTGATTCCATGAGCCTGCAACGCTGCTCACTCAACATGAGCACTTAGCACCTTAGCTCAAGCTGTACCACACCATGCTTTGAACTCTGTGGGTCCTTAGCCCAGACCCTATTCAGAGAGACATGATGGCAGGCACTACCCATTTTTTTCTTCTCCATGCTTTTAGGTAAATGTTATTCTAGACAGTATATGCCACAATATTCTACGGACATATTGAGGAGGTGTTTTGTTCCAAAGGGCCATCACACATCAAGGGCTCACATAACTAAAAAAACAGTCTGCACTGTAATGAACAGATAACGATAGAGGCAAAAGACAATCCAGTATATCCTTTTAACCTTATAAAGCAATCTACTTGCTCTATTAAGCTCTTTTTCCTATAATGGCTGTATGAAGTTATTTACAACATAAATTAAGGCAATTACTAGCCTTGATTCCCACTTACCCAGTGTGCAATTATTCCCATAGCCTAATCTCCTCTCACTTGTTTCCTTCACATTTTCCAAGAGGTGCAAAGTAGCCTGAGTATAATCAGTCATGAAGCTCACTGAGGTTGCATCTACATTTGCACTTCACTGTGAATCAGGAATGTGTCTTTGATGCAAATTTCCTAATTATTCCCACTTGCCATGTGCTGGTTCATATCACAGAGTGATTGTGGAGCACAGGACCTCAGGTCTTTTCAGACTAAATTTACCCAGACGTTCAGTTCAGGACTACACTTGATGTACTTCCACCACCACCAAGCATGCGGTCTTACAGGACCTGACGAGAACTAGTGTGAAATAAAACCCCGCTGAAATGCACCATGTGGATGTCAGCTCTGCAGCACTGTTTCTCTGCCCAGATCTTCTCCCATTAGTTAATACTGCTTCGTAGTGTAGACACAACCTGAATGCTGGACTTGGGCAAAAGTCCTACAATTCTCAGCTCAGCAAACATTGCCCAGCTGAAAACAACAGAACCATTTTTCTCTCCGTTAATCAATTTAACAGGATCATGCTGATCTAAAGATGAAGCAAGTGAATGAAGAGTTCAGGATCAGAAATCATTTTGGTCCCCTTGCCTCACTCCAGCATTGTTCTTAGCAGTGATGTCCAAGAAGGTAACATACAACACCTTTCAGACCTCACTGAGTCCAAGTACAGAAAGGTTGACGGCTCACTACTGCCCCTAGGTCTGGGCAGAAATGTTGAATGCTTTGGAGCATCAGTTTAAGAAAACAGCACACTGATCCTGTTGCTAAAAATCCCTTCATGATTTCTGTGGGATTACAAGTGCTACTTCCAGAGAAAACTTACTCAAGTATTTATAGTCTTCTGGTGGTGTGAATTTGGATTGGTTAATCATTTCCTTCTATTTAAAAAAAAAATAAAAATGGAATGACCAAATCTGGTTTTATTAATGAGGACATAATAGTTTTCACAATGAACATGTCCTGAAAAGTATCAAAACCATGAAAAAAACCCATTATTGTAGGTCTCACTTTGAAATAGAACTTATAGCAATGTGGTCCTAGTAACCATTAACCAAGATCTCCTTCCTTCATGGTTATGGCAAATGTGTGTGCTGCCTAGAGTAATGAAAAACATATTCATTGGACATAAAGTAGACTTAGTATGTCCTGAACTGGTTGGTAGGACATTTATTAGCACTTGAATTTTAAAAGTCAGCTTAAATTGGTGACATAAATAACACATCTGTACCTAACCTTTCATAAACATAGTAAGCAAATACCTGTAAAGTTTGCCCACATATTTGCTGTCTACAGGACACGAAGCATCATCATAGACTCCTGAAAAAAAAAGCTCATTTTGACAGGGCTTTTTCTTGTCAAAGGACAACACAAAACACAGACCACAGAATAAAATTAAATATTTAGAAGAAACCTCAACCTATCAAGTCATCCTTCTGTCTGTATAGGAAGTGGCTTGTTTCAAGATGGCAGGAGCATATCTTGTCTAATTTGCCAGTTCCACACCACAATTACTTTAAAGTTGTGTGTTTCCTGGCAGTTTTACTATAAAGGATTTGCACCTATTCAAACATTCTCTTTTGCTTTTGATCTATGTGGGTTCTCTCCACCAACTCCTCTATGTCTCTATTTGCCTTCATGGAATGGAATGAAGGATTTTCAAAAGTATATCCAAGAAAACATTTTCACTGTGGTAAATTACAGAAAAAAAAATACTAGTAAAGCACTGTTCAAAAAAAAAAAAAAAATCAGCCTCCTCCCCACCCCCCCGGAAAGGCTGAGCAACAAAGCAGGTGCACTGGGGAAAAACACATCTGCTGGCTTTGCACAATGGAACGGAAGTCCACTTTGTTTTATTACCATTTCAAGCCACTTACAAACTCCAATGTGGAAGAAAAAAAAAAAAAGAAAAAAAAGAATCCGGATTTTTCTTGTGTATTCTTTAGGAAATTCCCTTGTTAAGGCAGAGCAGTAGAGGTTTTCTCTCATTTCTCTTCACTCTCCTCCCTTTTGAAAGGACTGTTGTGATCTTGAAAACATAATCTGGGAAGAAACATCTGGTCTTCACTTTTTAATTACATTTCAATCATCTCAAAGGCTTTCCTGGAGGTAGACATACCTACAAGCGCTTACTGTCAAAACTATAGGAGTTATGGGGCTGCTGTATAAATGGATCAACTGTAGTGGTGGATTTGAGACCAGCCTAAATAAATAAGATCATGCCATGTAAGACTTCCTCTTCAGAAGCAGGGACTGCACACAGGCAGACTGCAAGTTTTTGATGCTGACAGAAGCATGGCTTGGGGCAGGGCAGGGAAACCTCCGGGAGGAAGACAGGGCCAGGGACAGAAGGAGCCCCCAAACTGGGCGGTGGGAGTATCCCGGCAGCCTGCCTCTGGCCGCTGCCCAAACCTTTTCTCATAGGGAGCAAGAGTAGTCCCTTTTAAACGGCAAAAGCAGTACCCTCCTTGACTATTTGTGCTCCTCTCCAAACGAAGGCAGAGGGGAGAACAGCGCAGGGGCAACGGCAGGAGGGCCAGAAGCCAGGCAGCTGCGCAGGTGGGCTGCAGCAGCTTGCCTTGCGGCTGGTACTCGCTTCCTGAGCCTCCCCCATCCCAGGTGCTGACACTCTGGAGACTATGCAGGGGGAGCAGGAATGCTGCCAAGTACAAGGTGTTATCCCAGACACTAAAATGCCTTGCTACGGCTCTGAAGCACGCAGTAATGTAGATACGAGAGGATAAGGAATTCGCAATTTGTTTGGGCTGCAATCCAGCAAAAAGCACTTAAGCAGGTGTATTACCAGCAGAGCCACCAACTCCATCACACACAGGAAGCTAACGTCCAGCTTCCCAACAGCAGGATCCACACCATGCTGAGGGAGCAGGGGGATCGCTTTGAGAAAAGCCCTTTTTCTTCTTCCTTCTATCCATTTCCAAATTTCATGTCAACCTAGCTGCAGTATCCCCTAGAGTGCCACGGAAACGGCACTGAGTAACAACCAGAGAGAAGTGCTTCTCTCCTTCTGTTCACTAATATTTATGCTACAGTAACTGAAGCAAAGAACAGCATTGCTCTGTGCCATGTTCTGCACAGACAGAAAGTAAGAAAGTGTCCGAAAGCAAAAAGTATCAAACTGAAAAAAGCTAGAGGGAGTAACAAAGATGGCCATAAGAAATGAATTGACCGGTGTCACACAGCAGACCAGCAACAGAGCATGGAACAGCATCCACGCTATCCCAAATTTGAGTCCAGCAGGCTATGTCACCTCTTAACCTTGGGGGTTGGTACTACCCACTATGTCATCCATGCCCCGGCAGCTCAGAGAGAAGGACCAAAATCTGAAGTAGCAGACGTGGATATTGTTTCTATAATCAGCATTATGTGCCATGCTTCAGAGTATTGTTGAGGCAACATAGCCTATGTCAGAGCCCTGAATCCTGGCAAGCATTTTACCATCTTAAATTATTTAGTAAAAAAAAATGGTTAAATAGTCCTCTCTCTTTCTAAAGCTCTGTGTATACTTACATACATATGAGTACGTATTTAGATATTAAATCTAAATAATAGGTATTGACAAGACAAAGTAGTTTTCCCCTATTCTTTCCTTTACCCTTATATGAACCTAATAAGGTTCTGCAAGGAGGTTATGTCTCAAAGTACTATCAGTAACAGAGAGGTAAATAAGTGTTTCATCAGCACCCCTTTTAAAGACCTTTGCTCACAGTGTCTCTTGCTGGTAAGGTCAACCTGACATAAACCAGTTCTCAGCAGGCATCTCCCAGCTTTCAAAGAAGAAATAGAACTTAAGCTCTGCAGATGATAAAGCACCTTCTGTCAAAACCAGTGCCTTGTGACTTTGGCCTCACAGTTAAACCTCAAAGGTCTGTTCTGAAGTGATATAATTCACAAATTATCTTTGTTCATTACTGTTTTTAAACTTCATAGTGGTGAATAGAGAATATCTTCTAGATTAGCAGAAAATCATGACAGGCTAGAAAAATACATATGGGTAACAAAATGACAGCAGGAATTATTTTAAAATTTTCATTATCCTTCCTTACCACAGATAATTAGCAAGATGGTAACAGTTGATGCAGTTCTAAGTAGCCTAGGGCATGATAAATAAAAAAAAGTAGTTATATTTCCCACTTTGATTAGCAAACCCAAACAAACCCCAATAATCTTAGTTGTTTGATGTCCCCAGGTGGCAAGGAATGGGTATGATTTCTCTTTTCCAGAATAGAAGTGTGCTGACCCTGAACTTGACTCGGCCACGTTCAGGGGATGGCATTCTCCCAGCTTTAACATCTCATATTGGCTGTTAGTTCATACAGCCTTTCAGTCAAGTACTTAAGTACACAAGACCCTTCAGTCCTGAGCTAGCTCCACAGTCCATTTTAAAAGTTATTTTCTAAGAAGGACCAGCTCTCATCAAATAACGCCCTTGTAATGTGATCCTGCCAATATTCATATTCAGTTGCTTGACCTGTAGTGGCAAAATACTTCACGAACCTACTGCTGCTCATCCAGTAGACTCACATTTGGCAGTGATGGATACTGCTGGCAGGCAGTGCTGTTGGCCTAGTCCAGCCGTAAAAGAAGGCCAGTTGGGGTGTGTATGTGGTTTCTTCACTACACTGATTAATTTCAGCAGCTTAAATGATATGTGATATTTATGGATTAGAGGCAAAGATGGGAAACGTTTACTTACTTTTTAAAACCGCCAAGCCTTAAATACGGGATGAGAAAACATAGAAGGAATCCCAGCTCAGAGGGCAACTTGCTTTTGAAACCACCGCAGCCAGAGAAAGGCATGTGTTTGGACAAGATTTATTCTTACGTACTTGGGGACCGATCAAGAGCAAAGCCCTGTCACACTCCTTCCAAAAAGCACACAAAGAAGCAGTCCAGAAGCCAAATCGCTTCATTCGCTCTCCTGTTCCCCCTTCAGAAATCCTGCTGCACACAGGTGACACACTTGATGGAAGGATGTCAGGGAAGTTAGTTTGGCCCCAAAGGTAGGATCGTACACGTATTATCTATCTTACTAACCACTTAGAGACCCCCAAAAAACTCACAAAAAAGGCCTGGAGTGGAGGTCTCCTGAACATTTTTGGGAATAAACTCTCCAGTAATAAAGGGTCCTACATATACTTCAGAGTGAAGAATTATTAAGAAAGATCAGGAAAGAATGCTGGATATTCTAGGTATTTCAGAAGCGCAGAGTATTTAAAGCAGGGTATTACTCCACAGGAAGTTTGGTGCATCAGTTCTGCAATGCCCTTCGGATTTCCATGAAGGAAAATCCTGTGAATAGAAACATAAACACTCACAAAGGTGCACAAAATGTACACCTGAGAGCGAGATACAAAGAAGCTAGCAATGCTATAGTTAGGGCAGCACCAGCAACAGTGGCATACGCCTTTTTGTTCCCATAACATAAAAACATATGTACAATACTTACATCCTGCTCCAGGGAGCCTAAGCCCTGCAAGCTTATCCTGGGGTGAAAAAATCAGTACAGAATTTTTAATCTGAATGTAGCCAAGACAGGCACAGTACTTGGGATGAAGAATAATGAGGGATAGTTATCTGCTAGCTTCATGACTTTTTGGAGGGGATGTTAGTAAGGTTACAGCACGAATGAGGGCAGCGCCTCAGACCTACTAAGCCTCCTTGCCATGACACGATCCAGACACAAGTGGCTCGTTTCCACGCTGCAGCGCTGGGCCTCCAAACCCTCTTCCAGCAATCAACAGTGCTCCAAATGGAAACACAGTTATGGCAATTTATTTCATTTGCCTTCTGCACAAACATTTACATGTTTCCTTCGCACTCCTTTAATCTTAAGGAGCTACACATTCTAAAGATCGTTGGCATCTCTCCCTCTTTCTACACTAGCCCATACAGCACAAGACAAGTTATCAATACCTTTATATTCCCTTCCAAAAGAGTCTTTAGTTTCTAACTAGAAAGAAAAACAAAAGAGATGGGATTCTTCCCTAAAGTCTCTGTGGATATTTGTTTTCTCTGGATGACTATTTTCCTACATTTCAGCAAACAGCGTGGCTGCGTGACCCTCCCCCTCGGCACCTGGGAAGCACATTGTCAACTCTGGAAGTGTTTATTCTCTGTAGATTAAACAGCATTTGCTGGATGGTGATCACAGAAAGTTGTAAAAACAGATGGACAATGATCTGTCCAGACTTCCAGAGCTCACCATGAGAAGGCTACTTACATAAAAACATTTTGCTGAAGGATCAAAGCATTTTCTCCCCCCCCCAGTTACACGAGGTCTGTTATATAAACATGGGAACACAAAACAACCATCTTAAATAATGCCAAAACTCTGACTTTTGAAACTAATATTCCAAGTTAGGTTATTAGAATTAATGGATTGGTTTAAAAAAACCCACACAAACCCAAACTAAGCCTATGCATGATCCTTTTCCCATTTCACCTGCATCTCAAAGTCGTTTTCTTTTTTTCCAGATATACTGTCACTCCTTGGTTTCAGTGGAAATAGCAAAACTATTTATTCTCACCAGAGCTCCAGATCAAACTGATTTAAAAGTTGACATCAGTGTGTTCTCTCGTGCATTAACATAACCAAACAATGTGCTATTTAAAAAGCGTACAGGCTTTCATCTAGGAATAAGAAATAGAGAGCATTTTTCTAGGTGGTGAGCTTGACCTTGAGCTGTGCCTCTGACAAAGTCTCAAGGTCACACTAAATGACAAGATGAACATGAATTCCTAGTGTAGTGCTGCTCCAAGAGGCTAATGTGATGAAGGGGAGATACAGGATGGGTAAGTGTAACAATGTCTCTGCCTTTGGCTCTAGTACTCCCAATAACACAGGAACTGCGAGGTCCAAGTTCTTGCTTCCATACTAAGAAGGACTTGGAAAAAACAGAGTGATTGCAGGGGAAAAAGCAAGAAGAACGATGAAAGGATCAAAGCATTTGCTTCACAGTGTGAGATGCAAGATGATCAATTTAACTCATCAAAGAGATGGTTTAGAGGTGACTTGCTCTCAGCCTATGAGTACCCATATGAGAAACAGAAATTTAATAGAGGCCTCTCCAATCTAGGAAAAAACAAGCTAGAACCTGAAGTTTGTTCATGTTATAATATGATTTGATCACTCTCTGCCACCAACACTGATTCTATAACCATCTGGTCCTTCTTCACATACTTTATCTTGAAAAACTAACCAGCAAAATCCAAGCAAAGAACGAACCAGAATAAAATGGGAAAGAGAATTCGGGAACATACATGAAGAGAAGTAACACCAGTGATCTCATCTGCATGCAGATAGAGTTTTCCAAACATTGACTTCTCTTCCATCCCATGTTGATGTTTTCCTGCTTTCTGTTTCTATTATTATTTAGAATAGTAACTCCTCTTTCAACAAACATTGTCTTTATACTTGTCTTCATGCAATGAGGTTTCCGTACTACATAGAACTAAAGATGAATAGCACCTATACTTTTTCTACCAGGAAGCTAGAGCTAATCCCTAGCCTGGAGAGCAGCAGTTTTCAAACTGGGGATGGAGGATTGCCACTTCAGCGGCCCTTGAGAAAGTTATCAAGGGGACAAGACGACTAGCATTTCTGCTCCTACACAAAATGTGGCCTCCCACGCTTTCAGGAATTTTGGGGTACTGTTTTGTAGTACCCATGGCACATGCATCTTTGCACAGGCATTCAACCAGAGAAGAGTTTGGGAAATTTTACTCAACAGGAATGTCATAGTGCTACTGTCCAGAAGGCAAGTGGTATGAGAAACACCTTTTGGTTTTTTGCTAAAGAGGAATTTTGTATAGTATATGAAAAAAGGTCTGAGTAACACAGGAAATTTCCATATGCATCTTTCAGTATGAAGTCCATTAATTTCTGACAGTAACTGTTGTTGGTTTTTTATTATGATAGTTAAGCATTGGACTTTGACGGACAGTTTAAAAATAAAACATAAGGCAACTCCCAGAATACGTTTCAATCTAGACAAGGCAGGTAAAAGGTTGAGAAAGGGAAAAAAATCTAATGTCAGGAATACCTTATTGCCTGGCATGCAAAGTAACAGCATGATTGTTTGGAGATGCATGCTTTCTTGGTCACATCCTCAGTATTATCATGCCCTATCCAGAAACATATAAGGAAGCAGGCGATACGCCAGCCTTTATCACAGGAGAATGCTGAATGTTTCAGTATTAAAAGCCACTAGCGCAGTATAGCTGCATGCTGTATGTATTTAATCCACAAGCACCAGCTCTGTGCAAGCTCTTGTGGACAAGCATTTTGCCTTGTAGTTTTTTTTAAATACATTTAAAGCACTTCGTAAGAGTAATAGTCCTGGGATACATACAAAGAAAAGTATTTGTCATACCAGTGTGTGAAATCCCTGAGCTGACAAGCTGTGTTATAATGCAGAACAGAAGAACACCCCACACTTGATTTTCCTAAAGAGCTCTTCATGAGCAACAGTCAGACTCAGAGCCCTTAGAAGAAGGTTAATTAAGAGCTTTCTGTTATGAAAGTTAGGAACAAGCTACAAAGGTACAACAAAGGAGGACAGAGGGACACAGAAGTCCAGCTCTCCGCCTGCGTGATCCTTGTGGGGCACCGGAGTGTGGGGAGCCCCGCAGTCGCGCCATACCTGTTCTGAGCCCACAAGCAAGCAGCCTGCCCCTGAATAAGCGGGGCAAGGAGGGGGCAGTCTCCTCCTTCCCTGTCTGTGCTGTTACACCAGCAAAAACTCAGACACTCCCTCTGAATGAATAAAATAACAGCTCTGCATCCAGACACAGGGAGGAATAAGAAGAGAGTCCTCTCTTGGAAGGTCTTTCAGCTTCCACCCCATACCATGAGCTGCACCTTGGTGACACAGTCGTGCCCCTGAGAAAATAATAATTAAATGAACAACCTCAAGGAGGAGGACAGAGATCAACCACCTTTTCAGTGCTGATATTTATAGAAGGTCTCCTCTGGATTGGGCCAGAGCTTTGCTCCTCACGGTCCTCACTCTGCCAGCCCCTGGTGTGAATGCCCACACTGTGGCGTGAGACGGGGCTACTCGCTTTCTGATGGACACATGTGTATGTACACACGCTCACAAGAAACAGAGCATGAGGGAAACACGGGCGTTCATATCATTACTGACGAGCCGAAGGAAAGCCATAACCATTTAACCTATGGAAGCTGGGGAGGAGTTAAGCCTGTCTTCCACCTTTCTAATGAAGTAAACAAACAAAGTTAATTCTTTTTTTTCCCTCCCCATCTGTCTCTGCCCTTCCCTTCTCCACTATTGAGTAATGCATAAGGTATTATACATTAATATGAGTATCGAATGGGGTCCTTTCCCCTGACAATCAGCACTATTCTTCCTCCCTACCGCAGGAAACACGAGATGTTTGGCTAACTCTCCTCTTCTTCTAATTTATGGCAAAGAACTACAATGCTGACTAGCAATTATAAGCAAGAGTAATGATTTGCCAAGAGACCCCTTTGTACTTTCAACTACCTATACAAAAGCTGTTCTTTGTTTACAGAAAACAAATAGTGTTTTGAGAGAAAATATGACGCAGTTACCAGTTTGGAAATTTTCCCCAGAAAACTACAGGCTGAATATTTTAAGCCAGCACTATGGTAAGCCCTGCTTTGCATAGTATCTGTTTGTATCAAGCATACCCTACCAGGCAGAAACTCCTCTGGCTTACTCAAACCTTAACATTGCAATGTTTTAGAGGGGGAAACCTCCATCAGAAAGTAGCGAGCATGATGCAGATACACCATGTAGCCAGTTAAACTGCCTTAATGCTGGTCAACATTTTACTCAAAATACTGCTACTCCAGAAATAGTTATTAGATCAATTAATTGTAACATCAAGCAAAGATTATTTATTAAGTACCTTCTCTCTGTCACTGAAATATTTTTTTTTTAATTTAGCAAATTTTGTAGGAAATGAGAAGAGTGTCACTGCCTGCTATTGCAATGAGGCAAAATATATTTTCTTTTCTTCAAGTCCCTAGAAAGCACCAGTATGCTTTCTAGGTGTCACTGTGTTTGCAGTGAGGCTTCCTGAATGTCCTTTCTCTGTGTTTAATTCTTCATCTTTGTGTAGTTTAAACAAATCCTTTACATACCACTGCATGAAAAAAAGACAGAGGTCTACAAAAATGCACCTAGTTGCTATATTTTCTCAACGAGTCTTTCTTGCTGCTTGAGGTTTTACCTAATTTCAGAAAAACAATATGAACAATACTGAGAAAAAGAAAGAAGAGTTATTAAAAATAGGAAGTGTGGCACAGAAAACAGATTTATATTCAATACAATTATACATAATGTGCTCAATGTTTACTTCTATCAAATACAGCTCTAGCCTCCCATATACACATACATAGAGAGAAGACAGGTATTTTCACTCTACACAGCATCTTGCAAAGAACTGCAAACTTTAAAATCCCACTAAAATTGGTGAGAATTACTGGCAATTAATCATATCCTGGAATGATTCCGTGACTTGGAAGAATAAGCACTAGGACAAAAGAAATACACCCAGTGAATAACATAAAACTGTGAGTGATTTGCTAATAAAACCAAATAGCTTAACAGGGGATCATGCTTCCTGCCAACATCTTTTTTTTCTGCTGAAATCTATGAGGGGAAATCATGTCAGGGAGTCACTGTAGGTATTCTCCTTGTGAATACTACTTACCATTTCCACAATAAATCTATGCATGATTTCAGTTTGCTACTGATAGATTCAGATTACCAGCAAAATGGTATATATATCAAACACCTGCATTTGCTTTCCAATACACACTCATGCCATTTGAAGACAAACAGGTCTTAGTAGGAAAGTTTGAAGGCATAACACTACCTACCTGGGAAAAACTTTCCAAGAATGACGATTTGTGCCATTTTACTTTATGCTGGGTACTGGATGCCTTAGGTAAATGTGATTTCCTCACCCTCTTTCTAAATGTACCTTTTCCTGTTACTCCACGTAGTTAAACCAAATACAGTCGAGTAAGTTTTCTCTCACCCAAGTTGTGGAGGAACCACAGTCAGTCTAAACACATAGGCAAGGCTGTGACTAGCTCTTGATTACATGTAGTGACCTAGAAGTCACCATCCAAAACTGTTACTCAAGCTAACACAATTTATTGGAAACGTCATATCCAGTGCACTGACTAATCTCACTGCATGTGACTCCATGCTCCTAGGACGGCCTCAGTCCCTTTTGTTAGCAAGGGGGCTATGTTTATGGGGCAATTTTGTAGGGTGTTCCCCAGGAACTCATTCTGTCCATGCTCCGAGTGAACTGAAAATCAGAGAGCTGCAGTTAAAAGAGAGTTGAGCTACAGATAGAAAAGCTTGCTGAGCAGTTCATATACTTCATTTTAAACACACAGTTAAGCTCAACTTCTCCTGAACAAAAATATGATCAATTACAATACTATAATTGCAGCATATTTTAAAATATTTTGCTGAACTAGGGGTTGAGTTTCAATTTCTCATAGAACCTGTTAAAAAGATGGAAGGTTTTTCTTGCTAAGACCATTCAGACATGTCTTGTAAATGGCTCATAATTCAGTTGCTACCAACAATAAAGCATTTAATAGAAGACAATACTGAAGACGGCACATGTAAAATAATGCAAAGGAAAAAAAAAAAAAGGACCAGAAATTAAAATGTAACCATAGCATTGCAAAGGCTGAGAAAATAGTGACAAAGTATATAAATAGAGAATGGGATTTAATATTCTATCACAGTGCTATTTCCAAAATGCAATCTTTTCTTCTTCTTTTTCCCCTTGTCTTCACCATTTGACCTGCATGTCAAGTAGAGGAGTATGCAGGGATGGAGTGATTGCCGAAATGAGTATTTACACGGCATTAACTGTTTTTTTCAAAGATGAAATAATTAGCCTTAAAATCTGACATTTCAGAAATGACAGGACAAATACTGCTGGAAAACTCTGCTTTGTATGAAATAAACAACTCTATTTAAATAGGTGGCTTGCCTTCATTTACTAAATACTTTCTTTCATCATCAAATAAATTCCTTTGACTGAACATCAATCTTCCTCACAGAAATGTAAACTTCCAAAACTACTTCCTACCTCAATAACAGTCATAGGTTACCTGGCTATGGATAGTAAACACACTGTGTTATATTTTCAGTATTTTTTTAAATGCTGGGTAGGCATAACACCCAGGCACAAAAGAAAGATAGTAAGGCAGTATTGTTACAGCAGACAGTTTGCAAGTTGATTAGTGGAACAGAGCATATTCCCAACTACATTTATTTTTGTTTTCTGCAAAAGAGAGAGAGTATATACAGAAGAAAATCATAACACATGCCATGTATATCTACAATCAAAGGTTCATCTGCATTCCTGTTCCACAGGACAGTGGATCATTTACATCCTAGCATCTTCAGAAAGATTAATGTTTCTTCTATAATTGCTCTCTTTTCTACGCTACACACTGGAAAAGGGAATTTAAACAGGGAAGAGTGAATGCTACAGATATACAGGAATAATGGAATAAATTTCACCTGTTGGAAAGCAAGCAGCATTTCTTTTCTGGATGAGAAAAGGCCAAATTTTCAAAGAGGAATCATCTTAGGCTCTGCATCTGGGCTATTACCAGCTTCCACTCCACGTGAAACAATTTATACACAAAGATCAGTACTTCTCTGTGGAAAAAAAACCTACTGCAGAGTTCAATTACCTGTACGTATAACCATTTCCCATCATTTCTTTATGCTGGCAAACTTTTTGTGGATTACATACACAAGGAAGAATCTTACTGGGAGTGCTGTGAATTTACATAGCTTTTCACCTGTCACCTAAGGACCTGACTATTCTCTCTGTGTGAAGCACTTGGTGCCATTCATGCATTTGAAAATTCTTCTGCCTGTAGTAAACCAAAAAGAAAAAGTATTTATTTCTATTTTATATCAGTTCTTCTTTACAAAAGTTCCCTTTTCTTAAGTTTCTATTCCTCACTCTCAATCCTTTCTTAACCTTTTATTTTCACTTATGCCTTTTATCAACTTTCCATTAAACATGTTCAGGAAACCTCTAGATAAGATGGTAACAGATCCAGGAGAAATAAAAAATGCATAGCACCAAAGGCACAAAAATACATGAAACAACATGAAAATTGCAGAGCAGGCAAATGCTCTTTCTTTTCAAAGTTTCCCACAATCAGCTCTAACATACTTCCCATAAGTAATACTATCTCACAAACTGCATAGATAAGGCAAAAGCCTTATCACGTAATTAGACAAAATCTTGTAATGCCACAATGTGCACTAAATGTCCGATTTGACACCCAATAAATATGTGGGAGGCCTTCCATTTACTTCAAAGGTTGCTGGACTAAACCCTGAGTGTGTGGGCTCACTAATGAGCAACCTGACTCATGCCCATGAGCCAGGCAGAGAATAGCTACCAGAAAATGCAATCCCTACAGCTCATAATTGTTTAGATGCTGGAAAATGGAAAACTACAGAAATAATGAACTGGTTGAGACGTGGCCCACAACACATTTGCTTTTCATGTATTCCACTAATCAAAATTTTTGACACATGATCAGAAGAATAAAAGATTTACAACTAGAAAAAATTGTGCTTAAATTTGCTATCTAGAGTGGATTGACAGCTCATTCACAACCTTAGCAGGAAAAGACAGTCATTTACACCAGCCTAGAGACTGCAGAGGGAGGCACACTTAGGGGCATGATTACACTGCAGTGCAGGAGAGACCCAGCCACAGTCCTGGAGTTCTCCACAAGGTAATTTAACTTGCTAAGCAAATTAGATATAGACCTAACAGGAATTATTTTCCCAAAAGCAACTTTAACCCTCACACATCCACTACGTAGTATCAATCTAAAGCTTTTTAAAAGCATCAGGTCTTGAAAAGACTAAGTTGCATTACAAACTTGCGTTTGGTACGTTGATTTACTTTGTGCTAAAATACAGCCAGCACACAACATTGGCTTTTTACTGCTTTATGGAGTATACAATTACATGAAATACGCATCAAACTCATCTAAATAGCTGCCCATTTAACTGTCTGTTTGGAGCAGTTGCACTCTCTGTCATCCCGTGTGATCTAAAGCACAGAGTCAAGTAAGGCTGTTGTTTATAATTTAAGGTAGGTAGCTCTGAACAACAGGGCCTTTCCCCCTCCTCCCTCCCAAGGAAGGGAAAGCTCTTAAAAGGTCAGGCACCAATGCAGTTTACTGAATAAAACTCAAGTTTGAAGAATGTGCCTTCTAAAGTGATTTTACTACCTGGGATGTAATGAGTTTTACAGGCTCTCTTTGTTAAATTGCCCTGACAATTTCCATTTCCACTTGCTTCAATCATATTAACAGAAGCTAAAGTTCACAAGTAGTAAAATATTTCAGTGTACTGAGTTGGGTCTCCAAAAAATAGATCACACACTTGACAAACATATAGGACATAACGTTTGGCATTCCATTTCATGTTTAGCTTGGCATGTCTCGTTTAGGGCAGGACAAGATGCCCTACCGCAGTATCTCATTACTCATGGAAATAAAACACGCTTACACCAAGGACTTGACAAATCCCATTAGGTATGTCAGAAGGACAAGATTGTCCCAGTGAATGGGTGAGGGAAGGAAAAGGGAAATATTGGAGATGCTCCACTGAAGGGAAATGTACTTAACATCATAAGACTCAAACATACAAAACCTGGGTAAATAGGTAAGAATGGAAATCCCTCACCGAAATGAGAAAAGGGAATGAAAAAGTGAAGACAGAGGGGATAATTCTGCTTCTCATTAGAAAAGCACATGCACAACTCTGTTACTACCTTGTTGTGTATTTGCTTTTGCCTTTTTAAATCATATAGTCCTTAGGAAATGGGATGGACCTTCCTCTGTCTTTGCTAACTGTCTAGCACTCCTTGGAAGGTACTGCAATCTAAATAACAGTGACCAACAAATGATAGCTTCCTCTTTTCCAATGCGAAAATAGTTCAGAAAGTTTTGTATGTTTTGCAGAATATAGGAAAGAAAACTTCAGTGAATGATTATATGATGCAAAGGAGGATTTGAAAATGATCTTGCGCTAATTCAAAGCAAAAACTTATAATGTGCAGCACAAGAGGCTCACCCATGCCTTCACATTTTGATTTACAAATTTTGCTTCTCAAATGTTTTTCTACATTATTTTCCTAAAGTGCCAAAGCTCTGACTACCCTGTAAGATACATCAGCACTATACTGAAATTTAAATTGATTTACTGTGACTTCAATTTAAAGTGCAACTTGGTGCAACCAAGAGAAAAGCTGGGCCAAGAAATGTTTTTGCTAAGATGACCCAGCCTAAGTGACACACGTAGCAAATGGAGCATCTTGACATATGTGAAACATCCAACAGCAATCTACAAACTCAGTGAGCAAGAGAGTCTGACACAGATGTTTAGGAAGCCAGTTAATGGGCTACTGAGGCTCTTTGGAGACAAAAAGATAAAAGGAAAATCAATGCTCTCAAAACAATTCTAAAAAAAAAATTTGGAACTAGGCATTATCATCCAATCATTCTCATAAACATTAATAATACTGAAGCAGGTTCAGATACAGTCAATACTTAACATAAAAAAGTAGTAGTACTTAAATAAATGCTGTACTCATCACTCATTGCTCCTCCTGAGGCCTAGAACACAGTAACTGGCTTGACAGCATAGTAAGCAGCTCCGATGTAAAAGATCTTTATTATATATACTTATCTGGTGGCACTGACTAAAGGTGGCAGACAGAATGTGAAGGGAAGATGAGTGTATAATGGGAATACGGTTCCCCAAATCCCAGGAGGAATAAAAACCTGTAGCAATTGAGGTAAATCAAAGCTGTATGAAAAGAAACGCTCAGCTCATTTAGATGCAAATATATCCAGACACCACTATGCACCACCTCTAAACAGTATTGCACATTCAGTATTACTTCCACTGTACCAACAAATGCCTGTCTTCTCTATAATAATGTTTTTGATGTACATGCTGTGGAAGAGTTAAGGTATATTTACGTTCAATCAACAAAACTTCATCAGCACAGCAAGATGAACAAAGATCACACCTAGAGCAGGCATCTGACCTTTTCATCTCTCTCTCCCTGAACGCACGTGTGTGAGGCAGGCAGGAGTGCATATACACACAAGCAGAAACGACACATAATGTCCAAAATCAACTTCTGGCCAAGGCATCCCAATATTTTCTCCTACGGTAAGTATTTTATTCACTGCAAGCACTGAATTTTAATTTGTACCATCTACAGAGCTATGCACAGAGTTGGTGCTCAAGTAATGAAGGAGAATAGAAAATACATTTGTTAAATAAATGCAATAACTTTTAATCTAAATCATTTATTTACTAAATTACTTATTTACTAATTCACAGTATTCAGCCAGGACGTGGCCTACTCATCACAGACCACTAAAATTAATCCTGTGCATATTGCAGGACTTTGGCCAAAGAACAGGTTATTGCACATCAACCACTTTTCAGAGAAAAATATGCACGTAGATGGCTTCTGAAAATACATGCACCAATTTGAGGTAGTTTATCCTTCAAGTAAAGGAAGGATAAATCAACAATTTATTACTTTGATATAATTTGTTGATGTGTCAAAAGCTGTACAGTTTTTCATAGTTGGTCCCTGATCTGATCTGTCATTCACCATCTAGAAATAAAATCTTTACACTTAAAGTGAGCAGTAGAAGTTAGTAATGTTCTTGATGCTACTGTTCCAGCCTGAAAAACACAGGACTTAGCAAACTGTAATGGTCTGACAGGGTGCTGGACAGCCAGCTTTGATTAACAAGGCTTGTTTTTTAAACTCTGCAGTCTGTAAGAAGCCATCAACCTCTACTTTGCAGCAAGCAGATTAATTGGGGGTTTCTACTTTGTTGAGACTGGTTTTGGAAACTCTAAGCTGGTTTAAAACAGCTGAAATATTTGCCTTAATGTACACTGCCTACACAAATCAGGTGCGATCCTCTTTCAAAAGTGGTTCTTGAAGAAACTGCGGGAACCTTACCTATGATTAAGTCCCAACATGCCTCAGTTACAAATCTGAAGAGTTGAAAGGAGGTGCGAGGGAGAAGACAGTTCATGGATTCAGCAGCATCACTGACTGTGGCTGATAATTTGAGAGTTGAGAGTCAGAAGGCCAGAGTCTTAGATTTTGGTTCCAGCTTGATGGACCAAGCTGACCTCTGGGCACAATTGTGTTATCTCAGCTTTGCCTTTGGGCTTCAAACGATCCACAGTAGGCGTGCAGGGTCCCCACTGACACACAGAAGAATTTTGTGGAATGATTTAGTAAGGACATTTTCCTCTAGCTGGGACTTGAGTTTTAAAGGCAAATCTGACCCCTCGTTCCTTAATTCTTCCAGAATAAAATGTTGCACTGTGCCACTAAGGGTGAAAACTAAAAGCAAGGTCTATACAAAACCAATCTTCGTTGTTTGAAGAAAAAAACCTGTTGTTGGTGTTGGGGTTTTTTTAACCAATGTTAAGTGGGGGTGGTTACAGTATTGATGACCAAGCAGAGCAATATCAAAGATTTGAGGGTTTTTTGCCAAATACACCCTGGTTTGGATTGTCTTTTTTTTTTTTTTTAAACTAAGAACAAGTGCTAATGGAATTAAAAGATCAACAGAGATAATTTGTTGATCAAAAAACCCCAATAAATTCTATTTCTGCTGCAAAAGAAGACAGTAAGCACAGATGAGGCAGCAAACTATTTTACTTAGGTGGAATATCAGCTAGGCAAGCAGGATGCCAAAATCTTGAAACAATTCAGCACATCTTCCTAACAGAAGACTTTGTATTCCAGTATTGCACGCTGAATGCGTCCGTTGACTTTGGGTCCAAAACATAGGTCTGTATTCTAAACCAGCAAACTTCAGAACCACAAATCACTGCTATGTAACTCTGAGCAATTTTATTTTTAAATGTGATTAGGAGTGACAGTACCAACAAGGCTGAGGGTCATCTAAATCATCCAAACTTCCAGATTTGAGCTCCTGCTCACAAAAATTGAGTTCTGTCTTAAACCAACTGAACTTGATTCCCTGAAAAATATTTGTGCGGGTATCTGTCATCTGGATATTTATATTGGGACAGCAAGATTTCATAGTTGTCTAAGACAAGTATTAGACACAAATATATCTCAAGAGTGCATCTCTCAAGAGTGCCATTTTGAACACGGTAGATCATTCTCTTAGCAAATAGGTTTTGCATGTCTTAAGGTTTTTCACTACATAATAGTTATATGAACAGTAATTCTAACAAAAAACCCACAACCAACCAAAAACATGAAAGAAGAAGTAGTAAAATACCCGTTTACTTCTTACAGAACTAAAATTCAGGCCTATATTTCTCACCGTCCTATATTCATGTTAAAAACTTTTAGCAGCGAAATACCTGCATAGGTAATACAAAGGTGTTGGTGACTTTTTTTTTTAAAATAATCTTAAAGGTAATAAAAACCTGCCAACCCCATGGAACCTAATCGTCATTTCTTAAAGCACGTGAGATTTTATCACGATTGAAGTACGTGTTCCTTGGAGCAAAAATACCAAGATTTAATGTTAGATACTCGTTTACCCTCCACTGGCATTTTCTCATTTCCACTTTTCTTTGTGAAATGCAGCATTTTAGAAAGCATTTAAAGTTTAGAAACACATAAATTTAACTTAGTTTCTATATCTCTTATTTAGCTTACTATATTTTTGGAATTATACACAGCTAGAAATTAAGTTCTAGGACACCGGGCAAGACTTCCCTAGCACAACTCAAGATACTGAGCCTTCACATTTATGGAGTTAAACAACAGCCAACCAATTTAGTTGATATAATCACTAAAGACAAACTGAAGAACAGAACTTTAGCTGTGAACATTTGCAAACACTTAGAGGGTCATTTTAAAACTTGCACTTACAAAATGTAACATCAGCATTTGACTCTAAACCTGGTAAATCACTCAGAAATTTAACTTTAAGAGACCAAATGAAATTTAACAGTTCAACATGCAAAATAATGCAGTTTATACACTTGCTAAAAGTAAGAGTTTCTGCTGCAAACTCTAGGGTGCTCATTAATTGACTAAAAGGTAGTAAAATATACATATTAGGCAAGGTACTGCCCAACTGACAGATGGTACTACAGCACTGCAAAGACCCTCTCTGAAAAATAGTGTACAGCTCTGCTCAACCACATTCAAGAAAGATGGATTGTAAGTAGAAAAGGTATAGAACAGGGCTATCGATCAGTGGAATATCGCAAGAAGAACTGGTCTCTCCTAGAAGAGAGACTTTGCCTGCCTTGTGCAACATCCAGCCAGCTCAGATCCAAAATTCATGTACCTGCAACAGGATGGTGATAAGTGTGTAGAAACACCCTAAAAAGAATGTGGTATATTTACAATAGTAAAAGGAAGGATGCAAATGGGGTATCATTCTGCTTTACAAATGCTTCATGTGGATTGACAGAGGTGGAAAAGACTTAAAGTGAAAGGACTGTACTCACATGGGAACAAAGGGGGACATTACAGAAGGGAAGACATTCATGAAGGCAAAGATCACTATGAAAATTTCCAAAATAGTAAGTGAAAGACTAACACATAAGGGGTTATGAAAGAAATACCAGCAAACAGGCAATAAATAGTATTTAGAGGTATCATTCAGTGCCTTATCTGATCTATGGGCCATTCAGACCAGGTGACTTGAGAGGGCTGTGTTTGTGAGAGGTTTCATCACAGTGTAAAGTCTTTCGGGTCTCGGGTATTACAAATTCAAAAGACATCTCACCAAAGAAACGGAGGAACCTTTAGTAAAATCCGGTATAAAGGATAAGGTACTAGATGATGCTCCCAGGAGGAAAGTGCCTAAGTTGCTACTTTGTCAGACCGTGTCCTTTAGATAAGCCTGCACCAGGCTTCCCAGACATCTTGCGATCAAAGAGAGCCAGTACAATAGTCACATCCAGGAGTGCAGAGAGGTACCCTGGTAACTAATCTAACTGCTAACATAAAATGTCCAGCCTCTTCAATGTATTCCCATAAGCCAATCTGGAAATTACTTATATACTCAAGAGAAGCGAATAGCATGCAACAGTGCAATCATGCAAGATGAAACTATTTATTTGAACTTAAAGCAAAGCAGAGTCTACATCCAATGATCCTGCTTAACATAGAAAGCTTGAATTCAAGAAGAATTAGAAGATTGATCATACAATACATATGTATTTCAGCTAATGAAATTTTTATTCTGAAAGGGCAACATTTTCATTACCATAGGCCCAGCAGCCCCAGTAGAGAAGGCAATGCAGTGAGACCCCTGTGACCCCATTACAGCCAGATTTCCATCTGGTTTGGATTGGTTATAGCTTCTTTACCAAACCCATGATTTTACCATGTGAAATGTGCTGTACAGTAAGAAGGCAGTCTGACGTGAATTAGGTCATGCTATTAGCAGTAGTGACCTTTCACTGATGAACAGTTGTTAAGCAAGGGAAAATATTTTTTGGAAGCTAAGACGCTGCAAAGACCCTCCCTTCACTGACTCCACATGCTGCTTTATGACGCGTCACTATACTAAAGCAACACAGCCATATAAATGATAGTCCTGGTTTTCCATAACAAGCTATAATTGGAGTAGGTGACTAGGAAAATGTTTAGATAAATGGTGGGATCATAACCTTTTATGCAAGCTGGACAAATAAGTTATGGAAATATCTGGGGAAACCTGAGGCTGTGTAGCTCTACTTCAGGCCATAGGCACAGTTAAAGCAGGCAGTAAATCACTAAATCTCATCTCAGACTTTACAATTTTGTTGTTGTTTTTGTTTTTGCCACTTTTTGCTGACAGATGGAAAAATACTAGCTGAATATAACCAAGATTTAATTTACCTCCAATTTCCTTCCTGTTTCTGCAGCACATTCCTAAAAACACACATTTTATTCCCAGTACTTAGAAGAATTACTAGTAAATAGTCACACTCCAACAGTACATACTATAAAAGAACGACTGTAATACTTTTTGCTACTCATGAGAATTGCATTATATTATAAAATTTTCTCAAGAATATTTCTAAATGATCATCTATAAATGCATGCATGCATTTATATAAATATAGTTACTTGAATACTTATCAACTATGCATGCACGTACTAAAACCCCATATGTCCTATTTACAGAAAGACAGAACTGTGATACTGCACTGAAACAGTATCATGTATTAACTAAGTGGGATAGTGAAGTGGTAAAAATACCTTTGAAGACGGGGAAGCCTTTCTTCAAGGCACCTTCTCTTTCTTTACCTATCAGCTGCATTTAAGAATCAAGAATGATTTAGCTGCATGAAGAAATGACGTCTGAGGCACAGACTTCAGCGACAACTCACAGAAAGATACATCCACTTGTTCTGAGGAACTGAAAGTCAAGCTTTCCAGCACCAAGCCTTAACTACCCCAAATCCAAAATTTTCTGACTTTAGAAATGAAACATCTCATACTCCCTTTCCTCACTATTTCTTTTCCTGTTTGAATCTTGATAAAAATATCAAGATTACAGGTGACTGATGAGTGGTAATTATTGAACACACCCCGCTTTGTTACTTACTGGCGCCCAGATAAGCAAAGTTATATCCACTCTAACATGGGAAAAATAGATCTCCTATCAAATATTACATCCATTCTAATTCTGTGTTCACCTGGGGGAGATTCAACTCTTCCGACTAAAAAAATGCATTTACAGCTGCTATCATTAAAGTTTTCATTGTTCTTCATGTTTTACAAGACCACAAAGTTATGAGGCATAGTACAGGACATAACTATTGTACCTCCATTGCTGCAGCGTAAGGGGTGTCTTTGGTACATGTGAACCTCCCAGAGGTCCCCAGGACATACCTTTGTACAGGTTTTTTGGGACTCAAACAAAGACTCCTTCTGCCAACACAGCTAGAGAAACTGGCAATTTAGGGTCCCTAGGTCCTCCCATGCGTCCGCCGTTTTGGACTATAGCTTGTAAAAGGGTCATTTTCCTCTGTGAGCACTAGGGAAAGCAGAACAGCATTAATACACATCCTTCCTGAAAAAGGAGTCATCTGCACGGCATGACATCTGCTGCAGTCCTATCCTCCTTTTAGATATGAAGGCACATGTTGCAATGCTGCTGGTAATGTCATGCCCAAGCAGTGAGCACAAGATAAAAATGCACAGGGGTAGTTCACAGCCCCTGGCAAAGGTAATGACCTCAAGCCTGCTGACAGTATTGGCCAGACATTGATCCACTGGTGGCATTAGGTTCAGGTATTGTTCAGTAATATGACAGGCTCTAATTTGGTCTAAGATTTAAGGAAAGCTGAGATCAAACAATCTCAGAATTTCAGGTAGGCATTTATAATGCCTTATTTATACACAGATGTGGAGGGTTTGGGGGGTACATTTCCTTTTGACACAGCATTGAAAATATGTTCTCATACTTGGGGTTGTACTTTCTTCACTTGCTGTTTTAAAGGAATAGTTATGTTACTTTTTTTTTTAACATTTCAGTTATTGCTGGGGTACATTTTTCTAAAGCTGACAGTTCTTATTTAAAAAATTGATCTTCCTAGGTTTACTCAGATATGTGCATTTATCCTTGTACAAAATGTAAAAAGCCTTACAAAATATCTGATACCAGCCAAATGTACCCTTCCTCCGTGTGTCCATTTTCCCGTTTCCCAGGCTGCAGCACTACACAGCATTAGCAATACTCACCTCATGTCCAGAATATTGATATAAAATGACCCTCTAAGCTTCCTATCAGCTGTGGTCTCATATTACAAAAACACTTTACCATGCATCATGTTCTTTACTTAGCAGCTGCTCCTTGCTTCTAAGAACCACATCCTTATTTACACATGCACATCCTGGCACATCTTTCTTAAAAGTGGAAAAACCCCAGGGATTAAGGGAAGTTACGATTGCATTTTATAAAATCGTAAGTGACATGAAAAAGATTCATAAGGAACAAGAGCTTTCTGTCTCTTCCAGTATAAGAATTAGCGGGCAACCGATGAAGTCAACATTGCAGGTCTAGAGCAAGCAAAGGAGATGGTTCTTCGAAGAACATACAGTTAAGCTGTATGTTTACTATATATACACTATAAACTTATAGTACATCATCTTATGGCTGGATGTTGTGCTGCCAAAATTTTAAATGCAAAAAAAGCAGGATAAATTTTTTATTTGGGGGTGGGGAGGCAGTTCTACAGAAGGCCATTCAATACAAGCTCAGGAAACCCCCAACTGCAAATTGCTAGAGGGTAGGAGAGAACTCTGGGGAAGCATCCTCAGATGCTTGTCTGTTTTTTGTACTCCTCTGTTGACAAGTACCATAGCGCACCATCAGAAAGATAATCTGATGTCAGAGGGACCTTTGATCTGGCCCAATATGGCCAGTTTTACGTTCTTATATCACTTAAATTTATTTTGATCACATCAAAGCTAGTCTAATGTGACTGCAAATAGAATTCAACCTTTCGTATCATCATAACCTCCTTTTCTAAGCACAAATACATAAAGGGAAAGTCCAAGGACTAAAAAATTCAATAAGCCACCATCAGCCAGTTTGTACCATGTATCACGAGGAGAGCCTAATCTGGTAATTTAATACAATGGAAAAATAGAGGGTTTCTTTTTCCATCCACAAAAATTATCATTCATTAGTGAAAAAAACTGCATCTAAACCTAAATTTATTTAGATTACAGCCAAACTACTCAGACATGTCGGTTGAATGGGAGACATTCATTAATAAGGAAATAACAAGCAGAGTATTCACTAATACAGTAACATTTAGATATTGAGAGGAGGATGCATATGTGCACAGGGAATATCTATGCATATTACTAGTAGATTTGTGTTTACTGGCAGAATATGCACCTGTTTATTTCCAGGCTGATGAGCTGTTATACAGGCACTCACATCAACTCAGAAGAAATGCTACTGAAGCTTGCACACCTGCTTTCCAAATCAGACAAAAAAAAAAATCTGAAAGTTTTCACACAAATCACATTGCTTTGTTGAATCCATGTCTCTGTACAGACTAAGTGGTACCCCAGAAAGCATGCACATATCCTCCCACTGGTGGTCATGTGAATCACCTCCTCTACCTCCTGAGGAAGCATGCTAGATACAATGATTTTTTGTTTCTCACCTTACAAAAGCATCGTCCTCATGCTGAGCTACAGAAGAACATGATTAAATGATATGTCACTGAAAGAAAGGTTACGTCCATTTTCTACCACAGTAATATTTTCGAAAACCACGGGGTTTTGATCATTTCAGAGTGCACTGGGTTTTTCCTGGTGAGTAAAGATGTGCTTACTGAATTTAGAACATAAGTTTCTTTTAGTCTGAGCTGCAGATTCCCAAGCTGCATAGTACTGGTCAGATAACTCCTCTGTGGGGCGTTTGGAGCTTCCTGAGTACGGAGGGAAAAAAGAATTAATCTGACTCCAGTGTTTAACTCATTTGCAGGACTCAGATTTCCTGTTCTGCAAACATAAAGGGTTTGCAAAGAGTGCGTAAGAGCTTCCAAGATGTATAGCTATGTGAGCGCTAAAGATAGGGAGCCCCATTCTTCTCTCCAGCTTAAATTGCCAAAGCTCTGTGGATTTCAGCTGTACTATTACCAATTCAAAAGTGTTCCAAGTCAGAGGAAAGTCAAGAACAATGTGTATTTATGAAAAAAGGCCAATTCTTGTTTGGCTGAAGTCCATAACCCGAAAAGAACCCAGTAATTCCACTATTCTCCAGCCTAGAAGTTGACTACATCTTTCACTTATCAGCATCTGTTCTGTGGTGCAGAGCATTAGTAGCATGGAGGTGGATATATTTACTGATTATTTACATTGCAATTTTCAAAGGCAGAGGAACGTTTTAATCTTAGATGAAGTTACAGTATGAAAAAAAATCAAGTCAATCTTGAAACTAAAACAGCACTTGAAAAGGGAAGCAAAATACCATGGCAAGGTCTATTTGAGGTGATAGCTAGAGAATAAACATGATTGTATGTGCCGTAAGATTTTCTAAGCTAACTTAGTGGTTAAGAAAGGTGCTGAGCTAAGATTTTTGGGAACAAAGGAACATAGCACTGACCTAATTCCTCTCCATTAACCAACAGTAAAGTCCCATTCACTTTTAGAGAGTAGAATTATTCTAAGTTAAGCACTTCTGAACAACTCCAAAGAAACTTTTGTGTATAGATTTGGCAGGTGTGGTATAAGCACTGCCGATGCACACCCCCTTTCATACTGACCTACATGTTTTTAGGAGCAATACGTGCAAGCGTGAAAGGACAGTTGGGTTTTAATACCCCCAGGATTACTTGATGTTCTTTCAAGAATGGCTTCAGCTACTGCATTCTATGTTGGCTTATGAACATGCATCTAAAAGCAGGAACACAATCATAAGCTCATTTCACGCTGGCTACCATACAGTTCTCAGATAGAAGCATGACATTTTCCAGGCTAGATGAGACTCTGAAGTCCTTCCATTAATGTCATGTATCTTCGCTATCACCCCAATCCATAACTGTTTTTACAAAGGTGGTCACTGCTTTAGTCTTGATTATCTAGGAAGCTCATAAGACACAGTCATCTGTTACTGCAGATTTTCTGAAATTTAAAGTTAGCACTTTGCTGTAGCCCATCTGTGATTTGAATCCTGAATTCAGATAGTGTTTCATTTGGAAAAAAACTTCCGAGTTTGGAAAGGCACATCTTCCTAAGAAATTTTGTGATAAAATCTGATACAAACAAATAATTTAGCATCTCTTCAATGCTTGTACTTCATCAATCATTATCCTTCAAGGAGTAGAAAAATATCCTATATTTACCAGCTCCAGCTGGGAAACTATGATTCCCCATTACAAGAGTGAAAGATAGTTTATGCAAAACAACAACACAGGTAAGCCAGCAAGAGAGGATGAGGAGGGCATGGCTTTGGTAAGTGGCACTATATGAAACTCAGGGCTTGTGGTTATTGCTTCTGCAGGACTCCTTTGGTATGGTTGACTTGGTAAAAGAAATCAAAGGAGAAAGACACTGGCACCTATAATTTCCAAATCTAAACTGAACCACCTTTCACTTCCTCCGAGCTATGATTTTTCATTGTCATTTAACCCAGGATTGTTATCAATTCAGGTGAGTATTGGTCAGTCAGTACGTACTGTGAATAAACACAAGGAGACATAGTTAACTTTTAGGCAGATAAGAGTAGTGTTCACTGCAGAGTGCTCCACACACACTCAGTTGTGCCAAATGTCTCTGACAACTGGTGAAGCAGCAGCCCAAGCCTGGCTGTGCAATTTGTTCAGAAATAACGTGGAAGGTGGCCAGCAGCAGCACAGCACAGTTCTCAGCTTCTCCTACACTGCTGAGCACACCGAGGTTTCCAGAGTCACCAGCTTCTGCTCTAGCAGCAAACGAAGAAAATCTTTTATAGAGCCAATACAAATATTTGACTTCATAGAACACTTTGCTGGGGAGCAGGGCGGGGACGGACCAGGTAATTAAAGAACGGGATTAAAACAAAGCCTGACCATTTCAATATTGAACTCAAAATCCTAGCATCCTGCTTTGATATCAAAAGGAAAGTTAACTCGGTCATTAAGGCTATTATCCACAAATATTGTCCAAAACCACAAACAACCAGTATCCTGAAGTTTGGTTAGCTAAAATTTGCGGACATTTCAATTATAAGTTAAAAAACCACTTGTGGGGTTCAGTGTATCAGATGTTCAGTGTATAGGCCATATTTCATATTTGTAAGGATAGCATTTTTATTAAATATTTTCATTATTTTTTTAAACTGCAAAATACAGAGAATTAAAAATGTCAATTAAAAATCTAGATTAAAAAAAAATATTAGGAAGAAGGGCTTTCACTGGAGAGTCTTTCCACTTTCTGCAATTGCCATTTTAAGGAACAGCCCTTTAGAATATTGGCATATGACAGAAAAAAAGGGAAGTAATTTAAAAAGAAGAGAAAATGAAGCTGAAAAACGAGCAGGCAGAATGGACTTATTTGGTCAGCTGACTCATAGCAAAGCCATTCCTGAAACCTACGCAAAAGCCTGGAAAATAAATAAGATTCTTCTGTGGGATTTCCTTTTCCTTGGTCCTTTGAGAAAACCTGCCTATTTAACTATAGAGCAACCAGCTCTCTGTTCCTCTTCAGAAGCTCTTATGCTTTGCTCTGTTCTGTGGGAAACAGCTGCCTTTTATGTTTCACCTAGATGGTGATTACTCCCTGTATTTAAGCTTCTGCATGATGGAGAGATGAGAAAAACATCACACAAGAAGCAAAATCACATTCTGTAATTCCCTTGTCGAGCAAAACACATCCGAGCCTATTGGCAGAATCCTTTTTCAGAACCAGCTCCTTCAGTGTACCCTCTGGATGGCAATTACTGCAGCAGAGTAGTCGAGAAATGTTCCTTGGACTTAGACAACTGCCAACGCTAATTAAATATTTCTTCAATGTCCAGGTCTCTCACACAGGTGCTGAGGATGTCTAAATGCATTATACTTACAAAAGGAAAACTCAGAGAAGACATGCATCATCAAATATTTTTTTTAATCCTTATAAATGCACTTGGAATAACAGCAGGATTGAAAACCCCTCCTTGGTAAATGTGTTTGCTTCAACAGTCTTGATGGGCTGCTAGATATTAAAGAAATTATCATATACTCTCTGCAAGGACCTACCTTTGCCTGAACTTCCACTTTATGCAATCTTACAGCAGACTAGAACTGGAAATAAAAGACAGTAGACAGGACTCCAAAATGCCCATGAAGGTATAAACTGATTGCACAGTCCACTAACTTCAGGCTGACACAAGTTCAGACACTCAAATTTATTTAGACAACAGGCTTCTATTGATTCTTCAGGTGATTTAGACTCCATAGCATCATTAAAAGCTTACATATAGAGCAGGTTAAGTGTCCTCATGAATATGCAATTCTGGGTGAAGGACTATTGCAAATCCCAAGAATAGATGTGGCTACAGATTTTAGTAGTACATTGATATGTTTTTCATGTGTACTAGCTTCCTTGCCTACTTGTCTGAGCCAACTCCCATATTACTAAGATTCTCCTTATTAATTTTCCATGTTCTGTCTATAATATTTTTTCTAGAAAATGTAGGAAAGGAGCAGATGGAAAAACCCAAACTGATATATAAACCATGCGCATAAGCATTGTCTTTTCTGTGTTGTGTTTGTTTAGTCCCTAGCACAAAAAGACAAACAAATCAATAATTCCTGTGAGATTATCCAGTGGCATATCAGTTGTGCCGTTTTTAGTAGGAAAACAAAACCAAAAAACCATCTGGACTCTACGAGCCTGGACAAGCAGGCACTACATACATATAAACGAATCTGCATGTCTGAGCTATTTCCAAAGGCAAGCAGGAAGCACATAGTAAAATAAGCCAGGCTGTCGTGGTTTCACCCCAGCCAGTAACTAAGCACCACGCAGCCACTCACTCACTCCCCCCCATCCAGTGGGAAGGGGGAGAAAATTGGGAAAAGAAGCAAAACTCGTGGGTTGAGATAAGAACGGTTTAATAGAACAGAAAAGAAGAAATTAATAATGATAATACTAATAAAATGACAACAGCAATAATAAAAGGATTGGAATGTACAAATGATGCGCAGGGCAATTGCTCACCACCCGCCGACTGACACCCAGCTAGTCCCTGAGCCGTGGTCCCCTGCCCCTTTCCCCCCAGTTCCTATACTAGATGTGACGTCCCATGGTATGGAATACACCGTTGGCCAGTTTGGGTCAGGTGCTGTGTCCTGTGCCAACTTCTTGTGCCCTGGCTGGGCATGAGAAGCTGAAAAATCCTTGACTATAGTCTAAACACTACTGAGCAACAACTGAAAACATCAGTGTTATCAACATTCTTCGCATACTGAACTCAAAACATGGCACTGTACCAGCTACTAGGAAGACAATTAACTCTATCCCAGCTGAAACCAGGACACAGGCCAGCTGAGAAACCATCACTCAGCAGCTCCATAGCATTAATTCGTCTCAATAAATGAAATTGTTCATAAGCACTTTTGAAAATGATGGACAACTTAGATGAACTTCATTGGACATAGAACATTAGCAGTAGTCAAAAATTCTGTTTCAGGTACCTGTGCCAGGGAAATGCTAGAGAGGCAAGGTGACAACACACACATGTACAAGAGCCTCCCACAGATCTCACATGGGTGGGAGGCTGTGAGGGTCCTTGTCCCGCCAAGCGGGCGGCTGTCTGTGGAGCCGTGAGACCTCACCACCAAGCTGCCACCACTGCCTCTGCAGTCATAATACTGCTGCTGCTCCTCTCCCTCAGCCGAATCCTCTCCTGACTACTTTACACCAGGCTGAACAGCATCCAAGAGAATAAAAAGAGAGATTCAAACATGTTTAATGATATTTTTCCCTGCGTAGGGTTACAGGGTGTATTAGGCTCGACAGAACAAGTTTTCCAACAGCAATGGGACTTGGAGCATCGAACCACTAGAGTTTAACCTTCTTCAGAGGCAGCACTCAAAGTCAGCCAAAAAGATGTCCAAATGCTATAAAAATGAGGGAGGTGGCTGTATTTAAGCATCGATAAAATGAGTATATTTTACTCAAGTATCCACAAGATACTTCTGCTAGCCAACATGGGTGGGGGTTCAGTTTTGCTTTTTGTTTTTCAAAGAAGATTCCTGGATTTCTATAAGAAAAATTATATTGTGTTAAAACTGAGAAAGAAGAACTCTTTCCGAGCAAGATTTTTCTCCAGGAAAACATCACAGACTATACCGACACTTCAGCATACTTTCTCTTGCTACTGGAGAAGGCCAGTGCATAGCAAAAGTTGGCCGATGCCTCTTTCACCTTTATTCAAAAGCATCCACGACTGGACTGAGATTTTTGACATTTGCTGAACACAGGTTACAGTCTTCTCCTGGGCCCCTACACAGGGCATTTTCACTGCTTTACAATGCAGAACAAAAGATACAGGACACTATTTTTTAAAGGTATGGCATGTAAAAGGTTTGGGTAATTTCTTCACACTTAGCCTTTTTTCTTTGATTTCATTTGATAGCTACCATTCACCACTAATTAAAGCAGTTTTTGGAAAACAAAAACCAAAAAAACCACCCTGCTCTGGATAAACTTCCAGAAATGGAGGCTAAATTCTTCTGCCTCTTTCTTCAAACCTCTTCTAAGCCCTCACTGTTAATTCAGACACTGGCAGGTAACAGCGTCTTTCAGTCCTGTTATGCAACTTGGCTTCCAACATGTGCAAGAACTAACACGTTTCTCCAGATAGATTTGCTTTCCCAGGCTCCTGCCTTCTCAGCAATATGAAGTACTTCATGTAGTCATCTCAATTTCCTTTGAATCCCCGTTTTTCTGAATACTTTGATTTTTTTCAGTGATAGGAAAAGTCAGTTGTATATTTATCTTGAACTACCAAACACACTAAGAAGAACCTATCTGGGATTCCAGGCACCATGGCTAAGTAATAAAAATATAGTCAGCCTTACGCAAACAAACGTGTACACACTAGCCACCTCAAAATCATGCAGGGCAAAAAACTACTCCCGCCACAGATGCCCCAGAAAACAAGCCTCAGTGGCTGGTACAGTCCTTCCAACTCTGAAAGCATCAGACTTTGGGTTTTTTTTTAGTCCCCAAAATATTGGATAATCCAAAACATAGTATTTTGAGGCACCTTCTGTTTTGGTATTCCCACGCATGTAAGTGCTGAAATTATTCATTGTTCTGAATCACAAAAATACCAAATATAGATTTATATTTCAATCCTATCTTTAAATCTCTAACTTGAAATCTACAACTTTACAGATTTATGTAGTTAGAGATTTATTTCTCCCCAGAAGTGGCTATTTGATATCAACCAGTAGGACAAAACATATCTTCTGCCTTTGGTTTCTTTTTCACAGCTTGACTAATGTGTCAAATTGCCTATATTTTAACAAGGAGATGCAGTATATCTGAGAAATAAAATAGCACAGTCCTTAGTAGGTGTTCACATTCTTAAGCTTGCCATCTTTTACCCATTTGAAGCAAATATTTTTTATCGCCACATGTCAATAAAAACTAAGAGCCAATAAAACAGCACGGCTTGCGTTGTGGGTCACTGTTAAACAGAAATACACGGATGACATCCAGTTACTTTAAGGCACAGTGAGTGTAATTCAGTAGAAGGCAAAAGAACCTCATGTACCAGCAAAGTTTTTTTCATTTAAAAAAAAAAAAAAAATCTTTTCAGTATGACATTGTTGAAAAACAAAGGTTTAAGTTACCAGCATTCCTTTAAATGGGAATCTTCAAATGTGGTGACTGTTTATTAGTTGATCAGCCTCTGTTTTTGTAATTACCTGTTTGTTTTCTACTGTTTGAGGTTCTAGGCCGGCATCATTTCTGCAGAGACTATGTCAGGCAACATTAAGGGCTTTTTGTGATTCTAGGGCAAGGCATTTTTAAAGTACAAAGCAACAGCTATTTTTGCTGGCTGACACAGTCTAAAGCCCAAAGACACATGATTATGCCTTCAGAAAGGCAGCAGCTGGAGCACATGACAGTCATTTACTACAACCCCTGACTCCTCATCAGCCCCTTTGCTTGGGGACAAAGGACAATTCCAGGACCAGAGTAGCTGAGCTCACTGCACTTGCTACAAGATGTACAGCATGGCTCCTGCAGCCTCTCTGAACAACAGATGCCAGTCACTTCCAGACAACCTCCAGTAACTATTCTTTCAGCAACCTGCTACACTTCCGTTTATGTCCTCAAAATAAAAAGACAGAAGCCAAACTGAGGCAGATCAAACAAACTTTCCTTATGTTCAGTCAATCACTCCTTCAGAGAAGCCCACCAGGCACATCAGAAAAGAGTAACTATTCCAAGGCAAAGGAAACAAATGAAGATAACTCCGAGGTGAGGAAAAGGCAACTCTTTCACACTGCAATCAGCACAAAAGCATTTCCAACTGCTCTGCCACTCCAGCACTCTCCATCTTGCAACCCTCTCCAGAGAGATGGGCAGAGAGTGAATATCAGAGCAGAACCCGTCACATGAGACACAGCTCTCAAGAACACAAACCATAGGATGAATAAGGCGCTGGAGCCAAAGGACAAAAAAACCATTGGAATAAGCAATCCAAAACCTTAAGAAAAACAGGAGCGAAACAAACTCTTGGAAATTTAACCCAACAGCTCAGATAATCCTGTAATAACGTGGTTGTTCTTACCTTTGCCATCTGTGCCTGCACGCCATTTGCTTTGAGAGATGCTACTGCTTTCTGTGCTGCTGCTGGACTGTCAAAATCTACAAAACCGTAACCTGAAAAATAAACAGATAGATAAACATTTTCATTATTATCCATGCGTATGTGGATAGGTAAATATTTTATTTTTATAAAGAAGGAAACCCTTTCCATTCTCTCACATTATCTCATAGTCTTCCAGTAGCACTGCCACCACCACCAGCCATCAGACCTCTATTTCTTACACCTTTCACTCCGGAACCTGGTGGGGTTTAAGGAAATGCAATGACCTGAAGCTTCAAAGTGCAGGAAGGCATGCAGTAGAGGGGGAGAGAAGGTAGCTCTTTGCCTCTCCTGATAGATAACAGGTCCCTGGAAGGAGAAGGGCACATGCCTGTGGGGCTCTGGTGCCCTGGATTCTTGACCCATCTCTTCTACAAGAAGAAGCAGCAGTATGGGCCTCCCTGGGATACAAAGCTACAGCTTGCAATGGCTGGCTAAGTGAGAAAACAACACCATTTCCCTATCCCTTGAACCCATATGAGGACTAAGCTTCAGAAGAAGAGGGCAGCAAGTCTTTGTGGCAGACTGGGGCCACCTGTGTCGGGGCAGGGAGCACCGCCTTCCAGCAGGTGGGAGCCATTAAGGGAAAAATCGCAACCTGTGCTCTACAAGTGACCGCCAGATAGTTCTAGAAGATGGTAAGATAATAAAGTCACAGCCTGGTTAAACCACATCCCTTTTATCTCGCTGCCCTCTCTGCTGGAACAAGGGCCAGGTCCCTACCAGGAATGGCTTCAGAGTATCATCCAAACAGCAGCTTAGTGAGGTTAGATCTTAGGGATTCGCAAGGGATAATCATCGGCTTCTAAATGGCTTTCCTACTCCCAGTATTTGCATTAGTTTAGTTTATTAATCATCCAGTCACTTCCTATCTTCTCTTCTTCCATCTCCGTTTCTTCCTTTAATCAGCAAGACTGGTATGTTCAAACAAGACCAGTGCTGTTAAGCCCCACCTGGATATCAACAACTCTGGAAGTATTTTTATTTTCTTAAAGATATAAAGGAGGGCAAAGAGGACAAGGAATGGGCTTTTCACAACTTCTAAGCATTGAGCTATCTCTGGTCTTCAACAGCATTCAACTGTCTTGCTCATAAAGATTTCAGCAGAGTTAGGAAGACTTAAAAATCTCACCAAGCACCTATTTTGGCAGCTGCATATATTTCACAATCCATCCCGGGAAAACCACAGCCTATATCTTATTAAGCAATTACAGCGCAGGTAGGCACGTGCTGCTCAGACAAGCTGTGGCCAAGGGCCACCTCTTTGGCATCTCCCTGGAAAGCCATGTGGATGAAACTGAACTGGCTGAAAGCTTTAATAATATTAGCACAAGCATATTTATAGCATAGCAGCTCCTTTGCAGACATCTCCATTTACTAGGTCAATACACATCATACAGGAGGCAACCACAGATATGCTTTCCTGCCGTATCCATTTTTATTTCTTTTGCCAGCCTTCCTTCCTGCTCCTGGGAGGCCTTATTGCCTTCCCCTCTGCACCAAATCTAGGTATAAGAGTGCCTGCTTGTGATCACCTTGCCCCCCAAGTTATAAACATCTCTTTATTATTGTTTTGGTATGTATGCATTACTCGATGCAGGGATCCAGTGATGACAGAATTTTGCGCACATGGACTTTTTTGTTTTCTTGGCTTAAAACTCAAAATTTTATGAAAACAAAAAAGAAATAAGAAAAAAGAAACAGCCAAAATTGTTAAAGAAACTGCTGATGCTGACTTACTTAAAGAGTATGAGAAGCACTACTTTGATAACAAAGTCAAGATCTGAACCTTTCTGTTCTTCCCTCAGTTTTCTGGGTTTTTTTTGGGTTTGGGTGAATTTTTGTTAGGGCATTACTACAAATTGAGGGAAAGCCTAGAACAACTGTACATTGGGAGAGCAGATCTAATAAACACCACAAGGAAGAAGTACACTGGAGTTTGGTCAACTTGGGGAGGTGGGGCTGTTTTACCTGCTCAGATTCCCCCATTTCATTACCCCTTTTTATTTCTACTGAGTATGTCATATTTAAATCAGCTTGTTCTACAATGTATTTTGCTTTGCAGTGTTATCTCTCCTTACTGCAGAGCAGCAGTAAAGCTGATGCTGCTTTGAATGAAAAAACATGCTACAAGAGAGCAAGAGTCCTCCCTAGATTTCTCCAATGCCTTTGCCCTTTGGGAGAGCAGCTTCTAGGAGGAAGGGGGCAGATACAATTAGATGCAGCTTCCATCTTGCTAGATGAGAGATCCTGACAAGAAGCCAGAGCTGCCAAGTAGGACACCTGAAATACCCTGGGAAGTCATGGGACAGCTTGGATCAAACACAGAGCAAATGATTCTTTAGGATAGCAAGGTGCTCTTCTCAGAAGACTAAATTTCTTTTTATTTCTCACCATGTTCACGCCTAAAAACTAGGAGGTGAAAGTGCAAAAATAAGTTTTAATATTGGCATTAAAAACAGATAATAGAGTTAGATTTTTATATTTGTCATCAGTGTAAAGTGCAGGATTCATGTATGCAATAACAGAAGGGAAATGGTTTTTACTGTGACTTTCTAGACAGCACAGTAAGTATTCACATGTAAGTTAGCACTGCTTGTAAATACAAACCAGAACGTCTAAGAATATTCTGGTGTTGTATTATAGAGATCAGGTATACCTAACATAGTGAATTGTTGAAGATTAACATCAGTCCATAATATCTAAAACCATCAATATCTTCTAAACATTTATTCAACGGGTATAAGGAACTATATAACCACATCAGAGATCCAGTCAGAGTCTCAAGACAAAAAAACCTTGCGTCTTTAGCTGCCCATTATGCATTCTAGTATTACTACTCCCAGCCTTACTGCAAAGCTGCTCTTTTTCCTTCCCTCAAGTTCATTTTCATTCCAAGTATCTTTTTCTGGCCCTCCCCGCTCCCGACACATCTCTCCACCACACACAGAACATCAGGACAAAATCACTCCATGGCTGAAAATCCGTCCAAAGAACATCAATCTGCCGCAAGGGAAGCCAAGTTCCCAGGCTGTTTCAGCATTCAAGTATCCTTACAAGAACCCTGCAATGCTATATAACAGAAAACCAGGCATGCTGCCTTTTTTATAGTTTACGTTCTTCCATGTAGAGGTTTATAGCCTATGTTGGTGACCTACACTAACATATTTCATTTGTTTATAATCTCACTTCATTTTGGGGGTCTCTGGAACTAACAAAGTAGCACTGGCTTTTTTTCTTTGGGTTTTGAGGGGTTTTGTTTGTTTGGTTTTATATACTTTTCAGGGCAGATCAAGTTTAGCCCCCACAGAAGCTAAAGCTGGGTCTTGGAACACCCCCTCCAGCTCTCCTCATTGCACAAATGAATCCCCAAGCCCCCTGTGCCGAGAGCCCTTCCCTCCTGCCCGGGCTGCGGCTGAAGCACACGTAGGCTGTGCTCCCCTCCGGCCCCGCCGGCAGAGCCGGGCTGCTGCGGCTGGCCCCGGCAGGTGCAGCACCGGCAGGTTTGGCTGCCCAGGCACCCATCCCTGCTCAGATAACTCTTCCCTGGCTCCTCCTGGGAAACGGCAGCAGGCTGCCTGGAAGCATCCCCTGGGAGGGATTCAGACCAGGGTCTGCCAATGGGATGCTGCTGCTCTAAGAAAACATCTACATTTCTTTTTCCTCTTTTAAAAACAAGTGCAAGCCCCACCAGCCCCACCGACTGCTAGCCTCAAATTCCACAGCTTTTTTTTCCCTTTTGTTTTTTTTTTGTGTGTGTGCAGTGCCTCATAAACATTCTGGTCAATGGATTATACACACACACACACCAGTTTTTGTGCAGAACATCATGAAAAATGCACTCAGATTCTAATCCGGGACCTTCAGACTCTGCTCACAAGAATCCATCACCACCACAGGAAACCAAAACCAAAACTATTTCCCCTTTTTTCATGAAGCAGCCTGCCTTTTTCCTTTAAGAGCTCCAAACGCAAATAGGGAAAGCTGCATTATCTTCTGCTGCTTCAAGAGATGGGGATTGAATTTATCACTGACATGAGCCCCTCAGCTCAAGTGTACTTACACTGAGGGTGACTTTGGCACTCCAATGCTACAACAAGTATTCCAGGATCTTGAAGTTTTTTTACAGAATGACATATTACTAGTTTGTACATGCAAACACACACACACACACAACCAAGACAAGACTATCTAGATTAATTGTTAAACCTTTCCTCTAAGAAATAAAATGCCTGTAACTTTGTTTTGGCCTGACGCCATTAGAGCTAAATAATTAAATTTAAGGAATAAAATCAGTGGGCTTGTACCTGTGAGGGAGAGAAAACAGCTAAGCATCAGCAAGGACAGGTTTATAGCTAGCTGCAATAAGTGCTACCCAAATACACTGGCAGACACTAAACATCTCTGTCTCCTATAACCTAAACGGCTGGGGGCCTCCCGGTCTCAGTTTCTCAGTTCCATAATTAAGCTTGGCAGCAGGTTCAAATGAATTAAAACTGAATGTCACTATTTCCTCAACAAATCCCTCATCCTTGTTTTTCCTTACTTGTCAAGAGAAGACCAGCAGAACAGCAATTAGTGGTAAGCCGTGCAGTGAAAAAGAACCAAGTATACACTAATTAGGTCACTCGCCAAACACGTTCATTTCATTGGCAGATTTAATCAATGTTTTCCTGAAATGTCTTAAATCTCCTATGCTAATTTAAAGTTTTGTTATTGTTGTTACTTTAAACACAGATGGGATGCCTGGAGATTTTCAATTGCTTTCCACAAATCCATTTCAAAATAACAACCCCTCATATAGTATATCATCAAAATTTAGGCACAGGTTTTAGGAAATGGCCTCTAATTTTATGCCAACATTTTTGTGCCTGCAGATACCTATGGGTGCAATTTTGTGGATTTAAGTAATTGCAGGTGTGTAGAGCTCTTAGACATCAAACTGAATTGCCCTGACTGATCGGGTACTTAAGGGTAATGCCAAATAATTTAAGGGACTGCCTGCCACTTGCGGTTCCCACAATTATCGCAAAGTGCTGGAGCAGTGACACACAGCAAAGGCGAGCTCCCACTGGCGCATGCGGGCTTCGCCGTCCACCTCCGGGGAGCTCCACTCACGTAGTGACGGGAGCGAGGGCTCGGCTGCCTTTTTGGAGAACTGAGGCAGCTCCTCTTCTGCTGCTGAAGGTGGCATTAGTTACTGGAAGCAAATGGGAACAGAGGTTTCAGGGTGTCCTGGAAGTTTGGTCCCCCAATTAGTACTTACAGGTAGCACACCACAGCACTCTTCTGCATGGAAGACTCTCCGCTGGCAGACGTCATTGCTGCTGCCATTGGAAAGGGAGCCATCGTGGCTGCTGAAGTAATCCATAACCTACACCTGCCTGGCTCTGCCCTCCTTCTTGCCCCGACTGCATGCCTCCAGGTCCTCACTGCAGCTCCCTCACTCCTGCTGGCGCTGCCCCCTGAACTGGCTCACCCACGGCCCCAGGACCACCGAGGTGCCATGCAGCCCCACCAGCCCATGCAGCCAGCCACTGCTCTGCACCCATCCCAGCTCTGTCCTAACAACCCAGGTGAAAATAAGAGGAAAAAAAAGAGCCGGAGAAGTGTGCTATCCCAGAAGTGAGGAGCGGAGCGCCTTGGCATGCTGCTGAGCTGGAGCTCTGCAAAGGCAGTAACCTCCAGCTTGAGAAAGGAGGAGCCATGATGAACAAGGGAGGATAAGCTGGGGCTGGTGAGCTCTCAGCTTCACCCTGTCACAAGGCCAAACATCACGACTGACCTCTGACCAGGTGCTGCTTTAAATCACTTGAATTCAAGTCAACTAGTACTCTGCATTTTCCAACTCCCCCCCCCACCCCCGCCACACACACACACAGGAGACAGGACAGCTGATGCATCCAGCCAGGAAACTGGCATGGAGTCTGTATGTTAATCCAATTAGTGTGCCCATGTAACTTATCTTGTTATTTAAAAAAAAAAAAAAAGCACCTAAATATCCTGATGGGGAGCTCACACATACTGAGGAGCTCTTCTGGTTCCACTGATGTCAACAAACTCACTTCATCAAAAGCTTTAATGCTTTGTTTCTGTAAGCTAACATTTTTCTGTCGATAGAACACATCCAGCCTGACAGACGGGAAATGCTGATTGACAGCTGTACCATGCAACCTTCACTCCTGCAGGTCCCTCTGTACTAGCAGCTGACATGGGAGTTTGAGGGAAGCTACAGCAAAGGAGGGACTCCAGCTCTGTCATTTTCCCACCTTGGAGAGTTTGACTTTGGCACAATGGCTTTTTTTGGCAACATAAAATTTGTGTAAATTTTGCATTAAATTACATAACAATGGAGTTTTGGGGTTTTTTTTAAAGATAACCTCAAATTTGCTTATGTGTAATTACAGCAATTCTGTTATACCTAAACCTGTTTTTCTAGGTCTGATGTACCAGACCACTTGGAACTCTGCTTCCCACTGGGCTACAACATCTTTTTAATGTAAGGAAGTTCCCGGTCCTTGTTTCTGGCCATCTAGAATTCAATATATCAGATCTGAAATCCAGAACAGACAAGACTGAGCATATCATACATGTTGGGTCTTCAAGAGGTGGAGGGGCTGCTTGGACAACAAGGAGGATAAAGTAATTTCAAGAGAGCGCTTGCTTTTTTTCATTAATGTTTTTGTTAATGTTGCTTAGAGATTGGAAATTGAAAATCACTCCCAAAAGGGGCTGTGATGAGGGAGAGGAATACTAGCCTAGGGAAGAAGCAGCAGTCAAAATTACCTGTTGAACTGAGAAACCATGAAATAAAATATATTTATCACAGGTATCTTTTTTTAACTTTATGATGTCACCTCTATACATATCTGTATACATATATGCATATATTTGAAGACACCAGCAACAAAGTTTTTACACAAACACTAACATATATACACACTTAAGCAAATACATAATAATCAGTGAGACATTTCTCCCTCACACTTAGATAAAACCACTTGGACTTCATGAGAACATATGTCAATTTGAGTTGTAAAGTTCACTTTTGCCCAGCACTTATTTAGAGTGTCTCTTAAAAGGCAGTATTCATTCTGACAATCAGGTAGTCCACAAAGAAGTGATTATCCAGTAATTTACTATGCAATTTTCAGACATTGTTTTATGCTCAGATAAAGAATCAAATTAAAGTCTCATAAGCCTTGGAAAATGAGAGTTAGCAAGCAAAGAGGTTGAATCACCCTTGAACACAAAATTACTGAAAACTGCTTTTTCTTTCATTGTTCAAATTGTGCTAAAATATTCCTACAGCTCCAAATGCTCAGAGTAATAGTAAAATAGTCTACATTATTACTATTTTTAAACCTCTACTTTATGAAAAATTTTCTCAGTGGCTAGAAAGTGGTGAATCATCACCTTTTAATTAAAACAGCTAATATATAGTTAGAAAAATAATTGGAAATTGAGAGTCTTAAATGAGAGAAAGAAAAGATAGTCCCTTCATTTCAGATCACTCCCCAGAGACACACCTACATTGTTAAGTATGCATATACAGCTGAATTTTTTTGTTTGCTTTAGCTTGATATGGAAATACGGCACAAAACTGTCACTTTGATTATGTTTCTGCAGTGATTTCTTTTGCCTCTTGCATTATTTGAATCCCCTTTATAACAACAGAACCAGAGAAAAACAGCACTGTAGGTAACTAACAAACAATTTTTAGACATCTGTTTGCAAACACATTCTTAATTTGAACATTCAATTACTTTGATTTAAACAGAGTGTATGTGAATGCAGGTTATTATTAACTGCACAACTAATTAATGATAATATTTACATGCAAAACTGCAGTATGGAACTCATGATGATCTCTTCTTATATTTTGAAATGTTACTAAATTGAAACATTTTTGCAATCTCCAATAAGTAAAGGTAACAGTACAAAGAAGCCTATAAAATTTTGGTATGTGGGAAAGAAGTACTTATACAATAACTAACTAACTATATGTATATGCATATGCATGTGTATTTTTCTGGAAGGTAATCCTTCCAAAACCATACTCTCTGAAAGAACAGAAGCAGACCTCAAAACTGACAAAAGCTCTCTGTCAAATATGGTTGCAACAACAAGGAGGAGAGGGGTGAGCAGTACAAATTTAGCAAATATACCTATCAAGAAAATGGTATTGCACTTCACTACCCTCTCTCAACATTTACGCTGCATTCCTGGCTATTCAGAACCACAAAGACTGGCAAACTGGAGAAAATTCTGGAAAGAGCACAATAATAGCCATAAAAATCCAGATTTTGCAAACAGCAAAACTCTATTGGATTATCCCTAACAATATGCCAAGTGTTTGAGGCCTTAAAAGTGACCCTAGATGTGAGTGAGTACCTATGGGCAACCAAATTGCAGCACACGACCAGCATAAACAGCGAGATGTAAGCCTTCATGAGGACCGGTCAAAGAACGAAAACGTTGGGGAAAATAAACCGAAAGGGAAGTTGAGAAATATTTCCTGGTATTCTGCTAACAGCACGAACTTGGATTAATCATACAAAGCCAATGATGGAAAACTCATTGCTCAAGTTACTAAATATGGACTGAATAAAGAAGAGAGCATATTGTAAATCTTGCGGTGGCAGAAGGACAAGAGATAAACACACTTTTCCATCTTTACCATTTGAAGTTACTCTCTCTGCAAGTCCATTGATTCACTGTCAAAATCCAAAATGAAGATTAACTCTATTTTTAAATACAGGGATAGCTCACATCTACAATTTCCATATAAACCAACATATGATTTCATATTGCAGTTATTTAGTACCATAACATTTCTTATGGGTGTATTAGTTATATAATGTAATCATTAGCATTATTTTTACTAGTCTTGTTTAGCATGAGACATTCATTGTGGCTCTGCAGCTGAGCTAAGTTTCACACTTGAAGCAGTGATTGAAGAAAGCAGAACGTTCTCCCAAAAAAACAAGTACTTCAAGAGCAGTGCTTCGTTACATATTTACATAAAAGGGAGGGAAGGATACAATAGCAGTTTCTTCCCTTGACTGAAGGAATACTCGGTGACTCACAAGTGACAATATTTTGCAATACCCAGAACTTGCAGTTTCAGATTAAGATCTCCTACTTTAGATACAGAGTTACGATATCAATTAATAGATTTACTGAAAAACTTGAAAGGAACCTCACACCCAAACCTGAAAAAGTGTTCTCTTTTTAAACAATTATTTTTCATATTCATTTTCCTCTCTGACTACAGCAACGTCCAGATGCTGAAGTTCCAAAATACCACAAGAAAGACTATTTTCTTGGTATTTCCAGCCGGCAGGAAACACTGACACTCTCATGAGAAAGTCTGTTCTTCTGAGGTTTCATGCTCAGTTATGCAGACTCCAGAGCTTTACTTAGCTTGGATAATGTTTGGGTAAGATATGAAACCAAATCTCTTGAGATTTGTCCATCACTTATTTTAGAGCTGAGTGACTTGAGTAAAAAACCTGGTGTACAGAAACAGCTTAGAAAAAAATCATTCAGCCATTATCTCCGAAAGCTCCCAGCGCCTGTGTAGACAAGCAATTTTGTCTTCTAAATATGGGACCTCAGTTTACCCAAAGCTAAGCAAGTTATCCACCAGCTGTTCACCAAAAGAAAATATAACCCAAGAAGCTATGAGACTAACCCCAGTACTCCTATGGCCTAGTTGGAAATGAATGTTAATACTGTCATGCACCTTTCAGGTTTGGTATCTGGCAGGTATTTATGGACGGGCATGGACAAAACAGAATATCAATGGGAGCACTACTTCAAGTGTACGGTACCTACGGAAGACAGCGAAGAAATATTGGGGGAAAAAAATTAAGTCCTTCAGCAGTCATCTCTTCCAGCATTAGGTTTAAACAATGATACTATTCTAAGAGGCAAAGGAGGATGCTCTGTATCACCCAGTGCTCTTTGTCAGAAATGAAATATTCCATTCTCTTCCTCCCAACACTGGATTCCTCAGCAATCATAACATTAAGTAACAGCAAATACTCGTGAGTAGGAAGAAACAATCTGACAAGAGAAGATGCATTTGTTGATCACACTGTGATTACTGTACTTTATTAAAAATAATTTTCATTTCAGTATGTTTTGACAAGAAAATAGAAATCATCTTGTGCAGGCTTCAGGAAATATTAAAATAACCCAAGGTGATGAACATGTTATTATCCAGCCTGTTCCAGAGGGAGGATGCTCAAGTACTGAAATGGTTTTCATTTCAAACACACATTCATTTTCAAGACACCACACTTGAAAAATTGGACTGTATATTTGTCATACAGTACGCAGTGATAAAGAGCACAGCAATTTATGTTCTTTATGCAAACCACTTGTAATTCAGAAAACAACTACAGTTTCTAAAAGGCAGCAAAGTGATAGCACTTTCCCAAGAAAGTGAAATGTTTTTTTCACGCTACTTGGCCAATTCTGGCACGTCAACCTTTGCTATGATAAACATTTTGGATAACATGCAAAGACCTCCTATTCCAACCCATCAACACTCATGATGTCTTGGAGCTTCAGGCAGAGATGAGCAATACCTTCTGAATATTTCATTATTCTGATACTAAGAAAAGGATCCTGATATCACCATCACCATAATGCTAAAATACCAATGACCTTTTGAGCAAGAGGGCAGTGTGCTTTCAAGAAAAGGTTGATGGACACAACCAATGTTACGTCTGTGCTATGGAGGGGAAGCACAGCAGGGATGGGCAGCACAGAGCAGGATAAGCCACAACACATAGGTCAGAACAAAACCCATGTTAAAGACACCACGTTGGTTCAGTGCACAATAAGTTTGGTCTTACATGGTATTTCAGACAATCAGAATTTAAGTATCCCTGTAAAGTTATAGCTGTATTGCCCATCATGGTTTATAGGGTGTTCTTTTTCTTTTGTAATAGATCTTTTTGTGGTTAAATACCAGTTGCACCTTCTGAGCCTCTCATCATATATCTACCACATTTATCTGTACCCTGAAGTTGAAAAATGCTATTATTATGGTAGCCAGAAATGGCTATTAGTTTTCCAGGCTGAGAAAGAAAAAAAAAAAAAAAAGAATAGAGAAGAAATCACATCAGAAAATCTCTTTTCAAGATCTCCAATCCATTTTTCAGATTCGAGATAGTTCTACAATCTAGGAAAGTGGAAGATGCAGATAAAGTGGTTGAAATGCTGGCTTTTAATCTAATCTGAATTTCTGAACCTCTATAAGTTTTCCTATCATTACAAATCACATACCTCAAATATATGACAAAGAATCAAGTGAATAATATAATGTTTTAATCTTAAGTGAACACCTTTCTTTCTTTCTGTGATTTAAGGTAGCTATTTACTGTTATTTTGACTGTCAGCTTGTATTTAAAATCACCTGCTGGTACAGTACACAGCAGTCACATACCACAAAGGTATGACAAAGGATGCTATCTGCAGGCCATACTGAAGCCTCCTGGATCATGACGGTGACGCATCAGGAGGTCAAAGCAGCAGAAGGACAATCCCCTGTGCACAAATGCCAACGTGTAGGAAGCTTCTTGCACACTGAAATTCATGTCTACAACAAGCCTTCATACAGCTTGTAGAGAGAGAAGGCACAAATACAGGGCTGGAAGAGGCATCCTGGGTCTTTCTGGAAAGTGGATGACTATAACCCTACACTAGATGACTACATGGGGTCATACCAGTGACCCACATAATTTCTTTAATATCACCCTCTTCCTACTGGAAGGATCTCACCTGATACATCCTTGTACCATATTTGTTGCCTTCACAGCTGTGCCCATTTTTGGCATGGGCACTTACAAGATCATCTAATGCTTCTGTCATCCTTTTCCTTTATTCCCTACAGATAAGCTTCCAACTTCCCATGCAGAGTTTTCCCTATTACTTCCTAAGTACATGTTTTTACTATTGGATTTGTTCCTTGTTTCTCACAATCCAGTCTTCAGGATCATCTAATTACCTTTCTGTGTTACTGCCTAATGCTTCCCAACTTTGTGTAAAGAGCAGGTATGGAAGGAGTTTTGGTAGCAATATCTTTAAAGATGAGATGAGAAATCTGGTATATGCCTTAGAAAGAGAGAGGTAGGTGGGTGTTGCCAATGATGCTGACTGACATGTCCAAGCCTGCATCCAGATCATAATAATGTCAGCAAGGAGCTACATCAGTAGTGACTATCCTCAGTAACTCTTCCTAAATGTTCGGGCACCTTCTGAATGTAGAAACATTTTGTTTAGGGTCCCTGCAAAACCTCAAAGGTTTAACTAAAGAGCAAACTCATTGATATATATTGCCAGTGAAAGTCCAAATAGACAATGGAGAACAACTTTCACCCCACGAAGCCAGTTTAGAGAAAGGTATGCATTTCAATGCTTAATAATAGAAGATAGATGGGAAGGAGGGGGAATTTATGTGGTAAAATATTCTTTTTAAAAATGAAAGTGAGGACAATCCAGATAAAATAATATTCTCTTATTTACAAGGGATATTTTATTTTTTAAAATCCCAGAATTTTCATGAAATTATACAGAAAATGACTGAGAGATGCCCAAGTCTGTAGCAGGATCTGAGTTTGTTTGCAGAGAGTGGTTATGTATCAGCTTAGTACATCAAATAAACCAAAATGAAAGAGAAAGCAGGGAGGAGTTTTGCCAGGACACACAAACCCAGCAAACATATTTTGTCTAGGAAGCCAAAATGTCTATAAAGAGAAAAAGACATTTTACATGCACGGCATGTATCCTCATACACTGTGTCAAAGAAATGGAGAACCAGCAATCTAAAATTATTTTTTAGTCTTTCAAGAAATGGTGCTGAATCTCACATACTTGTGTGTGTAGGTTCTTGGTCAGTCACTTGGCCTACATCCATTATAGCAGGCAAGACAGCTAATAGTCAAAGGGACTGCAGTGCATCTCTTACACAGACGCCAACTACATGTTGGTGTTGTCAATGTGGAGAAGTGTAAATGTTTTGAGACTAAATGTCTGCTTCCTGTCAACAGCAAGAATTAGCCAGACGAATATCCAGCACGCATGGTTGTGCTTTCTTAGAGTATAAATAATGTACTACAAAATCTGCAGGCTGCTTGTTTTATCAGTGGCCTGTTGCTCTGAAAGCCATTTTTGTGACCAAACACAAAGGAAAGCAACTTCCCATACCCCCACTAGATCCTGGAAGCAGTGAGGTGTGTGGGGAGGAAGATGATGAGGTACTAGTTGGCTGAAAAAATTAAGTGAAATGCACAGAGTTACTCAGACCCACAACCAAAAGGGTGTCCGCAAAAGGCAACCCATCTCATTTCCATTACACAGAGATGGCAGCCTTGGCAGCAGCTTGCTACTCTACTCTTACACCTTCCTAGTCACTATTTTGTATTTCTGGGACAGACCCGGGACTCTTTCTTCCAGAGCTTCCATCAGGTAATACAGGCAGGTGGTACATGAATCAGGAGATGGCATAACCATATATTTCTGTATATAATGCCATCAGAAGATCCTGCCCTGGGTAGTTCTATTACATAGAGATGATACTGCGTTATATGACCCTGAGAGCAGGTATATTTTTCACTGCTAAAGGGTGGGGGTAAGGGGGACATGGACCTGCTCACTATATCTGGTTAGGAAAGGAAAAAACAGTCCTCATATTCTTACCCCTCAGGGTGGCAGATGTCTCATTGAAGTAATCATTCCCTAGAGGTGCAGATTCCCTCATACAGCAGGCTTGGAGCCTTTGAAGGAAATGCGGATTGCCACTCTCCTATCTAGCCAAGTGGCGCAACAGCCTCACCCTCCCTAGCTCTCTCTCCTGCACTGGAAGACAATATGAGGTTCCAGCAGCAGACACAGAAGACATTTGGAAAGAGGAAACCTTCTAGCCTTCTAGAAATCATACCATCCTGTTCTCTCATTTTATTCATTTTTTTTCTTTTTTTCTCCCTGGATGGTGGGGACAAACACTGCACACAAAGAAGAAGTAGCCTTTCTTTGCCTTTATCCAGAAACAAGCAGATGGGGTAGATGAAGGACCTCATGCAAAACACGATGGTGTGACATGATGGGAGACAGGCTACAGTATTAGGCAGCCTTTCCTTTCCTTAGTCTACATCACAACTACATCCAACTTGGCATGCCCACTTCACCTTCCTGTCAGGCATTTTGTCACTGAGGAAATCTGCATTTATTACATTAAAGCATTTTTGTTCCAGATAATGAAAATCAAAAAACTTAAAAAAAAAAAAAAAAAAGCCCAGCAAATCATGTGATTCCAATGCTAATGCATACATGTGGCACAAGTGCATTGCACTTGTTTAATGGGCTAACCAACAGAATCCAGCTTCCCTCAGGAAAGTCAACATTTCAGTGTATGCTAGGAAAATTGAGAAAAAGTCAGCTTCCAACCAAAAAATAAACTCCACATTTAATAGCTTAAAATGAAGCCACTGAAGACTAAACATCTGGGCTTTTTGGATATCATCCCAGATACTGTGTGTAGCACCGAAGCTCTTCATCACTGTATCCTCTTAAGAATTTGAATAAAATCATTCCCCCAATACATGCTGTTTGTCTGCAGAACATCACAAAAAAGTGCCTGTTGCAGTAAGATCTTGGGGCAAGGCCTGGTTTTTACTACATATGTGGAGAGCATGCAGAACCACAGCACTTTGGTTTTCTTCGGGATCTCCAGGACTTCACGTAACACAAATCACCATTCTGCAGCAGTGGCAAGAGCAACAACCCACACTGACCACAAAACAAGCCAATTAGAGGGGGATTATCAGAAACAGTCCAGTAAATCAGCAGCACTTCTAGAAGTGCCACTGGAAGTGGATTGGATTTTCTGCTCCTGCAATGCAACAGGCACATCCGCAGCACATCTGCAGCTCATCACACCAGCATCCTTTAGAGACCTTCCCACCAGCGTTGAACAAGGTAGTATGCCTACATGGCACAAAGTAGCACATTAACAGTAACGTTCTTCCAGCATATTTAGGCCTGTTTCTCATCAAGTATAAAAAGATCTAGCAGAGCACCACTGTGCCACTGGTTTCAGTGCTAGTTTGGAGAGGTTTGCTCAGTATAGCACTGTGCTGTGTGTTCCTAGATGCTCAGGAGCTTTTGAAAACCCCAGTTACTGCACGACCTGCTTTGAGATCTCCACTGTCCCCATCTGCTACACTTCACAGTCATTACCAGCCATGCTCAGATGCAACCTGGATTTACTGGGATTGCTGCACAAAATTCTGTAGCTGGTTCTGTGCAGGAGGTCAGATTAGATCACTGCATACATTTAAATGCTGAGAACTGCTGAGAAAGAGTGTATGGAACGTGGCCACTGGAAAGCAACTGAACCAGCACAACACTTCATAAGCCAGAGGCACATGGATTATAACTACAGCCAAACTACACAGTGCAAGAGAGCCACACAAAAGACAAAAAGAATTGGATAAGGCTGAAACAGAATTAGCCTTAATAGACAGCGCCTCCCTAGAGCTTTTATGCTCACGGCCAAGCAAAACGGTTCTGCACAGGAAGACAAGAACTGCAGACTTCTGGCATGGCTCTTGAGACGCAAACAGTATGAGAGACTTGTTCCCATAGTGGAACAAAGAGGTGAAGCAGACCCCCTTGAAACAAACAATTCCTGGCCATCATACCATCCAAACAAGCACAAATAAAACTGAGTGTTTCATCTAATTTTTCACTTTATTTTTATATATATAAAGTAGAAAATAATAATTTTAAAAGTTGTTAGCTCTTTTTTTTTTTTTTTTTAATTTACCTTCCTCTAGCAAATCACACACAACCATATTCTCCCTTTTTTTAGAGATAAATTGGTATTAGGAAGCTCTGTGGTAGGCTGTTCTTTTTGTTTCTTTTTTCCAGACAGCCTTGTCCATTTTCTTTCCAGCCCTGAGTTGATCACTCCTATTCTTCACTTTCCAGCTCCTCCTCTCCCTGCTCCTCTAAGGTGACTTAGAAAGGCTCATGCATAGGCTAGGAAGATGGCTTGATTAATGACTTTTCCACTCCTATAAGTCATTTCAAAGGTATCATTCTATCCAGGGATGACAACAGGGAAGATGTTTCCATAAAACCCTGCATGCTTCCAGCAAATACATAATCATACCAACAGAGGCAAGGAAAGAGTGAAGACCTCATGCTCTGGCAATGCAATTCTTTTCCTTTTCTGTTTGTTTGCTTTTTCTCCCCACACGTTCTGTTTTTCCCATACTTCCTGCTATGTTTCAAACAGATCTTTCCTTTACTGTGTTTTATGTATTTCTGTCATTTTCTTCCATCATCTCCTCTTTCCTAGACTGTTTTTCTAGCCTCTCCAGCCCCCAATTTCCCTTCTCTGCTAATTTCAGCTATTAAGATGGAAACAGTAGTTCTCAAAAAAAACCCCACCCCAGCTTTTAAAGCTGAAACAGGAAAACTACAGAGGCAACAGATGTCTTAGGAGTCCAATGCAGAATATCAGGGCTTTGAAAAAAGTTGAAAAGTAAGCAGAAAGGTCTGTTTTGAAATGACAGTGCAAAAAAGGACCAATTAGGGAAGAAATAAAGTGAAAACTAACCCAAAACTTTGCTTGGAATTGAAGCTTTTTTTCAGTTAAAAAAAACAAGTTAGTACACTACATCCATTATTTTTCTTGTCCAATATGTTTCTGTACTTACTGATTTTATCCAAAATTGGCAGTAGACTTGCCAAAATATCATGAGAGTCTTCCTACTAATGAGACTTTTAGACAGAGAAAATGCCAGAATTTCTAGATAAATGAGAAACAGAAAGTACTAGGTACTTAGATGGAAAATTTCTTTCATGGAAGAGTCCAGCCCTGTATCCCAAGCAAGACCAGGCCCATGAAGTGCTGTACTTATCTTTTTAACACTCAAACATGTTAACCAACTTTGTAAGATTCAGTCTGGCTGCCTCAGGAGGGGCTTTGCTATCAACACTCCCCAACAGGGGAGTCCCCAAAGGACAGCTTGGTCCTAGCTAAAGGGCCAAGGGCACAGAACAAAGAAACTGAAGCCTTATCTTGATGGATGCTGCAGTTCAGGGTTGCAGCACATTTCTAGGGCAGTTGTGAGAAAGCCAATACTCTGCTGGTCTCACAGCCTTTTGTTGCCTGCTGCAACGGTTCCCTGCTGCAACTTGCTTCACAGGCACTTGCTTCTGTCCCATAAACACAGCTAGAAGACACTCAAGATGGCATTGAGGCCTTGGAAAGTTGTTGAACACACTTAAAATAACTAATTTTTATCCAAGGAACATGTATTAGAAGATTATTATTTTCCTTCTCAAAGTATGGTTGCTACAGGAGAAAACTTGTTCACCAGAGCACAGCTGAAGATGGCTCAGCTTCCAAATTTCAGTTCTGTCCAGCTTCAGGTAATGTTGACTAATTTAGGATGATGGGATCCCCAGGTTCCTCATATGTCAGTGGAAATGGAGAGCAGCTCCTCCATAGCACACTTCTGAGCACCAAAGCTAGATTCATTTTCTGAACCACCTTCTACACAGAGTCTAGAGAAACCAGCTTTTAAACTGAGAGTTTTCTGTTTGTTTCTAAAACTGGGCAGGGTGAACATTTCCCTCTGCAAGTGTCACTATTCAGCTTTTATCAAGCTTACAGTGTGGGCCAAGAGCCAGCTCATGGCATGTGCCAAAGAGAGAAGAAAGGAAGGGAAAGGAGGGAGAGACTCTCACGCTGGGATGGTACACAGACGAAGGGACAGGGCAGTGAGGCACTCAGGCAAGGCACGGCATAGGTAGATAAGGAAAGAAAAAAAAGATCAGGGATACTTGCACATTGGATTTTAGTTCTAATAAATAAAAACTAGGGCCATACACCCATTTTTATCACAAGGCTCTGCTAATGAGAACACTGCTAATGAGAAAACAACATGGACAAAAGCTTCTCTCAAGGCTAGTTCATTCAACACCAAACACTTCCCAGTCAAAATCCAGAAAGACTTCCTAATAGGGATTAGCTCATTTTCATTGTGAGCCAGGGGACTTTGGAACAAAAATACCAAGTATTTGGTCAGGAAAACTCATTTGGGCCAAATACTGTTCTCATTTGCTCTTGGTCTTTCTTTCCCTCCCCTCTCTGTTCTCTCCCAGTGATGACGAAGGGTATGACTGTCACCACTACTTCTTCCTGTTAGCACATAGGAAAGACTCAGGCAAATGGCTCTTGCTTGATTCCATTCATTGCAGCTGGGTCACGCAGGCAAACCACAGCAAGCCAATACAGTGACAAGCTGGAAAGCATGAACCTTTCTGCCTATAATTCTTCTGCTCCCTTACATCTTTTTAAAGCAATGTGCTACTATGTATATTTTAAGAAGCCAAATGAATTAAAACCAATTCATCCTTTCTTCTTTAGTTTTTTTTTTCCTTACAAAGTAGGTGGAGTATACGAGCATGCACATTATTACAGATATACATAATAACTTTTAAATAAAAATAGGAGGTCAAGTTTTCAGTTGGTGTAATTTACCATAATGACAACATATACCACCACCCTCAAGTGCAGCGCCCTACTAAATCCTGAAGTGCCTTCTTAAATTTTCATAATACACATGTACTATCACTGAAATGCAAATGTGGATTGATACAGATGTATCAAGGAACAAACAACTCCCTGCATAGATGCAGATGTAATCATTCTCTGATTATGGCTGATGCCCAACAGATTATCTAGCTAGTGGAGACAACTCTGCATCTACCAAGCTAGCTCAATTTAATGAGCATTTCACTCACCCTCAGTGAGATTCTCTTTGAAAGAAAAATGCAGAAACCAAGTGTTGTAGATTTTGGTGGTCTTTTACTTAACTAAGAGAAAGTGGAAGAACGAATTACAGACTTCAGGTATGTCTGCTGAAGTTGATCATTACCATGGGAGATCAAAGCATTTTCCTTATTCTCTTCTTAACTAAAATAATTTAAGCCCATTTTCATTGTTACTTCCCCAGGCTGTACCCTTTCAAGGACAGTTCCACTGTTTTTAATCTAAAATACAATAACCTGCTTCATACATAACACACATAAATTTTCAAATCTCTCCATGCCAGGCAAGGGCAGTAAATTGAGAAGAGGACAATGACAGTAACTTCACATGTGCAAAGCCTGTTTCCTAGCAGGGGATCAATAACAGCTGACTGCATTACAGTCACAGGGAAACCGGCACCAGGTTTGCTCTTTTGCTGCTGGAGGTCACTAATGCCCTCAGTACAGCCAAGCCTGATGGTGTATATACATGTCACAGGGTAGAAATGTGCAGAGATCCCTGAAAGAGCTCCACACAAGCCAGCCTGGGTGCCAGAAGCAATACAGCCGCAGGGTCCAGGGAAACTGGTGAGTGCAGGCCCAGGTTAGCACAGCAAGTGCCTCGCAAATGTTTTCACTCCTCACACAGCCTAAGCAGGACTTTTTTTTCTTCTTTTGGCTCCACTCACATCATAACCTTACCAGCTACATCCATCTTCCTAGCAAATACAATAATGCTAAAAAAAATCTCTGTAGTATTTCTACCTCAGCTTCCCCTTAGGGGGAGTTACTCTCTCCTCTCAGAAAGGAAGGACTAGGTTGTCCAGCTCACAAGGCTACAAACCAAAGGGTGAAATGAAAGCTATAGTTGTCAGCAATTGTCCTAGATCACCAAAGAGGGAACGTTACCTTATTTTATCTCCCTTTCTATTTATCAGTTGAGCTTACCCTTTTTATTCCCTTTACTGCACCAATGCTAAACAGTCCGTGGACATTCCTATAACTTAACCTCTTGCTGCCTCAATTTCTTCTTCTGTAAAATGGGAATAATATATTTATATTTACCTTTTGGCAATTAGACTAACTAATCCAATTAACCACTTATTGTGCATTTGTAAAGCACTGTAAGCTCCTCAGATGCAAAGCATTACAGTAACACAAAGTTTTATTGTTGTAAAAATAATCAAAATTCAGAGAAGGGAAGATGCCAGCTGGCAGATTGAATATCCAGTCTCACTTACTGGCAGCAGTTTCATTGTAATAAAAGCAGGACCATTGCTGATTATGCAGGCTTGTGCTTCTAGTCTTCAACTGGTTAAGGAGCTGTTGTCAGCTGCTTTCACTGAAAGCTCCTTGTGGCTCAAAATACTGTCTGATCAGCTTTTTTCCATGGAGCCAGGATTTCCAAAAGCAGAAGTCCTTAACCACATGCTTAGAGTAAAACCAGCGTTTAGGTACTTTGGTTAATCAGACTCACAATAAAAAAAAATCCTCAACATAAGAAAATGAGGTTTTTCCCTCCCCAAAATACAGATATGTTAGAGCATTCATGGCCAAAAATCCTCTTGATTTAACTCATCTCTAATCCCCACATTTGTGAAGTATATGCATATATATACATACATACAAACATATACATACATATCATACATGTTTCACTTAAATCTCTTCCTGGGGGCTTGTACCTTGATGTTGCAGAAAGATTGTAAGACTTTACTAGGCTTTCACTCCTATTCATGACATCTGAGTTATGCAGGGCTAAGATGTAGATTCCAATTAAAAAGGACTTTTCTGGCTGTCTAAGAAAAGTTACGCTAGCCAGTGATGCAGAAAGATGGATGTGTGGCACAGAACGTATGGAATTAAGAGACTATACTGGCAAGCATGGACTGTTGTTGAAAACTGAAATGCAACAAAATCTCTGAGGATGTACAACATCTTCTGAAAGAGATTTTTTGAACGTTTGGACCATGGCTGCATCAGCAAAAACCAAAAAAGGTTATGAAAGGAGTCAACAAACAGAATCTCATCCTGGAGTAATTACTTTTCCTGGAATAAGCAACAGTTAATAATGAGAAGCAGACAGAAAGCCACTGAAAAACGAGAAAAAAAACACAATTTACTCAAAGAGACAAGACAGTTACCACTTACAGGAAACATCATTAATTAGGACTTCTGAAAGAAGATTTCTCATCTTGTAGGAACTTATTAGCAACTGATTGCTCCAAGGTAAGTTTCAAAACACGTGAAAATGACAATTACATATTGTTACTAACTAAAAGATGACTATGATGATGAGATCAAAGATTAATTCTACAAATTTTTATTGGCAATTCCCCACAAATTAGAATGGAAAACTTCAGCATGGTGTTGGGGATGTTGACAACCAAGTAGAGAAAACAACAGGCAAGTGAGACACTGGTAACCACTGTCTACTCAGTAGAAGACCAAGCTGACCAGCAGAGCACTGTTTCCCTACATCTGTACCCACCATATGACTTGAAATGTATCTATGTATTAGACCACCTCCCCACAATATCAAAGGAACTAATGTCACAAGCAATCTAATTTCTGATTAGTAAAGCTATGAATCAGGCTCAGGAAGACCTGACGCTCTCACAGTGTTAGGAAAAGCAATAGCAGAATGCTGGAGGATTCAAGAAGATTTGACATCACTAGAGAAATCTAAGCTGAACTGAAGAGCAGGCTTCAGTGTTCTTAGGCTTAGTTCAGATCTGAGGAAGTCACTATTGATGCACCACAATTTTGTGTATATGACAAATGAAAGGCAATGCAGAAGCTACAGCTGCTTCTAGTTTCCAGGGAGGCTCATCTGAAAGCCTGGATAAGCGAGGATACCAGCACCAGAAAGAGAACAAGTCAAACCAAATGTTAATTCCTCAAAAAAAGGTCCTCAAAGAAAAAGGCAGGAAAACAGTGTGTGTAAATCAAAGGTGATCTAAATGACTCTGATGATTGGTGACAGGCAAAATAGATGACCCATAGTAGCATATCTAAGGGAAGAGCGGACTGGATTCTAGAGTCCAGAATATCATGTGCTTACCAGATTTTCACCTTCAGAACAGTTACTGAGAAGCACATCAAGTGGCAAAACAAGCTCATTAACTTAATCAGGTTTTGATAGCATCTGACAGCCTCCATCACTGCTCACTTAAACACTAACAGAGGCATCTAAAGGTTAATCAGGAGCAAAACAGACCTTTGTTGTCACAGACACAAGGGGCCATGGCTGGGTTGTTCTTGTCGCGGGAGGAGAACAGCATAAACTATTTGTTATTTTTACTGTCTTGAAAGACAATGTGGAAAAAGCCCCCTTACACTTCCCCCTATCCCTGTAGTAGCCACCTACTTGCTCATCCCAACACCTTGTTGGCCACAGCAGCAAAAAATGTGGGTTCCCACGGCTCTGCCACGGGCAACATAAACAGCCGGGCCACTGCCATTTTAGTCCAGGCTGCTGTTTACTTTGCTTACTTGTAGCAACTCTGCATCTTTATATGCCATGGGTTTCTATTAAAAATAATGACAAGCCTTAATATGAACTATCAAAATGAAGCAATGAAATAAAGGCATGGGAGCAAAATATATTGCCTTCTGCAGGACACTGCCACAGATTTTTATATGAAGAATGGATAAACAGATACTACCTAAACATCAGCTTAGCCCTCTAGCAGGAGACTAAGGTTTGGCATTCAATGCCAAAATAGCAAAGTCGCAGTTCAACTATCACACAGGCACGCCTCAAAACTTCGCACACAGTAACGATAACACGAACAAGATGCTGTTAATGGTAAGTTAACAAAAATTACAAATCGTGAATGAATTTGGAAAGTAAAGAAGCAGAAAACATGACAGAATTCATATATGTTGGCACTGGCATGAATGTTAGGAGGGATACTCATAAAGAACTATCGGCAAACTGTTAAGCATTTACTCATTCAAACAAAAACAAAATCTGGCCATCAAAATCAACACTGAAGACTGCAGTACAAGTACTCTTCACCTTAACAAACTGGTTACATTGAAAGATGTATTTGTTGTATTTCGTCTCTCTAATTTATCTTAAAAACAGGATAAAAATACCTAGTTCATTTGCCAAGAACAAAGCCTTACCATCTATCTTGGCAGGAGCACCACCAGGCAGCTGGGAAACATGTAAGGGAGTCTCTCCATTGGCCTTTCTTCAGGAATGGATAATATATGGAACCTAATAGAGAGGATGCGCCAAGACCAGGCCAGGGGTGTCAACATGTGTACAAGAGCAAGCTATTATTTGAGATTACAGGATGTATTCCAGTTATAATACTTCATTTACATACATTTATTGTCCTTATTCCATTATTGTCTATATTCCACAGGCTATACCACCAGACCTACAAGCAGTTCTGGGGTTTTTTTCTTGCTATAAAAAAATACTGGGTTTCTACTGTTGGCAGCTCTTTCATCTCAGATTTCTTGGTGTTGGAGACTTATCCAGAAGTCAAACTCAAGAGTTTGTTTTCCTAATTATTTGTGACTTGTTGTTGGGATTTTTTAATGTTTGGGTTTGGCAAAAGATGAAGCTTGAGGAACTGGAATAAACAAACCTGACTAAGCATATAATGCTACCTCTTTGACTACTTTTTTAAAAGATAAAAAAATAGGATGCTACAATAATCACTATTTGTGTTACAGTGTAGAAGAAAGGCTTACACTAAGCTTGCGCCCCCCATTGGAAACCCTCATAGAAACCAAAAAGGGAGTTATATTTCATGTCTCAAAGAATTCTGGATAAAATATGCATGACAATTCAAGCTTGGGAGACCCAGAAAGGTTATTTATTTTTCCTGTCTGGGAAAGAGTTATTTGTTTGTTTAATTGTACTGTGCCTTTTAATAAGGAATGTTAAGGAATCTTCTGTTGACAGGAAAAAAAATACAGTCCAAACCATTTCAGCAAGCATGCCTATTATTCACTGGATAGTATTATTCATATGACATGCATTGTATTTGCTGAGAACAGGAGAAACATTTGCTGTTTTGCTCAGCTGAACAGAGAACAGCTTCTCAGCCATGCTTTATCTATTTTTTTCAAATATTAAATATTACATCACTGTGAAATAAATTAATTGACCTGTGCTGTGAACAAATAAATTACAAAATTCAATATGATGCTTTGAATTTGCAGCTCATTTCAGCAAGCCGGTTTTGCAGTAGCTCTAACATATGAGTTAAGTAAGCCTTTCTGACAGGTGTAAAAGCCTTTCATACCACTTGCAAGGTTATGCTAGCGAAATATGACAGAAAACGTGGACTAGTCACAATATCATATGTTCCATATCAGCAAGTATCATAACAGAAAGGCTCACTACACCAAATAAAATGTACTATACAGTAAAACAATGGGTGAGCGGAAATAATGACATAACGGATCAGGCAGAAGCTGGGGCTCTAATCTGGTGAGTTGCTTTGCCATAGGATTAGCCCAATGAGACCTCATTATCTGGGAAAAATAAAATAATGACCTTATCCATCAGGAGCATTACACTATGTTTGGCTAAGGAGAAAGGAAGCAACATTTATTTATGTATTTGTTTGCTTTTTTAATGCTAAAAAGACTTATACAAAATTTTGGCAGTTTTCATAAGTGTTGCCTTCCTCTGCCATCCTGTTGCATGTGCTTTCTAAGGGACTTTACCAATCCCTCTTCCCAGATGTTTCATATTTGAGGAAGTGCCATAAATCACTGCTGGAGCAGAAGACATTGCTGGCTTTGACCCATATAGGGCTCCAAATCCAAGTTTGATTTTGTTTTGCCTAATTAGTGGCTCATGCCCACCCCCTGGCTCACGTGCCTATGCCTGGCTCATCCAGACAATATTCTGCATACTTTGCAAAGGACATTTTAATGGCTTTGGCCAGAGGATGCTTTTGGTTGTTACCAAAGCTGGGTGACTGCCGAGTGCCTGCATTCAGCAGAACTGTGAATGCTGGAAGGGAACTATTTCTCTATCATGAGATTGAACAGCTGATGAACCAAACATCATCTAACTACTCACTTGTGCTTTGTGCTCTATGCTCTGGGAAAGAGCTCAGTCCTGGAAAAAATGAGTCTATGTGGAACTGCAAGCTGGACTTCAATCTGGGTCTCTGTGCTATGAGGCCAGCACTGCACTGGTACGTGATCCAGAAACTTCTGCAGAAGATTCATGTGAATTACACATTGCCTCATGTTGAGAGTCAGGCAGCCAAAACATATTGTTCTAAACATCCTTGTTCACATGAACTTCAGCCACTATTTACTAGCATTCAAAGGAAAAAAAAAAAAAAAAAAAGACATCAACACTGATCTAATGCTTCGATTTTTTACTAGGGGGGCAGCTGTTTATACCAGTCTGCCTCACATCCGTGAAAAAGGACAGCTTACCAGGACAGTTGAAGGCTGGCAGTAAGCAGAATTAAAAACCAGGTGTTTTAAGCTCCTCAAATCTGAATTCATGCAAACAAAACAGATTTTTTTCCCCCCCCCCTAAAAAAAAAAAAAAAAAAAAGCCCTAGCTGGTCTTCAGAGAAAGAAACTAGAACACACAAGGTATCAACAAACACAAAATCAACCCACCGGGATAAATAAACTAGGGATTAATTGTTTTGCTCTATGACCATCAACAAAGTCTATCAGCTAGCATCTATTTCTAGAACTTCTATTTCAAATTACATCTAATGAGTTTACAGTACAATTTTTAAAGGGTCTCGCCTGAGTCATAAAGACTGAAGCAACCATTAAGCCCCATTTGTTAACAGCTATGATAACTACACTGTCATTACGCACACTGTAGGACACTGTACTACACAAAGGACTAATGTTATTGCACCAGACTAGAAGCACTTTAAAGTCATCTTGTGCAACTAGTAAGACAGGCAAAACACATTTTCTGATCATAAAAAGCATTCTGGAAATTGCCAAAAATCATACATTAGCATCAACTGTACATTTAAAATATTACATTATTCTACCATTTAAACAGACTGCATTCACCTGCCAAGTTTAGCTTTGCAGTTTCTGTTAACTATAGTTATCAAAACACACAACTGTTGTGGTTACATTTTCATTTAGGTTTGATGATAGTTTTGCCCTCTTCCTCCCTTTAAATTATTTTCATTTGAGGCAGCAAATTCATCCCTCCTTCTTTTGTTTCTAACAGCATTAATTAATGTGTTATTCTTATTATAACTGTTCACTGAGTCTAGACAACAACATGTTGTGTCAGCAGATATGTCAGCAAAAGTGATGAAAACTGCGGAGCTATACTTGTAGCTTGATAGGTAATCAGAGCTTATCTACTTGTAATTAATTTGTCACCACATTGAAGATTTGAAATTGAAATCTACTGACCAGACTCTGATCTTAATGTATACCTGGAGAACACTGAGGATATGAGAGATTATTCTAATTTACAGTGACGTAGCTAAAATTGGATTCTGAGGTTTTGTGTCTTCAGTTCTAGAAAATCAGGGTTTTCAGTAAAGCACATCTTGAGATATTGTTAGAAAAATTAGCTTGATTTCAGCCTTAAGGAGATCTTTGTCTTCCCACTTATTTAAAGAAAATGAAATGGAACAATGGCACATCACAGGATCTTGTAGCCATGATACGTCAGGCTAGAAATCACAGAGGAGACCTTTGACAGCTCTTCAGTATCAGAAAGGAGGTGTCTCTGACAGCACTGGCATGAGGTACTGCAGTAGTACTGGATCAATTTTGAGAGGACTGGTGGAGTGGATAACAACTGCTACCCTACCATATGTTTGTCCCACGAAAATATGTTGCGTTCATAAGCTGTGTGTGGCTAAGTGTATGGTTTCGCTTCAACATTTCATCCAAGGTATTCTCAGAAAGCCTAATGACTTAGATCCAAAGAAAGCAGATGTATTGTACAAGATGCGCTAGTTTATAGAGACAGATCAATCACAGCACAGCATTCTGCTTTGCACAGAAGAATGTGAAAGGAGAGACAATTTAGAATAAAATGAAAAAAAAAATCAAGTCTCTGGAATCCCCAGTTAATGATCAGTTTATACACAGCTTTAATTATGATATTGTGATGATTTCTCTAGATAAAAGGAAAGAATTAGCAAAAATAGAAAGAAAGAAAAACCTGGTCAAATCTGTACATTGAAGGTAGCCTTTGTATTCTAGAGAAGGAATTATCACACCATTTGTTTATACGCTTCAGAATAAACAAGGCATCACCACAAGGAACGACTCCTTGTCTTCTCTTCCTTAAGAAGTCACTTTATCATTATCATTTTCTGAAAGAGTTATTTATAAAAGATTCTCTATAGATATTCATTTGGGGGCATACACCTGAAGAGATAAGCACTTAACAAACATCTTAATTTAGAGTTAACATTTGACAGCATGTTCCTCTTAATGTTCAACTCGTAACTACCAAAATGTCTTGGCTTAAAGAGGGACTTTAATCTGAGGGAGAAGGATGGGGGGTGCACAACATCTAATGGCAAAGCAATGTTTTAATCCTTTTATCAGTCACAAACCTTATGTCTTATAGTGTTTATACTAGTTACTGTAGCTATTTAATCTCTAAATCAAAGGCTTTCCCACATCTTACTATGACCTCTTGCTAGATGTTCCTGACCGCAAGGTTTCGATGTCTCCTACTTTCCAGTGGAGTCAATATCTATCTTTTAATGTCCCACAATTCCAAGTGGTTAGGGTCAGAAATTGCTCTGTGCTGGTAGTCAATTCGTGTCTAAAAGTTGGATGCTTACTTCTTCTCGCTAAATTAAACTTCTAGGCAAGACTAGTGAGCTTCTTACTGGTTTGCTCTAATTCCTTCTAGTCTTATACTAGTACTGCTGATACAGACTATGCTTGCTTGCCTGCTTCGGGCTTTCCTTAGACTAAGTGCAGCCTGTGAGCAGCTCTGGACCCAGGCACATTTGCTCTCCTGGGCTATATAATCCAACGCTTCAACTCTCCAAGGCACTCATCATTTTGCTGCAACTTGTTCCTAAGGCAGACACAAATATTGCAGGCTCAACAGTGGAATGGACCGAGAAGTTGCCAGAAAAATTGTTTTCCTCCAAAAAATACCACAATCCATTTAAATTAACACAAAACAATATAGTAGTTTCCACAGACCTTTCACCTCCACATTATGATTTCTACTTGAAGTTGCAACAAGGCTAAGGGCAGCAGAGCAGCCCAAGGGTCAGGACACCCTCGGGAGGGTGGAAGAGGTCAGGCTAGGCGCTGATTCAGACCTGGAGCTCCAACCTGAGCTTTTCACACCTCAGCCAGCTGTCTGGAAGGGGTGTTTCTTTCTGGTGGTTATGACACTGTTAACAGTGCCAAGCTAGGGACAGGAGAGAAGCAGGGACAAAGAAAATACCTTTTATTAGACCAACAGATGGTTGGAAAAGATACCTTTTCACGCACAAGCTTTTCTTCAGATTTGAAAAAGCAGTACACTGTTTTTGCCCCCCTCTTTCTTCTCCCCTGCCCCATTTCAAAAAATCTCAGGTTCACCCCAGTACAGACTAGGTGAAGAAATCCTCAAAAAGACTTAACAGATGGGAAACCCATTTTTTGCCCTGTTTCATCCAAGAGTATTAATTCACTGCTGACCGCAGCTGACAGAGAAGTTGGACCTTGAAGGGAAAAAAACCTACTGAAACAGCACTCCAAATGGACATAGGAAAGTACCAGGCAAAAGCTTATTTCTAACTTAAAATAATTTACAGAAGTGTTGTTCCAGCACTGCTTGCTCATATGCATCTTTCGAAAATAAAATAACTGGTAAAAAAGAGACAACTTGGACCCCCAAAAAATTGTGCAGAGATTTTGGGGTTTGAGGGTCTTCTGTTTAAGATGGATATCTGTAACTACACCTACTGATAATTGAAATATTTATTTACAGACAAGAACATTTATGTTTAAGAATGGTCTGCATTCCTGGCTTTTTAATGGTAACCAAGAAAATACTCCTTCTGTTAGTTCAAACTCTGTATTGACATATAGGCTTTGCTATGCAACCAGTAAAAACACAACTTGACTGAGCTGCACATATGTTTTGAACCAGCCCAAAAGGCCAAGCAATGTCATGAACATCATACCACCTTAAAGGTGTTTTCCTGGGCATTCAAGCACACATTTGTACTGTGTATTTCTTTTTTCACCAATGACATCCAATGAAAAGCAACTAATTTAACAAGCTTGCCAGTAGATGTTTTAATATTTCACTAATGTCAAAAAGAAAACAGATTGTTTTTTAAAAAACACAGCTATTTAATATATCATTGCTGCTTAGACCTGGAAGCCAGGCGTCAGACACGCAGCTTACAGAAGTCCCTGAAGCCAGGGAATAAAAATATATTTGTACAACAGTATATTGATTTTTCTTTTTTTTTTAAGGGCGGGTGGAATTTTCCCTGGGTGTAATTCAACACACCTTGTCAAAGAAACATTTTCTTTGTATGTGCAAATTGAGCATTTATCCTTTCAGCCATTTGGGAGCCAGCAGCTTTGTGCTCTTGGTGTCTGATATGCCACCGGTGTGCGTACACTTTCCTTATCCATTTCATACCAACCTTTCAGTACTGTGACCACCAGGACCAGACTGAAGGCTTCCACATAACTGCATTCACTTCTGATATCTTTGTGTTTCCTTTGTAGTCCTTCAAAATGGACAAGCTTCAAAGAAGCCTTCTAATACTCAAACTGTGAAAAGACCCACTGCGCTCTCAGCTTGAAGAAACCACCGGTGCCCACTGGTCTTGCCCAAAGACCGAAAAACACATTTCCAGCAAACACATATATTGCCTTCTCTCACCTTCCTTTTAATAATGCAATCTCCTCTTTTTTTACCTTTGGGTATTTCTAGAGCAACTTGGCCCTTTCCTTGTTACTGTACGTGATCAATTAGCTGCATAACTTTACAGACCAAGGTTTAGGTTTCACAGTGATTCTCAGGCACCTAAAACCTCGAAAGCTGAGGGAAAAAATGGACTAATGGGGGCTAATTTGTCTGGTTGCTCATGCCAAAACCATAAAGATGACACGAAAATCAGAGAAATAACTGTGTGGATAGGTGGTCTGGCTCCAAAGAAGATGGTTCTTGAGTCCTAGCATCTGGGGGAACGATCATTTTACATGTATAATCAGCTCAGCTATTTATTAATATAACAGTATTTTACAATGGGAAAAGTAGCGTGGAACAAATACCAACTAAAAAGCCCAGATCCACAAAAAGGAAAAAATAAAAGACATTTTAATTTTCCATATTTAATAATGTTTGTTTCCATAAGCATAAAGCATTAGTTCTCTTCCTTTACGATAATTTGATAGCCGTGATATTAAAAATACAATGATACCAGAAATGTATAGAGGAGAAAAAAAATGCCAGCAATAAATTATATTATATTGATAAATGATAGGAACCACTAATGGCATTCTCCTATTAGAAAAATAACCAGCATTTTTTCCCCTTAATTTTTAAAAAATGTTTAGTATTAAGAACTATTTATGATTTCCTGTGCAGACTTTTTGAAAATGTGTGATAATCCCATAATTTCCCCTTATCCTCCAGCCATTGGAAGCAGGTGTCTTGACAGTGGAAAATTATCTGCAAGTACTGAAGTGTTTAAGACTGGGAAAAAATGTGGAAGCTAGGTTGGTTGTGGGATACTGCCCTAGCCTTTCACCTCTGCTGAGCTGGAAAAAAAAAAAAAAAAATCTGTTTTAGGTCATAAGTCAAATGGGCTTCGTGATATGAAGGAGTCCCTCAGGAACGCAGACAGAGAAATGAGGAATGAGAGAGAGATGCACTAGGACTCCTAACCTACTTCCGTATTGCTGTGAGCTGGCTTCCTATTAAAACCTCACAGGAGCATGCTCCTTCCTACTGAATTTTACCTGGGTGCATCCTACAAAATTCTTGAAAAAGCTAAGCTTTCAATCACTGAAATCATACACACACATACACAAAATCCCTTTCAACAGTTTTTGGACCTACACCCATCTTTATTCAGCGGACTGAGCTGGGTTAATTCCTCCTGCCCCTGCTTGTACAAACGGGCACTCGTGTCCCATGCCCTGCCGTGCTCAGCGAGGTGACTCAAACGGCAGGACCCCTGCCACTGCCCTCCCTCGGCGGGCTGTGCCACAAGCCTGCTCTCAGGAATTGGGGTTTGGGTGTTCAGCGTCATCTTTCTTCTCTTCATTTAACCCTGTAAACCTTCACCTTACCCTCCTGAATCATCCCCCAGGCCGGGTAGTTAAGGAATCTCCTATTCATATGAAGCTCTAGCAGCTCAGGACAGCAGTAAAATACCTGTGTGCCAGGAGAACTGTGCATGCAGGATTAACTGAGCAAAGAGGTTTTCACTACAATACTTTTCCTCTCTGCCATAAGCACTAAAAAAGCAAGGCGAAGCCTATAATGTTTGTAGGGAGTAGCAGTGACTTTCTCTAGTCCAGCTCATGCAGCTGGAAGAGAAGAGGAAAGCTTTGGGGCACAAATGACTTTTTCAGGGCTCCCTGTATTATCATTGCACTGCTGCAGCTACAACTGTATTTCTACTCCTACGATAAACACTAAAATTATTATGCGTATTCATATGTGCATATATGTATATGTGCATAGATAGATACATGCAGAGGAAAAGAGCTAGACAACGAGATTTTGCAGATAATATGATGAACACATCATACTACAGGCTTTGCATTAAAGGACATGTCCAAATACAGTTCTTTCCTCCAGCTATTAAATGGTGTGCTTACGCTGGACGTATTGCAACAGAGCTGTAGCGACTGTGTTAAAATTATATTCTGACAAGTAATACTACATTTTCACGAGGCTTTGCACATGGTCCGGGATTCAACCCCGCCATTAAAGAGAACAGTCAGCCAGTCTTGTGCCATTCTTCCCTAGCAGGAGTGTAATTACACCCCAGCACACCAAACCGCTCTATCTCATCCTTGCGACCTTTGTCCTTCAGCAAACCCACAGAGGGGGGAAGAAAAAAAAAAAAAAGCTGGCATTCTTGCTCCAAGAGCATCACATAGTACTTTTAATCTGCTTCAAGATTTCGCTGCCCTTAGAAACACTGAACTCTCTTCTGTGTGAACAACCTGACAAGGAGCCAGGCAAAGGGCCACTCGTCGGTCAACAGGAAGTAAGCTGGGACAAAAGGTCCAAGTTGAGGAATGCTTCTCTGGGCTCTCTGTCGATGTGCAGCCTCGGCAGCCTGAGCCTGGGCCAGAGCCAGCATAAAAATGTACTCCGGGTAACTGTGGGCTTTGATTAAAAAGCCACAGTGCTTAATAACAAAACCTGACTGGAAAGAAAAAGAGGACCGAAAAGGAAAGAGCCCAGCTTATGAAAAATAGCTAGTGCCTTCAGGCTCATTTTAAAAATGTGTTTTATTGACTTTGTACTCGATTAAAGGATATTCTTATTCTCTCCTTAGATACTGTCCACTGCTTCATACTGCACATCAATAGATGGTGAACCAATGCAAAAGGCTTAGGTAAAGCAATCCAGAGCCACTGTGTGAACGCGTTCATGTTTCTCTCAGCATCTCGGAACAAATGAGCTCTTCAACTGTTTGGAAATCCCATTAAACCCACACATGGATAGAAAATAATTGCATTTCCAGAATGTCTGTGTGTGTACTGACACTAAATACTAAGTACGGGCAGACCCACCTAGTTTCTAAGCACTTCTGAGTTAACTGTTGTGAGAAGCAGAAGCTTGCAGGCAGCTGAACCAAGTGGCATCACCAGTGCCAAAAGATGTTTGTTCACTGAAAAAATCTCCGAAGTGGGATTTCGGGCAGACCTATGAAGGCTCTTTAGATATCTCCACAGGTGTTCAAAACTAGCTTAACCACAAAACCAAATCACTTACCTCACTTGCAATAGCCCTTTGTACATACAGAGAACATGTAAACATCTCTTGCGTGGGAAGATCTGTCTGTAGCCATCCCTGCAACTTTACTGTATGCAGCTTTGGGGGATTCAATCTGATGTCTCTCCCCCCCGCCTCCTTTTCAAAAAATCTTCTGAATTTCTTTTGCACATAAGAAAAAAATATCCCTAAAATGAGACTCAGCTCAAATGGCTTTCTAAAACAGGACTGTAGATTCCTCTCCAAGTAATTTTGACTGGATGACTAAAAATTTCAACTGAATTATTAAAAATAGAAAGAATCTTTTTCCTTACGGCCAGAAAATTCCTGAGTGCCCTGAAGTCAGTTGGCTCAAAAAGTATCACTAATAAATAGAAAGAATAAAAATAATTCACAATTTAAAATTCCTCATTACAATTTTTAATTTTAATGAGAAACCTCTTCCACTACATTATATGGTATGCTTATAAAGACCTTTGTATTTCAAATGTGGTTAACTAGTTTTTCTTACAGTTCAGGATGAAACTGAAGTAGCGATACAGGAACAAATTACCATCCATCATCTGTTTGGCTACCCCCTTTCCAAGTTCTCATTCTGTGAAAAATGCAAAGCAGCTTGCTGCTTCTTCACTGAAGGTAACCTCTCTCATAAATAACTTGCATTTACCCCAACGTACCGAGTGGTGCGTGGACCTGAACAGTCACTGAGGAGCATGCAAGAACTTGCTGCCTTATGGTAACTTGGTCATATGAGCCTTCACTCCCTCTCTCCTTCCTTTGTTGACTTTGTCATATAGATAGCAAAAATAAAAAGTGGTAAGAAGAGATTTTGCAACAAAAGTAATCTAATACGGTGCTTAGGTCATACTGGGGACATACTTTTAACTAAGAAGTGGAATGACCGCCTGGCACCAGCTTTGAAAAACACATGCTGGAGTTCATAGCACTAGCAAACTGAACAATGCCATAGGAGCACCAAAGAGCAGACCTTACTGCAATGCGTGAACAGGAAAGTGGTGCAAAACCCAACTGAAATAATCCTTCCACTATGCAGTTTGGAAGTTTATGCTCATTTACGAAATCCACATTTCATGACCAACTGGTTAAGCCCAGAGTAGAACAGAATAATAATTACAAGCCTAGATAGTATGAGTTAAGAGGAAAGACTGAAATAATTGGGGTCAGTTATTGGAGAAGGCAGAGGAGAGACAGAATAACAGTCTTCTGGCAAATTAACAGTTGCTGCAATGTGTAAAGGTAAAACTACTTTTCCATGTTCATTGGGAACAGTAGCCTAAAACACAGCCAGGAAAATAGATTAGATGTCAGAAAAAAAACCCCTGTGGGTAAGCAGAGCGTGCATTGCCTGGGAATGTTCAGAAATCCCAATCATGGAACTTTTGGGGGATAAGGTGTAGGAATAACTGCAGGAAATTAATCAGATATTGTTAAGCCTGCCTTAAGGTCAGGCGGATGTACTATAGAAATTGTTACCATCCCTACCTTCCATAAGTATTATTTTTATAGACCCCCATTTTAACTCACTTGAAACTGCAGAATTTATGATAATATTACACTGAATATCTCTCACAATGACAGTCACTGATAATTTGAAGCCTGTACTAAATATGTTTTGTAACTAATGAAACGTTATACATATTAAGCTAACTACCAGCTGAAGAAAGATCACATATTTCATTGCAGTATTTTTTCACTTCTAAGGACACCCACTTTTTTTCATGTTAACCTCTGTAAATTAAAATACAGATTAGCATTCAAAAGCTTATATATGAAGTGGACATACCAATCTCAATTTTATCAAAAAAAAATTGCACAGATATAAATTTCAGGCTATTTGGACAGTCAATCATTACACAGCTGGCATTTCTCTTGCTTTGTCTGTTACAGTCTGTTTGAAATTATATTCATATCTCACTGTAAAAGCTTTCAGAAAACTTGAGAATGGTTTCTGATCCCTTTTATTTTCAATGCCCAGTAACAAGACCCGTGGAGGACACCTGCTTCTACCTTCTGGACATAACTTTCTGCAATTTTAATTTGACTGGTAGAAAATAACAAACCTCAAAACTTCATGATAGTGGTAGCCAGCTCTGTCATACTGACTTTCCATAGCCAGCCATTCTAGAAGTCAGACCTTCAGATAGATTTATCAGGAAAATATGAGAGAGATTCTGGAGGTCCAGTGTCTGAAACACAAGGAACACTGATTTCCTATTTCCTTCTTTTGTGCATTTTGTGTTGTTTTCCTTGTTGTTTGTTCGTGTGTTACACTGTCAGGCACATTGGAATTAACCAGAAGATATGACCCAGATGTCAGTGCATTTGTAGTGGAAAAAGGCAATTTCAGAGTCTAGTGCTTAATAGAATTTTTGCATGATTTCCTACAGCTGTTATCCATGTGTTATTTCAGGATAGCTGAATTACTGCACTGTTAAAGAACTGAAGCAAACATGCAAAACACGCCGAAAATGCAAATCCACAAGTTACTTTAATGTGGGATGTAAGTGTAACAGAGCATTTGGGGCCAGTGCTGATAAATAACCACTACGTTATCCTTGCCACCAGTCTGGATTCCAACCCCAAAAACCTACTAAACATATGTATTTGCCATATGTAATTATAACATCCCAATTCAGTCATTAGAGTCTCTTCTTTCCCTTAGGTTTAATCCTGTTCACTTGTAGAACAATGAGGGTTCTCACTGCATGCTAGAACCTAGAGACAAAATAGAAGTCTGTGGTTTAAAAGAAAAGCTAAATAGAAAACCTTCCATCTGAACTCCATGTCAATGATCCTAAGGCCCACAATGAAGTATAAGTTTGAGATGATAGTCCTAGAGCTTAAAAAAAAAAAAAAATTCCTTTTCTCTTGAAATGTTAAAGAGAACAGGAATTGATTTGCCTTATATTATGAACAGGGACGTGCTCACTCCTCATTGCCTACACCACCTTTGAATAAGGAACATTTCCCCAGTCTGTCGCACAACAGCAATATGATTTTAACAACTGTTAAGCTTACCCTAAAAAACAGATGAAAACAAACATCCATGCTTATGAATACACTGCTACTGCACTTGGGTGGCCATCTGCATGAGAAGAGATGCTGGGACCAAAGTCTCCTCTCATATAATTCCAATGACCTCAAAGTTACGCCAAGACCTACTTGTCCACTGCACTTACTGATACACATCAGGATTTTTAAATAAAAACATATCTTGGGTGAGAGAGTTCCAGAAACAGATGCACAAAGCCTTAGAAGGGTTTTGTACACAGCATGGTGTAACCGAGTGATCCTGTTCAGCAAAACACCGGAAAAGCTCATTAATCAAGAGCCAAAAGCCCACACTCTGGATTTTTTTGTTTATCTTCGTATAATTTGTTTATATAAACTTTGCACGATATTTTTCAACCCACTGTTCCTTTGGTATTTACTTATCTTCCTAGAAAAAGCTTCCTGCCAAATAAATAATTAGAAAATAGATTTGACCCTTCCTAATTATTAATTATTGCTGCTAGTAAGACAGAGTATTTAAAGAGATTTGATAGTCAAGAACAGCCTACTCTGATATGTTCATCAGTAGTCCCACAATTTCAGCCCTTCACACCATTTCTAATAAAAATATAACATAAAACCTGTAGAAAATATAAGGCTTATACAAAGGCAGATGGCTAAAAAGACCATTCCAGGTATAAAATACTAGGCTGTGATTTAAGAAGGCCTTTCTGGAGGAAAATTTTGCAGAATTTCAGCAGAAGTAGGCTGCCTTCTCTGTAAAAGCAGGCAGGGTTTACCAGAGCTGAGAGGAAGGGACAGTGAGGGAATGAGTGAGTGAGAGGGGAATCAGTTGCATTCCCTGCACCCTAGAAGGTGGCCAAGTATTCACTTCTGCAGAGCAAGGAGTAGGATCCACATCAACAGATAAACCCTTCTGCAACTCTGAATGATCCTTCCACGCCCAGAGCTCTGGCTATAATCCTAGGTAAACACTGACAAGGGTCCTCTCATGCTTCAGAGCAGAACACAGGATCCCTACACTCCAAATGCTCTACCACTGCCTAAAAAAATTTTTTTATAAAACTACGGGAAATGCCTGTATCAAATCCTCTTCTAGCACCTTCATTAGAAGTCATTAATGATGGAGATCTATAGGTTCACACAGAAATGGTGACCCACAGGACAAATCACTGTGGGTGTTCATGACAGAACTTGTTTTTCTCTTTTAAAATACCTTAAACAATCACTAAAAAGACACCTTTGAAACAGGTTTTGTTGTTAAAAAAATGGTGGCCTATCAATAACAAAATAACACACCCCCTAAACCAGCTGCATCACATTCCATTCATCAGTCTTTTGGCTGCTTATGTCAAACATTGACAGGTTTAATGTATTGAGAGATAGGAGTTTGTCCTTGGCTCTAGCAGGAGGGAGGAAATGAAGGCCGAGCACCAGCCCACAGCACACATGCTGAAAAGCCTTAGGAGTAAATTGGGGCCTTGAAAACACTCATTCTTCCATGCCCTCGGATCACCCCATGCAGACACCACAGGAGACGCAGATGTGTGTGTGCATCACCCTGAGCAAGGACAAAAATAGCAATCTGAACTAGAGCACCTTCTTTTGGATGCACTTTGGGCAATGCAGCAGTAACAGGCATAAGCCCCAGTACTATATCCTGGGCAATTCCAAAATCTCACCTAGGCTTTATAAAAAACAAAATAAACCTGTCTATACAAATGCATATACCAGAATGTTCTGCACTAACACTGAGCAAAGAGCCCCTGCAAATGTAAGCATACACTAAGCAGTCAAATAGATTTCTTTAATTTCAATTTTGTGGGCATATCTGAAGAGTGCCAAGAAAGTACAGGTAACTTCAAAAGATGCACATGTCCCATAAGTCTTGAAGGTCTTGAAAAGAAAGACTAAGAACAAGTTACAGTATCTGTTGCCTCCTGACAGAGGGGAGAAAAGAGGAACAAGTGTGGAGTGCTATTGTCCTAAACCATCCCCACACATTAAGAAATAAAAGACACTGCTGACACTGAATTAGGACCTGTGCTTCCTCATGCCAGTTTTGTGCAGAGAGTTTGGGAAACCATCTGGTCATAACTTGTACTGGGACTTTGTCCTGCCTTGCAGTGTCCCAGAAGCAAATGCATTTACCTGGGCAATCTGCTGTTAAAGGAAAAAAAGAGGGCTGCAAGGTTGAGCTCGAGTCCAGATCCTGTTTCCCCACAGAACTGTGAGCATCTCCAACACTTCTCAGGACAATCCTTGCTTTCCTTGGGCTCCTTCCCCCCAGCTCCTTCATAGCTTGCTACAAGAATCAGGACAAGTTCATTCCCACGTACACATCCCCCAAGATAATTTGTTTGAGAAAGAAAGGCATCAACTCCAACCACAAAGACAGCAATCTTTCCTATAAGTTTTTAATACCAACATGTGAGCCCCTCCGGTGCTGTAGAACATGTCAGTGTTGCATACAAAATTCAAGACACTTACTTTATCATACATGTGGTTTACTTTATTAATTATTAAATTCATATTAAACACAAGATTGAGTATATTTTAAACATTACCAAAACCTGGTCATATTCCCATCCTTACACTGGGCAACATTCCCCAGATAAAAAGGAAGGTTATGTTCATTTTCTGGTCTTGGTCTTCTTTAGTCCAGGAAATGCGGTGGCTGGGTTATTATGACAAGAGCACCTTTGGCCACCCAGCTCTAATCAGACTAGGAATGCCTACAGCTCACTGAGAAATAACATGGTGTGGGCAGTGTCATGGCCTACTTCGTGAAAGACTGTCCTGATTATAAAGTAAGCAGGGCCTACCTTGGCTAAGATAGGCAATAGGTTCAGAGTTAGCCAACTCAACCACCCAACTGACACATTCACCACCCAGGAGGATAATAAAAAAAAAATGTTACTTTCAAGATCCTCCACCTTCTCTGGGTATTATACATGGTCAACCAGAGGGAAAAATGTCTCATAGCAAACACTGACCTGGAAAATCTGCTCTACCACACACTTTCTTTAAAATTCTGTAAAAAGTGATTAAAGGTACTTCTCCCACATCCTGGAGTACTGGGGGATCAAATGCATCCAAGACTGTGAGGCACTCTAGTACTTCAGCAATGCAAGCCATGGAGGAATCCAAGATAGACAGATAATCCTCATTTATACCAGATGGGGAAACACTGAAGCAGAGAGAAGTTAAGCAACCTGTCACTCAGAAAAAATATGGGGAGACTGCTGCAAAGAGAATTTCATCCCCCTCTCCCCAGTACTTCAGACATTTGGAACAAGCTTCGACATGAGGAATATTACTGGAAATAACAGCATGGGAGACAAGCGACTAGCAGATGCCCAACTACATAGCCCAATGAATATAAAACACCATCTCCTCTATCCCATCACTGGTGTTAGCATATATTCCCACACAAAATGACTGAATGCAGCACGACTATACTCATTTTGATAGCAATTGTTTAAGTCAGTCAAGGGAAGAGCTGGCTGTCACTTCTAATCCTTTACTATGAAAGGTGGCAGCACCAGCTCTGCCTCAATCCTGCAGGATCAGGCACCTCTGAACACTGAGAGGCTTGCTGCTACCAAACAAGTTTCATGGCAATGTAGTAACTAATGACATTGGAAGAATGACTCTTGATTTCCACTGGCAATACCTCTGCCTGGGTGGTTTCAAGAAAAGACTTATCAGTCAAGGAATAGCAATTTAGAAGCTGTAAATGTGGGGACAGAGATGCCCGTGGGATTTGTGTGTGTTAGCTTTGCTTGCAACAATAGATTAGGAAATCAGATCAAGAGTTTAAAAAAAAAAAAAAAAAAGAGGAGGGAGAAGGAGGGAGAAACCAAAGTTAGACTGATGGGAACTGCTGCAAACTCTGCACTTTCAAAAAGATAGTTCTGATAAGAAGATACACATAGGTTAAGAGAGTTTATACCTCCCACATTCAATCACAACAGTTACACAGCTACAGTATTTCCCATGTGCAAAACAGCCGCGTGTGGTGATTTAAACCACCCAGGAAATCAACACTTTGCAGAATGATTGTTTTTACTACCAAGTGTTCAAATGAAAACTCAAGATTTTTCAGAAGTGTTTAAAAATCAGAAAAATTTATTGCCATATCTGTAAATGAATAAGCACCAATATTTCACCAGAACTTTTATTACAAATTTCTTCAAGCTCAGCCCTCCAGAACTGTCCAGTTCAAAATAACATATTTTTTAAAAATGAAGGGAGCTGTAAAAATCATATATTTATAATATTAATAAATAATTTATAGCAATGTGTTATGACAACACTATTTCAGAACTCAATAATGTGATTAGGCAAGAAAGCAGTCTACTTAGGTATCAAGTTTTAGGTGTGTTCTTACAATACATACATTTTTAAGCTTTTCCAGGAACAACATAGGCATTCCAGTCAATCATTTAAAAGGAAATAGAGCTGTCCGAATTTTTTTTAACTATCAAAAACCTGTCATTGTGTAACATTACATTCAGCAGTTCATCTGATTCTCTCTAGAAAAACCAAAGTGCTGAGCTCATCGAGTTTAAATTTAAAACAGCAAAGTACCGTGACCAGGCTCCTGCTTTCTGATGGTAAAGGCTGATGGAATACTCTGCTCCCCCAAAAACTAAAATGTGTCTCACACTAATCTAAATGATACTTTCCATGAACACTGACAGCAGCAAAACTCACTACATACAAATATTAATGGAGAATGACCACAAAGATGTATGGCCACAATAAACTTATTATCAGTTCAAAATCATATGCATGGGAACATATCTCCAAGTGTTTATCCAGCACTACTACTACATTTTTATTTACCTGAGTCACTGTAGCTATTATCTGCATGAGGGGTACTGCTACATATTTTTAGTAGATAAATTTGGAATTTTCATAGTTCTAGTAGCTTGCATGGCCAGAAATCAGTACATTTCCTACAACTGTGCAATACAAAAACCATGGAATTAAAGGGGCCATCTCCATTTTAAAACTCAGGTTTACTGGACAGGATTTTAAAATGCAGACTATATATTTATAATTCAGTAATTGTATTTCACTTGCCAGGACTCCACATTTTGGTTTTCTTAATTACACCAATTAATGCAGTCTTTTTCTGGTCTAAATGATTTTTATGAATTCTTTACCTCCTGGAGACACTTGTAAAGAGTCTTGTGAGACGTACATGGGACAGCAAAGAAAACTCAGGGTTTAATCCTAGGTTTGCCAACACTTCCCTCTGTGACTGTGGATAAAAGACAACCTCTCCCTCCCTCCTCCTGTAGCTTCAGTTTCCATGAAAGGATCTCAAAATAGACCCATAGACCTCCTGTGAGGACATCTTAAATTCATTAAACTATTTTAAGGAATAAAATTTCTGACTCTTAATAATTTAGTCCTATTGCTGATCCATTTAAATACAGACACTGTAAAATCACTTCATATGCCTATTAACTACAACCTCTCAAGCTAACAGTAGTCCGTTATTCGTGACAGTTCTCCAGTTTGAACTTACTAGTTGCTCCTGTTGCATGAATTAGGAGTCTTCCATCATCTCTAAGGTAAGGACTAAAAATGCATGACTTTAGAGTATCCTTTTGGAATACTCCTTACTCTTAATTTTCCTGCTTATTATTTATTAGTGGCCTACAGCAATTTTCTTCAGGCCATGTAGTATCATCACTGCTTTCACAGAGTTTGGCCTTTCCTCCTAATCTATCTTCCAGGGGAACATGGTCCAGAGAGGATTTCCTCTTTGTCAGGTGACAAAAAACCCACAGATAATATTTGGATAGAAAGATTAACAGAAAATTAAAGCCCTGTGGAACTTTCAAATGATAATATACAGGACTTCTTGCAGAAGGAGTTGGCCATTGTATCCTAACAGATGCAGTCTCTAATAAGTGATTTGTTTTTTCCAGGCAAAGCTCACATCATTCCTACTTTTTGTGATGGTATACCATATTTGCCAGATGATAAGGATGTGCTCTTTCCAGCCTTTATTTGCTCATTGTCTGGGACTTGGGCTTGGGTTTTTTGTTCGGGTTTTTTTGTTTATTTTTCAGATGATTGGTAATACGTGGTGGTACTGTGCTCCCTTTATGACTGAAGGGCAGACTTTTAAATGGAAAAATTATCCTAGGTATCATTTTTGGAAGAAGGAAGAGAAAAAATGGTGGCTTGGTCAAGATTCAGATGACTAATGACAGACTAAGCATTTTTTTTCATTAGTGACTTGCTTAAGTTTACCTGCACTGGCGTATTATGGCTAGGACACAGACGATAATAAAAGGAAAAGAAAATTAGAGAGGGCAGATGTGATAGCTGTCTACAAATACATGAGAGAATGTCATTAAGGAACAGAGAGGCTGATTATTCGTATTACCAACAAAGGGTAGAATAGGAAAGAAGGGGCTTCACAACGTTTAGAAATCATTCCAGAAATAGTGCTGATTGAAAAGGAAAGACATGCAAACCAAGACTTTTGAAAGGTTCATGCCAGGTCACCCACATACACATTTCATAACACATTTCAAAATTCATGAAATTATTAAAATCATCTATGCCCTAGATATTTATAAATAGGACTTTCTAACTACATTTAAGAAGTGTCAGACTCTGGTTTGATTTCAAATCTGACCATAAAAACTATGATCAATCTTCCTCTAAAAAAAAAAAAAAAAAAGCCCAAGAGAAAGCAAACAAAAATGGTTTAAGGGCACTGATATATAAATTCCCCACTTATAATGTCACTCACTTACCTGGGGTAATGCATCTTGTTCTGATCACTTTCATACCAGTAATTTGTAAACAAACCAGAGGGTTTGTTCACTGATGAACAATAACATTGAAGAGAGGTCAGCAGGAACAGTTTTACAAGGAAAGATTGCTGGAGCTAAAATATATCTGTTGGGCTGAGTAAATACAAGAAAAGAGGAATGCATTTTAACATTGAACTATAATATCGAAGGGTAAAAAGCAAAAAGCAAAGAGGGAGATGAATTAATTAGTGTGGTACCCAGAGGTAGGGGAGGAAGGATAATGAAGAGTAGTGGGATTAAATTAGGAAAAGCAAAATTTAGGCTGAGTATAAAGAAAAAAACGTTACTAATAATGAGTTCTATTATTTCGGGAATTAGTCTCTCAGGCAAAATGATGGAAACACCTGTCTAAGATTTAGGGCTTTTAAATTTAGCTTGCGCAAAGGCATTAAAATGCATGATGCACAAAATATGCACAACGGCATATACACTTTGGGGAATAAACAGTGCTGGTGGGGACAGAAAGAGCGGATGTGGCCACATCCTGTCACATCTCTATGACTGCGGTACAATTACCAACATCCTTTTCGATAACTGTCCAAAACACAGCCTACACCCACATCAGACAAGCTCTGCTTTGAAGCATTGCCCACATGGAAAAGACTTGGAAAAGAGATGGGCACATGCACAAGGGGACGGCCACAGAGGCAGGTGGCAGAAGTGGTTGGCTCAACGCAGTCCTAAGCATGGCAGGGCAAGGACGCATCAGCACACCCGGACTTTGTTCCCGATTCCAGCACTGACTCTCTTTGCCGCCCCCTTCCTAGCCCTTACCTACCACAGGCAAAACAGTTTGAAGGCAACAAGGAAAGAAATCCGTAAACAAAAATGTAGAATTTCATTGTTCTAATTGAAGTATTTTCTTACTTTGGAGATCAGCTAGCCCACGCCACAGCGTTCAGAGGCCAGGCTTGGTGCTCTAGTCACAGCACTTGCTTGGTTTTTAGCACTTGCTGGAGTAAATACAGCAGTTCAGAGGCATGACTGCTATTGCTGCTGCCTCTTCATTTAGTTCATGAAGGCCAAGCAAGCCAGCTAACCCCACCATAAAACAAAACAAAGCATCCCTTCGAAAAGGGCTGCAAGATGAAAATGCCACAGTGCAGTTGGCAATCTGATTTCTTGTTTATAGCAGTTTTCCCACTATTGTAAGCGGGAAACATCACCCAAACCTGTTCTAACATATTTCTGGGTTTTGCTCTGCCTATTTTACATAAAAGTAAAAATTAGCAAATGTTTTGCAGGCAATTCTGAGAGCACTGCAGGGACCACAACTGGATAAATGGTTTGTGCCTAATAACAAGCAGGTCATTCACCCAAGTTAAAAAAAAGGACGGGTTAAATACTGTAGCTTTATCAGGAAATTTGAGGCTTTAAAATGGAAGCAATTTGTTCAATGGCTATTTTGACCATAGAACTTCCTAATCTCAGTTCCCATAAAGTTTGGCTTGGAGCCAGCCAGAATGGTTCGTTTCAGCTGCACAGATATCTTCCACAGAGGAAATAAAAGAATTTCAAACCCCGGAGTCATTTCCTTTGGTTCTCGGCTCATTCAGAAAAAATGTCCTTTCGGTCAGTGATATCTCCAACTTAATTCCTGCAGCATGACTTTAAAAAAAAAAAAAAAAAAGTCTTTGTGGGAAACTTTTTCTGAAGGTTTGGAAGTGTGCCCTGTAAGCTCTTTGCCAGTTGGTGTAAAATACCTTCTTTCCTCCCAAAAGTTTGCAAAGCAAAAGGTCTTCTCTTCTGCATTAACTCTGAGCTTTCCAGTTCTTACTCATCTTGCAGTCCCATTTAATGATTAAAGGAGGTATTCATGCTCATACACACAGAAATAAGAGTTTGCAGAACTGCGCATCACAAGAATCCCCTAAATGTACTCAAATCACAGGGAGTGAGCCATGTGCAGCTTCAGGTATAGTAGTGCAAGCAGAACAAGTAAGCATTTATCAAGAAGAGCAATGTATTGCTCTCCCAAAAGTACCATATGTTTTGAGGCATGTAAGCATAATACACTGCACGTCTCTGTGTCTCACTTTTGAAAGCAGTTGACGAATATTTGAAGATTCAGCCCCAAATCTGAAAAGTGATCCAAAAGATCCAAATAGGATATGTTTAAAACAAGCATGCAGGCCAGCCAACATAAATATCAGGAGCGTAATGTCCCCTCCCAGTGAGCTATATGTACTCCTTGAGGCTACCATCTTAAGTGCATAGTCAGGGTTTCACTGAAATAATGGAGATAACATTTTTGACACGCAGTCTAACCGTAATGACCAAATTCATTCCAAGCGCGTCAGACCTGGGAACATTACCTTTACATCATCACAAAGGAGAGAGGGAGCTTTTCAAATATATCCTAAGGCCTGTGATATTTCTAACAGTACTATAAAACAAAATACTGAGGTATAGGGCTCAGTATAAATGATAGCATTTGTGGGTCCTATAATAGCGAGCTTACACATCTTTTGTCCTAAAATGAACTTTGAAACACCAGGATGCATCAGAGCTGAAACATGTTTTATGAAGAAGATTGATTTTAGTGAAACTCAAGGCATTCTTCAGTACTGTGCTTCAGGATGCATCTAATGCTAAGTATACACATCCTAAGGTGGCCCTATTTATATTCAGAAAATTCAGAAGGCAAAGTAAAGGACACATGCAAAATAGAAACCTTAATGAGTTGAACCCTACTGTCAACTTCAAATGTCAACACTGATCTTGTGATTGATAATTAAATTACTCTTTCTAGAAAAGTCTATCACTAGACCAAAATTATATTTTTAGTTATTATTTATGAATTGCAACTTGTATAACATATCTAAATGCTCACAATTATCAATTCTTTCATTATAATGATGCAAGGTATTATATGAGATGGACTGATACATCATCTTCTAATAAAGCAGTTCAACACAGATATACACATACTTTTATTTTTATACATATATATATCTCTCACAATCTCCTTGATATGATGGGGCTGCTCTGCACAGGGCAACTGAGGTCTTAAAATTGAAGGCCTTCTTTACCCTACCTCAGAGATTTTCTTAGAATTCCTTGAATAGCACAGACTAGATCTGCAGTCTACAGTGTGGACCTCTACTAGAGAGGAGATAAGCTGTAATATGAGATCTTATTTCTGTTTTCTGAAGGAATGTGGGGAGCTATCTAATTTACAAAATAAATAAAAGAAGTAAAATAAATAAAGAACACCAATTTTCTATATGCCAATCCAAACATTTCTGTATTGCAAAGTTTCCTCCATTTAAATCCTTATTTACCAGGATAAAATAACAGTACAGAGATATCCATGCAGCATATAGAATGAAAGGTGTGTGGGAGGTTTACAGAACAGCTAGTGTTTCTGAGGTTAAAGTGGACCTACACTGAAATTATAATGGTACTTTTTCCTTTTTTCTTTTTCCCTTTCTTTTTTAAAGCTATATGTAAATTCAAACCAAATGTTGACTGGAAAGTTTCTCCCCTTTTACATTCCACTTCTCTTCTCCCTTCCACAACTGCCAAACCCAGGAGCAGAGTGTCAGTAAAGACTGTCTAAACTGAAATGGAATTTCTGGTTTCACTTAGTCCTGTGAGCAACATGTGCTTCCACTCTTCCCTAAAACACAGTGGGAACATGGGGCTTTAAAATCATAATCTGAAAATCCTATTTTCTTATGAGCCTTATTAATATGAAATGACTGAGTGATAGTCTCAACTTTCAGTTAAAATAATAGAGGAGCATTTCATAGCTATTCCTCTGCCTTATCCTCACTCCCAAAACACAGAGACCTCACCTTGCTGGGCTTTTGAAGGTTAATTTGACAAAACCCATTTGGGAATTATTTTATTTTCTTTAATGGGCAAACCTACAGACATTTCCTAGGCCTTACACTGGCAAACACGCACGTAATTTGCAAGGACATGAACCATAACGAAGCCATGCGTCACTCCTCCAGCTCCTGCTCCCCAGCATTTCAGCAAACCATCGCAGCTCCCCCCCCTCCACTCCCATGTACCCCGACACAGCCAGTCAGCCTGGCTAAGAGCGAGTGAGACTGCTGCCCCTGCTTTAGCCCACGAGCCGGGCTCTGTTCTTGAAGGAGCTGCCCCAGGAGGCATCCTCCAGGGACAGGTTTGTTTAAAAGGGCGGCAGAGAACATGGGAGAGTGCCACAGCCCCAAGAGCCCTGAGCCCGCGTCCACCAGAGCCCAGCTCCCGCATCAACTGCAGCGGCCCCAGAGAGAGCAGCCCTGAAGAGAGTACAGCTCCCAGCTCCCTCCCCAGCGCTCTTTGCGGAGGTGTGGCTGTTTAGAATATTGTAGCAGTTGAATGAAATGATGCACTAAAAAGCTACATCTTATAATATTTGCCTGACTCCAAACTCAGAATATTGGGAGAACTCTACAAAATTAGTGCATGCGCTGGGACAAAAATTTGATCACTGAACCCTCATCCCACTCTCAAGTAGCCTCGTGCCACAACTCCTGTCATAAAAACTGAGCTTGCTCCACCTCCTGTACCAAAACTTTGCTGCTCTGGTGGTCAGAAACTCTCACCCATATTTCACCTGTAATTTAACCACGGCCCATTTACCCTCACTTATTCTTGCTGCCAGCACTGTGCACACGTTTTTCTCCCTCGCCTAATAGCAGACGCTGATTTATTCATACACAGTGTCTTTCCTGTTTTGTTTTGGTTTTGTAAATGCTCTCTTAAATGCTATATCTTCCATTCTTCACCAACCCCTCTCTACACTCTTTTGAGTAAGAAGAGCCTCAACGTTTCCAAGAACTAAGCTGAGGCCACGGAAGCATGAATTTGACTGCATAGAAGGAGGAGAAAACTCTAGCTTTTGTCCTTAGTGCAGCAACAGGAGGGGTCGTCAAACAGCTTACCTGGATAGAAAGAATTTGAAGAAACAACCCTATCAAATACTCAGGGAGAAGAAATTAAGGTGGGAATTAACCAATTTACTATGCCAACTATCATTGCTATGTCTTCCCCATGGGAAAGCTGCACCCATGAGTGCGCTGTGCAGACAACTTATGGTCTTCAGCAGGAGATTCTGGCTCCTGAGAGCAGGACAGCAAAATGGGAGGGACTGGATGAGACGCAGAAATTCAGCAGCTGCACATTCAGGGACATCATTTCCAAGCAATCGAGCCAAATCCTGCTAAGGAGGAGGAGGGAGAGGTTCACAGAGGATATTTCAGCAGTGTCATAGAGCAGGCCCAAGTCCATTAGGACAGCTGCCAGCTCAAGGCAGCATTCAGGTGGTGAAGCAGGATGTGGGCCAGTGTTGGATCTTCCCCACTGAGAGCTGCTGAGTTTGCATATTCTGGCATTGAAAGTGTCCCTCTAGAACTTGGAGCTAACCAGAAGGAAGGAGCAGGTTGGAGTGATGGCAGTCTCTCTCATCAGGCAAACAGATGGGGGAGGCGGTAACCTTGGAGAAAATCAGGGGGTGATCACTAGATCTATCCCTCTTGCAAACAAAACAACAGGCCAGAGAACATAAGTGGACATACTGGGATGGAAAGTAACCACAGAGTCTCTCAAATATGGTGCCAACAACACAACTGAAACACTAGTAGCTCCCTAAATGTTTTAAGCCTAAGAAATAAGATGGGTGAACTGGAACACACACTACAGTAAGAAAACACTCATGTATTAGAAAGACTGTGAAAGTGAGGCAATGAGTGGACCACCATCACACAAAGATACAACATGCATGGCACAGACAAGAGTAGACTGTGCTGGTGGTGCAGAAATGATCAGGCTAAGAATGGCAGTGAGTAACACAGATACTGCAAGAACTGAAATCCCAGCCCTAAACATGAAGAACAGTAGTTCTGCATTACTGGAGAGCTATCTCTGTACTCCTGTCTGCCCTGCCAGGATGGCAACACCAACTGCAACATGCAGAGGAAGATGCAGAAAAGCCATAAGGGCAGAAAGCAAGCAGAGTGCTCATAGGGGACTTTAATTATCCCTACGCAGATTGGGCAAAATGGGATATAATGCAAAGATCACATTTTTAGGTGTTGTTTCAGAGAGCAGCTGCTTAGGAAGCCCAGAAGAACAGATGCAACTCTTAATTTGAAATGACCACAGAGGAGGTTATGGGACAAATTGACAAAAGTGAACACTAACAAATTGCAACAACAGATGGTATTCACCCTCCCTGTTTGAAAAGAGCTCCAGGATGCAATAGCTGACTACACGCACTAATAAGTGGCATGCAGCTTCTTTTCTAAAACAGATTTCGTACCTGAGGAACAGGAGGTGGCACACGTGGTGACAGTGTTCTGAAAAGATCCCAGGTGAGATCCCGGTGCCTACAGGTCTGTAAACCTGGTGTCAAATTACCAGAAATTACAGAAACAGAGTAAAATCAATGGAAATACAACATGTGGAAAGAGTTAACCTGGCTTTTGTAGGTTTGCCTCACAGACCTATTGGAGTTCTTTGAAAAGGTCAACAAGCCTGTTGATAAGGGTGATCTGGCTAATATAGTCTGCTTGGATCTCCGAAAGGCATTTGACAAGGCCCCCATAAAAGATTTCTCAGGAAACTAAGCAGCCATGGCTTAAAAAGGAAAGTTCTTGGATAAACCATTGGTTAAAAGATAAAAACAGAGGGTAGAGGGCATGGTCTTTCTTACAAGAGGGGAATGGCACCAATGGCCTTCCACACGGAGCTTTGCCAGGACCCATACTGCACAACCTGTTTGTAAATGACAAGAAGCAGCTCAACAGTGAGGTGACAAGATTATTCAGGAGAGAAAACAGGGGGGGCATCTGTGAAGAACTGCAGAAGGACCTTATTAAACTAAGCGACTAGGTAACAGAGCAGCAGAAGAAATTAAATGTAGATAATGTAGTGACGCACATGGGACAAAATTCCAGCTTCGCATTAAAAAATGATGCCCTTTGAACTGTCCATAGAAATGTCAGCTCCATATTTGCTCAAAAAGGCAAACTAAATTCTAGGAATCATTACAAAAGGAATAAAAAGCAAGGCAAAGAATATACTGCAGAAATATCTACACATATTTCCCTCTTAGCCCCTCCTTCCCCATCACTTTTGAACCATCTGACCCTATTCAAGCATTAGTAGCAAATCTCAAATATTTTAAGTTCCAAAAATTCAATCTCACTACTAGACGCTAGAGAAAACACAGCAGAGTCACAAAACAGAGGGTCATTAATCCCAGCAGCCTCAGAAGGATTTGTTGCATGGCACACACCCCTCTCCTTTAAGTGTAACTATTTTAACACTTCTGCAGTAACAGCCCAAGAAAGTAGAGCACGGCAAGCAGTAGCTATGCAGTTCTTTCTGATCTAAGAACTCACATTCACCCAACCTGATAAATATGTATCTGTCTCCAAAACTCAAGGCATATTTAATGGCTGTTCCGTGACTTTCTTCTCTAATAACTATCTATACTAGCAATAAAATCTGTTTTTATTAAAAAGGAAATAACTACTGAAGTAACGTGCAACAAATAAACAAAAATTAAACACTAAAATTTTGAACACTGTTTTTTCTGCAGTTTAGGGGCTTTTTTTAAAGATACGTTCCATCAGTTTTGTGGAATTTACCCTGCAATTTACTGTGAGCTGAAGTGACTGACAGCAGCAACCAAGATACCTCAGGCAAACCAGGTCACTCAGACTTTTTCTTGCTGTTTCATGATTAAAGGTTGACCACAAAAACCTTGACTTTCTCCAGAATGACATGCTTGGTTGGTTAAATATGCAGGCAATTAACATAGAGATAACATGCATTTAAATGGAGGTCCCATTGACCCCCATCTCCTGGCTGCAACCTTTGCTCTGAAAGCAGACAGCTTAGCAAAAATATTCAATTAATAAAAAGCCATGAAGGGCAACAAGTCCATTTTAATTCATTTAAAAACAAATGCTGTTTACTGCTCCATATTTAATAAGTTAATAAACAACAACACCACGACTAATACCACAAGCAACAAGGGCATGTGGCTGAAAGATCTTTATAGAGATCATATAAAAAAAAAAAATCTGGTTTTTTTCCTTTGTTTAGATAAAACAGAATATTCTACAAGTAATGAAGTGAACAAAGCCTGTTGTTTTATACATTTGAGCCCCATCTTTCCTGTTCATGTCCTATCCCAAGTATGATGCTACAACTTGCTGTAGTAACTCCAATCCCCCATCCCAAGCATTCCTTACCTACCCTCTCCTCCAATACCCATACCTCCCTCCCAAACTCCTGGTTGGGCAAAACCAGCACAAGCTCTGGCTCCACCATAGATAAGCAAGTGGTGATTTACTGTGGTTACTTTAGGCGGAGTAAAACTAAACCCACCCTGCATTTCCTGCAGCAGGAGCACTGAGTCTCCAACTGTACATAGCTGCCCGTTTTCTAAAAATATTTTAACTCTAATGTATTTGAAAGTCCCAGTCCTCTGGCACATATGCTTGAAACTGGCCACTAAGTTGTAAAATTCTACATGAATAAAAACCTGAAATCTTGGCAACTCTGAAATTATAAACCGAACTACGACTTGGGGTTTTTAAAATAAAAGAAAAATTGAACTATTAGTAATTTTTTTAATCAAACTTGTAATTCAGGGGTCCAGAGAAACCACATATCACACCACTGCCATCTAATGGAAGAAAACATCAGCCGATCATTGGTCCTGAGGAAGACCCAGACAAGAACTATTTCATCAAGTAGGAGAGTTGTTTCTACCACCCCTAACATGGCCTCCTCCTTTTCTCATATATAAATTTAGCTCTCCTCAAAACATTCCGGGTTGAAAAAAACTCACTAAATGTTATCCAAATGTATGGCTATTCTCAGGAGAGCTGAAAGACTGGTTTGGGGTTTTCTTTTTTGGAGAATTCAGTATTTCAAAAAAATTGTTATTTAACTCCATTCAAAGTCATAAAATTACTCACAGTACCTAAATTAATTGTGGACCCTGCTCTTTTTCAAAGCCCTGGGCTGCAAAGTCCATAGGACAAGGTTGTCTTTTAATTAATTTTTATAGAGTACAATTGTTTTCTGTACCATTGATTAGCACCTAGAGTTTTACTGCTGTACAGCTACCATAACCTAAATAGATGGAGCAATATTAATAATGCCTACCAGTTCCTTCCCCAGAACTGGTGTGGGTGGGGTTTTTGTTCAGTGTTGAGGGAGCTACATCTTTATTGCCAGAGGTTATGATTTTTCTCCTGTGTTGCACATATATTCCTACTCGAGCAATCCTACGCCATCTCCAGACAGGCAGCCCTCAAATACCCAGAGAGACAGATTTATTAAAAATGATGGCACAGTCTGTTAGTGTTTTACTTCACAGTATATTTACCAAGAACGAGAACATTTATTTAATTCACTTGGGTAAGAGAGTTCTACTCTTCTAAACAAAAGCCAGGGACGTGCATTAATAGGGGAAAATGCTAGCCTTTACTTCTCTGATTGCTGGCATACCGCAGAAGTGAAGTCACGCTATAATTAACAGATCTGATTCAGAATGGTTCCTGTTGTGTACCTGTGTCCAGTAGGAGTCTGTCAATTGGATTTAGTATCAAATTGTTCCTATACCAAGTTATCATTTGTTTTGCGTATACTGTATAATCTGAGTGTGCATGATGGAGTTGGCTCTAGCAAAACTACGGAGCCAGGCACCGTCATCCTCTGCCTCTGCCTGGGGGCTTCCACAGGTCAGCTGCTGCACTGAAGGTCTTCAGACTTTGCAGAAACCAACTTCTCAGCAGAGTACCACCACTTTTAGAAGAGATGACCTGCCTTCAAGCAACCAGAGGCCAAACAGATTTACTGATATATGAGATGCTCTATCATGGCATCAGAGAAAAAAAGTTTAAACAAAGTGATTCTGCAAGACAGTTGAAAAAGCCAATGCATTGCAAGTAAGCTTTCAACAAAGCTGATTATGAGCCGCTGTTCAAAGAGAAAAAAATTTCTCTTCTACTCACTTCTGTGATATGAAATAGATATTTCCAAGTCTGCTGAGACCACTAAGAGTCTACTAACATTACCCAGTCCCAAAATGCACTTCAAACGCATGCCAAGCTATTGCAAAGTTTTATACAGACCAATGAATCAAAACATTAATCACTGTGTATAAATGGAAATTTTACTTTTTTATTTCTCTGGAAGGAAACAAAATTAAACCAATTATTTGCCAGCGATATGGGCCTGCAAATTTTGGAAGCAGTAAATTAAGAATAATCACAGATTAGTTATGTCACAGAATACTTGAGCATCTTGGGTCTCCTTACAGAAAATATTTGCTAGGCCACGAGTTCATTTATGAAAAGATAATGACCCAGGAAATATTTTCCTTAATTGCAAAGAAGCCATTTAAGAAAGTGCCTGGGGAACTAATTAGAAAGGAGTTTCCTCTGTAGAGGACCTGGCTTTAAACTCGATAAGCAATTTTTAGAGGACTTGCTTGAGACAGAGCACTTAGTCAAGAATGTTTGCTGAGGTGCAGCAACATTTTGCAGACATGGAGGCGTGTATGTCTCCGAGTCCTCACCATGGCAGGGCAGCGGCCCAGTGCTGGCACACTCTAGCTATGATGACTTGCTCAGCACGACTCATCAAACCCTTTCCTATTTCACTTCAGTAGATGTGGAAAGAATTCAAAAATATACAAACAAGAGAATCTCTACCTCCAAGCTAAAGTGAGATTTTGCAAAACACTCACACGTTTGCCAAGACACATATAACGCCTGCTGACCAACCCAACAGGTGCCAGGAAAATAGTTCACCCAACAGCATCACATGCTCCCACTGAGTGTCGTTGCTTCTTTACATTACCTAAACATCCATAAATACAACATCTGTAAGTTCAAGGGGAAAGCTACATATATATTTTTGAATATACATATGCATTATTTCATTTTCCCCATCTAGTTTCTGGTAACTTCTTAAAATGGTCAGATTTACACAGCATCATAGTTCATGAGCCTGCAGATCAAACAAGCTTTCATTTGATAAGGTAGGGTGTGAACTTACCACACAGTGAACAACCTCATGGTTTCTTATTGGCAATTCTTTCATTTTATTTTAATGTATGCCTGCCTTTACGGTGTTTAGATGTCTCCTTTAGGCATTTTTCCTAAAGACTTGGCTCCCAGTCTCATGTGGTTACACAGTAATATCACTTTTTTATTTAAACAGAAAAAAAATAAATCTCAACCTTTACTTATAAAAAAACACAGGACTGAAACTAAAGTTTCAAAAAACAGAAAACAAACTAAAGAAACCTCCAAACATTTATAAATTTTAAACAACTAACCTCATGATGTGTAATGTAACTCTTGTTATCAAAAAACTTAGAATGGCAAGTTTGCTTTTTTTTGTTGTTGTTGTTGTTCACTGTTTTGAAATGGGACTTAGTGACACTGCTGAAGATTTTGTCCTTCTAACTCAGGAGATGTGGGTTTATCAGCTGGCTTGCTAACCAGAATTGGCACAACTCAGCATAGTTTGTGTCTTCTCTTCAAGACACCCAGGACCAGAAGGACTAGATTAGTTGGGGCTGCTACAGGTCAGTAGTGAGATGGATCAGCAGAGCCATAGATAAAACTTGCTGAGCACCTGCCCACACTCAGCATCTATCCAGCCTTCACAAACGCCTCACTGTCAGAAGTCCTGCTGAAGTAAAATATTCCATATTGCTACACTTACAGCAACTTGTGAACTATTATGCCACTGATTACATGAGACTTTGGAGTGGATCAAAAAAAAGACCCCCCCCAAAAAAGCAAACAAACAAACAAAACTAATGCACAAAAAATCACCACATCTATTGTCTATGCTGGCATCAAAAATAAGATTGATTTATTTGTTACACAAGTCTAGAGTTTCAAAATTAAATAAGTCTGTTTTACAAATTATTTACTTTCTACAAGATCCATTTCCCCTTGAAGCACGCTGTGCATGCCCTCCTAGTGTGAACAGTTTACAGTCTGTGATCAGGCACAGACCTACTTGGCTGGATTTTTTTTCTGTCTCAAAATGGCAATTCTGAGAATCATAAATAACACAGCACAGTTATTGCAATTTCAGCTTATTCCCAATAAATAAAATTTATTAACTAAATAGCTTTCTATGTAGCTGTCCTGGTTTCGGCTGGGATAGAGTTAATTGTCTTCCCAGTAGCTGGTATAGTATTATGGTTTAGATTTAGTATGAGAAGAATGTTGATAACACACTGATATTTTCAGTTGTTGCTAAGTAATGTTTATACTAAGTCAAGGATTTTTCAGCTTCTCATGCCCAGCCAGTGAGAAGGCTGGAGGGGCACAAGAAGTTGGGAGGGGACACAGCCAGGACAGCTGACCCAAACTGGCCAATGGATTATTCTATACCATGTGACATCATGTCTAGTATATAAACTGGGGGGAGCTGGTCTGCGAGGGATCGCTGCTCAGGAACTAACTGGGCATCGGTTGGCGAGTGGTGAGCAATTGCATTGTGCATCACTTGATTTGTATATTCTAATTCTTTTTTTTATTGTTATTGTCATTTTATTATTATCATCATCATCATTATTTTTCTTTCCTTTCTGTCCTATTAAAGTGTCTTTATCTCAACCCACGAGTTTTCCTTTTTTCCAATTCTCTCCCCCGTCTCACTGTGTGGGGGGGCAGTGAGCGAGTGCCTGTGTGGTGCTTAGTTGCTGGCTGGAGTTAAACCACGACAGCAGCTTAGCTCCTTCTTCACTAGCTTATTATTTTACATAGACTTGCTTCATGTTGCTAGTCACAACCAAATTGTGCCATTTTAAGTATAATAGGAATAAGAATTAATAAAGTGAAAATGCATAATTTCATATGATCACAAATAACTTTTAGTCTTCACAGAATATGTGCAAAACCCCTACTGTCTAAAATTTAAAGTTATGAAAGTATTTTGTCTAACATACACACCAAAGTATATCTACTATATGCTTATAAGCTTTGTTTGTCAGAACACCAGAGCAGAAGCCTCCAGCTCATTAAGCTCCAATGCATTAGGGTACTTACGGATGCTGGTGAACTTAAGCAGATGAGTAACACCACTGACAAAAGGCAAGACAGACTCCTTTTGGGAGATATGAAGCAACACTTTATCATGCCATTCCAATTACCTCCAACACTTACAGTAAGCCTCCAGTTATCTCATTTTTGTTACACAAATAAACTCTCAATTTATAAAATAGGTCATGGTAAGTTTTAAGTCCTGATCTAAAAACGGCAAGGCAACTGGAGAAATAAAATTGTATGTGATATATGGTGGGTTAACACAGATGACCTCATGGCATTTTTTTTACCACAAACCCACCACAATCCTAATGACTGCATATCTGCATCCCAGTTTTCGTATCTTAAAAATGAATAGATCATTGCTAACATTTCTCAATAAGAAAAAGTCATAATGAAATATTAAAATTATAAGTAGAGTCTCTATAGTTCCCCTCATCATGTTAGGCACATTTCTCTCCTAAGACAAACACTACTATTCAACAATCAAGTCATATATGGTTTGAAAAAATATACATAAAATGAAGAATACACAGTTGAAGTGTTTGTCTCCTACAAATTACTGATTCATAGGTTTTATTTTTTAAAAAAATTCCCACAGGTGGGATTTTGGACTTTTAGTCATTCTCCTGTGCTCATCTTCTAAGGTCCTAGCAAAATACTCGAAATCATATGAGCTCCTGATTAAACCAGGAAGTAAATCTGCATGCATGCAATTAAAGTGTCTGCAAGGGCAGATGCAGATGACAGTAATTCATACTCTAAGAAATGGGCTTGTGTATTTGGCAGATTAACTGTTCTGTATTCCATTGCTATGAGGTATGGAAACTGTACTGTGAAACAACCATTACTCATTCCCTCGGCTCTAAGCACGTAGGTCTATCAAAGGCAAGCCAGTCTGGAGAGGGCGGAGGGCGAGGGCTGGAAAGAGAAGAGTCTACACGTTTCAGATTAACACTTCTCTTGAATGGTTTCTTTTATTTCATTTCCCCTACTTTTTAAATTAGCAAATACAGTAGACCCAGAAGGGAAATGCAAGGGGGAGAAGGAAAGAGGGGAGGGAAAGGGAAAAAGCAAAAGCAGCCAAAACTCTCCAACTTGTTCGTTAGGGTTTTTGTGTTTGAACATCTGAATGAATCATGTGTCTGTTTTTCATTATTCCCCATATGTGATAGTTCCCTGCTTTGTTCAGTGATTTCTGGCCATTTTGTCATGACTGTGTTTATTTTGGTTTATATCTTGTTCTATTACAGGGTGATTGTTGCTTCTCCTCTGCTTCACTTAGTTGTTATGCCACCAACAAAGAGCAATCTGAAAATGAGAGGTTACGTCAAAAGGTTTCCCTAGTGAACTCCCTTGCAGCACATATGATTACTTTAGACCCAACTGCTTAATTCATACCAGGGAGAAATCCTCAGGTAACACTACTCCTTAGCACAACAGGAAAGTGGTGGGTATCTTTTTAACAATCTGAGGAATAGTAGAGAATTACTTCAAGTCCATTGCAGAGTGTTTTCTTTGTTTTTCCAAGAGGAAACCTAACACTTCTTGCTAAGCAGTAACCTCTTTCAACAGATCTTCTATTACATGGGGTATTCGAAATAATTTCTTTGCTATATTAACTATTTTCCACTTTCAGCTCTACTCCATACCTTGGTTAACACACAAATGATGCTGAAAGAGATTCTGAAATCTCCAATCATGTGATAACTTCTTCCATCATCTCCTTGAATTTAATCCACGCTACTGCATTGGATACACATCACGGGATGGTGTGTTCATTTAACAAGATACCTCATACTTTGTGGAAGGTGAGTGAGATGCAAAAGACTGGAAAGGAGCAAACAAATTGCCTGGTTTTTTGCTTTTTGTTGTTTTGGGTTTTTTTTTTAAAGGAATGAATGTGGGCCCCAGTGTATTAGAGAGACTTTCAACTTCTGGAAAAAGCTTAGAGCAAATAGTCATATAAATCCACTCACAGACCCTCAAAGGAAAGAGGAGATTAGTACCATGCAGCATGGATATAACAAGAATAAATAATGTCAGATTGTACTTCCATTGAGAAGTATGTAACTAGTCTTATAGATAGGTAAGTACTACATATTTTAGTTAAACCTTGGTTGTCTCTCATAACTTGAGAAGATAGGAGAAATAAATCTAGCTAAAACTGCTGTGATGTAGGTGCCAAACTGAATAACAGATCCAATTAAAAAAAGTTCTCAATGGCTACCTGGTGTACTGAGAGGCCTTCCTCAAAAGCCTTCCCCAGGTCTGTTGTTATTCAGTCTTTTCCAAATTATCTTGTCCAGTGGATTAGAGAAATCATTTATTAACTGTGAAGAGGATACTAAAGAGGTAAGTGCTGCAAGCACTCTGAAGACTTAAGATTTGAGAATAATCTTAGCAAATTAAGGAGTAGCTGGGAAAAAAAATGGGATAAAATTCAATACAGGCAAATGAAAAGTGCTAGCCTTAGGAGGGAATAATCAACAGCACAGAGCAGAGCACACAATAAGGAATGCCTGACTGGCAGCAGTGCTGGAGAAAAGAGTAACAGAACCAGGGGCTGCAGAGAATCTCTTAGCATATATCAGCAATGTTGTTTTCATGCAACACCCTGTGCCTCAGAAATGTATCTATATTTTAAATACACATAGTTATTTACATGGATATAGCAACAAAGGAGAGTCATGTGATCACAGAGAAGACAAATGAAATAACTTCTCCACACTATTTAAAATGGTAAGATTTAGGCCATCTGATATCCTGTGCCCGGCTTTAAGGTCTTCAAGTAAGAAGTGAGCTAAAGAGAGACCAGCAAAGTGCAATATAATCAGAAACTTAAAACAAATTGCCTTTAAGAGGAAAGTGAAAGGACCAGTGTTTAGTCTAAGGAAAAGTTACGGCAGACACATGGCAGTCTTCAAATATATATGTTTGCTGAAAAGGGGAAGGGAATAAACTGTTCTGCATGTCCACTGGGGATAAGAAAAGAAGCAATAGGCTTAAATTGCATCAAGGGAGATTTGGGTTAGACATTAGGAAAGGCTTCATTATAATGAGGAGAGGGAGTGCTATCACATATTGCCTGAGGAGCTTGAGGAATCTCCACTGCTGGAGGCCTTTGAGCAGTGGGCTAGAGCTGATCCTGCCCCAAGGCAGGTCCTAATCTCTTCAGGTCCCTTCCACTGATTCCTGGGAAGCTTTTTTTTTTGGGGGGGGGCAGCCTTATTGAAAAGGAAGGAAATTGTACCCAGCATTTAAAGCAGCAAGTCTATTCTTTTTATGCCACGAAGCATACTGTTAATAAATCCAATTACGTTTATGATCTTTTAATGGCACCACTTATGTCATAAAGATCCATCTTTGAAAAGACAAATAAATATCTCTGCCCTACAGTGTAGTACAACAGCATGAAAGCAAATTTTTACAAAATTCCAACTCACTGTTATATGGCCTCCACTACAATAATGTCAAAGCTAACTGCAATATAAAGAACACCAAACCCAGATGTTTTTTCTTTCTCAAAATTCTACCATTCATATTCTTTACAATCTTTCCACTTCACATTTTGTGTTTCGCAAACAGATCCATTCCTTTCCTTGTTTACCACTGGCAATGGGAGCAGAAGGAAGTTCTGATCACACGCCACCATGTTTGTGGAGTGGTTACCAGTCAAACATGCGTTTAAAAACAAAACAAAAAGTTAAGAACAATCATTGAGCACACTTCCCCCAGACTGTCTCCACCAACCTCTAGGCACCCAGCTGAAGTATCTACACTGACAACACAGTGGTCTCGGACAACCAAGATCAGCGGAGACAAATACATTTCTCTCTCCCATGGACTTCATCTCATTATTCAACATACAGCCCAGTTCAAATCCAACTCCATCTGCTTGATTTGTGTTGCCATTTCAGATGGACAAATTTCAGAAAAAAGATGAAAAAAGGATGGAGTTGACACATGAGAGAGCAGAAAACACCTCAGTCTTGTATGGTAGCGGGAAGGGGACAAGGACCTACATGTCCCCTGTCCCTAAAGGAAGGCCTTAGTTGGAGCGTAAGCCAGTGAAGAGTGGCCCCAGGGTAACCCCAACCTACCTAATCACAGACTTTCTCTTTCTCATCCCTCACATCAGCAGCTCAGGCCCCTCCAGCTCTCCTAGGCCTAAGCCCCAACTCCTTCCTGCCCCAGAGCCCTATCCCCAAGTGCTCCTACCCCAAAGCCCTTCCTATCCTACTACAGCACTCTTTCTTCTTGTTAAACCAGCTCAGAGCCCATTCGATCCACTCAGCTCCTTTGTAGCCCCATCATGCTGCAAGTCCCCCTCTCCCTACAACTCCCCATGCTGGACCTTGCCTCCAAAACTCAAATCTCCTGGCCACGCAGCAGCCAGTGCCAGGCACGTCCATCGCCTCCTGGCTTTGAAGCTGCAGCACTCACCTCTGTGCCCCCCCGGCCACCCTCCCACGGCTTTCTGCACCTGGCCCAGCCAGGTATGAGGGTATTCCTTCATAATACAATCAAAACAAAACAAAAACCAAAAAACAACAACAAAAAAACCAACCAAACCAACCAGATTTTGGTCCTGATGTAATATTCAAAGAAATGCAGACAGAGCAACGTTATCAGAAGCCTGCTGGAACAGTGCTCCAAGGAAAAGCACATCCAGGCAAAAGCAAACGCACAGTGCCGCTTCTGAGGATGGCCCGTGACTGATCAGGTTGGTGGAGTCTTCCAAGACTAGAACTGCAGTCTTCCAGTCTACTTTTCTCTTGAGTGGCTAATGAATGCTGTTGTGGCAGGCAATAGGTAAAGGGACACAATTCTACAAACTGCAAGAACATCAGTGGTATAGCTGGCAGGATTTTGACCCGTCTTGTAATTTCCCCAAATGTCTTCCTGTCTTCCTTTTCTTCTTCTCTTCCCACCCCATCCAGCCACTCATGAGATATTCCTGTACTGCAATACTTTTTCTTTTTACTAACTCATATAGAAATGCTGTCCAGAATGTGCTTCTTATCAGAAGAACCCACTTTAGTAGATCTTATTACTCCAGAAGGATTCTGTATATCGCTACTGTAAAGTTACAGAGTCATTTTAAAGCAGAGCTTCTCCCCCATACACTTGACGGCTCTTCAGACTGGTAAATGAATAACAATTCTAGTCCTGAGATACTACTAGACATGTTAGTCAATATTTATCTAGGCAAATAAAGCTATACATACACACATGAAACATGCTATAAATCACTAAAAAAATGTTTTCATACATTAGCAGAAAAATAAAGAACATAAAACTGGAAGAGGAATCATTTTTATATCTTGGTATTGCAAATCGTGGATCTATTTGTGTCATAAAGAATACTTTCTTCTTCCAATAGCATAGGCCAAGACTTCACAAAAATAGAAAAAATAAACCAGGTTTTGCTTGGGAATCTTTTCCCAAAGGTTTCTCATTTTTATATAGGAAATCAATTTGCATCACTGATGATATCATTCAAATCAGATAGCACTATGTGGTTAGAAGGTAATTTACTTTTCTGCTGAAGCAATTTGATACTTGTTCTGATTTGTGATTTTCATTTTGTTTGTTAATGAAAAAAATTAATGAGCAATGTTACTGGAAACACAACTCAAAGCTTTGGCATTATTAAATATGTTTGTAATATACTGTACATTATGTTGATTGCACAGTTGGAGCCAAAGCCTTGGCAGTCAAGCCACCAGTCAATCATTCAAACAGACAATGAACTCACAGAGTAGGCGTTTTGCACGTACCTTTGCACTGATTTGTGTTTTTGTCAAGAATTGCCTTTGTGGATACAATTTTCCCATACCTATGGAGAAAACAAAAACCAGAAATACGTGTTATTATATTTTAATAACATACATAGTTATTTTTGCACACATATAACACATACACTAGGAAGAGATCTAGTGCTCTTGAAAAATGTTTGCCTGATACTCCTGGAGAGGTTCCTTCTGCCACTGCAGTTCAACCAACACCTTTAGAGTCCACCTGAGAAGCACTGGTTATTTGCCACATCCTGTCTGTCTCTGGCCACAGTGCTGGACTGCCAGCATAAATGCCAATTATAGCAGGGATTTTAAGACATCAGCACTGGTAAAGATGTTTCTTCGGTTAATTTAATTAGGTTTGATTAAAAATATTTTTTTTTATTTTTAGCTGTCAAACAAGGTTTGTTTTAATAGAGATGGACCAGATTCCTCCAGGATTAACAGAAATGCAGGAATTATGGTCATTTTTTTACATGTATGCACACAAAACTGTGCTCATGTGTTCATCCATGCCTGTGTACATACACTCTAAACTTCTGTTTTGGATAAACAGAAGTTTTGAGGTTTATGTGCATCTCCTAGCTCTTTCCAAGATGAATGTTAATACTTATTTGAACTTATATTGCCTCCCATAGATAGCATGGCACTGCACTGCAATTTGATAGACTTAACGTGATGAAGAGGGAATTTGGGCAGCTACAACTTGTTGCATTAAGCAACTAGACCATAAAATAGGTATCTGTCTTTACCTCACAGAGGTTAAGATTAAAAATGCAGACTTAATAGTTAGTATCACAAAACCCTGGTAAGAGATCACAGATGGCGGCATTTATGGATGAATAAGGAAAATAATTTTATTTCTCAAGTCACTGATATGTCTTGGTCTCTGCTTCAATGAAGAGAACTTCCTCTAAAATGTCCGTTCCCAGATTTTTTAAAAAAGCATTAGTGGCACTCTGATAGATGGGCTTTCATTTGGAAGACTTTTCCATGGAACGCAACCTTCACCGCCAATGAAGGATGTATTACTATAAAAGATTATTATAAAATTGTATCTTCTAATGGCAAAGCAACACCCATGTAAAACAACCAACTGTTCATCAATTATAAACTACTGAAATGTATGGCAGACCAATTTTTAATTGGTTAATCTTTATTAACAGCAATATAAATTTGGTGTTACTGACTTCTACTTGAAGTCCAGAAACCAGGATGTGGAAGACCTTGCTGTAATTCCCTTCTCTGCCTCAGGAGGAAACCCAAGTCTCCTACTGTACAGAAAAAGGAGTCTAAGGGTAGCTACAGCACTGTACTACATATTCAAGGCCACGCTCTTCTCTGTCCTACCAGTCTATAAACATACCCAGTAAACCAGGAAAAAAAAAAAAAAAAACAACAAACAGACAGGGAACCAAAGAGGGAATGGTACCATCACTCACAGGGAAAAAGGACCTTTGGGTTTCACTCTGGGACCCAGCAAACACTTAAATATCTCATGAAGGGGGAGCAGCACCAACAAGAAAGACTGGGAGCAGCCTGTCTGAACATACTCTTTGGTACCAGCACAGATTTGAGGCAATTTCGTGCCTGACAAAGTTCACAGCTGAAGTTTCCACACTGTGAGTGACGTGTAACCACTTAGCTTTAGATACAGGCCACTGTCTCTCCATCTCTCTTTACTCTGTTTTCGTGACTGATGCAAAGTGAGACTTTCCATTTCACTGTTTTTCCCTTCCAGAAGAACCCACAAAAGCATTTGTTTCCATTTGACTTTCATTTTGGGGAGGAAAACATGTTTTGCTTTGGTTTATTTCAGACTGAAACCAGTCAGGAGGAGGGCAAACTGACCTAAAGGCATTAACAGTTTGTGCAATCTAAGTTGAGCCCCAATTCAGCCATCTTTTAGGAACCAAAAAAATCGTACAAGCCTTCCTCCCCTCCACACCCCCTCCTTTTTTGGCTGGCTCAGTAGGCAGGCAGGATTTTGTGCTCTGAAGGCAGGCGTAATCCATTGTATGCTCCACCATGATGCATACGTGGACAGGTAGTTGTGGGTCTATTTTGCCATAGCTGGCTCCACTCCAAACACATACATAGCAGATTTAATGTTAACCATGAGATCACATGCTTTTCTAACCTCAGGTGTTTCCAGAATTGGGGCCTTTATACTCACTTATGTTCCACTTAATTTTATAATTCTTCATGGTAATACCTGAAGTTGACTTTGGCCTCAAAGACATTAGAGCACATATCTTAAGAAGGCAAAGCCAAATTATCTGCCAGTGTGATTTATGGTTGTTCAGTGGGCCAACTTACCCAGCAGGAAATTTGGCCCACATGGTGCATCTTCATTTATTTGATTTATTTAGATTTAAAATCAAATTCATGAAAAGCATGCAAAAACATGCCTATCTTGTACAGCAAAGGGCCTCTGACAGATATATGGAAAAAGAATCCAACAAAAATCAGCGGCTAACCCACAACAACCTCAAATAAAACACAACCCCTACCTAAACTTCCGCCAACAAAAACTAACACCCAGCCTCCATTTCAGTCCAGCCACTCCTAATGAATTGATATGTTGTTTCATCCAAGTCATGTGAGAGCTAAAAGTTAACATTTCTTGCCAGCAGCGACAGGCATTTGTGGTTCCACTGCTTTTATTACAGATTTCCCAGAGTTATTTGCTACATACTGTGATCCTGCAAACATTTAGTTACACTAGAGATTTTACTCACAGAAGTAATTCTGTTCAGTTCAGAAGAGGTTTCCTCCCGCACATAAAGTTACGTGCACACCTTCACATTTGCAAAAACAGACATCAGAGTGGTAAGAGGCACCACAATAACAAACACTGTTATAGGCAATTAGCCATATGCAGGCGATTTAATCTACTGCTATAAACCTTGAGCGCTACCACAAGAAAGTAATTGGAATTAATTTGGACACTGTTTTCCTAAATATTTCAAGTAATTATTTTACAGTAATCAGAACATCAGTTCTGATGAAGAATGTTAGTTTGTGTGCTGCATGAAATCAGGAAGGTATTTTGTTCCTACAAATGTAGTCATATTTCTTTCTTGCAGTCATATTTCTTTCTTGCATGTGCGGAGACTGGTATTAAGTTATGTCTCCTCTCCAAAGTTGTTTGGCTTTCTGTCTGTGTGACCTTTAATTGTGATCTGATTCACCCAGAAGTACCAAAAATGTATTCTTCAATGGGAACACCCACAGAAATAAGGATAAAGTGCATCACAACACCTGGCCTCTTGTTTTCTTATATTTAAATGGAAACTACTATAAAATTCAACAGCCTGCACACCTCTGTTCTACAAACTACTGATATTAATAATGTAAAAAAATACCAAGTATAGTTTGCTTGTTGTGAGAAAACACGAGCACTGTTTAATTTCCTCCTGAGTTACAGTGCATGGAGGTAGTCTTTCAAAGATTTTGAATCAAAAATTCTGGTCAGAAAAAGATAATTGTGGAATTGAGTTCACCTCAATGCCTTATTACCAACCCTTCAACATAATGACTGTATCATTAAGGATAACCTACTGCATCACAGTATCCAAGGGTATAGACAGAATGAATCTGTGAGATGGCTACCTCAAGAATGTGTCTACTGAACATCTGAACTGAAATCACTATTCAAAAGATTTCCAGGCGTACAACATGTTGTCTTTCATTACATTCTTCCCAAAATGTTCTCTAAATGCATAGTAAGCACAAATAAAATTGTTTACAGGCTTTTTTAAAAATCATTTTAATCTCTTATATTCAATTATGCTTTTAATCTTTTTCTATGCAATAATTTTCATTTAAAACCAGGTGGTCAGATATTTGAAAGAGCTTCCATGTCAGGAGCAATGACACAGACTAGAACTTCAGCTCATTAAAGAAGGATCTAAGCAGTGAGATGGTGACTAGTTGTCTTCATTGTTTCTCATAATACATAAGGACTGCCAAGAAAATTATAAGGTTTAAAAATTGCAGAAGGTGGTACTTCCCCAGAACTGAGAGTTACTTGGGGAATTCATTGACACAGCCTGTGCTGATGCCCCACAGAGCGCATCAGAGCTATCAGACAGCTTTTAGGATGGAAAATTTGTCATGAAATTAAAAGCAAAGACACATTTGTGGCCCTGGAAGTCACATACTGCCAGAAACCGGGAGAGGATACCAGAGTAGTATCATTGCATGTTGCCCTTGTTTTAACATCAGGGGCCTCCACAGCTGCTGAAACAAATTCCTGTCTGACCCAGCCCAGCCATTCTTACGTTCCAAGAGAACATTAATTTGGGGGCGGAAATACCTTCTTACAAACATAAACATTTCTACCTTCTCTTGTATATATCGGTTGGGGTGAAACTGTTCAAGTCATCTGATATCCACTATTAAAATTACAAAGGTCACTTAAAAAAACTTCACTTACAAACGGTGGTAACGCACACCGTGTCACACGGAGGGTAGGACTAAGGGAAGACCCCACAGTGCTGTGCACAGAGAAACAATCTCCCTGCTCAGTCCCGGCTATGGACCTATGTCAAAAACCACTCTCAAGAGCCCCATCTCAAAGCACCCCACATTTTCTGACTACTCAGCAAACTCGGCAAAGATGCAAGCAATACAGAATAAGCACTTAACGTACATCAAAGTTGCAGTATCAATAGATCATTTCAAGAGCTTGCAGGCAGGCAGTCGATCAGCACTTACACTGCAGACAAAGCTCGACCCGGTCGTTCCTGGGAAGTTATTTGATAACTGCTGTTAAAATGGAGATAGTTCCTGAAGGAAGCACTTCAGCTGCAAGTGATACCACTTGCAAGATGCGGGAACCTTACCCACTGCCCATGCTGATCCCAAACCAAGAGGAATTTGCTGTCTCACGGCACACATTAAGGATTCGAGCCATTTCTGCTTCTGCCTGCAGGAACCTGGGGGTGCAGGGAAGGCAAGCGGGAGACCCAGGGTCAGCAGGCAAGTGAGATTCAGCTGGGGACTAGCTCAAGGCGGAGGAACAAGGTGCCACCCGCCCCACCGCTGGCAGGCAATACGCCGAGGTGGGAAGCCTGCTGGGGGGACAGCTGCCACCGAGAGCTGCGGGGTCAAAGGAGGGATTTCCTGGGAGGCCAGACTGGTTGGGGCCACTCAAACTTTTCAGCTTTTCCATGTCACTAGGGAAAACAAAAGCCTCTGGGATAGATATGTCTTAGTCTGTCCTCCAAGCCAGCCTTTGGGCTGGCTGTGGCTAGTCCTGTAATGCAAAACGGCCATCAGACTGGACAGGCCAAGTCTCTCGCCGCTCGCCCGACTCGGTGCTACGCACAGGCTGCCATCCTCGCCTACAAGGCGGTAGGTGCTTAAGCATGTACCAAACACAGCTTTTGCCCAATTCTGGTTACTGCTTGTATGCTCTAAATTAATGTGAAACTTGGGATTTAAACCCAAGTAACCGGTGTACAGAATTCTTCCTTGCTTAGTTAAACCAATGGAGTTATCACATAATTTCCGAATTCAGAGCTTAATAATTACATCCCCAGCATTAGGGTTCACTCAAGGCCTCACGCATTGCTCAGAGCACAATTCACCCAACTGAAAACAGCCTGCGTTTCTGGGCATGTAGGTAATACATGCTTTTATCTTGGGAACTTTTGTACTGGGATGAATTTGACCAGCAGTAATTGGATTTAGATAAGCAACTCCGAGGCTTTTTCATTCTTGTGAATTAATATATAAATAGCATAACTGCGTTTATTTTGTTTAAAGCAGACTCTATTAGGAAAACCATGGATTTGTGGAGAAAAAAAAAAAGCCCACATTATGAAGGCCTAAAGTACAGAAGGAACTGCTGCGGGGTTTCTCAGAGAGATGTTATTCCTATAATACACTGCCACGTGAACTTAAGACATCCAAATACATACAAAAGGGAAATTCACTCAGAAAGAAAATTCTGATTTGCATGATCATTTCTGGGCATTTCATCTACTGCATGACATTTTCAATGCTTGTACTTTTTCTCAAAAATACAACATGTTATCATTCTATCCATTAACAAAGATTGAGCTGCTTTGTTGCTTTTCTCTGTATATCTTTTCAATTAAAAGAAGGAAAAGTTTAGTCTTAACTATTTTATTCACACAAAAATACAGTAACAAAATTCATGCCATTCAGAGCACCTTTTATTTTCACAGACCAGTGCATGACTTCAGAATAAACAGGAGGAGGTAGTTGCAGGGAACCTACAGTGTACTGGACTAACAAGACCATACTTCTTTAAGAGTTTAACATTTGGCTGCTCTGTCCTCTCTACTTACTTCAGTTTGGCTGTCAAGTTTACGAAAAATCATTCCTTCACTAAATATAATATAAGTTAGGACAGCAACTTAGGGTAACTAGTTGTCCAAGAATTTCAAAAGCACCACAGAAAATGGGAGGGGCCTCTTAAATCCATTGGTTGTACATCTAAAACAGCCCTGGACTTTCAGAAGGGCTCCCGAGTCATTGCTACTGAATTCTGTAAGAACAGGTGTCGCTCAGCAATTTTGAAACTCAGACAATATATTTCTGTTCCTAACAACGCAACTAGGAGCCCAGTTTTAAGCAGAGTAATGAATATGAGAAGTGCATTTTCAAGAGAATGTAAGATGATGAACCACTGAAAGAATGTATGCATATTCAATAATATCTTCTGGTACAGATATTTACTACTGAGGGTGTAGTGTTTTGACTCATACATGGGCCCATTTTTCAATATCACCCCATGCCCACTGAAAATATACCTTTCAGAAGTATGAGAGAAAAAAAGCTACAAAAAAACAGAAAATAACTATATGCACATGTCTATGAACACTATTATTGCTTTAGACAAATAAAACCAAGATCATACCATTCTCTTGAATAACAGCTCCATGTTAGGAGGAAAGAACCTAGAAGGCTATTTCAAATTATGGATCATGGCAATTACTTTACACTGCATTTACAGATCATATTCAGAAATCCTGCTTTTCAGGAGAAGATGCAAGCACCATTTTGCCCAAATCACAGCGCTCTAATATAGCCCTAGAGCACCTGTGTTAGCATCTTTGGTGCTCTTTTATTGAAGAATATAGAAAACTTGGTAGTTCTAGTGATGTTTGCTTCTTGTAAAATTTCAACAACCTAGGGCAGAGAATAGTGTAAATAAACCTCTTAAAATGTGTGTAGAAACACCTACAACCAAAATATCCCTCTACTGTTAAAATGCTAGCTTTCTTTTCTGTGTTCCTAAAATCTACGGCTGCTAAAGCACAGGAATGCATCTTGCCTTCACTACAACGATAGAGGCATCTCACATTCAAGTTAAAAATGTATTTACAAGACAACGCAGGTATTTACCAAGAAAGAGAGAGTCACATTTCCTAGTCAAACTAATCTGCATTCATATACTTAAACATTATATGCAGATTCACCTCTGGAAAAATAGTCCCATATGAAAGTGCACAGGCTGTGGAGACTTATTGTAATTGTTTGCAGTACTTGGGAAATTAAGTCAGGTAAAACAGAAGTTGAAGAAATTTAAACAGATACTAAATTTTTGGAACTAGAAAGAACTTGAACTTTCAGACCTGTAAGAAGTATATCACTTCAGTACTTCAAAGGTAACTTCCTGTAGGTTCCTTTCCTTATCAAAATAAAATAAATAAATAAAAAATATTTTTTTTGTCTGCATATAAATGAAATTAAGTGGCTTGATCCAACACTTGAAGAAATCAAAGGCAGTTTTTTCATTGCCTTCAGTAGGTACAAGCTCAAATCCTATTCACAGTGCTTATAATAAGGCTACAGATTTGTCACACTCTTGATACCCAAGACAGAATAAAATGCCACTTACTAAAGTGGCACTCCCCATAAAAGCCCGACACTTTACAGTGGTTTTCCCCAGTTTGTTGCAAGTAAGACACTTGGCTCTTAGCTGCAGTTTTTACTCTAAACGTTGTTCATTCTGAATTAGTGCTATATATTATATTCATATTATATCTGTATGTTTGAATATTGAAGCTATTTAAGACTATTTAAAACATGATTACATTATTATATATCACATTTAAATTAAAATTCTGACATTTATATTTTTGCTTTGATAGAAAGCTATGTTTTTCCCTCACAGTTCTGCCATGACAAATAACCAGTGTTAATAATTAATTAGCAAAATATTCTTCAGTTGCTAAATTAAGAATGGAAAACGAAATTCATGCACAAATTAATAACTATGATTTCATGCAGAATACTTCAGTCCTTCTTCTGGGCCATCATTAAATCTTCAACTACTAATTATTCCATATTTGCAAGAATTCAGAAGTCTTAAAAAAATAAAATGCAACTTTTGTTTGCAGACACTTAGCAGTGCCACTGAATTTTCTGTATAATGACAGGATGCATTACTGGGAAGACAGCTTAGGGTTCTGAAACCCTTCACAGAATGAGATGTGGTTTATTGTAGCATACCCTAATTTATTTTTTTTTAGAGGTGGGGGAGATTAAAAAAAAAAAATCCAAAACCTTTTCTACTATAAAGATATTGCTCATCAGCTTTGGAAGAAAAATTAAGCAGATCTTCAAACTTGAAGAATCTTCTCTATCCAACAATTCAATTATTTCAGATATTGTGGAAATAAACTCCCCCCAACAGATCATTCCTGTGTGTAGAATTTATTTACTTTGTATGTTCTTGCATGCTGTGCTGTCTTGTATCCAATTTCTCATTCACAGTCTTGCTTACTTATGGAGGATTCATTGTTAAATTACAGTTGGTATGAACCAGCATGCCAGCATACCATGATATTAATCTCTAAAGTATTCAATCATTTAACAATAGCCTCATTATTCAAGGGAACTCTGAGTGTTCAGTTTGGGCAGATTTTCTGACATGTCACTGAAACGATTTACTCTTAAAAAGAATTCAATGACTGCAACATATAGTAAAATATATATATACACACACATATATATGTCTCAATCAGATGGTTCCTCTCCAATAATAGCCAAGAAAAGAAAAGGAATTAAAAAGAAAAGGAATTAAAGAAAAAGGCAAGAACTTCAGCTACCACCAGGGACCGTGAACTCAAACTGATAATTTAAAGCTAAAGCATTTTATAGAGTTCACACAGAGGCCATTTGAAACAAATGTGTGAGTGAGACTTCTTGAGTTCACAGAGCTCCCATTTCATTATTTACAAATTAGAAAAATCCAGGTACTTGGGATGTCTTTGGAAACAATGTAGTTTGGGAAGGAATTGTTTCTTAGGATTTTTACATTGCAAAATACATATTTCAGGAGCTACATCACAGAATTGCTTCTTTTTCTTCAATATATTAATTTTAATCCTTTTATTTCCAGGGCTGGAATGTCACAGTTGTATTCATTTTCCAAAGGCTGAACTTTGACAAAAGGGGTGCAGAGAAGAACATTTTTCTCTGCCTGAAATTTTCAAGGAGAAACAACAAGAGCACGGAGCTGGATTTTTATAATTAAATGGACAAAAGTTCACACTGCTTGCTTGGGACTGGGACAGAATACCTCTCGTTTTGGGTTTCTCTGAATTTTATTTAACTCCACCAAATATATTTTTAAAAGCAAGGATTTTTTTAGTCCATTTATTTGGGCAACTCTGTAACATAAAGACAGCCTCAGAACAGGGTGTGAAAATGGATTCGATAACCTATTTGTCCACAATATTTTTAAATACTCATGCACATGTACAACTTCAGGCATGTAAGAAGCCCCATTGAACTTAAACAGAACGATCCACGTTTCTCAAGGTTAAAGTATGTTTGTAGGCTCATAAATTAATGTGCTTGTTTGGTGTGGAAAGTCCTCCCTACAGCCCCAACACAGTAAACAGACTTACACAAGACATGCAAGTGCATGTTTCCGGTCAGTGAGTGCTTTGCCTTCCTCAGTGCAAGGCCTATAACTACTATGGTAATTAGTTTTAAGAGGACAAAATCTGTTCTTGCTGGTAACTCACCACAACTCCTAGGCCAGGGTCCCCAAAGCAGGTATTCTCCAAAACCTTCTCTTAAGTGATAGCTTTGTCAACAATAAAATTCAAACTAGGTGAACCTGCCCAGCATGCAATATAGATACATAATTTATGAATCATGGGTTAATTTCTCCATGTTTTCAAAATGCTTCAAAAACCTGCAAGTAAATACAGCATTAAATGAAGAGTCCACCTGTTGCAAAAGCACATTTACAGGTTTAAAAAGATACTTACTTTAGAGCCCTTGTCTATTACATCAATAATTCTTCATTCTTTATTTTCCAAAGAAAGATGGACATAATTGAACTTATTAGCCTCACTGTGTCAGGCTGGCAAATATCTTTGGCGAGGGAGAGCTTATTAAAAACTGCGCTTTGGATCAGGCTCTTGGTTTCCAGAAATGTGGTGCCCTGCTTCTGGGTCCAATGGGCTGCCCCAATTTACACCAATGGAGCAACTGCCTTATCATTTTCTGTCTTAAAGCACTGAAGTTACACTTTAAGATAACATCAAGGGGCAGGGAATAGGTCATAATTAGCATGTCTTGTAGCTGTCTGCTCATCAGTGAGCACTTCCAAGCCTAAACCAAACAAAATCTTAGTCAACCAAAAACTCCTCACTCAGGCTTTGTGCCAGCTATGCTCACTGGGCACCTTGGCCATGAGTCTCCTGCAGAAGAAAAGCCAACATTGGCAGTTGCTGTGCTCTGCTGTGGTTCAGCTTGCACCCAGAAACAGCCAGCGTGGACCAGGAAGGGGTTAGATAAGCCATGGGATTCACTAAATAAATATACTCTTTATATACTCAGTGTCTTCTGTCCTTAAAAGGACACTTGGTTGGTCCTGCCAGGCAGAACCCTGGATGGAGGCCTATGAAAAAGACGTGCTACGTAGCCCATCATTTCTGAAATATACACGGGCAGATCTGGAAGAAAGAGCAAAAATTTAAATATTTTATGTTTCTGCTAAGATATTTTACCCCAGGAACAAAAGACTCACTGGAAAACACAGTGAGCACATCTTGAAATCTGATCAGTAACACTGGATTTGGAAGCAAATTAGCTTCAGTTGCTTGGGAGCCCTCAAGAAAAGATTTCTGTATTTTACTGGCTTCAGGTGCCTTCAGATAAACTAATTAAATAAGATACAATCCTCAAACCATATGAAGATACACGTGGAAAAACTAAGACCTCATTCTGAGTATTGGGCATACTGTGAGAGAGAGAGAACTGTGCTTCACTGGGATAAACTCAGTTTTTCCTCTAAGTGGCCAAGGAGTATAGCACTGACAATTCCTGTTGCTCTCTAACACACCAAAAAAGTTATTAAATTAATTTTTGGTATTAAAAAATAACTAAGAAATAAATACATTTGAGAGATCCTTTTATTTTGCTTATATATTTTGAGCCTTTGTGATAGACTCAGGTTGTATTTTCACACCTCTCTTTACAGCCATGAAGGAGAGAAACCTACATTTTTTTAAAAATTGAAAGCTGAGATTCCCATCTTAGCACATGCCTCAGGATCTAAGGATTTAAGAAACAAATATTGTGAGCCTCACAAACTTCTGAGGGTTGGCAACACCAAGGGCAACATCTTCATCAAATATTAGTGAACATCCTCAGCTAGGGAAAAAACACTGCTCGCCAGTTGCATGTTTTGGGTCCCAGAAAACAAGCTTGCAAAGAAAAAAAGAAAAAAATAATAATAACAATGAACAAATCCACCCCATGTTCTATTCCCACTTTATAAAAAGAGCTGGATTTAAAGATTTATGAAAACCCCAGTGCTGACACCCCTCAGTTTACTACTGCTATCACACACATAAATGGCAAGTATATCCTATACAGATAAATTATATTCCAGCAGCCAAAATATAATCTGCCAAATGTGCTGGGTTTAAAAATTAACAACACAAAATTTACAATGATCACCTCTAGTGGCAAGCTGACTGCTTTTTGGACATGCCACCAGAAGCAGTGAAAGCACAAAACCAATGTAAAAAGGACACGGTCAGTCTTCATGGAGTCAAAGACACGTTCTACAAGAAACAGACCTAGAGTCTGCAAATATTTACAACTATGAACAACTGAATTCATACCCTGGACAGTCCTGAATGCACCCAATGGCCAACTCTCATAAACCAAGCACTTACAGTATCAGGCCATGCATTTACGTATTCCTCAAACATCTTATTCATCAACAGCATTTGCACCCTTTCCTCCCACTTACTCAGACCATGGGAGTTTCCGACCCTTTCCCTTTCTGCTGTTCAAGAGAGGAAGTTCTCAAAAGACCAACATCATGAATAAGAAGCCAAAACAAAAGAAAAGGTCTGCTCCAGCTATTCATTTCCCATATGCCTCTGCCCTTCGCTTTCTTTGGGCTTGCTCCAGAGACCACTGAGATCAAGAGAAAGACCTATGGATTTGCCCTGTTCTGCAATTTCTGAAAGCCATTAAATGTTACTCTTCATGCAACATTCCATTTTGTAAGACAATTTCCTAAGTCCAGACTTCAGTTTCTTTTTGATTCCCACATTCTCAGGACAACAGCTCCTTTGTTCAAGCTTCCATGTTTATGGGAATGTTATCTTATCTCTGGTTTAGCCTTTAATATTGAGCAGAGTCAGAAAAGAATCACCCTCTTGTTTGAGATGTAAAGATTTATGTCTGCTTACATTTTTAAGATACATAAACATACAAACATATTTACAAAGTCTAAGCAAATTTACTTTTATTAGAGTTGTTATCTGAATGATGACATTTAACACCAGTTACAGTTTAGTTCCCTTATTTCCCCTGTGAAATAGTTTTTTCAAAATCTGTTGTGAGAGTAAAATGACAGCATCCTAGGGAAAACAAGCTTTCTCCAGCCTGTCTGCAAGGGAGCAGCAAGGTTGGAGCAGCAAGGTTTAAGCAGCAGGAAATCAGCAGAAGAGAGGGAAGCAAACCGTTACCATGTGGGGGAGGACTTTCATAGCCACTGGGCCACCCAAAGCTGAGAGAGACACTCAGTGCCACAGTGAAACTCTGTGATTCAGAGAAGAGACACAAACGTGTAAGAGTGGAGAATGGCAGAAGAAAATGACCCTAGTCTGAATTCCCAACTACACCCGCACACAGTGAGGAACACAAGGACCCACCTGTGCCACAGTCACGCCAATTCTGCAGGAAAGCACGGAGCTACCTCAGCTAGCTTTAACCTAGTCCCAGGTTTCACTGCACGGCTCTAAAACCCAGAAGTATCTGCAATATAGATGCTCCTTCAGGAAGTTAAATGCACAGTACTGATTCAGTTCTGCATGTTTCTGCATTGTTCTCTGTCTAAAAGAAAAACACACTTTAAAAAAGAACCACCATTTGTCTAAACGCCAGGCAGTCTTCTCCCAAACCTTCCCATGTCCCCCATCCCAGAGCTTCTCCAGAAGGCCATTATCCCTCTCATTTCTAAGATTAGCATGTTCAAGACTTGCTCAATTTTGATGGGGGGGGGGGGGGGGAAGAATCCACCTTGAACAGAAAGCCTTTTGAGTCTTCCCTCACTTTTGAAGCCTTCGTATTTTTTAATCCCTGCTCTGCCAGTTTTGTCTCCCCTTCTCCCCCTCCCCTTCAGTGGAAATTTTCTACTCTTTACAAGCCCAGCTCTCTGCAGAAAATTGATTTCCCCTAGGATACTGCCATCCTACTGTTCTATGCATGGTCATTAATGACCATCCTGTTCACCACAGAGACAGACACAGTGGCACTCCTCCCCAGCTCCTTAGCACAGAAAGTGCACAAGGGGAAAAATCAGAACAACCTCAGAGCTTAACCATACCAAGAATTCATCATCTCCAGAAAATACCATAAAAAAATCTCCAAATGAGCTATTATGAGAGTAAAATAATTCTTGCTGGTTTCTGTCACTCTTTACTTGCACTGCACTAGATCAAAATTTTTAAATCTGCCCCAAATAACAACCATCATGTAGTTCCCTCTCTCCCAGAGCCATGTGGAAATGAACTCTAAATCAGATGTGACTTGAGCTCATGTTGGTTTTTCTCGGGCACCACTATCAGGGTATCCAAGGGCAGAATGCATTTCACCACAGCCTGCAAAACCTGCCTGAAGATGTGAGAAAATATCCGTGTGCTGCACCTTTTGCTGTTTTAGCTGCTTTACAAGCAGTGTATCTGCTGGCTTCACCATCTCCGGGAGCTCTGCAGTCTCATGTTTGATTGCAGTGAAGCCCCATGCTTGAAGTAACAGACAATTCTCCCCTTAACTCTTGGTGGCTCTGATGCCAATGAGTAAAATAAAACAGCTGTGCTCACAAAACAACTTAAGCCTTCTCTACAAATATCTTGTGGATACACTGTAAATTGTACAGTGTCCCTGTACTCCCTGCCTCCACCTTGACCCACAGGGTCCTTGCTAGAACCTCCCCTTGTCCCTGCTGGTACAGAAAGGTACAATGGAGGACTGGAAGTCATGAGGAAGAAGATGGGGTAGTCAACACCTTTTCTTCCATTTCCAACAATGGATTTTTGTGATGAAGTTAATCTTGCTTACTGAGTTGCATTACTAGTTTCAGCAGGACTAAAAATGAGGAAAAATAAAATAAGGCCCAAAGATGGGTATAGAGCTTGCTTTTTTTTTTTTTTTTTTAAGTATAATTCAACTTAGTTCCAGTGAATTTACCTGAAATAAATAGGGGCACTGTCTTTAAATCAAAAGGTAAACTTAAAAAAACCCAAGATCTTTTTAGTGACTGTTGAACAGAAAAAAAACAACCCTAAAAATTAGTTCTGCAACTGGGAGAGGGACTTAGCTACTGAACTGCAACTTGGTCTGGAAAAAAGTCAACACAGCTAATGCCTGATACAGCACTTCAGAAATGCTGGGGTGGGTAAACTGCCCCAGCCAAGAAATTCATATTTAAAGCTCACATTGTCCAGCTATGCTCTGTAAATTGTGCCAGGATTTCTTTATATAATTCTCACTAATGCTGGCTGATGTTAGCTGAGGAAATCCTCTGCAGACAAACAGGACAATCCACCCCGCTGTAGGTTCCATAAAATCACACGCTCTGTGGAAATTTCCAAATACTTCGGCACAATATGGGTGAGTTAAGGATAAAGTTTCAAGCTGAACTCCATAATTTCCTGTCTTTTGCTAGTCTACACAGCTCTTTAATGTTATGTTAATATCATTTTTGTGGGTGTGATTGAATTACCCGCCACTCCTGATGCCAGCATTAGTGGATTTCTGTGTAATAGGAGAGCATGCTTTACTACACATACTGTTACTAAATACCATTAAGCAGACCAGCTGCAGACCTCCTGATAGCAGGACTGGAGGGCTACCTCATTACGAGGCGACGAGCACTTTACTGCTGGCACACGGCCTGAATCCCACGAGCCCTCAGCATGTCGAACTCGCCTCGATGTCCCCAGCAGACGGCCTGCCGCAGCAGGTCCCCCGGCTGAAAAAAGTGCCCAGCTCTGGGAATCTGCTGAGAGTGCCGAGATCCCTCTTGAGGGCTCAACATCCTGAGTCCTAAATGGTGCTGCCGTGACTTGGCAGTCTGAAAATATAGAGATGTATTTACTTGGCGACATTTCAACTCCAGGTGCAATGGAGGGCTGCTAAATTCTCCACTGAGAGTGTGCCTCACACTCTGGTGACAGCTACTAACTAGTGGCACAGTCTTTTAAAAATCCCTTCCAGAAGTCTTTGCTGAGAGATTAAAATGCCACACGTACGTGAGTTCTAACAATTCTAGGGCAGCCTCCAAAGGGAGATTTAACACAAGCTTTCTCATCAATACCCTTGCACTGCTAACCAGCACCTACTAAGCAAATGTTGAGCCTGACTACTGTGCAGAAACATCCCTCTTCAGAGGAGGATTGCATTAGGGAAGAAAGTGGGAGGGGCAATGGAAAAGAGAATGAGGGAGGGCAAGGAATTTAAGTCTGTTCCACATAGTTGGCTCAGTACACGCTAAACTGTACTGACAGACATCATCATCCAAGGAGCTGCAATGTATTTTGGTCACTCTTCTTGCCTCTCTGATCCACTTCTTTCTCACCCTAAAACACCTCGTATGCCGGCTGGTAGAGCTATACTTACCCAGCACCTGTGGGCGATTCAGCTGCTAGCGCACACCTAACAGCAGCCCCATGTCCCCAACGTACCATGGGAACAGCGTGGCAGGGACACAGCAGGGACAAGCAATGCCATCTTGTGATTAAGACAAATTCTTGTTTCCCTATATCTAAGCGTGATAAGAACCAACAAACAAATGCAGGAACCTAACAAGAACTAACAATTGCAAATCCATGTTACAGCAGAGCCAGGTTTTTCTTACCACTCGTAGAAAATAGAGATGAAACAACTAAAAGTCCTAAAAGTGCTGATAGTGTTTAATAGCTGTATCATTACAGCCTGTCTCCCACATCTGTAAGACCTGCAATCATGTCTTTAGTCCAATTCTTACTTTAGGCAATAACCAAAATCATGGCATGAGTATACTGTCCTGCTTTGATTTAAACCCCACCAATGACTTGGTCATATTCCATTTTGTTCCACCGTAGCCACCAGTTTTCCTTTCCATTTAGAAGCAATTGCTTTGAGTTCATTTTATTCTGAGAGTCAAGAGACTGCCCTATATGAATCCTTCAGCTCCTTGAACTGGCTGTATGTTTGTACATGTGATAGGAATTAATTTGTTATGCAGTTCATAAGGCACTTAATAAATTTTATATTATTTGTGCTAAATTATTGTAGAGTAATTAAAAAACTTCATAGTCATACTCCATTTAATTGACAATCCTAAATTTGGTGTTGATTTAAGTAAAACAGAGGGGACAAGAAACATTAAAGATGAGTAGAGAAATTAAGTTCTACAAAATTAAGTTAGATATGGCTTAAATCCAAATTCCTTACTTTTAAAAATAAAGCATCAAGGGTGCTGCAGTTTTCTCATTCTGTGGGTTTTTATTACTCAAAGCCAAGGATGGACAGACACCTGATTTACAATTAAAGGTAATCAAAACATCAGAGGTGGAGAGATGAGCTTCTGCTTCCAACATAGTGCCTGTACCAGTCCACTGTGAACTCCTGCTGGGACACCAAGGCAGTTTTTGAGCATCATCCTGCTTAGGAACACAGATGTTCCAGTGATACATTTCTTCCACTTAAGGACACATACAAACAAATATAGCTACATAAACTATACATGATAACAGATCTCCATAAACTTGAAAAGGAAATTATTTCTAACCACAAATAATTAGTTTCAAAAACATTTAAATGACCCATGCAGTCCTTGATGAAATTATCCAAAAGCTGGAGAAAACTGTCTTATAATCAGAAACTTGAACAGCTCCATCTATTTTGATTATTAAAGAAAAAAGTCTGAAAAGTGACTTGATTATAGTGTGTAGAGTACGTCTGGGAGGAGGACGGAGGGAGGAGGACGGAGGAAGAGGGAGAGAATCTGAAAGGTCCTTAATCCGATTACACCAAGAAGCAACAGGTAAAAACCAACACCAGAAAGTTGATTTGGAAGTGGGTCAGAAATTCTGACCAGGGAACATGGTTAACAGGAACAAACTGTTAGCAACAGAGCTAGGTTTGCTGTTGCATTTATATCTTCAGGTACAGAGTGGGTGCTTTTCTGGAACATACTCTTTACGTGAAAATAAATTGCTATATTTAGTCCAGGAGCAAGTAAGGGAAATTTAAGGACCTGAATCAACCAGAAAATAATGGTAGATCATCCCTTGGTCTCTTCTGGATCTTAAATTCTATGAATCTGTGAATTATTTTATCCCTTTTAATTACTAGTTCCCTACTATAAAGAAGCTAAAAAGCTAATGTTCTTCTTGAATCAGTGAATTACAGAAAATAATTGAAGTTTCATAATTGGATTATAACCCCAGGAGTATAAGGAAATGCTGAACTGGGAAGCTGAAGTAAGGAAAGCATTTCTGTTTTCTTTTTTTTATGTGATCACCAGGCAGTAATAGCCATAAATGCTGCACTTATTACCTGTATTACACTGAAACAATAACATGGCTGTGATCCTGCAATAACTGCTATTTGAACAGACTGCTGTGCTTCCATGAAGCTTATATGAGACTGGGTGTCTGTTGGAAGAGAGTTTATTTCAGAATAGGACCTGTATTTCCACATTGCTGTTACCTTCATTATTATACTTGGGGTTGCCCCCAGAGCTGTGGCTAGGTACTTTCTAAGAGAACCAGAATCCAGAGGTGTCCACTTTCCCTAGAGCTCATGATGGGGACACAGAAAATACATGGCCAAAGAAAGAAAAACCTTTTCAGACCTCTGCCAGATCAACATCTTTTAAAATTAGGCTGAAAACATTCCATCTTTCCTGTCTCTGTTTTGTAACAAGGCAGACATTAAACCTCTGACATAGCTGCAAAAATTCTAAGAAATTCCTTCTCTAGTGAACGTCTTTTAAAAAAATTAAAGACTTTTCAGTTTTTAACACTAATCTAGCAGCAGCTCTTGTCACACAAATAATTCTGGGAAGTTACCAAATACTTGGAATGAAAGACATTGCATGCTGCATAGCACAGAGCTCTTGTCGATGCTTGTTTGGAACGGTATGGGAAAGTCTAGCAGCTGAATACAATGACATTTTTGTTTTCGTGCTGATAATATTCAATAGCTTTGCCACCAAAGTTGGCCTGCCACTTCCCCTTGTATAGCAGTTATAAGGTTCTTGCCATTAGCTGGAAGCAGAGCCCAGGTTATTCGCATTTGGGGGGCAGGGGCATTAAGCACAGCTGGTATTGTTTCCTTCCAGCAAAGCTTTAGGACAATGTATTTCTTAAACAGATCAGAACATTATCTGTGTCATACCTTTTAGAGAAAGTTTACAGAAACATTTCTGCTACACAAATGTCAGAACACGAACAGTATCTCTCCATCCTCTCCCAAAAGTCAGTGACACCTATGAAGCATAAACCTCATCCCAGTTAGAGAACTTCCTACTTCCTTCTCCGCTCTGTGCACATAATACAGCCATTGCTTCTGCTCTTCCACTGCTGCCATCAGTTCTCAAAGAACAGATCAGAAAGGCCCACTGAACTTGAGACCAGAATTCAAACAAATACCAAAAATGTTGACAAATCTAAAGGACGTGAATGAGCTTCAAAACAGAAGAACCAAACATAACCAGAACTTTCACTGCCACTACTCCCATTAAAAAAACACAGACCACAGCAACTCAAAGGAACCTTTGTCAAACCACCAGTGCATCAATCAGCCCCCTCACTGGAAAGCAGAACCTGAGCATCAGAGTTTTACAGAATCATAGAATCATTTAGGTTGGAAAAGACCTTTAAGATGAGTCCAACCATTAACCTAGCACTACCAATTCCATCACTAAACCATGTTCCTAAGTGCCACATCTACAAGTCTTTTAAATGCCTCCAGGGATGGTGACTCAACCACTTCCCTGGGCAGCCTGTTCCAATGCTTGACAACCCTTTCGGTGAAGAAATTTTTTCCTACTATCCAATCTAAACTTCCCCTGGCGCAGCTTGAGGCCATTTTGTCTTGTCCTGTTGCTTGTTGCTTGTTACTTGGGAGAAGAGACTGACACCCACCTCGCTACAACCTCCTTTCAGTTTTTCTGAAAGTTTTTCTCCAGGCTAAACAACCCCAGCTCCCTTAGCTACTCTTCATAAGACTTGTTCTCTAGACCCTTCACCAGCTTCACTGCCCTTCTTTGGACCCACTCCAGCACCTCAATGTCTTTCTTGCAGTGAGGGGCCCAAAACTGAACACAGTATTTGAGGTGCGGCCTCACCAGTGCCAAGTACAGGGGGACAATCACTTCCCTAGTCCTGCTGGCCACACTATTTCTGACACAAGCCAGGATGCTATTGGCCTTCTTCACCACCTGGGCACACTGCTGGCTCATATTCAGAAGGCTGTCAAGCAACACCCCCAGGTCCTTTTCCACCAGGCAGCTTTCCAGCCACTCTTCCCCAAGCCTGTAGCATTGCATGGGGTTGTTGTGACCCAAGTGCACGACCATGCGCTTAGCCTTGTTGACCTCATACAATTCAGACTGTCAAGAGTCCCATAGTCATGAAGGCCCTTCCACAGAGCAATACTCACATTACAAAACCAGGCATTTGTCTGACAGATGTGCATGGTGCAGAGCCTGCCTGTCCTTTGGACAGTTTTTGGCCACAAACATTTTCAGATCCTTAAATATTTACATCAGTAAGGGGACAATAGGCTTATGGATGGATGGTGATGCCATGGTTGACTGGTTGCACACAAAATATGCTGCGGAAGTGGAGAAAGAAAGAGACAAGGAAAGACTGGAACACACACATCTCAGAACAGGTCAGAAGAAACTTGTTAAGTGTGTTTGCCCTCTTTCTATCTCAACACCCCTCCTGCACAGTAAGCAAAACAAGTGGCTATTACGGTCATGCCCTTCACACTGCTACACAGGACTCAATATTTCTGTTATGAGCTCTCTGTTTTGTTTTTTGTTTTCTTTTTGGTTCGTTCCCCCCCACACCCCCCAAGGATTTTAATTAAAATTCATCAGAATAAATGTTTTCAGCAGCAGCCTCTGAGAACCCTGCCTCCTTCCCTATGTTCCATTAAATCAGGTTCATCCAACTTGAAAGAAGATGAGAAACTCTCACTGACACACTGTCACACTCCAGTGAAAAGATGGGCACATTCAAAACAGAGAAGAGTGCAGGTGCTCATTTATTACTTTACGCAGATTATTTTTCTGCCTTTCTTCCTGACAATGGGAACGTTCACATCCCAGATGGAGCCCTCTGTAGTGCTGTGGGCATTTGCTGACCTAGAGTTTTGTTTCCCCTGACGAAAGAGGCTAGGCAAGAAGAGGATCAGTTCATTGCCTACTGGGGCAACTTTAATGTTTGTTTTTAACAATGGAAGACATTTGGAGATTATTTTAATGGGGAATGAATATACAAATAATTTTTTTACAGTATCAGGTAAGGGAGAAAAAACCTGTGCACATCCATACCCATACTTACACACCGCAGAGATGTAATATTTATATACTGAGTGCAAAACTGCAAATCAACTGATTTCAGAAACCAAGATGTCACTCAGATGAAATACAAGTTCACTGCCTTGTACCATTTTGGAGCCAGAGAGCAACGCCACAATGTTTCTAACAGCATTCATAACCACCATCACTATGAAAGTGTCTTCAATGCAAGAATTAACAAATCATGTCCACGGCATTAGGTTCCTCTGCTTTTATGTCTACTTTATGCATTCTTAATATTCATCATCTGGTTCCTGATCAAAGGCATTTTGACTTAAAAGTATTAACCTGAAATTAATTTCTTTTCCCTTTCCCACTCCTCTTAATAAACTTTTAGGAAATGTCCGTGATACAAAAAGACTTGAGAAGAATGCAGATTTCTCCAAGCTAACCCATCAGCATGTTTTTCTCTGGTCTGAACACACACATTAACAAATGAGAGGAACAATTCAGGTAGCTCCCTCATCGTGTTGAATCAGCATATCTAGTCCAGCAGGACACCTTTGCTGTGCTTGGCCCAACAGTACACCCTTCTTGGGACTTTGCTTTCTTGATTTTACTTGGAATAACAAAGAAAATCTGAGGGCATTTAGAGGTTTTTTCTTTCCCCTCAAGTGTGGGCATTTCTTTGGTTCCCACAAAGACTCATATCTTCGGCAGATTTCAGAGCCATTCACAGTTCTCATATTACCAGGATACACGGAACCAAAACATCCAGTGAGATTTAAGTAGGAACTACCCTGTATGATGCTACGTGGTTCCTATATGAGCTAATCCCACTGAATGAGTGCTCTCACCTTCATGCCCTTTCAGTCTCTGCTATATCACAGAGCAACAGTGTCAACTGATATTAATTGCAGGAGAGATGTAGATTATGTGGTTCTGTTTGAATTAATATTGAAGCCACAGGGCACCTTGCTTTAACATACACAAGGTTACAGAACACAGTAAATTCCTTTACATCTCCAAAGATTACTTCTTAAAAATACAGGAGCAGACACAGGCTAACACTCTACTGCTACATAAGTCTCAGATAGTTTGGGTTTTGTCTTCACCAGGGCCAGGATAAGAACACCAGTTTACACTGAGTACAAACTTGGTCCGACTTCGCTGTAGAACAAAGGATTTACTCCAGGGATTCTTTTGGTCTTCTTCATTTTTAGCTCACTATGGGGATTTTGTTTTGGTTAACCTTTATTTTATTTATAGTTCAAAAAGAAAATAAAAATAGCCAGGAATATCAAACTCTTGTTGCCTTAACACACAGCACAAATGGCCATCATGAACTTGCTACAAAGCTTGATCTAATTAAAAATGTACTTGTTGCAGCTATTAACAAGAGACCCTGTCCTGAAAGGCACCTTGAACCCCTCTGAAACCTTGATGAACTCAGCAGTTTTCTGTGGGGGCAAAAGGAATGCACACAGTTCATTTAAAAACTAGTCTATGATTTAAACAATGTGTGTATTTTCAATTAATAACCTCAGTTACATTATCCTTGGGGCTAGCCCTTTAGTAGAATCCAAACAGTGGCAGCCTGAATATTTATTCAGATGTTTCATGGGACAAAACGAAGGACGTTCAGAATGAAACGAGAGGCTAAAATCTCACATTTAATGACTTGTCAAGGAGACAATCAGGATACCTTCAGAAAAAAAAAAAAAAGAAAAAAAAGAAAAACCAACAAACACCACCCTCAAACACCCCAAACCCAAAACCTTGAGTAAACTGCACAAAATATGGAGCTAGAAGCTATTTAGAGAAAGCAACACTCATGACAATCATGATTCAGTAAGGATTTCCTATACCTGGAAAAACATTTATTTGGGAGATTCTCTCTCATCTTCCTCAAAAGTCAGCCTGAGCATCCTACAGACTTGTTGCTCTTTAGGTTTAGATATTTTTACTGTTGTTGTTTTAATTAAGTCCTTCAATTTTACCCTGGACCACAAAAGAAGTCAAAACTTCAAGGGTGATGAGATAACTAATCCAAATAAGAGCAAAGCGGATGGAAATAGGTTTCTGAAGCTATATTATAGACACAAGGGGACAGGACTAAGTCAGGACAAAAACATGAGTTAGTTTAAACTATCAGACACTAGAAGTCTGAAGCTGCTTTCTTTCAGACTACAGACTGGGCATGAAAAATTCATGACTGAATCAAGATGGACAGGGATTATCTTTTGAATACATGCCAGTATCTTAACTGTGCAATGCACAAGGCTTTTTTTTTTTTCCTTTTTTTTTTTTTTTTTTTTTTTAAGTCAAATGTTGAGTTTTCTAAGCCAACTTTTCCTTTCAAAATTGGGAGGGAGCGGGGGAGGGGGGCAGGAAAGAGTTATTTTATATCTCTTTTCCCTTTCTCTTCTCCAAAACTTATTTTACCTTTTAAAAACTTTTGGGCCTAAGTCTTCTTCAGTGCAAACATGTACGAAAAGACAGACAGAAAGACCAAAATCTTGAGAGACAGACTGTGAGCTGTTGAAATGAAAAATGTTTCAAAGTAATAAAGCTCAAATGTTTAATCTGTGTGTGAGATTTCCTTCAATCTATCTCCATGGGGATGTAGTTAGTAAGAATGGAATATGTCCAGTATACCAACAGGGGACTTAGCCACCTGTGTATGTTTTTAAGAGAATTTTGGAATTCTTCTGGATGAAATATAACACCATGCATGAAAATTAGAGTGACAGGTTATGAATATTTCAAAGATAATAATTTACATTTTGCTTGTACAGTGACACACCACACATGTTTTTCTGTCTATAATCTGTAATTTTACATCTTAAGGTTGATTATCTTGCCTTTTGATGAAAAGCATATTTTGACTGGGAAGATACATGTATAATGGTGTGTACCACTGCACCAGCAGAGACTGTGTACCTCAGAGAAATAAATGCTAATGATGTGATATTTACCATTATTTTCATGAAATATTTAAAAATAAAAATTTTAGACTAATAAGTTCTGATGATCAATATGATCACAGATGGGTATAAAGCCTCTTTTTAAAAAACCTCAAGAAAGGTTAAGAGAAGCCAAGGTCCATTTTTGGAAGTTCCTTTACTCAGTGTTTATGAAAATCCAGAAGAAGATACATATGTAAAAGATTCTTGCTTGCTAAACATTCCTATTCACTCTTTTTCGATGTAACCTTTGATAGAATCATTGTATAAAGTCCCAAAAGATACAGTGAAACCTAACAGCTGCCTGCTGCAAAAGAGAATTTGATGCAACTTTGCCGGACACATTAAACCAAATACTGAGGATCAGAACTACACAAAAAGAAAATCTTTCAGTAGCAATTTTTTTTTTTATTTACTCAGCTACTGTACAGCCTATGATGACTTGTTTTCCTTTAGTTATATGAACAGTTTGACAGATTACTGTGACAAGGTTACTCTTAAATTGATAAAAGGTTTGATAGTGTCGGAACATTTGTCAGAAACGTCTGACATCACGTGTAATGGACTCTGCACTTCAAGCATCAATGGTACTCCAGTCTGCTGTTTTCTGTTCAGTGTGCAATACACACCACCCAAAAACATACAGCAGAAATACAGAAAAGCCGGCAGGATTTACCGAAACAGGCCCTTGTACTTTATCAAACAATTCTGATTAAAGAATTTGTCTTCTATAACCCACCTGGCAAAATGCACTTAAATAAAAAGTTTTACATATCAGTTAAAGGGTGGCTTCCTTGCTGGAATAAACCTGGAAATAGGATGGGCTATGATAAATGTACATAACCATAAGCATTTCCAGCATTCCCTGTACTTTTGAGAGAGAAATATTGTGGGGTTTAGAACATTATTCCTCAGACCTGCCAAATGTCAGACATTACAAGTGACAGTTGTATTGCTGGCAGCCTTGTCACATGCTGGAGCAGAGGAAATGGGTTCAGAAGGGCTCATTTTGGGCACTGGCAGCTAGCCTAGGGGAACCAGTGTCCTGAGCATAAGCTAGCTTTGGTGAATACCTCTCTTAAATTTAGCTCTCCAAAAATCTTGTACTGCAAAATAATAATATAGTTTAGGGATTGGAATTCAGGTTTTCACCTCACATCTTGTAGCAAATTACACTAATACTTCTATGCAGAAAGCCTAAGAGCCAGCACCTTGTGCTGTTTTGTGAATACCTGTTCACATGAAGTCTTTAACACATGGTGAGACCCCAGCCACGTAAGCTAAGAGAGCGCTCTACAGAAGACAACCATTCCTGAAGAGACAAATGTATGTCTTGCTCATATAGCAGCAATCTGCTCCTATATACGCTGCATTTGCGTGCGGGGCAGGGTGGAGAAGGACGTGGAGCAGGGAGGAAAAGAGAGTAGGGATTTGGACTTTTATCCACCTCTACTATGTAACCATCTGCAAAGGCAAAGAAAATGTCTTGCAATGTATTACTTCAAAAATCTATGTGCTGCCATGACAAATTCTTGTCTTTTCAGATATTTATGTTTCCCTATATCGTCCTTCCCTTTTTGCTTTGATAAATACTTTTAATATTCTGAAAAAAAACCAGAACAACTATCTGGTTTCTCCTCACTTCCATTCAGCCAAAGGATAGAAAATCAGCAAAATGAATGTCAGCATTTTTGTTAAAGAGCATCTGTTCACACAGGAACTCCATGATAGCAAGACAAAGCCCTCTAATCATAGACCAGATTAAGTTTAGTGGAGCACATTAAAAATTTTGCCACAGTGCCAAAAGGAAGCTCTCAGATACTTGATGTGCACCTCCCATACGCAGACAAGGGGTAGGGACTTGCTCTCTGAACTTCATGATTCAAGTATCGCTGCTTATACCACAGCCTCACACCATGACTGCAGCACTAAGTGCCAAAGCCGTAAGGCTCCTCTAGGAATAGTTAGTTCATTTCTGATCAGCTGAAAGCATTTGTCTGAACTCGGAAAGGGTCAGACTGCAAGAAGATGTATAGCAAAATAGCTTTTTGAACATCAGCAGACTACAGTCAATTTATACCTACTGAGGATCTGGCCCCTGAACTGGGATTATCTATGACTGCCACAAGCGGGAAGTGTCATGAATGTAGTTTGTACAAATGTCACACAGGTACACTCGCAATTCAGCTTGCATGAAATATGAAAAATCACCACCACACTATACTCCTGTGAACAGTGAGCCAGTTCTACCTGTAGCAGCCTTAGTAGGAGAAAGTCCCAGGGAAGAGTTTCAAGCTAACATAATTTTGCTGAAGTTCAGACATCACTTCAGTGAGACTGCTAGTTCCAGTCCTGGCCAGCCACGTCCACATAAAGCATACTTAGGGAAGTCTTCCAGCATTTTTGGTCAAAATCAGGAAAGGCAGAATGACATAAAATTGTAACATTCCATTAAATTATTACTCCTATTGCAGGCTTCAAAACAACAACCACTTGGATTCAAGTCAACAAATCAGCCCCAGACTGTTCCTTAATTTACCAAACTTAATTTATTGATCCCTATTTGAAAGGCTGATTTGTGACGAAAAAGATCAAAGACAGTGTTGTCTTCTGGAATAGGCTATTCTATGGCAAAAGCACTGCAGTTCTGCATCATAAGAAGGGTGGATTTTTATTTTTCAAATCTCTCCATGTTCTTATTTCAACACAGAAACTTTGTTATCCTAAATCCGCCCAGGCAATTTCTGGTTGGAATCTCAAACTGGGTTATTCCCCTCCCGCATGTCATCAATAATAATCAAGAATTTGGAAATCCAATCAGGTTCTCATTTCTACTCATTACCCATATTCAGTCGAGTGAGGAGGCTTAACAGGGTGCAACATTTAGGAAACAGTTCTTTTGATGATGCATGAGGAGCAAAGAGCTCCTTTCTGCTGCCTCTCCAGTTTCAACAGGAATAAAATACAATAAAACTGATGTTTATCAGCACAACCTGGAAATGTGCCTCTCAAGATAAACAGGGAGGTAGAAAGTGCTACTTCCTACATCATCATTTTTCAGTGGAACAGCAGTTAATTAGACGTTAATTAGATGGCTACAAGGCCACCTTCAGTGGGTTTCATACTTCTCAATCTTTAAGCCCAGCAACGTGTGACACAGCAATCAAAAGATGGGATAAATGACTGAGATGGGAACACCCATGTTTGTTGTGCACTGGGCTGTGATTCACAGACCGTTCTAACTATAAAGTCTGTCATTAGGGAGGTTTTCTTGTCATGCAAATTCTTCTTTTAACATAAGAAAGAAAACAGATTAAAATAAACAGAAGACAACGTGAAGGCCCTCACCTCTCTGTCCCCCACAACTCATTACCAGAAGGTTTTCAACAGGCGTTAATTAGCTGTTCAAACTAAAGGAATAAGGGTTAACATTCAAGTGCAGGAGGCTTCTGATGTCTTTTTGTGGACATACATAAGTGTAAACTGAAAGGCCAGCTTTGACGTTTTCCTACCCGAAGACACTGAGTATTTTAAGTGCACTTACGGCTGGCACAGCTTGATAAGGTCCTGGTCAGTGGTGCCGGGTGGAAGGCCTCGAATGTACAGGTTGGTTTTACTCAACTGCTCTCCGCTGCTGTTGTTGCTGCTGTTGTTGCTGCTGTTTGTGCTGGGGCTGGGAGGAGCCATGGGGTGGGGAGCTGGTGCATAGGACTGCTGGAAACAAAACAAAACAAAAAGGGTGTTACTTGAAAACAAAAGCATGGTGGACTCAGGTGCTTTACCCAGGTAACTCCAGAGCTATGGGGGGAGGACATGCTTGTCCTGCCCTCCCTGACTGCCTCCAGCTGCCTGCTCCTACAGTGCGTGCACCCACCCCGGGTCAGCAATGCCTTTCAAAATGGGGCCGAGATTTTGGGTTTAGCCATGGCTATGAAGTGCATTAGGCATTATTTTACTTTATTTTGTTAATCTGGAATTAACGTAGCTAGATTATGAGCCTATTTTATCTACATCACAAAATAAAGCTCTGAAATGGCAGATACTCAGGAGTAACTGGTATTAAAGGAAGAAGTTAAACACAATCTGCTTTAAGAATACTCTAAGACGCAAATAAGAATATCTAGCCAAAGGTACAGAAGCTGATGCCAGAAGCCTGGTTAGTCTCTTCTAAACACGAGGAGCACCCAGTACATGCACAGTAAGGTGGCGGAGAGTTGGCTAGCCTGAGAGGGGAAAAAAATTCCAAAGGAGCCTGAAAAGACTATCATGGATATCTTCCACAATAGAGAAACAGGGTTTGGAAAAGATGATCAGGCTAAGACCTCCTGCTCTCAAAACCTTACCCACTTCTGAACAACCACAAACCAGACACAACAACTGAGAAATACCACTTAAAAAGGGAGTCATTCTCACAGAGACAACAACATTCTCCCTGGTAAATACATGCTATGAAGGAAGACACACGCATGCTATAAAAATTACATAAGCACCTCCAACAACAGGGGCAACAACAGGGAATTTAAGCTGCTGCAACCATGCCTGGCTCTCTGACCACCAGCGTATTTACTCACAGCACAGAGTGCTCGACAGGAGAACGGAGGAGCGGTTGGCAGGAGGAGGCCATATCCTGACACCATTGTGACCTGTGCAGAAAAGCTGAGACCTAGGGGAGAAGTTGGGGGAGACTGCGAATGCTGTGGGCCAAGGCTCGGCCTGGGCAGCCAGGGGAACTGGAGGCAGAGCTCCAGGAACATAACCGCCTGCTGAGAGGGGGGAAATCCCCTTTCCACATGCTGATCAGCATATCCTGCTAGCAGTCTGCCCAGTTACAACAGCAGGTAAATGTTAGGCGAGTACTAAGTCAACCATGATGTGCTAATGGACTAATAAAAGCAAAACATCCCCAATTTTCATTATAGTAGCAGTGACATTTTAGTGACTTCTAACATGCTCGTTCTACATTTAGGCCTTGAACAGAGAAAATATTTAAGTCTGTGAGTAATTCTGATCACACTGATCAACTTCCCCTTTCATTTCAGTGGCCCCACTTTAGGGCTTGTAATTATGCACACACTAAATCAGAGCCTCGGTACATGGTTATTTTTAAATTCTCTCTGCTCTAAACTCTTTCAAACAAGTCCCTTTACTTAGAAGAACCAAAAGAAGTTAGAGAGCATAAGAGGAGCATCAGTGATAGGTGAAGCTCAGAGGCTTTGATGAGATACATAAAGCGCCACACTTGCAACGATGTCTTTCCTCCTGCCTTCTCCTTCCTTCTTCCCAGTTTGTCCCATTTAAACCAGGAGAGTGGGAACACACCATCAAGTGTCAGGACATCAGAATCCCTCCGCATTCTAGCCTGGTTGTAATGTGACTCAAGTAGGACCCATTAAAAGGAAAAATCAGTTTAATAGACGGTGCAATCGCCATGCGAGCAAGTAATGACGTTCACTCTCATCTACAGTAACAGAGAAAGGCCGATCAGCTTCCTTCCCCGAGTATCTGCGTAGATACTTTTGCTGACAATCAAAAGCACTTAATGCATACGGATCATATTTCTCTGCACACACATTTTATCACTGGGTAATCCCCACCCACCCCAGCTTCAATGTCATTCCCAGAAATAGAAAGCTGAAGAAGCAGCAACCCTGAATACCAGCACGGGGAACTGCCTCAACCGAGCCCCAGTGCTGTGGGCACGTCCTGGAAATCAGCTCCACACAACAGCCATGGCGTGGCTGGGTAAAACTGCAGGCAACAGTGACCTCCAACAAATACATAGACAAGTGCATCTTAAAACATCCTGGCTGAAAGCATATTTAAATCTCTGGGCACTCCAGAGCCATGGTAGAGGTGACTGTGTATAGCACATGTTTGGCTTTAGTACACCAAGAGCTCAGGAAATACACCGTGGTAAAATTGCACGTTTTAAGCACTGGTAAGATAGAATAAAAATTAAAAAAAATTAAAAAAGGTCAAGGTAACATTTTTACCGCTTTACCCCACACCTCCAAGTTTACCATACACACTGAATGCACGTAAAGGACAGAATTTTCTGTAAGCCAGTAAAGTGCTATGTACTTTAATTATTAATTGTTATTATTATATATGTCTTAGCAGGGGATAATGAGTAAATGGCCTATTCTCACACCAACCTAATAAGCAAGAAAAAAAAACAAGTGGAAATACACCTTTGAAATACAAAGAGCAATTTTCATTCTATTGTAAGATCTTTATCCTCACACAGAGGAAAGCACTGGGGGCCTAATTCTAATTTAAGCTTAAGACATTTTATCCCTCTTGGCCAGCTGAAAGGGGACCTAGATGAGAACATGAATTACATTTACACTGATTTTAAGGCTATTAAAAAAAAAAAAGTCCTCAGTATATCCAGAGAATTAGGCCATGGGATAGGTGGTCTCTCAAGCAAGAGCTGCTCAGACAATAGGCACACACAGATGCCCAGGTTCAGAGCAGCATCCTGGGAGATGCTTTAAGGGTGGGCAGAGAGGCAGCCATGCTCCGCTTTGGAGGATGCTGATCTCAGACCAGCAAGCACAGCTATACTCCAAACCCTCTTCACTAATAAATCTCAGCCACTGCAGCCCACAATAATTTCCATGCATATCCAATACCCCAGAATACCATCCGCAGAAAGATTACAAAATTGCTTGTACTAGGGCTGATGACATCTTCTGGCCGGTTGCCAGACTAAAAGCTTCAGGTCAGAAGAAAGCTTTGAATTCTTGTTTCCTGAGCTTGTGAGTGTATGACTGATGGCAGAAGTATGCGTTTTGCCTCCAAATGAGCAAAGGGTCTGGTTCGTTAATCTCTACTTAATAACTGGAGTGAAAGAAATTAATGGCAACCTGATGATGATCCCAGATATTGACCACTTGCTACAGGATCCCGGATGATGCTGAGGGGGTGCATTGCCTGGGGAGCCACCTGCGCACCCGACGGCAGGAAATTTGTGCCTTGCTCTGACGTCGGCCTCCTCCGTGGCTGGGGGCAAAGCACTTAACTTCTCTGCCACAAGAGCCATGAGGAGCACTGCTTTCCAGACTGGCTCAAAGCACCCTGACACCAGCTGTAGAAATCTGGGAAAAACATTTTGCCAACACAGCCGAGTGCAGGACCTGCAGCGCTAGAAAAAAGTATTAGGCAAAATCTACATTTTACTTCAAAAGGGAGCTGGAATTCAGAGCTGGCTTTGTCCTTAATTTTTCAGACAACCAACGCAACCAACTCATTTTTCAATTCTCATGCTTCATTATTCAATGGGGAGTGGGGGGGAGTGAACTGGTTTGTAGATCATTCCAAGCAGCTTATTAATTTAGCATGGCTGGCTAATAGGATTTGTTTTCATCTTTGAAAAATGAATGAAACTTCTCCTTTTTCATTATTTAAAAGTGAGAAATTAATGTGCTTAATTCTTATCCAGTCTCAGGAACGCACCCTTATGCTTAAAACCTACTGTTGAGCTCTCTGAAACAGTGTCCCATGCAAGTGCGCACAGCTAAGCATGAATAATGAGATACCTTGGTCTTTCTTACACAATAACCCAGAAAGGCTGAACCAGAAGCCTCTTGGTTACTAAATGAACAATACTCCTCCTTCTAACATCCAACCTCCTTAACACAAGGACGGTGTTTATCTTCCAATAGCAACCACAGTACCCTTATGTAGTTTTTTCACTTGTTGCAAGTTTAGTTTAAAGCATTTTTCTCCCAAAGCAAAACACTACTTAAAAAGACAAATTTCAAATATTTTTCACATACAATTCCTTTTGGATGGGAATCACAGGCCCCAGATGCCAAGTTGTAGAGTCTGCTTTATTAGCAGCAGCTGGCTCCTTGGCAGGCTTCTGAGGCGGTTGGGCTTGTGGTTTTGGAGTGGCCTCAGAGCCTAGGATGCAGCTGGACAGCTATGCTAATGGACTAGCCAATTTGTTTGTATTCACCTTTGGCTATCCCAAATTTGTACTCTTTTATCCACTTGAAAGTAAGGTCTTGGAAAGATTCCCCATTAACACTGATATGTTGACTTTTCCTATTGTAGTGCATATTTTATATAAAAAAGGGAGTACAACACACAGTCCTGCATTAAAACATGTGTTATTTAAGCAATTGTGAACATACACTATCCATTTCACTCTGAACAGAGTGTTTTCCAGCTGCTAGATTCATCTCACTTAGAGCCCAATTGCTACACAATTCCCTTAGCTCCTGATTGAGAGAATAAAATAAGGCAAAGTAAATACAAATAAATTGTGCAAATATCAGTTTACAGCACACACTAGCAAAACACTGTTCTCTTTACACCCTACTGTACAAAGGAGTAATTTTTGAGAGCTGGAGGGCTCTTACTGGCCAACTATAGCAATGATGAGAGGATGCCACCAACTTATCAGCCTGATGATGGGATTTTGGAGCTGATTGAATGGCAAATCTCATATTAAGCAAAAGACAATCATCACAGTCAAAGAGAAAACAGAGAGGTAGGGCAAATATAATAAAAAGAATTAGATAGAAGCCACAGCAACTCTTCTCCATTTTGGTTGCCTTCCTCAGTGAGAAGCGGCACCAAAAGGTAAGCTGTATTTCTCATCTACAGCCAGGTGGAACAGAAAAGTGAATAAAAGTTGAACATTGAAACTGGCAACACAGAAACCTCGTGTATTTTAGAAAGGCTGCAGTCAAGGGAACTCGAGTCATAATTTTCTTCCTGAGTTTGCAGGGCATTCACTGGTCTTGCTGAATCCAGCCATGACTATTGTCTAGCTCCCCTCTGACCAACAAAGGCCTGGAAGACAGAGCTCCTCTTGGATGCTTCCCTACATAGTCAGGTCTTTCCCTAGACATCTAACAGAAAACAAACAGATATCTTCTAACTTCTCTGCACAGTGACAAAGCTTCCTGGACCGTTTCCGTAAAAGCAACAACCCACCACTTGGCAATGTTTTCCATTTGTAAAGGAATAGCATGTGAAAATGTTAGTAAACTCATAAGATGAAGACAGACAATAAGTTTCAAAGTCTGTTGCATCACAGTTCTTTCAATCAAGAAAACCAGAACACACCTCAAGAGGATTTTGATTTCTCTGAATCCCTTCCAAGGCCTTTAAACATGATTTGCTGGATACAAGAAGACCAGTGAGTCAGAGCTGCTGGGTTATGCTCTCTGTACTGCCACTACATTACTGTGCTACTCCAGGAGAGTAATTTATATTCCTTATATCTCAGTTTACCAATCTGTAATGATTCTTCCTTACCTTTTCAAGGCCTATATAATGCTCTGTGATTACTGGATGAAAGACACTATTGAAGACTACAATATTACTTAAAGATAGCGAAAATATTATTAAAATTTAACTTAACAACTAAAGCTATCTCTAATTCTTTTACAGATAAAAATGATTTCTGCATACAATGATTTTGTTACCCTGTATCTAAACTGAATGAGTGAAATAACTTTAAAGCTTAAATAAAATGCCAATCCAATTAGCTTTCTCATTAAATATAATTTTTATTTTATTTAAAAACAAACTTAGAATTATTTAATCACAGTGCTATCTTGCTCATGCTTCTTGTATACATTGAACCTTTTTTTTTCATTCTATTCCAAATTATATCTCCAGCCCACAGGAAAAAGGTATCGTTGTGTTTTGCTTACCCTTTCTTTCCACACAGCAAAAAAAAACCCACTTGTGAAAAATTACAATTATGGAAAAAAACCCCAAACTCTAGTCCTCCAACAGGCACAGTAGTCATTCAACAGTCAGATTTAAATTGGGATTTGATGGGTCAGTAAGATACTTTGAGATCTTTATTTCATACACAAAGCTTTTGAAATTAGTAGGGTAAATACTCCTGGGGTTTACAATTCCCTCGAACCAGGCACAAAGCACTAGAGGTCCATAAAGCATAAGCTCAGGCACAATTTGGCTCAATTTTCTCTGTTCTAAAATACTTCTCTTCCAAATCACAACTGCCCAGCTTTTAGCATTTTATAAGCACTTACAGGTAGACAATACATAGGAAGCAAAACATCCATGTGAAGAGGAGGAAGTCCTTTATTGGACAGTACCTACAAAGTAGGTTTCATTTTATACAGTTTTCTGCATTAAAACCAACCAACCAACCAAAACCCAACAACAATTCATTCTTCTTGGCTATCTTTAAGAGCACTGCACTGAGAGTTTAGCAATCATTAGCCAGGGTGACATACACTAGAAGCCTGAAAATTTTCTCACTGATCACAATATCTTCTATTTCCACTAAAATAGACTGAAATACACCAATCCATACATCACTCCATTTCCCACCATTACCAATGGGAAACTTCAAACCCAAATTGTTCAGGTGGAAAGCAGCTTATTTTGAAGTACAATGAAATTTAAATAATAAAGTGGATTAGAGCACGTATCATTAGGAGAGACATGGTCATCTCACCTGAGGATAAACAGGCCCCAGCAAAAACCAGTCCAAGTGAAGGGAACAGCACAGAGATGAAGAGCATCATTTGCAGACTGAGAACACCCCAGCCATCGCTGCCGCCCCTGGGTTTTGGTCACTAAATAGATGTAAGGGGCCAAGCTGCCAACTTCAGCCCTTTGCTCTCTCCTCCCTACACGTTGCTACACCAAAGATAAAACTACTCATCCCTCGTAAGTGATTTTCTGTTTATCCATGGACTGCCTGTCGCTCTGGACTAAACTATGGTAGCTTCCCTGAATTTAGAGCTTCTCGCATCCAGACAGGAGGGTACAATTTAGTCCTTAGCACTAAAAAGCCAAAGACTAGGAATAAGAGCTGTGTCACCAAATAAATATTTTTCAGAGCGGAAAATAACCTTCACAGCCTTGTCTCCTCCCATTTATTTCATGGCAGGAGGCTCCCGTGACAGACCATTCCTGTGACATTATTTATTTCGCAGCAAGGGAGAAGAAGAATTCTTTCTATAGATAAAGTATTTTGGCACTTCGGCAAACTCGTAAACAATAACCTATATTCTTTGACATAAATTAGTGTTATTGCTTCATTATCCAATCCATTCATATTTTATTGATGTACTGAGACTAAATGTGAACAGAATCTAGATCTTAAAAATACTAAATCTGGGCAATCTGAGCGATAAAACATTGCAATTCCCCCAATAAGAATATTTTAGAGCACAGAACAAAATATGACAGCAATTACTGCCTGTGATACAACAACTTTGTAGTAAAAAAAGGTGGGGGAGGGGGAATATAAAATTTAAGCAGAAATTATTGTTTGTGTTTACATTTCCATGTAGCCAATTTTTGTGCTACAGTGATGAACTGTTGGTCCATTTGAAGGTTAAGAATAAAAATGCAGATTGAAAGGCTGATACTTAACTTTCCAAATGTTTGCAAAAACAAACACGATTTTGGTTCTGAGAAACTAAATTTACTCTCTGGGTATTTGTTTACATGTGGCAGACTAAAAGCGTCTTGGAAATGAGATGTAGGAGGCACATGCTTCATTGCATTGCTTTTCTGCACACAGTCCACACATACCACAGCATCAACACTGGCGCAAGAACCTGAGTATAAAAAAAGCTCATGACAGAAAACTGAACTTAAAGCACAGAACAAAACCAAAACATCGATATAATTTCTTTCCTCTCCACTTGAGAATTTGGTGAGCAGAGATCAGAAGCAGATGTGTTTTCATTTTGCAGTAGGAAAGCCCAACCAAAAAGGTTTTTCAAAATCCAGCCCAAGCTTCCTCAGTTTGTCTTTCTTATGGAAGAATTAAGCAGGAAATCTGCCACTGTTGACACGAGCGTTGGTGGGATGGAGGAATCAGGGGTGGCAGAACTCCTGAGGAACAGCCCTCATCATCTCCCCATGTTACCACAACAGTCTTTTGCAGATGTGTACAGGGAACCTCTGCCCCCTCCACCCAGCGCTATATAAAGATGAGTTGTGCCTCCCCTCCTGCGGCCGAAGGAATCCCCAGAACACAGAGTTTGGAAAAGTTTTGTCCCAAAGACAACAGTGTGACACCATCAGGACAGAATTTGGGGCATTCCACAATAGCCAGAGTTCATGTTTTCTTTGGGACCCATGGGGCTACAGCAACGCACTGCTCCCAGACCAGGGACCAGAGGATGCCCACAGAAGATAATGAGCCATCACAAACCTCACCACGTTTTTGCTTCCAGTGCAAACTCCTCTAACAAGTTCATGATAGCAAATAACTTTTTAAAGAATTTCCCATACAAGTCATTACAGTTCACACCTAATTCCTTGCTTAGGAAGAAGAGGAGACAACCAACCTCATGAGACTGATGTATGTGATGTCTTTTAAAGGACAGCTAGAAAGCCTTCCAACAGTAAGCTAATACAGCGGGGATAAGAATCTAACGGTAGCGATTGGGATTTAGGTGTCAGCCTATGGAGACAGATGGCCAAGGTGGTGCCAGACACCTTCGTGTTTGTGACAGCCCCAAATACTGTACCATGAAAGGCTAAGGGAGGCAGGGAAGCCAGGATGGCCATGCACAGGGCTCACTGCAGGCAGCTGGGTCTGAAACCCCATGTTAGGAACCTCTCTGTCCCATTCTAGGTACTTCTCTACATTCTTAAAATGAGTTGTCTGTGTAAAACAGTGAGCTTTATAATGAAATCACCATTATATATGAGCTAGTAAACTGTCTGGGCCCACGTAAAGACTGAGGTGAAGGAATGGGTCTCTGCAAGCCTTAAAGGAACTTGGTAATAAGATGAATTCCGGAACTTCATCAGGTCAAAGGCAGCTTTGAGCATCACACTACCAACATCCCATGAGCACACAAAACATTAGGTACCTGGGAGGGTCAGCAAGATTTGCCATGACACGTTTTGGGATTTAAGCACTTCCATTTTCAGCTAGTGTCACTAAGTGCTTACTCATATGCTAAGGAAGTTGAGCACAGATAAACACTCTCTACTTTGTTACTATAGACTCTGGTGTCTTATAAAATCTCCATTTTCTCTAGATTTCATGTGGCAGACATGGGAGGTAGTGTGGGAAATGCTATTTAATTTTCTTTGATTTAACAAGCATCTACTGTAATTTACGTTTAAATTTTCTTCCAGACATCAATCAAATCCACCTGAGGCAAAATTTACCACATAAACTAAATAATTAATGCAAAAATAGAGAACCTCTTTTTTTCTATTTTTTGAATTTTCAGAATTACACTCAATTTACTTAAAGGCATTTCTACCTCTTTCCTTAAAATTCAACTTTCTATAAATGATATTGGCTTGGACGATGAATTTACTCAAGCATGCTGTGAGTTTTTGTTTCCATTCATACTCTTATTAGGAAACCATATGTACCTTAGGCTGAATTGAAGCCTGAGCACTAAACCCTCAAGATACATCCTATATTCACACCAAATGCAGACTGAGGCAAAGGTCCAAACTGATCAGCCCACCTGCAGGGGTATTTGATCACCTGTGTAACTAGATGCCACAGCAGCTACTGCCCAGCACACACTTTGTTGTCATGACTGGAGGTCCTGGGAATGCCAACAGGACTACTGAATGATGAAAGTCTCCTCCTAAGTTTTGTAATACTTGAAGTCACTGGAAGATGACAACTATTTTTAAGCAGCTAGTGAGATTCTGACATCTGTTTTTGCTAGAAGGTAAATAAAAACCATGAACTTTTTTTGAGAAGTACAAATAGCTTCAGAATGTCAATTTTGCTTCAAAATCAGTGAATCTGAATATGCATAGACCTGCCCTGCTGTTTAGCTATACAAAAGACCCATAATTTCTCACACTGTAATCCAGTATTATTCAGCAAGTCCTTTCCCTTCTAATCCCTACTTCTTCCTTCAGTGTTTCCACTATCTCTGGTTGTTAGCACTTCTCAGAGCTGGGGGGGGGGGGTGTCTAAATTTACTATGGTATAAGTTCTCAGTCTCTTCCCCTTTCTTCAACAACAGACTGTGCTTCTGTGCTTGTCCAAAATTTCAAATGTCATTTGACTCATGCACTCAGAAATGTTGACTCAATTAAAATATCCATACAAAAACCAACTTGCAGTTTGGTAAAAGTAACCTACCCTCTTTTTTTCTCATATGCTTAGAATGACTAATAACCAGTGCAGAAATTTAATTTCATCATGACAACTTTCTTTTCTCAGTTCCTAAAATCATCATTATTTTCTGTTAAGTGTTGCAGGATGATCAGCCAAGTATCTTGCTAACATACACAGACAGATTCAGCTGAAGACATTTCACCTAAACCATTTTGGGCTTTGTGCCATGCACTTTTTCCATACTGTGCCTAACAATACAAAGAACCTGAACTTGTGTGCTCAGAGGTGAAGAGCCTTGCAATGTGGGGACTCAGCTGCTTCGTTATGCATCTGTGTAAAATCCAATGGAACACTAATTGGGATAATGAGGTACTCCTGTTGCAAGCAATAGGAATTCAGAATAACAGGATACATATGTTAAAATTCCTGAAACAAACCAGAAAGATTAAAAAAAAAAAGAAAAAAAAAGAGATACTAACACATTCATCTGTATTTACTATGTTTTTCATCCAAATGATATATTTCTTGATAAATAAGAACTTAAATTTCCTTCTGCACTGCAACATTGTCTCCAATCTCTTCTGTTAGCTTTCTAACTTTTTGACCTTTTAATATTCTTCATTCATGCATGATTTATTTTTTAAGTCTGAGGTTTTTCTCTCTGGAAATAATATGTATTTGAAGTCATTTGAAATGTTAAATCAGGGTAAATAAAATAAGAAAGAAAGTCTCCTTAATACATTTCCTTAATAAATGTTGTACCAAGCTTTAGACTAGAACTTGAAGACTGTTAGCATGTAACTAAGGTTTATATTTCAAATCAGATACATATAAATATTCTAAAAGTCTTAATACCATTTAATACCACTGTCATAGACTCCTGTGCACAACATGTTGAGCAAAAAAAAAGGAATTCAAGTCTAAAATGAAAAACAATTTACATAAAAAAACAGAATGGGGAAGAGTGACAACTACAATACTTCTAACAAAACAATGACCAGATTGTAACAGTGACACACGGTGTTGCCAGCTGGAGCAGAAATTGGTTAGGAATACCAGGGCAGTAAGGTTGTCTACGGGCACGTTGGCAGCAAAAGGAAGACCAAGAAAAATATTTGCCCACTGCTGAATAGTACAGGGGACTAGTGACAAAGGACACGGAACAGACAGAGGCTCTGAGTGCTTTCTTTGCCTCAGTCTCCACTGGCAAGGTCTGCTGCCATGGCTCTTGGGTCTCTCTTGGGCCTAGTAGTAGGGCCTGGGGTAAGAGGTGCTGCCCCAGAAGAGGATCATTAAGCTAGAAACTAACTCCAGGAAACCAGTTAGAGGTTACTCAGTAACGACCACAAGGGAGCCGGCCGATGTCACCAAGAAGCTGCTCTCTCATCCCTGAAAGGCTGTGGCAACTGGAGGCCATCAGGACATTCCTGATGACTGGAAAAAAGGCAAATATTACACCTGTCTTCAAAAGAGGGAGAACCTGGGGGACAGCAGGCTGGCCACAGCCTGGCAAAACTAAAGAGAAAAGCCTCATGGGAGCTGGGTCTAAACACATGGGAGACAAGGTGACTGAGAGCAGCCAGCATAGATGAGCAGGGCAAATAACACTTGGCCAACTTGCTTGCCTTCTGTGTTGAGACAACCAGCTCTACAGATCTGGGGAGAGGAATGGATGTTGTTTACCTTGACTTTAGCAAGTCTTGCAACGTGGTACCATCACTAACAAGCTGGACAACGGGGCGGGGCGGGGGGTGCACCCTCACGGAGATTGCAGATAACACCAACTTGGGGGGGAGCGGCTGACTGACTAGAGAAAAGGGCTGTCTCAAATATTAATATGAGTACATCCAATGGTATAAGAAAGAACTACTCAACACAAAACTCCTTCACCTCACACATTATGTATGTTAAAAACCCTCCAAGTTTACTTCCGAACAAACGTCTACTAAGTGATTTCTGCAGGTGCAGATACATCCTACAATCAAATTCAACTGCACACAAAGGATTTATTAAAACTGAGACATCTGAACTTTATTCCTTCGCTACACTTTGACCTCAAGTTTAGTTCATTTGCTAAAGTCACTATTAAACAACAATGTTCCACACAGATTTCAGCAGCAGTAGTATTTACATTAATGCAATAACCTTGGGTTAAAGGAATTAGAAGTGCTGAAATTCCTATTCCTCAGCTTCTTTGAAGATCTACAGTGTAGTCAAAGGAAATGCTGTCTAAGAAAAAGCAGTACCATTTTAAAGGCAGTCTGGTTCTCAATCATTTGAAATAAAATAAACTGGCAGATCTTTAAAAATCTCTGAGACTAAAAGTTACACAATTAATGCCACTACAGCTGCCATCAGATAATCAAAGTTCATTTTTGGTAAGATATTAAATTAAATGCACCCCTAGTTATAACTAATAGATTTTTTTACCACCTTCTTAAAATGGGAAGGCAATCTGACTCGCCCAATCATATCAGGATATAACTCCCAGCGGACAGTGTACTCAGACAAGGTACTCAGAGTATCTAGGCTCCATCACAGACATAAAATGTCACACAAAATAGATCTAAAGTGGTAAGGGCAACTTAAGCCTCAACTTTTGGGAATTTGGCCCAAGAAAACTTGAAAAATAACTTCTTTGGTGATCTTAAAACTGCAACAGTACACTGAAAGACAACAGCACAAATACTGCAGGTCTCCAAGGTGTGTCTGAGGACAGCTGCAGGATGAATCCTACTTACAACACAAGGAACGAAAGTACCACTAAATACCTCTGCAAAGGCCGGGGTCTTGTAGAAAGCAGAACATACCTAATCAAGTATTTAAATGACCACATGGCAATGACTACTCACACAGGATCCAAATTCAGACTGCACAGGCTTATGAAGAAGTCCAACATTTCCTGACTCCTTGGCCATATAACCTTAACTTCCTTTAACATAATTAACAGAGTCTGATAACAGAAGCTGACAGTTACTTTCTGTAAGAAACATCACATTTGGGAAAACAAAAAGCCCACCTAGCAGAGAGCTTTACATTTCGGAGTTGCTAATAATAGGCGTTTGGGGAAATGGCATAAGAAATGCATGCAGAGAGTAATCATTCCCAGGACACCTTTCACTTTGGGACCTCCCAGTCAGAGGCTGTACATAGACCATCAACCTTACACATACTGAAGGTCCTACCTCTTCCGTGATCTGACTCATTTAGACTTTAGTCCTCTAGAAACCTCTTTGTGGGAATCAATTTTAGAATTTAATTTTATATTAAAGAAAAAAATTTTAAATCTGTTTATTTTAAAGCTGCCACCAAAAAAAAAAAAAAAGTAATTGGGGCTGCTTCCCCCACTCTTGTTTCACAAGGAAAATTTTGCAGTGGTTCTTTTTCCACTTTCTTCCTACCATTCAGAACATTTTATGTGAAACTCTGTCATACTGTATCCCATGTCTTACATGCATAATCCTCAAAAACATGAAGAGGTGGCAGCCACACAGTCAAGGGGATTGCTATCACAACTTTTTGCAAGTAAATAGAAACATTGTTGACATGGTGAGGTATGTGCCAAAATACAGAGTCAGATTATTAAAAGCGCTAGATGTTTTTAACACACTTTGAAAAACAAATGTCTATATTAAAAAATGTTTCATCTTAGGGATTCCTCCTAAAAGGAAAAAGAGAATACGAGACCAAAAATATATAGATGCTCTTTTAACTCTGCCAGTGTTAAACAGCTGCATTATCCCTCATATGCCTGCTACTTTGTTTGCAATGGCTTGCCACTAAATTTCCTTTCTTGAACCCTGGGCTAATGTAGTTCTCGAAGGGCAAAAAGTCTTTCCATGAAGGAAATAACCTATTATCAGGCTATTATATATTTCACTGAGGTCCATTTATCATTACAATTCCCTCATCCTACCACCCCCAACAGACAAAACTCTGCTGCAGAGGAGGAAACACATGCAGCAACGTGGCATCCCTGGCAGGGACCTCGCCGTAGCTTTCTGCTCACATACAGAGCCCGGCTCTCCCTGCCCCCATCTCTGGCTCCCCACACTCAAGATCTCACTCTGCTCCCAACACATCTGGAAGAGTCTCTGTAGCCAGCAGACCTTTGACAATCCACTGGTCTGGCAAGGATGACCACAATTTAAAAGTTCCTTCGTGGGCTGTAAGACTTAGGGCTTCTGAGCCACAAGTGGCCTCCTGGCATCCCCCTCCCTTTCTCTCCCTCCCCCCTTCTAAACATCAGCAGCTGCATAAAGATGCCTCAGAGCATCTGGAAGGACAGTAGCTGTTCAGGCTCTGACAGTGAAATGGGCAAGTACAGGTGAGGGTTGATATGCAGAGTGATTCCTGCAATCAGTACCATAGCTCTGAAAAATATGGCAATGGCTATGAAGTTACACATAGGCATTCATTGCATTTCTCGGTCTCCATATCATGCATTTATTCAGCAAAGAAATAGTTTTTCTTTTCTCATTAATGCTTTTAACAGTCTTTGGTAACTATTCTGCAGGAAGCTAACTAGTACATTAACACAAGCCAGGAAGACAAGACTTTGAAATATTTCCCCCCCAATGCCATCGAGTATGATGACACACAGTACAGCCTAGTTTTCCTTAAAGCACTACCCTCCAGAAGCATTAACTGCCAGATTTCTGCAGTGACAGTCTGCAAAGCTAAAATTAGCAAGCAACACCTTCCCTTGCACCTCATCACATGATAAGAAACAAACATAAATAGGGAAATACAATATGTTCCTAAAGGTGAAGTCTGAATACTTTCATCTCAGTAACAGTTTAGAATTGAAGGACACTTACACAAGCAGCTTCTTGTGATATGTCATCTGCTACTAGCATTATAATTTGCTTTCTGCAGCATAGTTAAAAAGACCACCACCTCTAAATATGCTCCTTCACAACCCAGTCTGGCCTGAATCAAATTACTTCATGTCTATGCTACAGACAAATTGTTTTATTAGGCACCGCTATGTTACCAGATGCCTATTTATTCTAGCACCCTTCTGCATAGATAACACAAACCTTTCAGTGGATCCATCTCATTGATAACTACTATTCTACGTTTCACCCAGGAGTATCACAAACTCCTTTGCAGGCCACATCCCTCCCTCCTGCACTACTGAGGTGCAGGTGATTGCAGGCTGGATGGCAGGACTTGGAAAAAAAACCCCACGTCCTTCTTTTTCCCCCCCCCCCCCCCCGCCCAACACTGCTGTGTAGTCCTTAACAGCCATGCAGAGCAGCCATGGCACTTCTTTTTCAAAACCTCGTCCAGAGGGGACACATAAAATCAGGTGTATTTAAGTCAATTTGCTAATTCAAACACAATGAAGGGTAGAATTAAATCTGCTGAAGTTGTATCACAGTCCACACACACACAAAAAGCTTAGCCAAATTATCAATTCATTTAGGGCCTTTATTTCTCCTGCATAAGGGAAGCAAGAAGAGTCCTTTGCACATACACAAAACCCCAGACATATGTCACAGTGTTGCATAACACTACATAGCATACAACAGGAGTGCATATAACTAACATGATTCAACTTACACAATGCTCTGACAACCTGCTTCTATGCTCATCATCACCTCGCTGGCTCAGCTCTAGCTCAGCTTGACTATCTCATCTACTCTCCTTGCTGCAGCGGCATGCCTATGGCTGAGGAAAAGGGGTAACTTCTCCCTGAACAAGGCTCTGGCTTGGCCACGAATTCCCAAGGCAGCACCCTGGATGCACTGAAGCCACAGCGATTTCAGCAGACCTGAGGTAGGGAGAGGCAGAGATTTTTCTGCAAATCCCCAGGGATCTGACTGCTTCTATTTTCATATCCCTAATTACAAACATCACTATTTTTGGTCCTAAAATGTTCTGAGCTTTTTTAAAATTAGCCACAGCATTTTACTTGAAGACGCCCTGGCAGCGGGCAGCTCCATAGGCCAGCGGCCGACTTGCTAAAATAGCATTTATCAGCTACTCGATCACAGTAATATTTCTGACAAACATGAGTCCCAATTTAAAGACATCTCTGAAAAAAAAAAAAATAAACCCACAAAAAACCCACAAAAAACCCCTCTGGATTAGCAGTTCTCACCCAACATCCCAAGTCTGTGAACTGACCTTGATGTTTAATAAGAACCATTTATGCCAACAAAAGGGAATTAAAAACAAACAAACACAAAACCTCCTCCCCTGCCACAAGAGCTAAGGAGCAAACAAGGCCATCGCCATCGATTCCTTTCAAGCCATTCATCAAACTACTGGCAACAAAAATAAGACTCATCTACAATAAAGAAAAAGGAAGTTGAAAATTGAGGAAGAAATGCTCACAGACAATAGATGGGTTTAAGTTTTTTTTATTTATTTTTTTGTCAACAATCCAGGCACCAGGGTTTTCTTCGCTGCACTGAAAAATTACTAACAAAAGTACTAACAAAATTATGTGGCTGTTTCTGATTAATTTCATGACTTCAAATTTCAAGTGGTTCTTGAAATATTTCATAATTTATCAGAGCTTCTTTAAATATATACAACACTCATTAATGAAATCAGGACAGGACAAACCACTTTCATCTTCATAAGCAGTAGCTGATCTTACTCAAACAAACATCCGAATTAGCTTATTTTGCTGCCTGTGATCCTAGCCTATAATTCCTATTTACAGATTTTTAAAAGGAGCTCAGCTTCCTTGAAAAACAAAACAAAACAAAAAACGCTACAAAACAAAAATCGACCAACAACAAAAAATTCTCAACACTTTCTCCAACCTAAGCCCACAATACTTGCCTTCAGCAGCCAAGGGCTTAAAAGTGCCTTAGCTGCATTTATTAGCTACAGGGTGGCATCAGTTAGGAGGGACGCACAAGATCAGCTCCATTCCCCATCCCATGCACCTTACCAGACAGACACCCCTCCTGCGAGGTTACTGTCCCAGGGCTTGGTCATGCTTTCATCATCACCGAGGAGTGACAGCGCTAACACACAAGGACCAACACACTTGCCCAGGGCAGGCGAGGTCGGTAAGCAAGGGTGAGATGCTAGGCAGAGATGCACAGAAGTGCCCCATCAAGAAGGGGATGCAGACCACCAGGATCTCAGCACAGCATCGCTCAGGTGAAGCCCACTGCCTTGCAGCAGCACCCAATTCCTTCTGCACATCCTTCACTTTGCACTGGAGCAGGGACTCTCAGAAATGAATGTGGATGGTGGAGTTGGCACTTTGTATCAATTAATAAATTTTACAATAAATAATACCAGTCGTGGGACAAGGCTGATAAGTGATTACCAAGATGTCTCATAAATCAGTATCAACTCACCATATTTTGAATTTAAAGCAATTAAGGATATGAAAGGAAAACCTTTCTTCAGGGAAGGTAAAGTTGGCAGGATAGAAGGTCTCTCAACATCTAGTACCAATGCTAACACTCACATGTGAAGTGACATAGCAGGATAATTATCCTTTCTGAAGATCTGTTGGCATTGCTTATGCTAGTAGGTTAATTTTCTCTATTTTCCAAGCTCCCTTGCAGTGATCAACTGATGGCTGGTCTCCCTCTTTAAGCTGACAGTTAATCCAAATAACTGATACTATTGCTGTTATCATTCAAATAGCTTCCATTCAAGCTGCCATTGTTTAACAGCCATGGTCTGTGTATATAAAAAGAAAAGTCTTTAAAACTCATTTCAAAGATGTCTGTTAGCCCAGGAAATATTTAACAGAAGCAGTATCTATGCAACGAGAAGATTAAGCTAGTTAGTGTTTGTGATGATTGCACTTAGCTATTCTATCCAATGGCAAGAACATCCTTGCATTTATCAAGGGAACAGATTTAGTAAGGAACTGCACACAGCAAGAAATAAATGAGAGATGCAGGGAAAACTCGTATTATTGTGGCATCTGCTAAAGCTATTTTAGAACGGTGTCCCCCTGTGCTGCTCCACTGACAGGCTTGTGAGTATTCACTAAAATTAAAATCCATTTCTCAGGCATTTGTAAATAGGCCACAAAAACTTAGCAAGTCGCAGAGGTTTTTTTATGGTCACATCATTTTCTCCATCTGTTTATAAAATGTTACAGCCTATGCTTTGTGGTGGCCCTTGTGCCCTGGACCTGCTGCGAGAAAGGCTCTGCACTTCCCTCCTCCTCTGCCAAAGATGATAGTCCTTGTGGCGTGTCCTCAGCCCTCTTGCATATAGGGCCAGCCTCAGGAAGAGTTTGCCCTGAGGACTATTAGTATTAAGCCCAAATTTTTTGTAAGGACAAAGCAGATTCTTTGTTCCCAACAGCCTTGGGCATCCAATTTCCTTAAATGCATGTGAAAACCCTGGTTCATCTTCTGCTTTGCCTACGCACAGGAACCCATTGCACAGGCAAGGCCAAATATTTATGTCCCATCATTTTTAGGTTTTTTTAAAAGGGCTGATTCACTGTCACATGAAGCAGAGTCCATCTCTTGTCAAAGCAAGCTGTTTAACTCACCAACGTTTAATTACGTTTTGTCTCCCATTAGGATGTGGCACTCTGACCAGACAGCTAGAAATACATAAATGCAGAAATGGCTTCGAGCAATATTGCAAGCCCTCTGCTCCCGTTGGCAAATCTGAGCTACTCACAAAGGCACTGAAATAATTGGGGCGGTGTGAAAATATACTCAACTGTGAGAGCAAAGGTTGTGTAAATCCAGCCACAACTAGCTTCTAGAAAAATGCATATACCATCTCTTACCCTGATTTCTAATTTTTTTTAGTTGGAGCTACATGCTATGGCAAAGTCTACGTCACCTCAAGAGACAAAGGGAGAAGAAAGAAGTATTGGGAGCATAAGACAGAGAACTAAAATGGTATGTCTGAAATTTAAACTAATATGCTAATCTAAAAGCCTCCTTATTACGTGACTGGGTTTGGAACATAAAAAGCAGAATATATCATGATTTGAATAAGTTGCACTTAGCAATATGAAGGATAACTGCTGAATTGCTGGCTTCTATTTCTGGAAAGATAAAGTTTACTCTGATCCCTGCTATACCAATACATTAACTCTTAATGTTATCGGTCTCCATACAGTAGTATCAAAAGGGTTTTTCTTCTTCCTCAACAGGATGATAAAGGGATATTCCACTCTCTGAGCTATATAAGCATTTCCATAAAAACCAAATTGCTGACTTCTCGGTGGAAAAAAAAAAAATTGTATCTGTATCATCAAAATGGCCATCAGCTTAGGTGGAGAGAATTATTTGCGCACTGAAGGAGGGAAGTGCCAAACTGGAGAACAGAGCATCTGCTATGGAGGAGGCTATAATTATCTCATGCATCTGAACACCACTGGGCATTGAAGTTACACTAGCTATTTTGCCAGATACTCTGTGTTCAGGGCTCTTACTTGACACCAGCAGGAAATAATCAAGAGTTTGCGAGGCCTGTCAATACAGACCTTGCATGCTTCGAAATGCTTTACTTTCGATGGCATATGCCTAGTCTTCTTGCTCTAATGCGATGAAAATCTGAACTATTTTGCTGTCACTGTCTCATATTACAAAACGCTGTAACTTTGCTAACTGTAGCACTCACAGGCTAACAACTACTTCTGTACCATCCATCCCTGCATGCTTCACTGGTTAAGCGTTTTAATGGGGGTCCTGGAGATTTCAGAAAGAAAGTGGGAAACAGCAAAATTACCACTCTGTAGCCTTACCTCCATCCAGCAGAAAAACCAAGTAAGTAGCTTCCTTCAACAGATGCAGAGTAAGTGCTATTGCTGTCACGGGAACCTTTCCCTGGGGATGCGATGCCAATCTGAGAAAAGACTCAAGCCTGCTCCCAAACCTACATGCAGGAGCTGTACTTCTCTGGCTCTGCAAGGGTAACTCTCAGTCCCAGGCCCCACATTCAAATCCTCTCAATGAAAGCCTTTTACGGGTGCATTCTTTGGTATTTTGTTAGGTTATCACGCACTTCTGGTCCACTCACAGAGAACATATCAACCGCAGCTGATCCCCAGCAAGTCTTTTTTAAATACCCACCTCATGCCTGTCATCAGCAGATCACACAGGAAAATATGGAAAAGGGTTATAAAGCTGTTCTTCTTTTAGGACAACAAATAGCTACTGTTCTTGTTTTCCACAAGTAATATGCATAATTGTTCACTTCTGGAAAAGCAACTAAAAAAAAAATAAAAGACATTTTTCCCTGTTAATTCTCAGTTTATGCCTGTGCTTTTCTGAGAAGGGATCAGGGGAGAAAAGGAACGATAAAAATACAAACTGCATCAAGAAGAGCGTACAACAATTTCCTTTGATTCTGGGAACACTAGAGGCTAGAAGAAACTCAGCTGCCTGGGTATCTCAAGGACAGATTCCCACGTGAGACTCCAGCCCGGCTGTGTCACAGACACTGACAGATGGGTTTCCCCAGCCTTGAACAACCTAATGGAGCTTTTAGCCAATTTGCATACTGGCTGTCGCTGGGTGAAATGGGTATGTGTCAAGGACATTAAGCAGGCCAAGACAAAAGTGTAATAGCCTTGTATACAATATCACTTCTTGCCGCTCGCTATTCCCCCCCTCCCCGAGGGAAGTGGGTCGGGGAGGGGAGGGACAGAAGAGAAAAAGAAACAAGCAGCTTGCTGGAAGCTGGTTCCGAGGCAGCAAGTTCCTGCTCCTGGGAATGGGCTGAAGCAACAAGACAGTTTTCTTGCAAAATGGAAGAACAAAAATACTGCCCAGATAATTACTAGCTAGTTTCGTTTCTTTTCTTAAAGCAAAACATTGTTGGAGTCTCCCAAAGCCTGCCTACACTAGTGATCTATTTTGGTCCTAACCCCACAAAGAGAAGCACATGGAGCTGATTCCTGTGCCTGAAGGGAGTCCAAAATAACACCATTAGAGCCCCACACAGGTACAAGAGCCCAGCTGCTGCTGCTCCATACAAGAGCTAAGCCTAAGGCTAAGCTTTCTCAGGCCTGAGTCCAGATTTTCTTTCATATCTCCTAGCACCTCACACATGGCTGCATCTTAACAAATTAACAAGAAAAACAAAAAATTCAAATTGGGCTCACAGCAAAAATTTACAGCCTGATGTGAAATATAAGGTCAAGCCCTGAGGGTGGCTGAATTACCTGCCGAGTTATTGCAGCTCTCACTCACTCCAGGGAAAAGCACACATATTTCATGTTTGCCCGGCAATCACCACAGCCTCCTGGCTAGATTCTGCTCTCAGTCACGTTAGAATAACTCAGCTACCAGGCAATAAGGTGTGACTGAAAAGTGGAGCTAAACTGCAACTTGTGCAAAAACCAGCCCCTTTAAATCACTTGAAATTTTGTGGCTGTGCCTCCTTCTCCAGACTTATTCCTTTCAGCTTGCCTATAATGCATGTTGGAAGACCTGCTATTTTTTAAACTCATTTTTTAGCATTTACTAGAGATCAGATTAAAAATTAAGCATGCAAACAGAGCCTTCCCTGAGGAAAGCTTCAGCTCTGGCACCAAACTCTGCATGGAGCAGTATAAAACGTACACTGGAAAGTGTCGAACAGTATCTTTGGCAACAACAAAAAACATGCCAAAAAGGTTCAGAATTTAATCCGGTTGAGCCATACTACTTCAACACTGAATGAATACACACATATGTGATGCTACTAGACACTAGAGATCCTTGGCAAAGAAGGGTGTGCAGATCTGTGATCTGTTTATGACCTCCTTGCTCATGTTGAGTAAACATCCATCATGAGAACATACGGAGGACCAAGAAGGTAGGGCCAGGTTTGGAGTGCAGCTACCTCGGTGCTACTTCTGATTTTGCCATTAGTTGGCTGGGTGATTTTGACTAAGCTGTCACTAGGGACTTCCATTTCTTCTAAGCAAAATGAGAACAATAACTGGTTTTATGCACTTCTGAGATCTTTGGATAAAAAAGCTCTATAAATGAACGTTGTCATTGTCAGTGATACTGTTCTACCACTTCCATGGTTATTCAAAATCAGACCCAAGAGCAGTGCACAAAAGAGCTATCTAACAGCTACCTGCAAATCTAGGTCAAAGACAGAGGTCAACACTTTAAGTGTTAAAGAGCTGCAGGATTTCCAGATGAGCATCTTCAGTCATCATAATATCTCAGGCCTGGTTCTGAAGTCCTCTTAATTAAAGGGGGTGGAGAAGGATTAAGCCCAGAGGGTGTTTTTGCTTGGATTATGTGTCTACCTCTGTTTGTTTAGTGTTACAAAAAATGTTACGAGCTTAAGTGTAAATTATTTCAGCCTTTGGCACTATTCAATTATATATGCTAATTTTAGCTGGAGTAGATTGTACTTGAAATAACGGTATTGCACGTGAGCAAAGCCTTCTGTGGTGAAATTCTGCTGATACTCTGTCAAATCTTCTCACTTGCTGAGAGCCACACTTTCTCCCAGCTGATTTTAATCTGCTGGACTTTTATCATGAAAAGAGGATTCACACTCAATGTGATGAATAAGCATTTCAATTTAAAATTCCTCATTCAGTTCAATTACATACGAGTATGCTTGCATCTACTCAGTAGCTAATGACAGGGTTTTTTAAATACTCTTTCACATCACTTGATTTTAAGACTTTCAAGGATATTAGTATATTATTTACTGAAGGTGTAAATCATTTAATTTCTACAAATTAGGTGAAAATGTTGTGGTCACCTTATAATAAATAAGTTGAACAACTTTTTTTTAAATGTGTTAACCAATACAATATAGCATTTCAGCCCTTCCTCATTTCATCTTTTCTAGACACAGACTGGATGACCAGCCGCAAAAAGTCCAGTATAGCAAAGGCAGAAGTAGTAAGGCTAAGGCTTAGTCATAATAAGGCTAAAATAATAGTAGAGTTAAACTGCTTTTTGCACCCGAGTTGGTTGGCCTGCAGTAGCGAGCACAGACCCAGTAGCTCATTCAAAGTGAGTTGAAGTAATTTAATTTAAGGTTGCATTATGCCAGGTAGACAGTTCCTTGGACAATTTGAAAAAGTATACAGAGTATAAAAAAAGGTATTTTATATGTAGCAAGAATATGCAGCCCAACAATATCAAATGTCTAAAAGTCTGGAGCCTGTGCAGAAACTTATCTTCCTAATGGAACCATCAGAATAACACTCAACAGTGTTAGCATTATTTTATAAGTGACATTTAAACAAGGGAGATTTCCTGTTTCTTCTATATCTGTCCTGGAACTAGCAGAAATTAAAGTAATATCAGAACAAAATTATTCAGGGCTTGACTTCAGTGTTTTCTGGTTTTTTGGGTTTTTTTGTCTCAGTAGTTTGTTTTTGACTCAATTGCATTTACTTGATGTTAATAGGGATGTCAATCAGATAATTTTGGAATAGCAAAGGGACTGTAAAAGTGGAAAAATTAGTAGTATTATTAACAGTACTTCCTTCACTAAAGAAGGTTTAAGAGTTTTACATACGCAGCAGCAGTCTAAAATGCTGACCTCCTTTAGATCTCGGGTTCACACCTCAACACAGCAAGGCAGGTTCAAGATTTACAGCTTAGTGACAAGTCTGCCAATTCATCACCACTAAACCATCTCAAGTCCTCTTTGGAAGTGGCACAGGTCAAAAGAGGAAACCACCAGCTGCTGAAGAGATGCCTTTCCAAATAAATTCATTCCACAAGTAGCCAGCCTGGCACTAGCATGTGCACACGCACACAGACGCATACAGACTCTCCACCAATATCTGCACTACAGTGGGGGCATACAAATCTTGACTCTTCCACTTACTTTCCAAAACTGTAAGTGTAGATTTTAAAAAGTGTTACCAAACTTCAAGATAAGTCAATACAAAGAGTCAAGAAGAGAATACAATACAACCACAAAGGTCCAGCCCTTCTGATGGTTCAGTTTTCTCTAAAGACAAAAATGTCTGTCTTGTCTATTATCTTACAGTGTGTCTAGGCCCAATGTTTGGACTCCTTGAGTCAAACAGTAAATAAAAGACAAAATTTATTTCTATCAGTCTTTAAAGGAAACTACAAGATAAACTAAACAGCTTGTGGAAACATCCAAATAGAAGGTTTTCTGTGGAACTAATGTTGTTCTGGCAAAGAAAACCTAGGCATTTTAAGCCGGTCTGACCAGGAAATACAAACCCATATCTATGCACCTACAGTACATCTACGTGCACTAGATTTTATCAAACATACTCACAGTTCAGTTTAAGAGTGACTTACTTTACCTTAGTTTAAACCTTTGTCCTAATTAATTTAAACTAAACTGCTATAAAGCCAAGAGAATGTTGACTCAGGCTTATGCATACAGTCTTTTGCATCAGTTTAACTACATCAGTTTGAAATCACACCATTAGTTGGACTAGTGTCATTCTGCATAAGCTTAGCCCTTGCAGCATCAGACACTCCAGCCCCATTGAAATGCAGTGACAGTCCTGTGCTTAATTCCCTCAAATTCCTTAGGAAATCCTAGCCTAAAGCGTAAGCAGGAAGCAATCACGCCAAAACCCCTCAGAGATGAACCAGGCAGCTCATATCTCTACCAGAGCTATTGCTCCTTTCTTACCACCCCTCATTTAACAGAATACTTTAACCACATGCTTAATATTTTGCAGAGGAGCAGTAGGGTTACTCAGGTGTTTTGGATAAGTTATGCTTAAATTCTTTGCTGGGACCTCAGAAATTACTGTTTTGTATACCTCTGCACCAGGTTTAATACCTCTGCTCCTCAAAATCTGTCATCTAAAAAGCACCAAGACAGGCTGAGGATCGATGGGATGACCAGCCCGCTAGGTCATCTTCCCATCCAGTGCCTGCTGAGAAATACAAGGGGAAGGGCTGGAGTGCTGCAGGGCTCATCTCCCCCCAAACAAACTCACACCAGGAGCCACCAGAGACAAGGCACAAACCTATTGAGCAGCCTGACTGAAGAAGCATTCTTATTTTGCCTGTCCATCACTGCAGTCACTCTAAGGCAGCTGAAAAAAGGATCTGATGGCAGTCAGCCTGTAATTTTGCATACCTCACAGCTGCTATTTCAGGAACAGTTTTCAGATGAATAATTTGGCGAGATTCACTGTTTGCAAACTGCATACTTGGTCTAAAGAGCACTTACAGTGATGTCTACAGCACCAACGCTCAGGCCGTGGGACTCTGTTTACCCTGCTTTCCAGACCACCCATTCTGCCTGCTTCCTGACAGTATTGACTATTACGTAGTCTTATAAAAGTTCAGCTAATGACTGTTCTGATACATGGACTATTTTTTTTGGTAGAAATAAAGGCAAGAAAAAGAATAATGTTAATAAAAGCCCAGCCTGAACTAAAAAAAGTTCACGTCCTGTCATTCGCCATCTAGGAGAGCCGCGAGGAGCAGTGGGATATAAAAAGACGAGTTCTCTAACTGGCAGCGCTCCATCAGCCTTTACAATTAACAAGCTAGCTCATTGTCTGGGTTGTTATCTAAATTACAGTCTAGGCATTTTCTGCTAACATATTTTCTGACTTTTTAGACACTATACTGTACAGTACCTAGTACAAAGGCGTCTTTCTCTAATTCTGTTTAATTCTCTATTTTCCTGTTTTAAAAATTAACTACTGTAACCATAGCCTTGAGCAAAGAAAGGGAGAAGGGGGGAAAGGGAAAGAGAACGTACTTTTAGCAAGGAGGGAAGGGAGCTGAAGTTCAGGTGCTGTGGTTTTCTTTGAGACAGAGGCAATAAACTCTCACTACTTTTAAAAAGACTTGAAATCAAATTAAAACAGATCTGAATCCTTAAGTTTCATTAAAATTGAAGATTCACATGTTTCCATTTTTGGTCCCATCACTTTTGTTTTATCAGGACTCATCAACAGCATGGCAGCTGACAGGGGGAGCAGGATCAGTCCTTTCTTTCTTATGAAGTTTCTGAACCATAGAGTATACCTTCACTTTTTCTTTTCTTCTTTTCTGCATTTTTATATCTAGCTCCATTAGAAAAAAATATGTTTAAAAACTAAAAAGGGATCATATAGTAGGGGATTCAAAATAATAAATGGTAAGTGTCATTACAAAAATATATTCCATTATATCTATTTTAGATATGGCAAATAAAGGATAAAATACACAAAACATGCTAAAAGTATAATACACATTTCACTAAAACACAGAAATAGGCATCTTTGGATCAGCCCCCAGTAACGGGAACTTTTGCTGTTTTTATTTAACTGCTTTTGTTTCTTGAGATTCCCCTCCCAAGTCATCCTTTGTATGTGCAATCTCATATGTGTAGGCTAGTATGCTTTTCAGCAGTTATTTTCTTTATTTCAGATATTGGAACCACTTATAAAACATTTTAACCACAATTATACAGATCCCATTACACATACTCTTCTTTTGGCCAGGAGAAAAAGGGAATAGGTAAAAATAGCACCTATTTCATCAGTTGTCTGTTCATTTTGCATTTGTGGAGTCACTAATGTTTCACTCCAAGTTAAAAAACATTGTTTTCTTCCATTCCTGAAACCAGAAAAGCAGCAAGGCTTTTTTCACAATGTATGTCATCAATGGGAATGTTACTTATGTGACTGAAGGCAAGCTAGAAAAAAAAGAGTTTGCCTTAACTTTTCATGGTGAATTTATAAGACAGCCCATCAATAAATCTATTAAGAAAAAAAAAATCAGCAATACTTACAAGCCATTGAACAACTATAAACAAGATTCCCATGATATCTTTTATGTTTGGTTTTCAGCACAGTTTTACCAGTGCCACTTGTCAAATCTGGCTGTCATTCTGTAAATTGGAGAGAAACGGAAGTAAAGCTTTCTTTGACCCGGAAAGATTACAGATATGGGAAACTTCTCAAAATTTACTTCATTCTTTTATTTAACGGTTGTCCTGACACACTAAATCATTAGGCTACGGGAAAACACATTGACTTCTGAAAACCTCCTTTAGAAGATTCCTACCAGCAAGTTGGTGTTTGCTGCAGAACTTGTTTTCCCTTAAAACATACGCTTCTTTCGATTCTATGGATTAATCCAGATGATTTGATATACCCATAAAGAACATGGATTTGATTTTGCCAAGTTCTTTACATTTCATATGGGATATGGTGCTATGCTGATGTTCTTCCCTCTAAAGGTGCAGACACGCTTCATTTAACATGATCATGCGTTGGGACATTTTTCTCACGCAAGAGATACAGTTTCAGACTACATTGAGATACTGGTAATTTATGATATGAAGTTAAGACAACCCTCACACTACTATATGTATTCTGGTGGTTGTTACTATTTTTGAGAATTTTTTCACCCTCACTTTCCCCAAGCAGCGTTTATTGCTGAGACACATTACCATCCCCTTGGTTATGACTCCCCACAGCCAGACAGCATAGGTGCCTCATAGCAAACCCTGAGCATCAGCAGCAGGATGACACCAGTGAGGTATAAATTGCAGCAACTTTTAGTCTGCTCCATCTGGCACCTGGAACCAAACCAGCCCTCTGATGGAAAGCTGTCATGTTGTCAAGCTAATTTTGACCCATCCTTTCAGCTCAACACCAGCGAAAGCACAGAGCCGCTTTGGGATCAATAACTTAAAAAGCCATTTGCTCTGATTTGTAATCCAAACAAGTACATGGGAGACAAAGAACTGGAGGATTGAGGCCTGGCTCATTTCTTCTGATTTTATACTTCCAGCAATTTGCCTTAGCCATGCCTTTACCAATTAGTCTAAAAAATACCCACATTTTGAAGGTTAAACATATATAAACTGTAAACAGAGCACAGCATAGAGTTTTGAACATGAAGCATCAATATTTATTCAAAGTGTAAGGCTTTTATGTGAGAAAATAATAATACCTTTTCTTAGCTGAAACATTTTTAAAGGTTCATCTTCTCTGAGGAAAGCAGTAAAATGCGGTGTGACAGATAAAAATCCGGCACATACCATGTCCACATTCACATATAAAAAGATATTTTCAACATTTCAATTCAAAGACCAGCAATAAAAAAGACCCCTCTTGTATCCTTAGGATGCCAAATAATCATTTCATCCATGTCTCAATATTGACTTACAAAGACATGACTTGCCTTTGCTGTGTAGTTTTCATATACAAACGAACTGAGCATAACTCTTTGTTAAGGAAGTCAGTGGGATTGTCAGCTCCTTTACAAAAAAAGAAAGAGCCAGCTAGATGCAGCTGGCTCAGAACTCTGGAAAAAAATATTAAAGATGACAGAAAGAGCATGATATTTTGGCTCTTCTGCAGCCATTATGATATTGAGCAATATGCTGCAAAGAGCTATTGCAGTAAAGTGCTGCAAGACCTCCTCCTTGCTGAATAAAGGTCATGCAAGGACTCCATTGAATACTCTAAGCTGTACGGCTAAGGCTGCACCTTCCGTGTTATTTTCTTATACATCTTTCCACCACGAGTTTTGGGTTCTTCACATACCAACAGAAATGCCATGGTGGTAAATAAGATCTTCCAATTCCAAACATCACCAAAAATCTAAATTATTTGTTTCATCGTTACCATCAAAACCATATTAGCTGTTCTGCTCAAAATAGCCAGAAGAGCTCTCCATGATCCCTGCTACAAAGCAGAGAGACAGAGGTGTCCTTCTTGCCTTGAGGAGAGACAAGGGGACACTGCTGAGAGCTCTTCTCCAGGGAGTACGCTGGTTATCAGAGATGTCCCTACTCACCCACCCTTACCGCAGTCGGTGGCAATGGCCAGCAATACAGAAAGCAGCATGCTGGTACACCCCCCCGCCCATCAGGCCAGTCCTGACAGCCACCCAGCGCCTGCCCTGTTCACCTGCCGCTGCCCAGTACCCAGCACCCATCGCTAGTCTGGGACCCAATGAGGCTTACTTGGCCTGAACAGACTTCCTGGTTTCCCTCTCCTCTATTTCCATTACGCTATGTTACAGCACATAATATAAGGATATAACGTATACATTATACAGATACAGACACGTATATTGCTGCCAACATAATGTATACAACATATATATACACGGTAGAGAACACACACATCAGCAAAAGGCCTCTTCATATTACAAACAGGGATTGCGTCAGTCACATTAACAGCTGGCATGGTAAAACAATTTTGCAATTTGTACTGCCTTCCATATTTTACATTTTCAGAAGGGGAAAGCAAAGAAGAGACTGGAATTTATACCTCTAGTTACTCAGACCATAGACCCAATGTAATTCTGCTGTCTTCATTACATTATTTTTCCCCAGAAACAGTAATACTCCAAAAAGATTAAATTAAAAAATACTTTTAAAAAATCAAGCAGTTCTTTAATTTCATTTCAGTACCATCTTGCCCTTCCAACAGCCTCTCAGATGTGCAGGAAATGGCTTAATGATGTGCCTTTATTAAAGGGAAGTGCTGAGGTATCCCTGTAGGTTGCTCCCATCCCCCAAAAGTTTGCACAGCCACTGCTCAGAGAATATACATCTGCAGAGAATGTACATCTACCAGTGAAAATGTCTTCACCAGAGCCTCCTTTTATCACAGAAGCTGCAACAAAAACAGCACTTAAAGGACATAATCATCTCTACTCACAGTACCTCCTGAACTGTAAACACAGTTTAAAAACTGCACGCCATGGAGCTCAGGCGTGTTATCTAATCCTTTAGAAACTCTATCCTACTACAAACACAGGGAGCAGCAATGCCAGCCAGCACCACGTGCTTCCACTTACCGACCCACTCCCTTTCCGCAAGCCCAGGCCATCCCTCAGCCCTCGCCACCCATCACAGAAAATGCTAACACAGCTCTCATGGCCAAAACCGTCGGGGCCTCACCTGGGAGGCCCTGCTCTGCCTGTCGCCCTCCTAACACCCCGAGAGTTAAAAGCAAGTGCAACTATGCATTATATAGCATTATATATGCTGTTGTCTAGAGCCCAGAGAGCTATATTCCCTCCCCCTTGCCCGCACCCCTCCAGTACTACAGCTGGAAAATACAACAAAAGGAGTGCTTTTTCAGTATAGTATTTGGGGCTGCTGTCCTTGCTCTCACTGGTGGCTGTCTGAAACATTACTCACCTGCACAAGTGTTGCAAGGCTCTCCTAACGCTTACTTTGTTAGCAAAGCAGTCAAACAACCTGGATGACTTTGCAGCTGCCTTGCAGGGCAGCACTGCAACAGAACGGGCTTTGACAGCCAGACCTGTCATAACAAGGACAACACAGCCTTTTTTCTTTTCTTCTTTCTTCTTTTTTTTTTTTAAGTCTTCATTTACTCACAACAAGGTAATTTGAGCTAACTAGAAAGCCATTCTTTCCTTTTTTTATTTTTTTTGCTAACAGTGCTGAAGGCTCCTGACAGCACATGTGAGCACAAGCTTCACTCAAAGTGGCCTTGGGAGCAGCAAGAAGTGCTTGATATGGTTTTCAGAGCTCAGTGTGTCTGGGACAGGAGCAGCCCTTCACACGTCCTCCTTCCAGCCACCAGTACGGAGCCAGAATCCCATTCACAGCACTGATACAGCCACTCACTGCAGTTATGTTATGCCCAAGTACTTGCAATGAGATGTGGTTACTCCATAATAGAAACCAACACTGTCTGTCAGGTGAATAATTCTGGGCAAGACAAGAGTATAACTGAAGGGTGTGGATTTTACCACCCGCCCCAAGCCCTGCCAGATCAAACTGTGCCTAAACAAACTCTCCCTTTGGTAAATCTTACCAGCGTGAAAAGCTGTTACTTTTCATGAAGCATCCACAGAGCTGCTTTTTTCCTCCCCCCATAATTTCCATCCAGCTTACATCTGGCAGTTGGTTCACTGAGGACCATATCACATTTTCTAAAAGCTGTTACCCATTCCTGCCTCTGTTAGTCTCCGTCCCCACACTCTACATCTCATTTGAAGTGCTGAACCAGAGAGCATTTAAGTCGTAACCTGCATTGATTTTTAAAATCTGCCCATAGAGAAAGAGGAATCCTCCTCTACAGATCAGTTTACAAGACCGTTACGGCAGTAAGGTCACACAGACAGGAACAAACTTCTGCTGCGCTGTTAGCCTGTAGGACCTGAGCCAGCTCTCCCAGTGAAATCAGCTTTGTCATTGGGATCATACAGGACTCTGGTTAGGATGATCTGAGACTCAAAAACTACATTTCAAAATCACACACAGAAGGGGAACACGCTCAGAGGTTTATCATTTACTACTACTATTCCTTACACAGCACTAGTTTAAAAAAAAAAATAAGTGTATCTTTGTTAAGGGGCAGCCATACTGTAGATGATATTCATTTGCACTCAGGACAAACACAGCACTGATCAGCTTCATCCAACAGCTCTCTTGCATCACAGATCATGTACTCTGCAAGCACGACTTCCGTACCAAATCACTCTTCACGCAACTACTTCAACGTTCTCTATAAACTTTACAAGATCTCAGAGAAACAAGTGAACATCTGTACAGGTATGGAAACTAGAGCTGAAGATAATGTATTCCTTTGCCCAAAATCATACATCAAAAGAATTCTTATATTGTCCCCAGATGAATTACTTGCTCCAGTACAGGTTAATTTTTACAGGATTAGCATACATTGGTCTAGCAAAGAGATAGGAAAATTTTTGCTTGCTTCAGGCCAAACATGACTTCCAAACACCACTGGAAGCCACACACTAAGCTAGACCTTAGCGGTACCCACATGGAGATACAAGTCATGTTGCATTAGACCATACGAAGTGAAATTACAGGCCACATCCAACATGCAGATTGTGTCCTAGCAGGCCAGATGTTGTGTGCATGATTAACTACCAGCCTTCTAGATGAATGCAATAAGCATACTTGCATATGTCCTCTACTCAGATTGTCCCTGAAAGCCTGGTTTTTTTACCTTGTGAAACAGTTATGTTGCATTTCAAATAGATTACAGGTGCAGTTTGCCTCCCATTGACAGGACTTATGGGTAGACTGAGCCATGGCAAGGAAAGGCAGTACCAGCTCACAGGGAGCAGGAACTACCCTGCAAGTCCCCACTCTGGAGCTTTCTTGGGAGCTATACATTGATGTGCACCCAACATGCACTCATATGATCAGTCAAACCACATCATGGCCTCCAACTTAGCAAGCATTAATCATAACAACAAAGAATAAAGACACCTGTCCAAAAGTACTGCTGCATTAACTACCTAGAGACACACACCGCCATTGATTCTCATGGAAGAGATGGGGATGGGGAACTAGTGACAGAACTGGGAGTCAAAGGAACAAGGGGAAAGAGCTGCCACAAGAAAAAAAAAAGTGTCAGAGGGATCTGAAGCACGAGGCAAACTGGTCAAAGAAGAATGAGTAAATCTCTACTGGCCTTTGCACTTGAGGCACTCAAGGTTAAGAATGCAAAGGCGCTAATTTGACATGCAAGTTTTTGGAAAAGCCTTTTGGTTTTATACTTTTTATGTAGGAAAAAAAGTTTAGACAGCACAATGTTTAAAACGGAAGCATAGATTTCTTTAAAAGGTTTCTATGACATAGGGTATGAGCAAAGGCCTTACAAATCACACTTGCCTGAGAACTAACGAAGACCTTAGAGAAAGCTAATTCACATTTTGTAAAGGAGTCTGAAGACATTGTATCCATGTTTATCTTATTAGCATCAAGCAGCTGACACTACCGTGAACGCTGCAGTGCAAAAGTATCATGAATCTGTACCATTCAGAAGTGTTTCTACTGTACAGCTGAGGACTTAATAGGCAGAGCATCACAGGAAGGAGGAGATTTTTCTGCTTCCTAATTAGCTGCCAAGTGACACAGTGCTCCTTATTGTCTGCAACAGCATTTTGGGAAATGGCTCCTCAGTACGTTAGGTCACATAAGCCATGGAAAGCTAAATGCATAGTTTCCACCACTGGATGAAGCTGCTTTGGTTTTCACCAGAACTACTTACTCTGCTCTTGTTAGCCAGCTACCTCTGTTTCCTCCACATCTTGCTCCCTGTTCGTCCATCCACCCCACCCCAATTGCAAATAACTTTGATTTTTGAACTCTTAATCTACATTGCACAATGCATTTGTTCAACTGTTTGTCCAACCGTTCTCCGCCATCACTTGCAGTCACTTGACGTTCCACTGAATTCACTAAAATTTTAAAGCTCACCAGGAACACAGTGAAAATTTATGAGCACATACTTCAAACGTTAGGCATGACTTTTAAGAAACTACCAGATGCACAGAACATAAGACATTAAATTTTGCATCCTTAGGGAAAAAAAGCAAAAATACTTTTAACTGTGTTGCTATGTCCCCACCTCCTCCAGACATCAGCTAAATACCTGTATCCTTTTTGGTTGCTTTACTAATTTCTAAACTAGTGTTTGAGACTGATGCTTCAACTTGCTTAAAAAGCATTAAGCCAGTTCTCCTTGCATTTGTGCCAAGTTCTTGGACTGAAGTTATCAAAATAACTAGCTGCACCAGTAGGTCACTGAAAAATAAGCCTCCATCTAGAAGCCTTCTGCATTACACAGTAAAGGAATACCTCAAACTGGTTTCTCATGTAGGGACCATAGCTCACAAGACTGCAGCTCAGATGCTCACCACTAGTTGAGCAGTATCATGAACTTTTTTAGCTCATCAGCCCCTTGCATTTCATGATCATTTATACTTCTGGATGAGTTTTGATTATAGCTCAGCAAATGTTAGGCAAAAAATAATTAACCATAAGTACATTCATTACAAGCAGGCACCCATAAACTGCAATACTAACATCAACTATGCTTCCCTAAGTGACAAGGAGTCCCTCAAGGCTCAATTACTTGCCACTTTTTGCTCCATTTCAGATGTTAGCAGTCCTACTCTTTCTAAATGGGTAATAACTACCGATAACCATTTACAAGCAGCAATTAAGAGTTTTAAACTGATACCAATGACTTCTCTCAAAACTGGGACCAAGCTTTACTTATTTTTCCCAACTTCACAGATAATTATCTCAGTGTGTTCCATCTCCCCCATAATTTACTTTAGTAAATCACTATTATTCACAACATACAGACAGCTAGAAGTTTACTGAAAATGCCTAGGCTGTAACAAGGATCTCGCCTGAAGCTGAGACAGGAATATTGATACATCAGGTAAATTTTTCTCCATAGCCTAGATCCAGGAATGGTGATTAATGATGGATGAGACCATGTTAGTTCAGAATACCTGCTTATATCTAAGTGCAATGCACAAACCTGGATGAATAAGCTCTCAGAGCCCCATCTTTTCTAAAAGCAACTCCTACCCCTTTTCAATAATTGAACTTAGTCTGCCAAACATACTTCCAGCAAATACTGGAAGAAATCAGTATCACATAATGATTTATCATGTATTAATCAATTAATTAATTGTCCATTGCACATCCACATGACCACACTTGCGTGGCTTCCCTGCTCCTACACTCACCTGTTAGCTCCACAAACCCATTCAGACAGGAAGCAATAACAAACATACCACAAATCAAACATGATTTGCCCCAGCACTCAAACTGATTAGCCAAACCAGAGCCAGATAATACACTCTGGATGTTGACAAAACTTCCAAACGTCTGACAACGTGCAAAAGGGAAAACTTCCATAAAACTTCCAGCAGTGGCATCTGAGCTGATTCCAACAGCGAAACTGTCAATTCACACCGCAGCGAGTGGGAGCAGAAGCAGCAAAGCTCTCGGCACCACAGGCCAGCAGAATTACCCTGAGCGATAAAACACGAAGTCAGGTGTTTCAAAGTCTTCATCAACTCCCTTTAAAAATATTTCCTCTATTATCTATAATATTTTTTTCCTCTTTCCTTTTACCCTGAACAGCACAGCACTTTGCATTCTACTTTATTCATTTATTAATGATGGTTTAACTCTCATAATTTCCATTAACCAGTGACATCTATATACCAAATAGATATTTCCATGGACTCATAAAGAAGGTAGCAGATAAGTACTGCAGAGAGTATTTTGAAGATAGTACAAATTTTGCTTGTGTTAACAGTGAAGGATGTACACTGCTTACATTCCTTTTATTTAGGGTTCATTCTGGAAGGGAAATCTTACTGTTCAAACTTTCTCAACCGATATTTTTTTTTTTTTAAACCTTTCTGTACCACCTGCACCTCTCTTTCCCGAGGTTACACAGCTTGTGAAAAAAGCATACATACAGAAATAGAACAAGAAGAGTCCTTTTACAGTTGTTAACCTGAAACCTAGTCAAAATCCAGAACCAAGAAAAAGAATAAAATGAAAGAATCTATTTTTTGTAAATCATGTGTTCAACTCAGATTTTTATTTAAAAAAAAAAATAAAATCAAGTTCTCAATTTGGAAAAAAAACCCCTATATAAAACAATAGGGAGGTTGAACAGAGTGCTTGCCTGGTGGGGTTTTTTTTGGTGGGTTTTTTTTGTCTATGGTACTTATGTACTCTAGTCAGAGAGGGAGACAGAGACGTGAGAGAGAATAATACTTTCATGTTTCTTCAGAGATGCATGGAGATGTGCTTGAACAGGGCTAAGGGAAAAGAGGAATAAAAGTGATGTCTGTTTTACAGCACAAACTTTCAAATGCATACTACTTTAAAATGAAGTATCTAAACATAGCATGTGTAGTAGTCAACAAAAAAAGTGGATCCAGCTAACAATACTGTTGTTATTGCCATGATCTCTGAAGCTGAGCTCATGCAGATGCCAACTTGAAAACAATGAAAATTAAAACTCTTAAGGAGCAGCAGTCAAACCACTCAAGAACGTTGATACCTCTCTTGCAGAGCGCCATCAGCTCCTCACAGCCAGATTCAGACAGGCAAGGTAAAATGTTTCAATCTGTGCATCCCTCTGGTCTGTCTGCAGTGCAACGTATGACTTCAAACAGCCCTCAGTAAACAGTCTTCTCATCACTCCAGCCTGGGCTGAATTTTAATCAAGGTCCTTTAAATGCCATTGAACAAATCCATATACTATGGATTGCTTCTTGTATGCCTCTGGCCAACCACTATTTGGAGGGTCATTTATTATTTTTAGAAAACCAAAACAATCCAAAGTAACAGTACAAATTACAGCACATTTCGAAGCAGAATGCAGTCATTTCTGGTCATTTTGTGTGGCATGTGAATGAAACTTTTAATTATTCCTTTAACATGACATAGTGGATGCCTCCATCTGTTAGTCACACAAGAGGAGGAGCTAGATTTATCTCATGATTCATGATTAAGCAGCAGTTAAGTTTTCAGGCCACTCACACGTTAAACTTGGCTTCTAAAATTCACGTATTGTGCACTAAAGGCAATCAAAAGACAGAAATATGGGAAGAGCTCTCAACTGTAATAATGGCAATAATGAGTCCACAATTCAAAAGGGATGCTACATGTGATGAAAACACTAAGCCTGCTTGTATACCATTTCTCTTGCAAATCTGTCCCAGGGAAGGTTAGACTCTGCATATCAATTATCAAACCAGGAGTATGTCCCCAGTAGATCTACAGGCTCAGGAAAAACTCATTAGGAAGTTGGGGGGCAGGAGGGGGGGAAGAAATGTGGTCATCGTTTGACTGGTCTGTTGCACAAGGAACTATATCAGGGAGGTATAAGCCAGCGGACTGCTGACTGCTACAGTTCTTTCTATCTCCATAAATAAGTCAATTAATCAAACTTTGCTTACTACCTGTCAAGAGCCCGTCTCTGTCTTCTTGTTGAGATACAGAAAGAATGCAGGGGCTCTTCCTCCACCTGCAGGTTGTCTCTTACTTCAGGAGTGGTTCCAGTGATTTCAGGAAAACATTATTTCATGATGTTAAAAGCTTTACAAAAATCTCTTCTCTTTCTCACAAATAGAGCAGCTGACAGGCAGGGAGAGAAGACTTTCACCTGAAGAGAGGAGTGGGGCTTAGTACAGCACCTGAGCACAGCCCTCAAAGCCACTGTAGTGTTTTGGACACCTTCCTCCTACAAACTGCTGCCTGCAGGTTTGGACCAAGCATCAATGCAGGCCACCCTGAAGCTTTTCTAATTAGTTGTGGAATAGCATTTTGAGGCCATGTGAGGCCACGCTGGGCAGACACTGGTTTTGTGGCTTCAGTGTGTTGCTTCATGGAAGAGCATTCCCTTTAGGGTTTTGAATTCCTCACAGACAAAGGTTGAGGTCAAGTCTTCAGTGCTCTTCCCCTGACTTCCACCCCTGACTCCAACGCAGCAGCCAAAGCAACATGCTCTAGCAAGCACAGCAAAGGAGCATGAATCAGAAAGCCTGTGTGTCCTAAGCCCTAATTCTCCTCTGGCAAAGAGGGTATAAAAGAGACAACAAATGTGACCCAGAATTTCCACTTCCCTTTCTGCAAGGGATAACGCCAACAGGACATTGCACTCTGACATCCAAAAAACCAAGGGAACCACATGCAAGCAAGACACAAATTCTATGAAAATGAGCAATACAAACAATATGCAGTATTCATTCCTTCTGTAACTTTGCCCAGGCTGATGGAGTTTGAAGGCGTGGGCATCGCCCCTTGACTTTGCAATTGTCCTTTAGTGTTTGGATTTCAGACCGGATAGGCAGTCTCAGGGCTAGCAACCCATATAGTTCTGCAGGCTCAGATGAGAATAACCAAGGGACATCTTTCAAGAAATGCACGTCTGGGGAAAAACGTTCTCCCTGCCTCTTCATTTCAGAAGACCACGATACAATCGGAAGAACAATGTGAGATGGGATGCTGTTTTTCTTCTACCATTACAATTACAGACATTCACTTCCATTATGGGAAACTTTTGTGTATATAATTGGAGACTCAATGAGCATTCTTCAAGAAGCATGTCAAGTCCTCTTCCCAAAAGAAAGAAAAGGAGGAGGAGGAAGAAGAGGCAGAGGAGAAAATTTCCCTTATACCGTGAAGAGCCTGAGTGTGCTGGCTTTGACTTGGACAGTTAATTTTCTTCACAGTAGCTAGTATGGGGCTACCTTTTGGATTTGTGCTGAAAACAGTGTTGATAACACAGGGACGTTTTTGTTATTGCTGAGCAGGGCTTACATAGAGTCAAGGCCTCTTCTGCTCCTCACCCCACCCCACCAGCGAGGAGGCTGGGGGGGCACAAGGAGTTGGGAGGGGACACAGCTGGGACAGCTGACCCCAACTGACCACAGGGATATTCCGGACCATGTGGCATCATGCTCAGCATATACAGCTGGGGGAAGAAGAAGGAAGGGGGGGATATTCGGAATGATGGCATTTGTCTTCCCAAGTAACCGTTAAGCGTGATGGAGCCCTGCTTTCCTGGAGATGGCTGAACACCTGCCTGCCAGTGGGAAGTGGTGAATGAATTCCTTGTTTGCTTTGCTTGTGCGCGCGGCTTTTGCCTTACCTATTAAACTGTCTTTACCTCAACCCACACATTTTCTCACTTTTACTTTTCCAACTCTCTCCCCCATCGCACTGCGTGGGGAGTGAGCAAGTGGCTGTGTGGGGCTTAGTTGCTGGCTGGGGTCAAACCATGACACTGAGGAACTGGATTTGTGCACATCTGGAACTCAGAGATCTGCTGAAAGCAAGATATGCCTTTTTGTTCAATTGTTGATGGTGCAATTAGTCAATTTGCAAGTGGCCCCTATTGATCTTGGAAGGTATCCTAAAAGAGGGATGCTTCACAAAGACCTTGGGGAAGAACAGTAGAGTTCTACTGAGGCTGGTTTTTATTCAGACTTGAGGAACGTGTGAAAAAGGGTACATATATAAATCCTGAAAGATCTACGTCAGGGAAAACAAATGCAGGTTAAGGTCATTATTGCTATTGCTCAACCAGGCCAAAAGGAGCCTGGGAATCAGGGCAAATAGTCACCATACAATGAGTTGAGAGTCCACCAAAATTGATGGAAACACTACCACTTATTACCATTTGTTCTATCCACCTCTGCTCTGTGATTGACTAGGTCCTTCAGTACTTTTATAGTAGATACTTCTTTCACGCTACAGCCTGATGAAATGCTAAAAATGACCAGTTGTTGAATACAGCCAATTCCCAGAATACACTTCTTTTGGATTAGTTTCTGAATTAGGTTCAGACTAAGCATTTTTAGGTCTATTTTTATTTGTGTTGAAATAGATGCTTCAGTGTTTTTAGCTGTTTGAGCAGCAGCTGTTGCCACAGACTACTTTGCAGCAGCATGAGCAGGAGTTGGGTTCAGTGTTATTATTTGGAAAGTTTTAGGTGGTTTTTTTTTTTTCCCACAAAACTCTCCTACATATAGATTTTTTTTTTCCAACAGTTTCTGCAGTTTCTGTGAGAGAGAATCAAAATGTTCCTGATTAAGTTCCTCAACCCAAGCATAGCGAGACGCCACACTCATATTGTGAATTTATCATTCTGGCTGTGGTTGAAGCCAATAAGACATATTTGATTCCAGTTAAAGCTGTATCCCTTCCTAATTTTTGTTTGCCAGCCTTTCTGATCAAACTACTTTATTTGGCAATCATAGCCTAAGGTATCAACTAAGAAAGAAATTTCTAATGAGACAATCCTGCATCCTCCATAATCATAACCTCCAGACATTTAAAACCCCCACATAATCAAGTAAGAAATTCTAATTTTTCTACTCCTTAGCTTTTAGGCATTGTCCTTTAACTCACAACAATCAATTTTGTAAATTGAATTCTCCCATTCTGACAAAAATCAGAATTTTGGAAATGGAAGAAATTGCAACTTTTATCTAAATATAAATACCTTTTTCTCTCTAGTGAAGTCAAAGTAACTTTACTGAAATTTATGAGGAAGCGCTCCACATTGATTAGTCAAGGTATATAGCAAATTCTTAACTGGAAGATAAAGATTATAGCCCCCTTGCAAACCTCTCTCCAACTCTTCTGCTATTTTCCTCATGTATTTGTCTTCCCTCATGCATATTGTGCTCCTCCCCTTCCCTCACAGGCGTGGCATTGGTGAGTACTCTGACATGTGTTAAGTAATTTAGAATGGCTAAAGATAAAATTTTTCAGGTCCAGTAGCTAATTCTAGTGGTTCTAGAGACATCTATTTTTGACAGAACATAAGTATATTCTTTGGTTCTTCCCACTTCATAAACTGGCTGCTAAGTACCTTGAAACATCTAAGCAAATACACTCATCAAATGAAGCAATTTAATGCAAGCAAGATGTTTTTGTAAAATTGATCCTAAAAGGCAAAGTTAGCCTTTCATCCAGAGTTGAATGCAGATTCGTGCAGGCACTAGTCTCAAAGATTTTTCCATGAAAGTATTGTTTCCATTGGCTCCTTGACTTTTAGATTCTTGGAGTTATTCTTCTAAGAGATGTTTCTGCAGTTGCAAAACCTGATGATTTCCATTTGTCCTCCTGATTACACAATGTATGCAAAGAGCCCATTTTACAATATAATATTGACTAAAATATTAATAGAAAGTGATGACAGGAACCAATCCAAAATAGCAACATGCACTTTGTTATTAGCTGTGTAGTTTCCACCATTAAGTAGTCTATTCCCCCTTGATTAAATTTTAGCTGTTGCAGCTCTAGGAGTCAAGAAAGGAGAAGAACATTTCAAAGCATTAACATCTCAAGCTCTGCAACATGTTTCAGGAGCCAGCACAGCCCAGTGACTCATTACACATGTAAAACTTTGCAGAAGATCACTGATCAGTTCCAAAGTCCCGTTTCTTTAGCCCTTGAGTTGAAAATTAGAACATGGCATATAAGGAATTTTCACCTGAAGTTTAAAATGCCTGTATACATAGAAGTTTAATTTATTATTCTAATGACTTTCACAGCTTGAGATTCTCACTGGGAGACATGCCTGTATGCATTTAATAAGGCTGCAGAGATTGGGACTATTCCTGAAGGACTTTCTGAATCATTTCCAAAGCATCTTTTTATAGCTAGCAACGTATAAATTATGTAAAAAGGCATTTAGATAGATACCATCAAATCTATTTGACTGTTAACCCCTCTTTGTTAGATTAATCTATAAACCTGAAAAGAATCCACTTTTAGCATTCCAAGACCATGCTCATGTATTTAGATGTGAAGATGTAATCATTCAAATAGCTGGGGCAGGGAGGGTAGGGAGAGGCAGGAAGTCTTCGTGCTCTTCTCCTTTACTCTAGAGACCTAAACAGCACGTTCATGACAAATTTTCTGTCCTATTACTGTGATGTTGGTAACTCACAAACATAATTAATGATCCCAGCATTAGATTTTTGGAAATCTAGTAAAGAGATCTGATGCACTCACCTAGCAAATGGATGTTTCTATCTGCTCTCCTTACTGATGAAATCCTTGTTCTTTGGGGAGGCAAGAACACGGAAGAAATGTTCCCACAATCCACATAAATCATCCAATTGCAGGGAATGAAGAAAGCCAGTGGCAGAAAACAGAGTTCCAATTAAGCCACATAATATTTTTTCCACAGGATCTCCCCATAGATAACAAAAGATCAGGGCTAGTGCAACAGCTCTCTGCTCCTTTTCATAAAGTGCACTTCATTGCCTCCTCAGAGTTCACATATCATGGCAATGAATATTAAATAAGGGCTTCACAGAGAGGCAGGAGTGTGAAATTCTCTAGATCAGCTACCAGGGGCTAACTCAGAGTCAAAAATTTCACTTCTCCTCATGAGGAAGTTATAAACAACACACTGTGCATTTCTGCCATTTGAGGCCAAAATACTCCCGAGAATTGCACATCTCCAGTTTCAGTGCCCTTGAAGTCAGACAAGATCATTCAGCCTCAAACACGAACTGCAGCTTGCCTGTAATCCAGACTCAAATCTGAACACCCTCTTCTTCAACCATCTCTAATTATGGGTAACCTTCATTTGCTTTTTAGCTGGGTAAACAGACAAGCTGGCTAAAGCTTTTCTCACACCATGGCAGAAGACTAGATAATACATACATCAAAAGTGCTCTCTTCCCCTTCGCTGCATGACTTCTGTTTTGCGAGGCATGCCCAGAAATAGAGATCATGTTAAACCATTTGACAAGAACATTCACTATTTTTCCCCCCATCGAAACTGACTGTGAGATTCTAGTTACAAAGACATTTTGTCAGTTCACCGCTATAAAGTGGCCACTTTCCATACGCGCCAGCTAAGCAGAAACAACCTGAGACTTATGAATACTTATCAGATTGTGTGAAAGTCACAGGCATCACACTGCTGTCTGATCTCAATAGCAGGGGACTTCTGGGTGTCATTTGGGAATGAAAGGATGCTGTCATTACTCCAAGAGGAGAAAGAGAGCCAAATGAGACTCCCTGTGAAAGCAGCCCAATGATAGAATATTTTGATTAGAATAGATGACACCAAGAAATTGTCTGCTGGCAACCACACATTTTCCCATTACAACAAGAAGATACAATAAAAGGGAATTTCTTTTCCAGTTCTCATTCTACTGGGAGGTTTCTGAAACCTCAAGTTTCATGAGACAACAGCCTCTAGAGATGAAGAAACAAGGGAAAGTATTTGCAGCAAATATTTTTCTGGGGAACAAAAAGAAGTTTCCTTACTTGTATATACATGCACTTCCCTTCCTACAACTGATCTTGTTCCTTTACAGGGTAAAATCTTGCATTTCAAAGAAAATAGGCTACCAAGAACACTCTTTAGTAAAAACTTGCTGCCTGGCCTGAGAGGGAGTTCGTTGATATTACCAGTGAGCACTGCTCACACATGGCCAGCACAACATTATCCCCATAAGCAGCAGAAGATGGCTGTAAGGAGAGCATTTGTGAGCTGCTGGTACCCAACAGCATTCAAAACTGGAGCAAAGTCCGTCTCAGAGCTCTCTGTGTGCACTGCCAGGTCTGCAACTTGGTGACTGCCCCATCACTTGGCACTGGCTGGGAGGCATCTGTGCTCATCTGCCTGCCTCTCTGCTTCCAGCTCTTCTCTCTCCTCCCCCCCCCCCCCCCCCCTTTTTTCGGCTTCCTTTCTTTCCATTTTAACAAAAAGGGAATTC